>NC_136876.1:3581498-4181498 GCF_949152265.1 Phoxinus phoxinus
AAAGAAAAAAATATGAGCAAGCTCAACTTAACTGGTAAGTTGAAGAGTAATGTACATTATGGTAAAGGGGATTTCACAGTCTTCTGATTTTTTTTTTTTCCTGGTTCTTGACGGACAAACCAATTTGTCATATGTCCTTATATACATATATGTCTTGCCACTATTGGGCAAACAGGTCTGATCTTTAATTACTACAATTAGCCTGAAAAATTGGTAAGCTAGATTTATGCCTATTTTTTTCACATCTTCGTGCACACTACAATGATTTCCGTCATCTCATGTGTTAATATTTTTTATTGTAACAATTTATGATTTGCAAAAATAACTGTTGTATCTGTGTAGATTACATAAGCAAAGTGTATGCGCGTTGTGCACGCTATACATTTTGGTCAAGCATGCGCCCTTAAAATAATATAATGAACAACGCGCAACACGTTTTTTTATGGAACAGCAAAATAGCATGAGGGAACGTTTGCGCCGGAACACGCCTCCTCTTTGCGCTGAACCGCCCCGGGGAGCGCAAGTGTATTTCTTAGTTAACCAACGTGTGTCTGTGGAGGGAAAAGTCTGCTTTGCTCGGGTGCAAAATAGGAAAGATACATGCGTCGGTGTACAAAGTCAATTGCGCTGGGTGCAAGATAGGGCCCACAGTCTTATTTGGAGGTATTTCCAAAAGTCAGTGTTCGATAGTTTGTATGTTTGTTTCAAGTGATTAAATGAGACCACATGTTCACCCTCATACAGGTTATCTAAATACCATATTCCCTTATTAGCCCACTGTATCCAGCAGAAAGCCCTCTTATCTATTCGTAATTTGGTGTTGTGCCACACCGAGGCTCTAGTTGTTAGCCATGGGGCTTGTTTTGAATGTTGGTGATACAATTTCCAGCTTTCCCTAGTAAATTTAAGTACTGGATTTTGGTCTGCTATTGATCGGGCAAGCTGTGTCAAGAAGGCCTCCACTGGAAAGGGGGCAATTAGTTATTTTTCAATATGCACCCTAGCAGGGGCTTCATTGAATGCCATATTGTTTTTAACCAGCTGAGAGAGCAAGAAGGACCAATGATACCAGTCAATTCTGGGAAGAGAGAGCCCGCCTGAACCTTTAGCAGAATACAATTTAGTACGATTAAAAAGGGGTCTCTTCCCCTGCCAGATGAAGTATTCTACATATTTATTGTATTCCTTCAGAAGGGATGGTGGTAGCACAAGGGGAAGCATGTATGATAAATAATGAATTGTAGGTACAATTATCATTTTAACTAAATTAATTCAACCTAGAATGGACATTGTGAGTTTACTCCAGTTCTGTAACAAATTTTGGATATCCTGAATAATTGGTTGAAAGTTAATCTGCATTATTTTTGTCTAATCCTGGTATAAGTTTAATTCCCAAATAAACCATGCCTGATGAGACCCATCTAAATGGCCACTGGTCCCCTGTTATCCCATGGCGTGCACCTGAGACATGTCTTTCTGTAGGCAAGGGCGTGGTTAGCTGGTACCCTCTTACATCACAGGGTACCACAACTGCCAATAGGAAGATTCAACTGCAGTAGCCACCGTTCAACCTGAAGAGGGCAGCACTCAGACATTTTTACACCATGTATTGTAGAATTAAAACACTTTATACCCAAATGCCAAAAAAATTACTTGAATCAATGAACAGCATTAAAAAAGCCCCAAGTCTTACAGATCATTAACTAAAAAAAGTTGTTTTAGGGTTTAGTTACCCTTTAATATTTGGATTATTACGTATTGCAATAGCTAACGGCTTTAAGACCAGTGCAAAAATAAGAGGGGAAAGGGGACAGCCTTGTTTTGTGCCCCTATGTAGCTCAAACGACACTATACCGTTACATAGTACCAATGCCACTAGTTCAGTGTACAGTAAGTTTACCCATTTAGTAAATAAAGGTCCAAAACCAAATCTTTTAAGTGTTTGAAATAAGAAGCCCCATTCAACTCTGTTAAAGAACTTCTCTGCATCTAGAGAGAAGGCCATGACAGGGTCAGTGTTATTTCTAGAGCTCCACAAAAGGTGTAATAATCATCTCATATTGTCTGCTGAACACCTAGCCCTGATGTACCAACTTGGTCAGGATGTATAATAGTAGGTAGTAGTTGATCTAATCTTTTTGCAAGTATTTTGGCTAATATCTTCCCATCAACATTACCGAGTGAAATGGGTCTGTAGCTTGCACATTGTTGAGGGTCTTTCCCTTTTTTATGAATGAGAGTGATTATGTTGGTTTCCATACTCTCTGGAAGCTTACCATTTACCAGAGCATTCTGAAAGACATAAAGCAATTTAGGAGGTAACACCTCTGAAAACTTTTTATAGAAATCAGAGGGAAAGCCATCTTCCCCGGGGCACGACCTGGTTTGAGGTCCTGTATGGCACCCTTAATCTCTTCTAATGTGATATCATTTTCTAATGAATCGCTATCTTGTGTGGATAGACATGGAATCTGTAGGGAAGAGAAGAATCGGTCATACTGTTCAGGATGCGCAGATTAGATCGGCGCGATCTATACTCCAGGTCGTCCAGACGCTCCAGTAGCTGAGTGTTTTGAGACTTAAGGAAGCTGATTGTAGATTCCGCTGCCACGAGACGCTCAAAGTTTTCACCTGCGATGGTTTCTGTTTATGTCAGTCGACTCTGAAAGGAGTTTACAGTCACGCGTAGCGCATCCACCAAGGTTTGAAGTGGTTTTTACAGAGTTTAGTATCAGGGCAGCCATGTCCTCCTTGAGAACTTCCCGTTGTTTAGCTAGTTCAGCAATAAGTTGTGTCATGGACAGTGAGTCGTCCATGTTTCCCTCCGAATCTTGGTTTTCATCTTGAGACGACGCAGTTACCATGCTCGCTAGTTTGCTAGCTACACTAGCCTTTTTCGAATGCAACGCTGCACTTCTCTGTTTAGGATTAACGTTACTCATTGTGCACCGGTTAGTTTGTAAACTCTTCCTTAGTTGTTTAATCGGTTTTAAAACGGCTTTTAAAGTGAAATTCACTGCAAAAGGTGTGTATGAAAAGGAAAAAAATCGGGAGACCATCCGTTCTGCTGGGCTCTCCTACATCGCCACACCGGAAGTCCCCCTTTCCTTTTTTCTTATTTTTTTCTGTAATGCACTTTTGCACCTGATCCTAATGTCATAGTGTAATTAAATAGTTTTGTTGCCATGTTGTTTGTACCTGACATATTGTTCAATAGAATAAAAAAAAGTTTGTTTGTCCTGAAATGTGTGTGGGTACTGGATGTGTGAAACTGCCGTTAGGAAGTGGTTTCTCTTTCCCTTTAAGTATAGTCTCACTGTGAAAGCAGACGGGAAGCACAGTAAAATTACTCTCTCATACTCATGTCCTGTTTACGGTCTCTTTGTATCTTTATCACAGTATAGATCGTGTTAAAACTTTGTTGATACTTCATGATGTGTATCCGTGTAAGCAGTGGCAGTTCTACATTCAATTACACCCTGAAAACAAGACGTAATATCTTATGTAATTTTACTACTTTAGTAAAAAATGCATCTTTATTTAAGAAATGTTTGATATTTGGACTGGAAACAAGACAAAAATACTAAGTAAAAAAAGCATTTTTTTTTTTTGCAGTGTAATAACTGAACTTGTAACAGTTTTGTTGCAAAGCACAATATTATGGTGAAATTAGATCTCGTGTTTGAATTAAAACCGAATTATTGTTAAGCATAGCAAGAATCATAGCAAAAAGGCTAACAAACGTTAGAGTTATACCCACCAATTAACATTACCCCTTCATTCATGACATGGATACCGTAATCATACAGAGAGAACACAGTTGCATACCTTTATCTTTTGCTCATTTCTAAATTGGGCACCTGATGGCTTTGACCTTTCTTGTCCATCTCTGTGTTTATTTGACACTCGACAATCAACAGATTTCCCCATCCCCCAACTATCACTCACGAGTAACTGTTTGGTGTCAGAATGCTTTTTTAAAACTTAATGTTCTGAAAACTAAAGAGATGACTATTGATTTTAGAGTGAGGGGGAAATCAACTCACGATAAGCAAATAAGTATTAATGGAGCAGGTATCCAGAGTGTTGAACAGTACAAGTATTTGGGTACTGTATTAGATTGTAAATTTACCTTTTCCGCAAATACTGATGCTTTGTGTAAGAAGGGGCAGCAAAGATTGTATTGCTTGCGTAAACTAAGGTCATTTAATGTGGATAAAACATTGATGTGCATGTTCTATAGATCCTATATTGAGTCGTTTTTATCCTTTTCATTGTTGTGCTGGTTCAATTCTCTGAATGTGAAAAATAAAAATCGGATTGAGAGGATGGTAAAACAGGGAAATAAATTAACAGGGAGGAAGCAGATGACTATGGCTCAGTTATACCATAGACAGGCTTTGGGTAAAGCCCAGAACATTTTGTTAGAAGATTCCCACCCCTTGTATTATGAGTTCCAACTTCTTCCTTCCGGGTGTCGGTATAGAACTCCCCTTAGTAAAACAAATCGATTTAGAAATTCATTTGTCCCCTCAGCTTTAAAGTTTTTAAACTCAAGGTAAATGTATTTATTGGGTACCTTTTTTTCCCCGAGTTTTATGAGTTTTATATGATTTGTGAAATTGTTTTATGTGTTTTATGTGTATGCTTGTTTGCTGCAACCAAATTGCCTTCGGGAAATTAATAAAGATGAACTGAACTGAACTGAGTCACGACCAGAAGTCAAGACTAAACCAATTCACCTTGGTGGTGGTGACAGCATAATCGTTTTGTATTACCTATTTTTATTAGCCATTTCACACAATTCAGAAAAACAAAAATGTGCAGGAACTATAGAGGCCTGTATTTATAATATTATGAATGAAATGTGCGTTATTTGGAAGAAAGTCGAGGTGTGACTGACTTAACTCACTATGGATCCCCGTTCCCCCCCCTTGTCCGTTCCATTTGGGAGAGACACAGAGGTGAACTGTCATCCGTGCCCGCGCCCGCGCCTCCGTGAGACGGGAGAAATGCGGATTTCAGTGTTGTAGTTCCTGCTTATAATGATGTAAAAATCGGCATTTTGTGTACCGTCTTTTCCGGACTATAAGTCGCTCCGGAGTATAAGTCGCATCAGTCAATGTGTCATGAAGAGGAAAAAAAAACATACAAGTTGCACTGGACTATAAGTCGCATTTATTTAGAAATTTATTTCACAAAATCCAAGACCAAGAACAGACATTTAATCTGGAAAGGCAAGTTATTCAGCTCCACAACAGCACACAGAACAACAGCTGAATAGTGTCCGGCATGTTAGCGTAACACATTAACAGTTATTCAGCTGCACAACAGCACACAGAACAACAGCTGAATAGTGTCCGGCATGTTAGCGTAACACATTAACAGTTATTCAGCTGCACAATAGCATAAAGAACATATACCTGGGAGGCTGAATAGGCTAAATTAACATAAGCCAGCGAGTCCAACAAGTTACTGGTAAGCAAGTTCACCAAGCTCCCGATCTCATCACACAACACTGAATCCATTGAATTCTACCTCGGTGTCGCTTCTGAACAACTCCGCTAACTAGAGCGCCCTCTAGCGGCTGTAGACGGTAATGTTTTCTCTTGGTTCATATCAGTCAGTGAACTAATCTTGATATATAAGTCGCACCTGACTATAAGTCGCAGGACCAGCAAAACTATGAAAAAAGTGTGACTTATAATCTGGAAAATACGATAATTCCTCACCAGGGCTCTACACTAATCCCCCCCCCAATGAGTACATGTCATCCTAAATCAGTGGTTCTCAAACCTGTCCTGGAGAACCCCCAACACTGCACATTTCTTTGTCTCCCTAATCAAACACACCTGATTCAACTCATCAGCTCATTATCACATGGGTTACTTTTACTGTTTTAGTTTTTTTCCCATGGTATCGACTCAGTATCGGTATCGAGGTATTTTAGTCTGGTATCGTATCGAAGTCATATTTTTGCTATCGTGACAACACTACTGTATGGACCTTCATGTGTCGCTTCAGGTGATGTTTAATAGAGAAACTCTTCCCGCACTGATCACACGTGTGCGGCTTCTCTCCAGTGTGGATCATCTCATGCGTTTTCAGATGTGATAACTGACTGAATCTCTTGTCACAGTGTGAACACTTGTAAGGTTTTTCTCCAGTGTGAATTCTCTGGTGCTGTTTTAAATTGCCCGCTGTAATAAAAGTCTTCTCACACTCAAAGCACATGTACTCTCTCACACCAGTGTGAGTTTTCTCATGTCCATGTAAATTTTGCAGCAGTGAAAAACTCTTTCCACACACAGAACATGAATGCGGCTTCTCCTTCATATGAACTGTCAGGTGTATCTTCAGCTCTGATGCCCTAAGGAATGTTTTGCCGCATTGATCACATGAGAACGGCTTCTCTCCGGTGTGGATCCTCATGTGAACATTAAGGTGTGAAGATTGATTAAAACTTTTCCCACACTGATGGCATGTGAACGGCTTCTCACCGGTGTGGATCCTCATGTGAAGATTAAGGTGTGATGATTGATTAAAACTTTTCCCACACTGATGGCATGTGAACGGCTTCTCACCGGTGTGGATCCTCGTGTGAACATCAAGATTTCGTTTGTTTGTGAAACTGTTTCCACACTGAGTGCAGGTGAAAGATTTCTTGGCTCTTCTTTTCTTTAAAATTGTCTGTTTAGTCTTTGAGCGACTCAAGGGTTTTTCTACAGGTTGGACATGATGTTCCTCCTCCACTTCACTCAGTTCTTCACTCTCCTCCTTCACTTCTCTCAGTTCTTCACTCTCCTCCTTCACTTCACTCAGTTCTTCACTCTCCTCCTTCACTTCTCTCAGTTCTTCACTCTCCTCCTTCACTTCTCTCAGTTCTTCACTCTCCTCCTTCACTTCACTCAGTTCTTCACTCTCCTCCTTCACTTCTCTCAGTTCTTCACTCTCCTCCTTCACTTCACTCAGTTCTTCACTCTCCTCCTTCACTTCTCTCAGTTCTTCACTCTCCTCCTTCACTTCTCTCAGTTCTTCACTCTCCTCCTTCACTTCCATCGGGTCTGACATAAAAGAAACAAATATTACATTTAATTTTCAGTACATCAAAATAATTCAAAGAGAGAAATATAAAGTGAAAGGACATGAAAGTGAGCCCTGATGTAATGGTAAAAAGTAGACAACTGTTATAAAATATTGTGATCATTTGATGCCTTTTTATAAATTGATTATATGTCCTTGAAACTTTCCATGAATGAGGTAAATTTATCTTCCAATTATTATTTTTTAAAACATTATAAGCACGAAACCCATGTTTCTTTAGCAAGAACTATTAAATATATTTCGTAAATATGCGCCTTTGACACAGTTAACCACCAGATCCTCCTGTCAATCCTAAAGATGAAGGGCATCTCGGGAACTGCACTCCAGTGGTTCAAGTCTTATCTCTCGGGTAGGTCCTTTAGGGTGTCGTGGAGGGGTGAGGTGTCTAAGACCCAACATCTAGCCACTGGTGTGCCTCAGGGCTCAGTGCTCGGACCACTTCTCTTCTCCATCTAACATGACATCACTAGGATCTGTGATTCAGAAACTTGGCTTTTCCTATCACTGCTACGCTGATGACACACAACTCTACCTCTCATTCCAGCCTGATGATCCGACGGTAGCCGCTCGCATCTCAGCCTGCCTGACAGACATTTCTGGCTGGATGAAGGACCACCACCTTCAACTAAACCTGGCAAAGACAGAGCTACTTGTAATCCCGGCTAACCCAGCACTTAATCACAACTTCACCATCCAGCTAGGCTCGTCATCCATAACTCCATCAAGATCAGCCAGGAACCTTGGAGTTGTAATTGATGACCAATTGATCTTCACAGACCACATTGCTAGCACTGCCCGGTCATGCAGATTTGCCTTGTACAACATCAGAAGGATCAGGCCCTTCCTATCAGAGCATGCTACACAACTCCTTGTTCAGGCGCTTGTTCTATCCAGACTGGACTATTGTAATGCTCTCCTGGCTGGTCTCCCAGCTTGCACTGTCAATCCTCTGCAACTGATCCAGAATGCTGCAGCTAGAGTGTTGTCCTACTGCTAGTTTAATTGCTTCTATTGTTCTCATTTGTAAGTCGCTTTGGATAAAAGCTTCTGCTAAATGAATAAATGTAAATGTCAGTACATCAAAATAATTCAAAGAGAGAAATATCAAGTGAAAGGACATGAAAGTGAGCCCTAATTTAATTGTAGAAAGTAGACAACTGCTACAAAATATTGTGATCATTTGATGCCTTTTTATAAATTGATTATATGTCCTTGAAAGATTCCATGAATGAGGGAAATGTATCTTCCAATTATTATTTTTAAAACATAGGCACAGATCCCATGTTTCTTTAGCAAGAACTATTTTATATTTAAAAATTAGAACTATTAAATATTTTTGGTAAATTAAACCATTATCACATGATATTAAGATTCAAATATACAATACTGCCATGTTGACACCAACTTTGAGATTGATATTTATTTTACTAAAAACTTTTAAATTATTAATGGCCGTTCACACTAGACTTTCCCTTCATAGACTTCCATTCATGCGCATGTGAAAGTGGGACACCAGAAACACAAGCTCAAGTGAATAACCCTGTGAGAAATAACAAGCGTTTAGCATTCAAGTGGAGTGGATTGTTTATTTTTTACATTTCCATAGATGTATAGTTTGTTGGGATAGGACAATATTAACCTACATGTTTCACTCAACACTGTTACTCCTGACATGATTTTCTTCCTTTCAAAAACAGAGCATTTCTTAAAACTGTGACACTCAGGAAGTGACATCATCTGGGCTCTTTCTACTGCATGATGGGAAAACAAGAGTATTGTCTCAGTTTTTACACAAACTGTAGCATTGACTATATTCATCAATCCTGTTACCAAAGTTACTGTAAGAAGAATCTCTAGAACTATTAATAACTTATATGCTATTTGACAAATACAGCTTTATCAGTAACTTGGTGTTCACTGATTATTCCTAAAAAAAAAAAAAAAAAAAAAAAACTAAACTATGTTGAAAATGACAAAAATTCTGGTAATTAATAAATTTGGAACCAGATATAAAATAAATGTAAAATGAAACAGTTCAAATAGTATTTAGCTTGATCTAATATTGATCATCAATATAAAAATGTCTCAAATCTCCCTTTACTGACCATTTGTTGAAGAAAACCCAGAACATTCTGTACCATTAGTTGAACTGTTTATCTAAATGTGAAGAAGTGCTTGAATGTTTCTAACATGAATGTTCTCCAGCATCATGAATGAATGAAGAATAAACACCAACCTCTTTGTTCTTCAGGATCTTTAGTGTGTTTCATTCTACAGGGTTCTGGATCACTCGTGTTCTCACTGTCCTCTTTAATAAACTCAGTCTCTGCAGATTTCAGCTCTTCCTGATGCTTTCCTCAGCATTTATTGCTGAATTGCAGTGGGAGGAGCTTCACTGATTGCAGTGGGAGGAGCTTCACTGATGATGTGCAGGCAGGAGCGGGAAAAAAAGAGAGATTTTGAGAAAATATATTTTTATTAAATAACATTTGAAAAACCTGTATAAACGGAACACCAAATAACAATATTAACCATGCAAATTATTAACAATATACCGAAGTAAAATAAATAAATAGCCAAAGCTAAAGGCTAACACTTCTGTTCCCTTTTTCCGAGGGAACTCGCGCTGCGTTGATGACGCTTTGGGAACGCCCCCGCGGGATTGCGTTTGAAGCACGCATGTCAACTAGTCCAATGGAAAGAATGAACGTCACAGACGGGTGACGTCATGACCAGGAAAGGATAAAAGCACATCCGGTGTACCCGGCGCTAGCTTTTGTGCCTCAGCGAAGCGCTCTGTGTCAAAACTGTCTGTTATATTTATTGTTTGTCTGTCACACCCTTATCTAAAGTATGGCGAAACAGTTTTTCAAGTCGTGTGCTTCTCCTTGCCCTCGTTTCCTTACGGGTGGGGATTCACACGATTTTTGTGTAATCTGTTTGGGAGTGGAGCATGCTATGTCTGCCTTTGAGGGGGCTGCCTGTCAGCATTGTGAGCAGATACCGCTCCACTCCCGCCAGTCATTATTCAGGGTGCGGGATTGCATACCTGGGGTTCGTAAATTGATCTCTCGGTGGGGTTGGAGATGGCCTCATCTCCTCCCTTATCTGTGGGATTCATTGCTCTTTTGCCGGTGTCGGAAGCCCGCCCTACGGCTTTTTTTTCCGTCTGGGGGAATGTGAGGCAATAGGTAAAGCGCTTTGGTGGCCATGGGTCTGTTGAAAGCACTATATAAATACAGTCCATTTACCATTTTACATATTCAGATTTAAGGTGACTGAGGGAACATGGTTATGGGTTGATGCCCCAGGCTGAGCAGACGCTCTGGTTCTGTCTCCTGGTTCGTCCCTGAAGGCTCCCGTGCTGCCCACTAAACCTTTAAATACTACATTTAATTTAGTGGGCAAAGCTTGTACGGCAGCAGGTCAAGCCGGAGCCTGTCTTCACACTATGGCAGTGCTTCAGACTTATCAGGCAGACCTGTTGGGGTATCTGGTGTTGGATTACAAATGTATTAAATGTTTAATTTAGGTTCCACTACATTAGTATATAAACTGAGAAAGTGCTGTACATTGAATATTAGCATTTGAGGTATAAATGAGTTTCAGCTGGGATTCCTGTTCTCTCTATTGTAAGTTAAATGAGTCAGATTACTGAGACTTGTAAATGATTGTTAATTTGCAAGGTCTGTACCGATTTATGTATAATTATTTTGAAGGACTTTTATTATGATACGGCGTTAACGTGCACCAACATGTGTATAAAGCGCGCTCTATTTCCGCTATGTGTATGTGCGCACACTTTTGTGAAGGACGCAGCTTGTGATGCATGACGGTTTTCTCCCCCTCATGAAGTTTTGTGCATCCCACTTGAGGGTTATAAGGTAAACTAAGTTTGATGTTTATTAGGGGCCAAGCACTGAAAGTGCGTAGGCACCTATTGTTTCTGTTCCCGTTCCTACTATTATTATTATTCTTCATTGTTCCGACTGGGAGTCTATGGCAGCCCATAGAACCGCTTGCGGGAAAGTTATGAAATTTGGCACACATATAGAGGACAGTCTGAACTATCACCATAGCAAATTTGGAGTCTCCAAATCAATCCCTCTAGCGCCACCAACTGTCCAAAGTTGCACTCATGTTTATGCTAATAACTTTTGAACCATAAGGGCTAGAAACAAAATTATTTTTTCCTCTGATTCCTGAGCTCATGACGATTCGACTGCACCCTATGACGTCATTTTCCGTCATAATAGTTTTCCGCCATTTTGAAATATCCGAAAAACCTACTTTTTCGAACTCCTCCTAGGTCGTTGGTCCGAATTTCACGAAAATTGAACCAGATCATCTCCAGACCATGACGACAAAAAGTTATGGAAATGAAGTTGATTCGAATAACCGTTCTCGAAGACCGCGCAAATAAATTTTACGTAGCGCTTGCGAAAACAGACGCAAGGCTGTATCTCCACAACGCTTTATCGGATTCAGACCAAATTTGGTACATGTCATCACAAGCATGACTTGAGGCTACATGTTGCATTTCGGCGCAGCGCCACCTACTGGTCCGGAGATATGAAGAACTTATGTTTTTGCTTATAACTTCTGAACTGTTTGTCCAAACATCACAAAAGTGGTCTCGTTAGATTCAGGGCGTCATGTCGAGTTGAATGATATCCAATTTTCCCATATCGGCCATTTTGGCTGTCGGCCATTTTTAATTATGTGCTAAAATGCTGTATTTTATGAACGCATGAACGTATCGTTACGAAACTCAGTATGGGTCATCAGTACAAGGCCCTAAAGGTACTCAAAAGATTATGAGACAGCGCCACCTTTTGGTCAAAAGTTATAATGAAATTTCCAAAAATGCTAATAACTTTTGAATAAATTTGCCTATAGTAATGACACTGATCTCAATAGATTCCTTGGGTTATGCTGAAAACATAGATACCAATTTTGCCATAGTCAGCCAAACTTCCTGTCCGCCATCTTTATTTTCTTTTAAAACCTACTTTTTCGAACTCCTCCTAGACCGAACGTCCGATTTTCACCAAAATCGGATCGTGTCATCTCCAGACCGTGCCGAGTAAAAGTTATGGATTTCGTGTCGATAGACAAAACCGTTTTCGTATACCGCAGTGGCAAAGTTGAGGCATGATGCCAAAATGACTATTCAGGCTTTATATCTGCAATGCCTTGACATATTGACACCAAACTTTGTATGTGTCATTGTCACTTCACTCTGACCACATCACATCAGTTTCGTAACTGCGCCACCTATTGGTCGAAAGTGATAATCATATTTTTAGTTATTGTATGTGATTTTTCAACCATTTTGCCAAAATTCCTCTTCAAATGTCTTTAATTGCTCCTTGCTGCAGTTTGTCTCACACTTTCAGCCATGTAGGCATATCTCGTCGTTTGCTTTTGCGCTTGGCCCCGTAATGGCTGCTTGCAGCTATATTTATTCTTATTATTATTATTATTTTACTACCTTTTGGGCACTTTTGGGTGCCTTAACATGCTCAAAAACTCTTGAAACTTTGCACAAATGTCAGAACCTGCGGCCATCAGGGCCGGACTGAAGCTGGTACCCGGGCGTAGCAGGGGGGCTCGACAGCGCCCCCTGGAACGCGGTCCGAAAACTTGGTCCATAAATCAAACACGCTATGAAACTCGGTACACTTATAGATCTCATCGGTTCATATATCCTTCATGCTCTGACTTTTTACCCCAGCCCAACAGGAAGTCGGCTATTTCGGGTAGCCGAAAAACACATGCAATGGAATTTAAAATACACCTCCTAGACAATTCAACCAATCGCCACGAAACTCGGTGTTCTTGCTCAAATTCAGTTACAGTCATAGCGCCACCTGCTGGCAACAGGAAGTGACATGTTTAACACTGTTTTGGACTCCTAATAATATATTAAAAAGTGCCTGCAAGTGTTAAACATGCTAACAACATACTAGGAACATGCTAAAACATTAGCTAAGTGCTAAAGCATGCTATTACTGCAATTAAATAGGAATTTGGCCGCGCTGAAGCTGGTACCCGGGCGTGGCAGGGGGGCTCGGCAGCGCCCCCTGGAATGGGATTCAAAAACATGTCCATATATCAAACACGCTTGCATGTAATTATATGAAACTCAGTACACATATAGATCTCATCGGGCCGAACAACTTTCGTGCTCTAAGTTTTACGCCAGTCCAACAGGAAGTCGGCTATTATGGGTTGTATGGAAACGCATGTTCTGGCATTTGAAACACTTCTCCCAGAGAATTCATCGGATGACCACGAAACTCGGTTAGCATGAAGTCAAGACATGGAGGATGATAAATTGCGAGGGGATTTTTGATATCTCGAACGGTTTGGCCGTGGCGAGGAAACAAATTGATGGCGAATATTGGAAACAGGAAGTGTGTTATAACATCCTCATACATTAATTGATCTTGATGAAACTTCAGCAGTGTGTTTGTTGTAAGAGGCCGATTACATGGATGTGACTATTGTGAGTCAAAGTTATAGCGCCACCAACTGGTAGCAGGAAGTGTGTCACTTTCAAAATGCTTTGAATTCACCCTCTTATTTTTACCCGATTTGCTTCAAACTTCATCTGTATAATGTAAACACACGACAGATGTAGACCTGTGAAAGGATTATTGATATCTTTAATACTGTCGCCATGGCAACGCTTTAAACTTTTATATTCTTTTTGGATGCATTTGAGGCTCTTAACATGCTTCAAATTGCATGAAACTCAACATGCATATCACATTTATTGCCTAGTACACTGTGCGAAGTTTCAGAAACGGGCGTGGTAAGGGGCTCAGTAGCGCCATCTTTAGTCAAAAATGGGGTATTAGTTTTACCTACAGTAACCAAACTCGGTACGTATATTCTTCTCTTCGATCTGGACAACTTTCTAATTTACACTCATTAGCTCCGACCAACAGGAAGTCAGATATTTTGGTTTGAATGTGTACTTTCTGGAGCATTTTCCCTCTGCCCCTCTGCGTCTCTGTGTGTGTGTGTGTGTGAGAGGAGGGGGGCTAGTTTAGTTTAACCCTTTCTCTGCTGTGTGCAAAATCTCTGGCACTTTTGAGGGCCTTAACATGCTCGAAAACTCTTGAAATTTTGCACACAGGTCAGAACCCGAAATATTATATTATTATATATAGAATAATAATATACATGTTAAAAATAGGGGGGGGGGGGGGGGGGGGGGGAAGAATATACACACATACCGGTATATATATGTAACCCAGATAGCATTTATTACCAGTAAAAGGTTAAAGGAAAAAGAGTGTTCTAGACGGAAAAGACATGTATCCAACCACACATCGTGCTGCAGTGACTGACACCTCTGTGAGCCAATAGTAGCAGCATATTAAGGAAGCCGCCCACAGGTCGCGCGGGCGCTGTCTTCAGCAGTGAGCAGATGAGAGCGCATTAGATGAAACAGCAGCATGGAGTATTTCTTCAGAAACTCTGCGTTAAAGAATGAATCTTGTACAGAACTAAGTGCATCTGGAAAGTTGGACTTTGGATAAATTAGCCTGAAAAGTCGTCGAAGAGAGAAAAGAGTGAATTGATGATCGGAGGAGAGCAGATGTAAAGGATTTCGGAGTGAATCGACGTGAATGATCTTTCTTTTATGAAACTGATTCTATATCGCTTTGGTGAGTGAAAATTCAGCTATCAATCCGTTCATATAAAAGACATGCCAAAATCTGTGTGTGTGTGTCTGTGTGGGGAGGGGAGGGAGGGAGGGCACACACACACACACACACACACAAATAGACAGCCCCCCCCTGTGTGTGTCTGTGTGGGGAGGGGAGCAGAAAGACTATGAACAATTGTGCCATCTAGTGTTTTATACTATGTATAAATGTGTTTTTTATTTTAAACAAGTGTTTTAAAGTACACTAATTTCAATTAATGATATGCTTCATTTTTATGTATATTTAATTATTATCAAAGTTAGGATGTCATTTTTTTAGTTTCAAAAGTGATCTGTCTCTGTCTCCCTTTGGCTGTCATTACCCTCCCCTCACTCCCACAGTCTCACTTATTTCTTTCTGTATCAAATAATATTACCATAAACAAAAAGTTTGAGTTTCTTTTTCAATCAATGTATTATGTGTAACTTAAAAATAAGCAGATTAAACAGATATGTTTGAGGGCAAGACATGAAAACGATGAAATATAATATAGTATTAGTAAAAGAGTGCAGTATAGGGTTGGATGAATCAGATAAATAACATATTTTGTTAAAAAAACATTTGGTTAATTTTTGGTGTTGTGTACGTACAATGGCTGCTGATTTCATGGGTCCGTTAAGTCCATGAGACTGTAGGGTGTCTAATTTTTCATTTTAGGTTTCAGAAGGGTGCTCACGCATACTTTGTGGTTGATATGTGCCCTCGATGCGCACTGTTGCAGAACCCACACTGATGCAAGCTCTAAAGCAGACTTCTTCTCGACAGTCAAAGCGGAGTTACGTTATTGCCCGTCGTGCACAGGAACCCTAAAGGCACCGGGGGTGGCGGTTTATATATATATATATATATATATATATATATATATATATATA
This sequence comes from Phoxinus phoxinus, assembly GCF_949152265.1. NCBI lineage: Eukaryota > Metazoa > Chordata > Actinopteri > Cypriniformes > Leuciscidae > Phoxinus > Phoxinus phoxinus. The sequence continues at coordinate 3,597,199 of NC_136876.1, forward strand.
TATATATATAAATATATATATATATATAAATAAATATAGCTGCAAGCAGCGATGGAGGGCCCAAGTAATTATTTTTAAAAGTAGCCTACTTAAAATTATGTAATTAAATAAATATTTAAAGTTTTATTAATAAGATTAATTAATAAAAAAAAAAAGCTGATCGGCGCATGAGGTGCAAAGATTCCCATCCATATTTTACAATGATTTATTGCTTGTGTTTGTTGAATAATATAAAAGATAAAGAGCTTAAAAAATAATTGCATATTAAATCGCAATATTGGTAAAAATAATCGCAATTAGATTATTTTCCAAAATCGTTCAGCCCTACTGGAAGCCATGTTAATCTTGGACTACATTGGCCACCGTAGGAGTTCAAATGAAATCGGAATTGATAGGAACAGAAACTAATATTCACTGCATGGTCATATACCTTTTCACCGCTAGATGGGGGTGTAGTGGCAGTTTTTAATGTTTTATTTCTTATTGTGTTTTCTCAATGATAATATATGAATGCCATATGTTCTGTATTTTGAGCTTTATGCTGTAACGTTGATACAGCTGTGATTGTGACACTGAGACAGAAGACTAGGGAGGGGTTGAGGCAACCATGGGGGTTCCTCAGTTCCTGCCCCCTGGGGTGGGTGTTTTAAAGAATGCTTTGATGAGAACATTATAAGACTCCAGAAAGAACACCTATCTTGGGCTCACTCTGCCTGCATACTGGGCTGTTAGGGTTGGTGGGTTTCACCCTCACCCTGCAGCTGGCCTGTGTGGCTAGACTGGGAACTATTCTGCAGAATAAATGTATATTTTCTTTTAAATACAATTTGAATATTGACGTCTCTTTTGCCTGGGAATGCTGCGTTTGTTAAATATTGTTTTGCCACAACAATTGGTGTCAGAAGTGGGATTCCTTGGAAGTGACCGCTGGCCCTGAGCGAACGGTGATTGATCAACCTGGACCTAAAAGTATAATCCAGCCCTACCTCGTAGACTTAAGAGAGATGGGGCCGATCGTATCAGAGCCAGTGGGTAACTCCACTGGAATTAAGGAAAAAGAACCGGTGGCAGATGCTTCTCAGGTAAAAAAAAGACAATCAAATTATTTTTGTTTTGTGGGGATAATTTTTGGTATAACTGTGAATGAACCAGGGCGGCTGAGGTCTATTTCCATGGTACGAGTGCTATAACCTGATTTGTATGTGGGCTTAGAACACTCGTTTTGTGAAACTAACTGAGATCTGCAGATCAGATCAAGAAGTGGTTTCAAGTTGATTGGTTGAACTATTTTTGGCAAAGACCGGTGCAGATTACCAGTCGGGATTAATCAGATATTAATCTAAAAAGCCATAATTGTTTCAGCATCTGTAGAGAGACGTCTCACAGATTATTAGACGCGCGTCGATTTTGTAAATCCTGGGAAATAGAAATCAGTCGGCACGGGGTCATCTCACAGTAAACTGAATAATACTTTTTAATACACCGGTTGTTTTGTTCTGTAAAATGGGAAAATAATTATGGCCAGAAAAGCATGCAAGAAATTGGGGAACGGATAATTGTAACAAAAGGGTTTTTGTGATCGTGTTCAGCGTGTGTGTAAAACTGTGAACAGACAGAATTGTTGAACTGAAGAAGCAGGTAGAATAAAAGAAGAATTGATGAATTGAAGATGAAAGAGAAGGAACTGAAAAGTAGCAAAGGATAGTAAGATAGAATGTTTGTTTTTTCTGATGGAAATTACAAAAGAGTGAGTTGTTGAACTGAATTGTTGGATTGCAGATAAAGAGAACAGATGTAGAAAGAAACTGAAATGTTGGATTGAGAATTGTTGGATTGTAAGCAAACAGTGTTGCTTGAACTGGTTAGATGAAGCAGAGCGAAAAAGAAAGTCAAATTAAGTTGAAATGGTCTGAAAAGTGAGTTTTTTAGATAAAAATAAGGCATTGAGTATGATTAACAGGGATTAACATGAGGAATGTTTCATTAAGCAGAATGGGAAAAGTCTATATGTCAGTGTTATAATGTGAATGTGCATTATTGTATTTATGTTATGAAAACAAGGGAATTGAAGAATAGACTTCTATATGTTTATAACAGAGTTTATAAAAGATTTGAAGGTGCAAGCGGCTATGGTAGCTGTCTGTAATTTAGGGACTGAGGAATAATGATGCTATTAAATTGAGCAGTCTGCAGATTAACCATTTGATAAAAGAAAAAAGCTTCCAAACAGTGTTAATGAAATTGATGACATGCTAAATGTCTTTATACTGTATGAACAGTTCTGATAAATGATAGTGAGACAAAAGAGAGCAAATGTTGTAACCAGCTGAAGCTCTCACCTTAAAGAGATTTGCAAATGATGGTTTTGTAAAAGTTTGATTCTGATTGTAAAGGAACAATAAACATAGACTGGTTTCAAACAAAGAAATGCCAAAATGATACAAATTTGAAGAAAGCTTCTGTGTTAACATGGATTAGTAAAATAGAGTAATGTTACTATGATTTGGCTATGCAATTGAATTTGCAACTGAGATTGCATTATAGCTCTGTTTTGCATTGCTGAATGGGATGTTGCAGTGAATGGGGGATGTATTTTGAAAGCAGTAAACAGAACAGTGTGGTTAACTTGTAAAGAAAAGACCATTGTCCTTAGGAAGACAGATGGGTTATTTAGCCTTTGAACTCAAGGGTCATGAAGACAGTAAAGCTCAAACTCCCCTGGGGGGTTTTTCGAAGGTCCTTTTCTGTAAAACAGCTTGATCTGGTCATACAGGGGTGACGGAAATTTACAGAGAGATCTGAAGAAGATTGAATGAGTTGCAAAATGTTTTAGATTATTCTAATTGCAGATTGGTAAACTCCTAAGAGAGAAAATTTGGAAGTCAGACATTATCCTATGGTAATGAAACTTTTTGATTACGTTATTGAGACTGAATAATAATTATTTGATTTCTAAAGATCAAATAAGCTAAGTAGAAGCAGTGTTGAGGGAGTAACAGCTGCTAAATGTAAAATGTGTAAAAGGCATTTGAGCTGGTTCGTGTTGATTATGAAAGAACTACAAGCTGATGTGCTGTTTGTAAATTGTTTATGATTTGGTTGAAAACAATTTGATTATCTGAATTTGATGTGTGCTGAAACAGTTTCAGTGCAACAGAGACTCATTCGGAGTAGGAATTTATAATGTCTAAATTCCCTATAGGGGCAAAAGAAACTATAAAAATGATGCTTGAATTGAAAATGCATTTAATTTATGGAAAAGATAACGCAAGCTATAGGCTAGAGTTAACAAGATGATAGATGAAGTCTTAAGTTAGTTTATGAAAGTGAAAATATTAGTCAGGGATGGCTCAAAAGTCTCTCTCTTATTCGAATGTCAGCTAAAAGCTGTTATCTGACCCTGCGTTGTAAATGTTTTAGAAGTAAAACTGAATGACTTTAAAAGAAGTCTTTAAAATAATACTGTTTTTGATTTGTTGATTTTGAACTAATGTGTCTATAAGATAGTTTTAACTCCTGAAGGTCGTTAGTACATGGTGAAACAAAGTAATGATAATGAACAAAAAAAACAACACAGCTGACGTTTGTAAAAGCAAATGAATAGACATGTTTTGAAAATGGTTAAGAGGCCATGTAAAAAAATTGGTATAGCTATTCATAGTCTGAATAGTGTGCATAGATGTGTCATTAATGTTTTATCAATTACAGATGGGTGAAGGTGAATGACAAATTTGAGAGAAGTTGATCATTCTGAATCGATTTGGTCATTTATGATATACAGTAGATTTGAATGAATTTCTAGATCAGTTTAAATTCTGATGGAAGTTGGAATTGTGGAGTTGTAGATCACCATCCATGGATTGAAATAAAATAGGTTATAGATTTGACGGCAACAATACAGTAAAAATTGGCTAGATCAATATCAAATTATTGAGAGAGCCTTTAACATTTGTGTGAACAAAGGGCGAGAATGTTGTTCGACTGACAAAAGAAAGGCTGTAAAGAAAGATCTGTAAAGAAAGTAAGAAATGTTTGTAGATAACTAAGGGCCATTTGCATCTTCAGGGTATGTATGTATGCTTCTGCAAAGTTCACACCCAGCATCCTGCCAGGCAGGAAAAGACAGGGGTTATCAAACCAGGGGGGGTCAAGGATCATTATCTTCAGAGGACAGAGGGGTCATTTTGACCATAAGATAACACCTTTGATCTCACAGATGTAAAGACAGTAAAGCCCAAGGAGGGGAAGAAGTAGAATGACAATTGTATTCAGTTTTGATAAACACTGTGGCTTTAAATGATATTTGTGTTCAAGAGGCAGAAAACGATGTCTGCAGGACAGTTTAGTAAAATCCAAACACAATTATGTTAAATTGATGCACAAGTAAAATTGTGCATAAAAATGGAGAATTGTTTGGAATTTGCTGAAGGCCATCGCACAGGTGGACAAAAGTGTGCTAACAAGAAGTGTTTTCAACAGGAAACAGGGAAGATGCAGCAGCATAACAACAAAAGAATTAACTATTTGACATTTGTTTTTCTTTACAGAGGATGCAGACTTTTTGATACAGGGCAGACGGAGCCCAGTAAAATATGGCTACAATGTGATTCACAATTGAATTAACCATGAAAAATGCTTTCCTCACAACAGGATTTAGTAACTCTGTACTTTTGCACTTTTATCATGCTTTTTAACAAAAACATTGGTGTGGGAAGATTTTGAGCCAGATCACACCTCATACCCACATTCTCATGCTGGCTCCCTGTTACAACAGGACCAAATTTGCATCACAATTGTAAAACCCCATAAGTAACACCATTTGATCTTCACACAAAGTCAAATCTGCAGATGATTCTGCCTCACAAAAATGCAATGCATACCATTTTTATTAAGTCTTTACATCCAGACTGAATAATAACAGTGTACTGCATGCATCCAGTAATTGTTTGTTTTGTTTTTCACAAAAATATAATGCATAAGATTTTTATTAAATTTTTAGATCTAGACTGAATGATAACAGTGTATTGCATCCAGTAATTGTTTGTTTTGTTTTTCTTTGGATTTACTTTATCAATTAAGTAATGATTTGTCTGACCAAGTTATTTTAAAATGTATGTCAGTATTTCTCATTTTAACCGAAGTATAACTATTTGTATTCTCATTGATGATTTTGAAACTTTTCTGAAACTTATTTGATTTTTGTTTATTTGTATTTTGTCCATTTGACTTGCAACAATATTTTTGGACATCAATTGAATTGAATCTCTGTGTTTGGTTACACTGAATATTTTGCTGATACTCTTCATGAAATGGTGTTTTAAACTAGTTTTGTTGTAATGAAATTTATTTGAGTGTTTCCTGAAACAGTGTAAGAACTTGTAAGATCTCTTTTTTTTCATTCCTTGACCATACTTTTTTAAGTAAATCAATTTAAGGGCTTTTTGCCGGAGAATAGTTTCAATCTGACCATATCAATCCTCTGACCAATGACAAATGACATGTGTCTGCTTTTGCTGTTCATTGTGCTAGATGTTCTTTAATCACAGGATCCCTGCAACCCAAGTTCACATTCTGTGTCCTTCTCAGAAAGAGGAACCAGCGTTTGCTCCCAGATTCAGTGACTGTTCTTGTGCAGGTATTCGATGGATGATTTGCATAACGGTGCAACCCAATTTGATAGAACCTAATCCTGCAGGGCTGGATGGTGAACAAAGACTGAACAACTGACAAACTGTTAGTGAAACAAGCTTGGACGAAAAGTCTGAAGATGAAACTGTACAAAACAGAAAGATGGACTGTGTCACCTTTGGACTCCATGTGTGTGGCCAACGGGACCAATGGGGAATTGTAGGATTGAAAATAATCCAAGATATTTGAAATGAACAAAGACATCTGCTTTACTGTTTTTGACAACCTATTTCCATAATGACCATTTGGAGTCTGTAAAGGCACCGAGGTGCTGATAGTTATCAAGGCCTGTAGGCCTAAGATGTGTGTATTTTGGGGGTATGAAATTGTCCCAACTTTGGTACAATGAGGGAAGTTGTAATTATCTGATTGGTCAGTTTTGAATGTCTCACATTTGGGTTTTAGTCACATGGTCAAGGAAGGAATAAAAAAAGGAAGATTGAAATAAAAGGTGTAAATATGATGAAATGACTTAAAATTGTTGCATTGATATAGTTTTCAGAGTATGAAAAACAGGGAGAAGTGTAGTGGCAGTTTTTAATGTTTTATTTCTTATTGTGTTTTCTCAATGATAATATATGAATGCCATATGTTCTGTATTTTGAGCTTTATGCTGTAACGTTGATACAGCTGTGATTGTGACACTGAGACAGAAGACTAGGGAGGGGTTGAGGCAACCATGGGGGTTCCTCAGTTCCTGCCCCCTGGGGTGGGTGTTTTAAAGAATGCTTTGATGAGAACATTATAAGACTCCAGAAAGAACACCTATCTTGGGCTCACTCTGCCTGCATACTGTTAGGGTTGGTGGGTTTCACCCTCACCCTGCAGCTGGCCTGTGTGGCTAGACTGGGAACTATTCTGCAGAATAAATGTATATTTTCTTTTAAATACAATTTGAATATTGACGTCTCTTTTGCCTGGGAATGCTGCGTTTGTTAAATATTGTTTTGCCACAACAGGGGTAAAAATCACACAGTGTAGCTTTAAATATATTTGATCAATGACAATTATCTAAAATGATATTAACATTAAAATGTACAATACTGCCATGTTTTGACACCAACTTTGAGATTGATATTTATTTTACTAAAACGTTTTAATTATTAATGGCCGTTCACACTAGACTTTTCCTTCATAGACTTCCATTCATGCTCATGTGAAAGTGGGACACCAGAAACACAAGCTCAAGTGAATAACCCTGTGAGAAATAACAAGCGTTTAGCATTCAAGTGGCATAGTTTATTTTTTTAATTATTATTATTTGTTTTATGTTCAATTTATGTTTGTGAAAAAGCTGCCACAGCGGCCGTGGCCTTAACTAGTTTTAAATTAACATGTTAGTCCTACATGTTTCACTCAACACTGTTACTCCTGACATGATTTTCCTCCTTTCAAAAACAGAGCATTTCTTAAAATTGAGACACTCAGGAAGTGACATCATCTGGGCTCTTTCTGATGCATGATGGGAAGACAAGAGAATAATCTCAATCCATTTTTACACAAACTGTAGCATTGACTGTATTCGTCAACCCTGTTACCAAAGTTACTGTAAGAAGAATCTCTATAACTATGGATAACTTGTATGATATTTGACAAATACAACTTCATCAGTAACTTGGTGTTTACTGATTATTCCTAAAAAATAATGTTAAAAATTACAAATTCTGGTAACATTGTTGCAAATTGGAAACCAGATATAAAATAAATGTAAAATAGTATTTAGCTTGATCTGATATTGATTATCAATATAAAAGTGTCTCAAATCTCCCTTTACTGACCATTTGTTGAAGAAAACCCAGAACATTCTGTACCATTAGTTGAACTGTTTATCTAAATGTGATGAAGTGCTTGAATGTTTCTAACATGAATGTTGTTCAGCATCATGAATGAATGAAGAATAAACACCAACCTCTTTGTTCTTCAGGATCTTCAGTGTGTTTCATTCTGCAGGGTTCTGGATCACTCGTGTTCTCACTGTCCTCTTTAATAAACTCAGTCTCTGCAGATTTCAGCTCTTCCTGATGCTTTCATGCTCGTCTCCACTTGTAGCTGACGGGGATTTACAGCATTTATTGGAGAATTACTGTGGGAGGAGCTTCACTGATGATGTAATTGCAGTGGGAGGAGCTTCACGGATGATGAATGCAGTGGGAGGAGCTTCACTGATGATGTGATTGCAGTGGGAGGAGCTGATCTGCCAAAATCAAAAATAGAGTTTTTTTTTATAATAAATGACACTAAGCATAATATGTCTGTCTATCTATTCACCGTACAGTAACCGATGCCAATTCATTTATTATTTTATGCAAATCCTAATTCATAACATTATTCTTAATTAAAATACAGGTATCTAGAAATAAAGAAAAGAATGTCAATAATTTTAATTCTACAAAATATAAATAATGGTAAGAAAAACAGTTCATAAACACAGAAATAAACGTTCATATCGTAGCCAACAAATGCGCTCAGTCTGCTGACACCAATGAAATGAGCTTTTAGTGTCAATTTACAGGAGATCTGAAGACATCAGCATAATAAATGAGGTGAAAACAGGAACTATTGTCATGAAATAAAGAGTGTTTTCAGCAGATCTGTTAATATTGATGAGCCACTCATCAACACTCATTCAACAAGCCATTCAGGATCATCAGCAGATCATCTCACTTTATTCTGAGTGTTTGCTGTTAGAAACACATTATTTGAGTCAGGATATATGATAAAAGCCTGTAAAACAGCTGGGCAATTCCAGCATTATGGATGTGACATTTGCAGTCAAAACTTGAAACAAATTCTCAGAAAATGCATTTAATACCAATATATTGTAAACGTCTGTTTATATATCCATACTCCCTTAACCCTGCGCCGGCGTGATTTGCGCGTTTTTTTTCACATAGCAGCTAAATAAACTTCAAATACTCTGTCATATATGGTCATACAGACTTAATAAATATGAAAAAAGAATCTGTGAGATGTCTACTTTTGTATGTGTCCACTTACAATAAAAACAAAACGTTGTGCTTTTGTAAAATAAAGAAATTAAACGGGGTGTGCTTTCTGCCTCTCCGTCTCGTGAACTTCTTTTTCTTGAGAAAGTCTCTAAACATAAACAAAACTCAGCGGATACTTGTCACACATTTATGAGCTCTATATCTTTATAAACATTTAAGTGTGTAGTTTTAAATTATCTGATTCAAAACGAAAACAAATATTCTCTGTTTAAGTAATTTGTATAAAACCAACAAGATATCCAAGTTTCAAGAGTACTTTATTTATAAAGCACATTTAAAACAACCTTGGTTGACCAAAGTGCTGTACAAGATATATCTAAAATAGAACCATCACACACATTTAAATCAACTTTCACAAGACATTGAACGCATAAGAGTACAAATGGGTTTTTAAAAGACTTCTGAACTCAGACACTGTGGACACAGTTTTGATGTATAATAGCAATTTGTTCCATAGCCTGGGTCCAGCTATCACAAAGGCTCTATCACCCCTGCATTTCAATCTGGATCTGGGTACTCGTATCAGATAAATGTGATCTGAGCAATCTGACTGGTTTGTGTTCCATAACCAGCTCAGTAAGGTATTGAGGAGCGAGATTATTTAATGCTTTATACACAAACAACAAGACTTTAAATTCAATACGATACTGAACAGGTAGCCAGTGCAATGAACGTAACACCTACATTACGTTCATTGCACTGGCTACCTGTTCAGTATCGTATTGAATTTAAAGTGATGTATCTCGTTTGCGAATGCCTGTAAGCAGACGGGCCGCTGCATTTTGGACCAGCTGAAGCCGATGGATAGATGAAGCAGGTAGCCCGCCCTTGATATAGCGAATTTACAGTAATCAAGCCGTGATGAAATAAAAGCATGGATTACAATCTCAAAACTGTTCCTATTCAGGAATGGTTTAACTTTCGCTAATCTCCGGAGATGGTAAAAACTGGAACTGACACCTGCATTGATTTGTTTGTTCAGTTTGTAATGTGTGGTTGAACATATGGCTTAGCAATAAATACGTTACCAAGTATTGGTAAGGAATTATGTGTGCACTCATTTTTTTTCCAACACCTTTCGTGAGACAGAAAGTGAACATCCATCCTGCCTGCCATCTTGCGGGAATTTGCGGGCGGGAGCGGGACATAATATCACAGATGTGGGCGGGAGCGGGACTAAAAATGACAAATCTTTGCGGGAGCGGGACTGAACACTGCGGGAGCGGGACTGAAAATTGTGTCCCGCGCAGGTCTCTAGTATAAAGTGAGAGAACCTAAGTCAACATTGCTCAAATCACTTTTCTCGGTTGGCCCAAACAAGACTATTTGAGTTTTGTCATCATTCAAATGTAATTGAGTTTCTCAAACCCTTGCTCATTACCATAACATCTGTCTTCCTGTGTGCGGAAATTTGTTTATGTAGCCGTGACAACGAAACACGTGCATGCACGCCTGTGTTAAGAGCGCTTGTTGCTCCGTGTGCTGATGCGCTCATCTGTTGACATTTCCGAATGCCTTCCTACAGTTTCTTAATAAAAGCGGGCTTTCCACACAAACAAACGTACATGTGTGATTAGTATGATAAAAAAATGGGGTTTTAACTGTCGTTCTCGAACATAAATATCTTTATGCCTCTCGGACAGAAAAAGTCGTCCCGATCCGCAAAACGCACCAAACATAGGCTACATGTTTTTACTCCAATCTCATTTCATAACATCATATCGATGTTATGAATATTAAATAATGTGCTTTTTTGCCATTTGTTGTGCATCTTTGGATTTTGTTGTGTTGTAAATAAATCCAAACAATCAAAAAGCCATTCTTTTTTAAATCTCCTCATAATGATAGTGCCTGAGAGCTCCTAATAGGGCCATTATGGTAGGGTCTTTGTCTTTCTCAGGTGTGAAACACTCAATATTCATGGGTTGTTAACGCCTACTCGCATAAAGCTTTCTTACACAAGACATGTCTTACAAATTTTAAATCAATATATTGTCTTATCTGAATGAGTAGTCATGGTGATTTTCACATAGTTTTGGAGCAAATACTCTAGGCTACGTGATACAATTTTCAAAAGTCTTGTGAAGAAATAATCAGTTTGGGTTTCATGACCTTATTTCATTTTCACAAACCATGCATAAATGTTATTATCTCAAAACTACAAACTTCTACATACATGCTGCTGACATATTATTGTAGCAGAGTTTGTGCTGAATACAGTGTAATAAGACTTTAGCCATGGAGATGTCACAAGTAACAGAAATAAGCGCAAATGTTAGAGCATGTCAGAACACCTCCAGGACCCAGAAAACCCTTCAGACCTCAATAAAGGAGTCCAGACATTAAAAAATATCAGTCTACATATTAGAGGTCGACCGATAGTGGATTTTATCGATACTTAGTTTTGACCGTACGTGCCGATAACGATTAATCAGCAGATATTTTTTTAAATGGATACTGGATTAAAAACAAAACTCCAAGTAAAATAGTGCTTAACTGAAATGTGCTAAATTAAATGAATATATAAATATGAATGTATTAAAATGGGAAGTTCTACAGACAATAATTTAAACATTAAAATATTACAGGTTTCTTTAGCTATAACCTAGACACCTTTCATAGGTAACACTTTGCAAGTCCCCTCTTGTTAACAAGGATGTATTAGCTAGCTTTCATGAACTATATGCATTATACAATTTTTTTACAGCATGTATCAATATTTGAGCGAGACAATTATACCTTGATCATTCATGTTAGTTCATAGTACACTAAGTTTAGCAGATAAAATGAAACCTTAATTTAAAATGTATTAGTAAATGTTAAATTAACAAACTAACAATGGACAATAATACATTTATTTACCTTAGTTAATGCTAAAAATGTTATCTTATTGTAAAGTGTTACCATTTCATATGAATCCAAAGTCTGCTATGCTTAAAAATGGCCATATTTAAATATCTGCAAAGGCCAGAGCACTAACATTTAATAAATGTATATAACATGTATAGTCCCTCACTTTATTTGCTTATATATTAGAACACTTGATGATTATCTAATTTACAATATTACAATATCCACTGCAGTGATAAAAACAAATTGAATCGAATGCTTTTCTGATTTGTTTATGTTTATCAATGTTGAGAAAGCAATCACGTCCCTAGCTTTAAATATGCAACTTCATCGGCTAATCAATGCATAAAAATGATGCAAATAGACAGTCACAATTGCAACATTAAACATTTGGGTCAGGTTTGCGTGTGTTTTTGTCATATTGCTTTAATCACTTGAGGAAGCCACTACTAATGTTATTCCTCTTAGACTCGATGGCAAACATACTGCTGTTCTTTCTCTGCTAATGCAGCATCTAGTCCATACCTGTCAACACTCCCGTTTTCACCGGGAGTCTCCCGTATTTCACACCCATCTCCCCCCCCCCCCCCCCCCCCCCCACCCCACCCCGTTTTGTCCTTTCTCCCGTGAAACTCCCGTTATTTGTGTTCCCAAACGTCGTTATATGAATAATCACATCAATATATTATTCCAAGGTTGCCCAGTTGCCAGATCTTGTATGAAACCCATCCTACTCGCGCAATCAACACATCATACACATTTCAACCCATTTGTGAGCTCAACCTGGCAACCTACAACTCAGTAGCGCTGTTGACCTGCGCAGATCGACGTTGGAAATTGAATAAAGCGATCACTGGTAGAAATGGAGGAGAAGACTCCGTGGTAAATATTTCACGTAATTAACGCAGCATCCGTTTTTTCTGTCGTCCTTTGGCTGGCGTTACATTATATTATGCGCTTTTATTCTTGCAAATGCTTTTAAGCCATTCACGCAAAGACAAATTGAGCGTCAAAATCGAGTTCTCTTTCGGCTTGAAGTTGACCGTCACCCAACTAACACACGCAATTCTGCAAAAATGCCCGTTTTGTCGAGTATCCTCATAAGCAGACTGAGCACTCTTAAATGAGTTAAATAGTTTTAAATGAACAGAAGAGTTGTGAGAGAATGAGGCGCGTGTGAGATCCGCGTCTCTGTCAGCGGCGGCTGCTCTTAAAGACACAGTAGCCAAAAAAAGCTTTCAGTCAGTAAAGTTAATCAAAGAACAAAGGGAACAGAGAAAAACACTCACTGCTCTTGACAAAATCATTTTTATACCTTTAATACGGATTCATCTATGTACAATTTAACATTTATGCAGTGCAAACTGCGTGATAACTTTATTAAATTTCTGTATATTTCCTACCTTTTAGACAAATATTTAAAATATACTGTCTTTGTTGTTTCTACATTCATTTGGAGATTAAATGTGAAATTATGACATTATAAAACATATAAAGAACATAAGGTTTTTATCGTGAGTAATCAGATTTTTTTTATTTCTAACAACCCGGAAAAACTATCGGTGTGGATTTTTGCCGATAACAATAGTTCCACCAATCAACTATCGGTACCGATATATCGGCAAAACCGATGAATCGGTCGAACTCTACTACACATGCGTTTGATATTTAAAATGAGGGAAATACACATGCGTTACTTTTAATTGCCAAAATATTTTTTAGTAATTCTGTGAATTAGGGCTGGGCGATAAAATGATAACGATAATTATCGCGATATAATTTTTCTTGATAAAACGATATCAAGAGCTCGATAAATGTTCGATAATGTTTATGCAGCAAAAGCGGAACTTGACTAATTTGAACACGGACCGTTTATCCGCTCGGCTCAAAGTCCAAACGGCAGCGCGAGCTCACTAGAGCAGACGCGTTTACTCTGATCTGTCTCGGTCACGAGATCCAGTGAGAAGCGCTTGAATTCACCGAAGAACACAAATGTCTCAGTGATTTAAACTAGTTTAAAAGCAGATGAAGCGGCGCTGACGAACAGGAGAAACACTGTGAGCAACGATATAGTCAGAAGGCTTTTCTGTCGACACATTCCCATCATTTACCACGGATTTACTGTAACGTTAGCCTAGTAATATTAACTGCACCATGAAATGTGGGATATACATATTGAATTGTATTATATTATTAATGTAGACAGTGTATTAAAGGACTAATGGAATATTATTACAGTATTTAATAATGCATTTAGGCTACTGGGTTTCATACAAATACCATAGAAACCATAAACTTACATTGTGCCATGATAGTGAGGTGCTGTAGGCTATGCCCGGTTTTATCTGTGTTTATCATGATCTAAATGCATGATACTGGATGACCAATTGTTAATTTTAATAAAACTCAAACAGTCAGAATATTACATTTTACGAAATAAAAATGAGCAAAAAAAATAATAATAATTCTATTAAGATATTTATTTTGTTAAGGAAAAAATGACAAATGTTTGAATGTTATACCTCAGATTTGTGAATGTTCCCCTGTTTGGCAAGTGCTTGTCATGATAACATTATGTTCTGACAATAAAGAGTAGTTTAAAACCACAATTAACGCTCTGGTTTCTTTTTGCTCCTAACTTTCACTTATGAGCAAAAATCTGCCTTTAAACTTGAAAGAAATAAAGATTTGACATTTATCGTGAAATTATCGGTATCAACTGATATAAAAAAAATTATCGTAATACATTTTTTTGGCAATATCGCCCATGTCACAAAGCAGAAGGAGACGAACAGGTAACGTAAACAGTGTTTATTGAACAGTAAATGTGATGGTAAAGGTAGCAGGTGAGTAACCGGATGTAAACAGTTTCTGAGGTGTTTTGATGATGAAAGTGAACCAGTCTCTTATCTGCGGCAGGTGTGGAGTCGGGTGAAGGATCCAGATGGCTGAAGGCGGACAGAGGGAGCCGGGTGGCTGACTGAAGAAGACAGAAGATGGTCCTGGTGGAAGTATGATGAAGGTAAGTAGTTCGATGGTAATCAGGTAGGTGGATAGCGATCTCAGTGAAGGAGTCAGGTAGTCGGTAGTGCAACGACGAGACCAGACAACTGGCAGAGGGAAGGTGTGTGGTATAAGAAGGGAGCTGGTGATGCGGGATGATGATGTGCAGGTGGTGAGGACAGGTGATGGTGATTAGTACTCAGGGAAATGGGAACGAGTGGGCGGAGTGATGATGTCTGGTGTTGATGACGGTGTCTCTGTTACAGTACCCCCCCTCCACGGCCAGCTCCTGATGGCGGAAAAGGCCGACGACGGGGACGACCACGACCTCGAGGTGCTGGACGGTTGGGATGAGCAGCATGGAAGTCCTGAAGAAGAGATGGGTCTAGGATGTCATCACGAGGTACCCAACACCTTTCCTCAGGACCACAGCCCTCCCAATCCACGAGGTACTCCAGGTGGCCGCCCCGACGTCAGGAGTCGAGTATACCTTGAACTTGATAGATGTTGTCGTCTGCAGGGTCCACAGGAGGAGGAGGAGGTACGTCATCAACACCAGATTCTGCAGAAATAGGGATCAGAGGGTTAGTGTAGGGCTTTAACAGAGACACGTGGAATGAAGGTGAGATTCGGTAGTGTGAGGGTAGTGACAAACGGTAGGTGACATCATTGATCTGCCTCTGTATGGCGAACGGACCTATGTAGCGGGGACTCAGCTTACGGCAGGGCAGTCGTAGACGGATGTCCCGGGTGGAGAGCCAGACCTTCTGTCCAGGTTGGTATACCGGAGTAGGGCGTCTCCTGGTATCGGCCTGGCTCTTGTGTCTACGAACTGCCCTTTGGAGATGGATATGAGTCCCAGACCCTCTCGCTCTCCTGGAACCAATGATGAACTGCTGGAACGTCCGATGGTTCGCCTGACCAGGGAAACAGAGGAGGTTGGTAGCCGAGTATGCACTGGAATGGGGTCAAACCTGTGGTGGACTGTTGGAGGGAGTTCTGTGCATACTCGGCCCAGGGCAGGTAACGACTCCAGCAGTCCTGATGATCGTGGCAATATGACCGCAGGTATCTCCCGATCTCCTGTATCTTCCTCTCAGATTGACCGTTCGATTGAGGATGATATCCAGATGTTAGGCTTACAGAAACTCCCAGCAGGTTGAAGAAGGCCTTCCAAACACGGGAGATGAACTGAGGTCCTCGGTCAGACACGATGTCTTCGGGGATGCCGAAGTGTCTGAACACCTGGCTGAAGAGGATTTCGGCTGTTTCAAGTGCGGTGGGCAGACCAGGTAGAGGGATTAACTTGCAGCCTTTGGAGAAGCGGTCTACTACCACCAAAACGCAGGTGTGAGAGTCAGACGATGGAAGATCGGTTATGAAGTCCACTCCGAGATGGGACCAGGGCCTGGTGGGTAATGGTAGAGGAACGAGTTTTCCCTCAGGGAGGCGACGAGGAACCTTAGCCATAGCGCAGACTGCACATCCCTTGACGTATCGGGAGACATCCTGGGTCATATTGGGCCACCAGTAGCGTTGTTGAAGGAGCGAGAGGGTCAGCTGGCTGCCTGGGTGTCCAGAGCCCGGAGAGGTGTGCACTGAGTCCATGAGGGACGGACGTAAACGGGACGGAACATAAGTCCGCCCCTCAGGACCTCCCGGCGGAGCAGGTTCGGTGAGAGTGGCTTCGGCGATGAGGTCATCCAGTTTCCACTGAATGGGACTGACTAGCATGGCTGGAGGGAGAATAGGTTCAGGATTGGAGTTTACAGAATCCGGTTGGAACTGACGAGAGAGTGAGTCAGCTTTCACGTTCTTGTCCCCTGGTCGATAGGTTACCTTGAAGTTAAACCGGGTGAAGAACAAGGACCAGCGGGCTTGACGGGAGTTGAGTCTTTTAGCGTCTCGAAGGTACTCTAAGTTACGGTGATCCGTGATGACCACAAATGGATGTTTCGCTCCCTCCAGCCAGTGTCTCCACTCTTCCAACGCCAGCTTGATGGCCAGCAGTTCTCTGTTTCCGACGTCATAGTTCTGCTCCGCCGGGGACAGTTTCTTGGAATAGAAGGCACATGGATGGAGTTTTAGAGGCTTCCCCTGCCGCTGGGAGAGAACCGCTCCTACCCCGGTGGTTGAGGCGTCTACCTCGACGAGGAACGGAAGATCTGGGTTCGGATGAAGGAGGGTAGGAGCGGAACTGAAGGACGCTTTAAGCTTCTTGAAGGCATTGGTGGCTTCCGCGGTCCAGGACAGAGACTTGGCCCCTTTCTTGAGCATGGAGGTGATGGGAGCACTGATCTTACTGAAGTTCTGGATGAATCTGCGGTAAAAGTTGGCGAATCCGAGAAAGCGTTGAAGTTCCTTGATGTTGGTAGGTAACGGCCAGTTGGATACGGCCTCCACCTTCCTCTGGTCCATAGTAATTCCCTGTTGATTGATGACATATCCCAGGAAATGGACTGTGTCCAGATGAAACTCACACTTCTCAAGTTTGAGGAAAAGCTGGTTATCACGGAGGCGTTGTAAGACTTGTTTCACATGAAGAATGTGTTCGGACAGGTTGGCAGAATATATGAGTATGTCATCAATGTACACGATAACAAACCGCTGCAGGAAGTCTCTGAGGATCTCGTTCATGAAGCCCTGGAATACTGCGGGAGCGTTGGACAATCCGAAAGGCATGACCCGGTACTCATAGTGGCCAGCAGGGGTAATGAAGGCTGTCTTCCACTCGTCACCTTTTCGAATACGGATCAGATTGTAAGCACTTCGGAGGTCCAGTTTCGAGAAGACGTGGGCTCCACGCAGTTGTTCCAGGGCGGCGGGGACCAGAGGAAGAGGATATCTGAACTTGACTGTAGAGTTATTGAGGGTACGATAATCAATACAGGGGCGCAAGCCTCCGTCCTTTTTCCCCACAAAGAAGAAGCTGGAAGCGGCAGGGGAGGTAGATGTCTGAATGTATCCCTGTTGCAGAGCCTCTTTGATGTACTCATATAGTCTCGCGCAAGATGGCCGCCACAGCAGTGCTTGAGTGAAGCTCCTCAAATCTCAGTCTGCTAAATGCACTAATCAAACTAACTTTCGTGCATATTTATCCCACGTACAAGTTCTGAGTGTTACTAGAGTGAAAAAAACCTTTTTTGTGATTTGTTGGATGAACACCGTTACAATCTGTTCACTTGATCATCTTTCCTGTGCTCCACCATGGAACAAAACGTGACCAACGCATTCATTCTGAACGCTCTCCAACAACTTAAGAATGAGATGTTCACGTATTTTGACCCGAAGCTTGACAACCTGCAAACAGCTGCCAATGCTTTGCAGTCTTCCCTTAAATCTCTCGGGGATCAAGTTGGCGAGCTTGAATTTAGAGTCAGTTCAAACCAGGACAACATAACTGATCTAGAGGAATGCGTTGAGACGCTGGAGAAGCAAAATGCTGTCCTGATACAGAAAGCTGAGGACGCTGAAGGTACTGATACAATCAGCTTTATTGGCCGTTTACTCACTCTTCTCTTCGGCGAAGCTAGCTTTCCCACCCCGCCGGTGATCGAGCGCGCTCATCGCACTCCTGGAGCCTCCTCCAAACGGAATTCCAAAGCTGGTCCTAGACCCATTTTGTCAAAGTTTCTCCATTTTCAGGACAAACTTAAGATCCTCCGCCTCGCTCGGGAGAAAAAGGAACTGATGTACCAAGGCTCTAGAATTTTCATTTATCCCGACTTCAGCCACGGTTTGACGCAGAAACGCCGCCTGTTTGACCCGGTTAAAAAGAAACTGCGTGAGATGGGAATCCGCTACGCGCTGTTGTATCCAGCAACCCTCAGGATCCACATCGGTACTGAAGCTCACCTCTGCAACTCTCCAGATGAAGCGGAGGTGCTTATTCGGGATGTTCAGATGAAGTCTCCCTAGTTCGGGTCTGTTCTGATTTGCACTTTACCTTATTTTTTGCACGTTGTAACTATTATTTCATTTAACTATTGAATCTTTATTTGAGCTTGACTTGACGCAAAAAAAAATAAAAATAAATAAATAAATAAAAATAATTAAAAGAAATATATAACTTTGCACGAGATTGCAACATGTGCAGACTGAGACTTGGATCTTTTTCTTTTCTTTCGTTTTATATTTTTTGTCTGTCTTAATGTTTTTTGTTTATCTGTTTGTTTCTGTAGAGTGTCTGTGTGTATGTGGCTTAGGGTGTGTGTTGACTCCCATGGTGCTCTCATGGTTTTTTCTGCAATATGTACCAACATGGATCCCTTCATTAATCACTGTATTATAATTATTATTTTTGTATTTTATTTTTTTGATAATTATGGGTAAAGGCCTTTACGTTGTGCACCTCAATATTAGAAGTCTACTCCCCAAAATCGATCAACTACGTGCGTGGTTGACCTATAATAATCCAAGTATTATCACACTATCTGAAACTTGGCTTACCAGCAATATCTCTGACACCGATATTAGTATAGACAATTATAAACTGTTTAGATCGGACAGAGGCTCAAGGGGAGGCGGAGTAGCCACTTATGTTTTATCAAACTTTAATTCTCAACGTATGGTTCCTAATGAGATTCCTGTACATTTTGAAGGACTGTTCATTAAAATTACTCTTCATGAAAATAAGCAGCTAATTATTGGAAATATTTATAGACCGCCTAACTCTCCCAAATTGGAATCAATTAAAAATATTATTTCTACTGTATCTTCCTTAGTTTCTAACAAGGAAATGATACTTATGGGTGACTTTAATATTAATTGGCTTCATTCATCAACACTAACTGAAAGAAATATGATTACTAGCTTAAACTTGACTCAACTTATAACTGAGCCCACAAGACTTACTCTTACCTCTAAATCTCTTTTGGATTGGGCTCTAGTTTCTCACCCTGAACGAATAATTAAATCTGGGGTTCTACCAGACTGCTTTAGCGATCACCACATGATTTATTGTATTTGGAAAATTGTGAAGCTACGTCTCCCTCCTAAGTTTATCAAGATAAGGCAAACCAAATTCTTTAATAGTGACCAATTTATTAATGATTTGCAACAAATTAACTGGTACAGGCTAAATCTAATTCCATTTATTGATGATGCATGGAATTTTCTATATACTGAGCTTCTGTGTGTTATAAATAAGCATGCTCCTTGGACCACTGTTAAAGTTAAAGGTAGTCATTTACCATGGGTAAATGGAGACCTTATTAATCTCTTTAAACAGAGGGATAGGGCTTGGTACAAGTTTCGACGTACTAAATATATTGCTGACTGGGAAGAATACAAACGATTAAGGAACATTTGCACTATGCAAACGAGAAACTCCAAATCAAATTATTTTAGAAATTGCCTAACGAATTCATTTAAAAACCCTCGACGATTTTGGAAACAGGTTAATAATGTACTTGGGAAATCTGGGCGGGCTATAACTAATTTGAACCTAAATAATGAAATTATAGATGATCCAGCTACCATTGCTAATGCTTTTAGTTTGCATTTTTCCTTAACACCACAAGTACAGACTTCTACTTATCAACTTGATTTGGCTCCTTGTTTTCAGCCAGGCAGTTCTTTCTCATTCACAGAGGTCAGCCCAGCTGATGTGCAAAAGGCCATAAGTGAACTGTCCTCTATCAGTGGTGCTGGTCCAGATGGCATCGAGAATAAGTTTATTAAAATTGGTTCTCATGTACTAGCAGTGCCACTGGCCTCACTTTTCAACTTATCACTCTCTTCTTGTAAATTTCCTTTAGCCTGGAAAAGTGCTAAAGTTATCCCAATTCACAAAGGTGGTGATCCTGAAAATATTAATAACTACAGACCCATCTCAATCATCAATAGTGTTGTAAAAGTTTTTGAGAAAATATTTTTTTTGCAATTATCGAATTATTTGGCCGACAATAACTTATCTCAATGCCAATCTGGATTTAGAAAACATTTTTCTACCACTACAGCACTTCTTAAATTTACCAATGATGTGTTCTCAAGTTTTGATAAGCGTATGTGTACTGGTGCTTTATTTTTAGACCTTACCAAAGCTTTTGACTTAGTTGATCATTATCTACTCTTAGATAAATTGTATTCTGTTGGTTTGTCTAATTCTTCTTTGCTTTGGTTCAATTCTTATTTACACAATCGTCGCCAGTGTGTGTCCTTTGGGAGCAGCGTTTCTTATTTCACTGGCATTGACAGAGGAAGTCCTCAAGGTTCCTCTCTCGGGCCTTTACTATTTTCGATATTTATCAATGATCTTCCGCGTAGCTGCACTGAATGCAATATTCAACTTTATGCTGATGACACGGTTATTTATTGTCACAAACCTAATATTTATGATATCAGTACTACACTACAAAATGGTTTTGATTTAGTCCAGAGGTGGTTATTGTCCAACAAGCTTCTACTTAACAAATCCAAATCATATTCTATGCTTTTTCAAAAAAAGCCTGAAAATGTAACTGAAAATTCATTAAAAATTAAATTTCTTGATCAAACTCCCATAAAACCTACTGGGCAGGTCAAATATCTTGGCCTTTGGCTTGACTCTGATCTTTCTTTTAGCACTCATGTACATAATATAACTAATAAGCTCAATTACTCACTTAGAATTCTATACCAATCAATTAATTGTTTTAATCTTCCTGTCAGAAAAAGAATTGTTTCCCAACTTTTATTGCCAATTTTGGTTTATGTCGACATCATATACCAAAATACTACAGCATCCTGCCTTCAGTCTCTTAACACTGCCTACAATAGCCTGTGCAGATTTATCCTCCGCTGCCCCTACAGAACACACCATTGCGAAATGTACCATCA
Source organism: Phoxinus phoxinus (assembly GCF_949152265.1). Taxonomy (NCBI): domain Eukaryota; kingdom Metazoa; phylum Chordata; class Actinopteri; order Cypriniformes; family Leuciscidae; genus Phoxinus; species Phoxinus phoxinus. The sequence continues at coordinate 3,618,567 of NC_136876.1, forward strand.
ACTGTCCTGGCTGACCCTACCAGATAGAAGGCGTTTTCATTGGTTACAATTTATTTATAAATGTATTTATATGGACTATCCTTCCTATTTAAAACAATATCTAATTCCATTTAGCTCATTTTATAACTTGCGACGCAATAACCAAATTTATTTTCTCATTCCTCAAATCAATAAAGAAATAGGAAGATATGCATTTCAACATAAAGCACCATATGATTGGAATAACCTTCCACCTTCAATTCGCTCTTTGACTTCCTTTCCAATGTTTAAAAATGCCCTAGCTCAACATCTTCAGAACACATGCAATTGTTTTTAATTATTATTATTTTTATTATATGTATGTGTGTATGTGTATGTATATGTGTATATATATATATATATATGTATTTGTGTATGTGTGTGTATGTATATTATATACATACACATATGTATGTTTTTTTTTCTTTCTTTTTTTTTTCTCTGTGCTGGTTTGAGGGTACAGATCAGGACAGAGGCTGGAGCATTATTATTATTGGTGGTCACTACTGCATTACTGCTCTACAGTGGTTACCACTGATAGAGGTGATACCCTAAAACGGGATTAAATGAAACTTATTTTAAGCATGTTGCGTTAATCCTTTACACTTTTGTGTGCTAATGTGTTTACTGTGATGTTTAGGTACCTATATACTACATGTGTTTACTCTGTTGAGGGATGAGTGAGCAACCTTTGGAGAGTCTTGTATGAGTGAATGTCTTGTTTGTATGAGTTATGTATTATATATTTTTTGTACTTACTATTATTGTAAAGTAAGTTGTTGTTGTTGTCTTCTGTTTTATTTGACTGCTGCTGTAAGGTCAATGTTAATCTCTGTACTTGGAATTGAGGACCCCCTCGAAAACGAGATGGTTCATCTCAAGGGGTTATTCTTCTTCAATAAATAAATGTCAAATATACTCCTCCATGGCCTTCTGCTCCGGGATGGACAACTGATAGATCTTTCCTCGGGGTGTCGTGGCCCCAGGCAGCAGGTCGATCGCACAGTCCCATGGCCGATGAGGAGGAAGTTTGGTGGCCAGCTGCTTGCTGAAGACATCCTGGAACGCCCGGTAGACGCTGGGAATCTCGAGATGTTCACCAGTGGGAGGACTTTCTACTGAAGTGGAGTTAATGGGGATCTTGGAAGACTCTACAGAAGAAGGAGTAATCTTATTGACGGAGGGTAGGCAGTGAGAGAAGCAGTTATCTCCCCACTGGCAGATCTCACCGGAGGACCAGCAGATGGTGGGTTCGTGATATTCGAGCCACGGGCGTCCCAGGATGATGTCAGCGGTCGAGCCCTCCAGTACCAGAAAGGAAAGTTTCTCTTCGTGGAGGCATCCAATGCGAACAGTTATTTCCGGACTGCAGTGACGAATCTGTCCGCGGCCTAGCGGTTTTCCCAGGATAGTTTGAACTTGAAGAATCTGAGGGTTATTCTGGCGTCGAGCATGCAATTTCTGTAGAGTGGTTAAGGAGATGAAGTTGCCTGCGGCACCGGAATCGATCAACGCTTTCGCTGAAACAGATTGTTTGGCATGAGTGAGTATTACCGGGGTGTACTTCATAGATGAAATGGGTGATGGAAGGCGAACTGAACTCACCGCCGGCCGTGGAGGGCGAACAGGACAGGAGAGGAGAAGATGACCAGCCGCTCCACAGTACAGACATAAGTTATTAAGGATGCGGCGCTGGCGTTCAGTTGAAGACAGATGAGTGGAATCCACTTCCATAGGTTCTGGTACTGGAGGACTGACTGAACTAACCACGGTTGCTGAGCGAGGAGGAGGAGGCAGAACAGGGTTATTCAGGAAGCAGGCCGAGCGACGTTGAGCCACTCGAATGGAGCGCTGAATGAGACCTTCAACTCCGATATGATCATCGTAGATCGCCAGCTGTAAACAGATATCCGGGTTCAAACACTGTCGATAGGCGGTGATCAAGGCTGTTTCATTCCATCCGCTGCTGGCGGCCAGAGTGCGGAATTGAAGGGCATAGTCAGCAACAGAAGATTTACCCTGCCGTAGACGGAATAGTTGATCGTGGATTGACAGTTCATTTGAAGCTTGAGAGAAAACCTCCCGGAAGTGAGTGATGAAACGGGAAAATGACTGAATGACTGTTCCTTTCGCATCCCAAAGAGCCCGGGCCCAGAGAAGTGCACGTCCAGCGAGAAGTGAGATAACGAACGCGATTTTCGCTCTATCCGAGGTGAACAGTGGAGCTTGCAACTCCATAAACAACTCACATTGAAGCAAAAACCCGCTGCACTCCCCCTCCTCGCCAGAGTAGGTCGCTGGTCGGGCCATGGGACATACAGAGGCAGATGAAGAAGCCGAAGAAGAAGAACTGATGGCGGGGGAAATGACAGGTGGAATGATGTTCGCGGCTCCAGCCAACGCTGAAGCTTCCACTCCGCCGTCACCTGTTGGATCTTGCATTTGTGGTCTGGTCTTCTGTCACAAAGCAGAAGGAGACGAACAGGTACAAACAGTGTTTATTGAACAGTAAATGTGATGGTAAAGGTAGCAGGTGAGTAACCGGATGTAAACAGTTTCTGAGGTGTTTTGATGATGAAAGTGAACCAGTCTCTTATCTGCGGCAGGTGTGGAGTCGGGTGAAGGATCCAGATGGCTGAAGGCGGACAGAGGGAGCCGGGTGGCTGACTGAAGAAGACAGAAGATGGTCCTGGTGGAAGTATGATGAAGGTAAGTAGTTCGATGGTAATCAGGTAGGTGGATAGCGATCTCAGTGAAGGAGTCAGGTAGTCGGTAGTGCAACGACGAGACCAGACAACTGGCAGAGGGAAGGTGTGTGGTATAAGAAGGGAGCTGATGATGCGGGATGATGATGTGCAGGTGGTGAGGACAGGTGATGGTGATTAGTACTCAGGGGAATGGGAACGAGTGGGCGGAGTGATGATGTCTGGTGTTGATGACGGTGTCTCTGTTACAGCCCAGTCCTACTGTGAATTACACTGCGCAAACCAAAAGTAATACTACCCACCGAATGAAGACGGGTTGGCTCTCCACAGAACATAAAATCTAAATTTTATTTAATTTTTCGTGTTCGCATTTATATTATATATTCTAATGTTTTTATCAGCAAAGCAATTTGCACGTAACTTAACGTTATATTTACTGCAGCTATTAGGGGTGTAACGATATTCAAACAGAACCGAAAAAACGCGATTCACCACCTACGGTACGAACCGCGATACTCTCATTTCGAACCGAAAGTGCCCCGCCCCCTACTGCCCCGCCCAGCTCTCACTTCACCTTATGTCACAAAACCATTTTTTCTGACAATCGATTAAGTAGTAATTAGTAGCCTACACTAACAACTAATGAAAGTCACGTGACTTTTGGTGATCGATCACGCTTAGCAGTTTAGCCTGCCGTGTTTGTGGCGGTGCGCCACAGAATCAACACCGGCCGCCACATATTGCGTTTTTTTGGTGGCCGCGAAAGTGAATTTTTATCCCGCCCTTATTGGATCGCTAAGTGATGTAGATGACAGACTGCTGCTGCGCTTGTGACAGGTTGCATGTTACTGAAGGAGCGAGAGCGAGAGCGAGAGAGAGAGCGAGAGAGAGAGCGAGAGAGAGAGACCCTCCTCCGGCCGCGCGCGCGGTATTCTCCCTTCCGCATATTAATCAGAATCAATTGAGAATTGACACGATGGTAAAAGGTTCGGAAGACCGAAGTTTCACGTGGAGCGTTGGGAGGATTTTTTCCCTGAATTACCGCTGGCTGTGAATTGTGCTAAAAAAAAATAGTTGCCTTATCTTCTCTGAAAAGCGTTCCGCACATTCAGCTGAGACAAACCACACTTTCAATAACCCTAAAAACCTATCCAGTGAATAAATGTTTTCTGTGTTGAGAGAAATCTTGTGCAATGTCCTAAACTGCCGGGATAATCACACAAACGCGTACACGTCCGCTAATGACTCTCCGATTCACGCACTAATGACTCCTTTGAACCGATTCCATTTAATGAATGGTTATAACAACTGATCTATCCAACACTGACCTCACCAGACGTCTGATTCGGTGTATAACAAATCGGTAATACTTTACAATAAAGTTAAAGTCATTAAACTCTAGTTAACTACATTAGTTAACATTAACAATTAATAAACTGCACTTCTACAGCATTTATTAATCTTTGTTAATTTCACCATTTACTAGTAGCGTTATTAAAATCAAAAGTTGTTAACATTAGTTATCCTAATGCACTGTGAAGTAACATGAACAAACAATGAATGAAAAGCTGTATTTTTATTAACTAAGATTAACAAAGATTAATAAATACTAGGGATGCTCCGATCCACCTTTTTTGTTTCCGATACCGATTCCGATACCTGCAATTCAATATGGGCCGATACCGAGTACCGATCCGATACAAAGGTAAAATGTTAAAAGAGCTAAATTACTTAATAAGCTGTATGCATTACTTTGCAAGATATCAGGCTCAACTTAAACAATAGTTTTTTAGCCTTGTAAAACAAAATGACAAACAATGTATTCACAAGTTTAGTGATTTATTAAACCAGCACCAGAGCAACAAGTGCAAAATAAAATAAAAAGTTCAGTAGCTTAAACTTGTTGACATTCAAAATTAAAGTGCAAAATTTGCACAGGATGTTTAATGGATGCTATTTGCACTGCAAATAGGAAATTAAACTAGAATAGTGGATAATTAAGCAGTAAAATTTAGTCTAGAAAAATCACAAGTGCACAATAATTGTATTAAATCTGAACATGAAAAAAGATTTAGTGGGGAACAAATATGAGAATAAGTGTAACACTAAATCTGGTAAAACGTTACACATTGCTCTTTGTATTGTTGTAAAATACATTCATGAAAAACAAGATAACAAAAATCAAAAATATTAATTATTTTATAGCCTACTATAAAATTGAGACATGTTTTAAATGTATAGCACAGCGGTTTAATGAGGCAGCAACATGATGGATAGTACAGAACAGTCTATACAGAACAGTCGCTGTATTGATATGAAAAGCGGCACACAACGCGTATGCGCATCCCGAGCGCAGAATGATGCGCTTGAAGCAACATGAGTCACAGCGCGCAGCGCGTCGAGTCCACATTGAAGAGTTCAAAGCACGAAGGAAAGACATATTGATGCTTAGAGTATTATACAGTATCTATCTAAGCAATAGTTTATTTATTATTTTCTTTTAACAGTTTTAAATGTCAGTTACTGTGCGCGTGAAGAACAGTTAGCTGCTATATAGTGCTCTGACTCCAGTGTTGTGAGCAGACACCCGGTAGAAAGTAACTTAGTTAAGGTACAGCAATAAAGTCCGGCAAGATAAAGTTGTTTAATGCAAAACCATAGACCTATATCTACAGATCAAGTATAATTATAGTAACATTTAATCATCTTGGAGAGAGTTTTTCATCGTGTTGACTGTCGTACCGAACGCGACGCGCTGCTTGATGCTGAATTGAGAATGACTGACAGCCGCAGCGGAGGGAAAAAGTGTACGTGATCTTGAATTTAATGACTTAAATATTCATTTATATCTCACATTATACTATATAATGGCTTCAGAACACTTATAATATAGTGCACGACAACTTTATGGTGCTTTATAATGTTTTTGTGCCTTTTGTGGGGCTTAACAATAGCACAGAATAGTATACGCACAATATCGGATTTGGATCGGCCTCGTCTGACCGATACCCGATCCGGCAAAAATGTCAGTATCGGAGCCGATACCGATACTGAATATCGGATCGGCGCATCCCTAATAAATACAGTAAAAAAATAGTTAATGAGTTAAATTGTTGTTTTTAAGTTAAAAGTGAATAGTGTTCTTTATTCTTGCTGGTGCCCTGCCAGGAACCCCACAGCAAACAAAAAATGCAGTTTTGTCTCACCAGCACACTTCAGTCAATATGTTGTGTCTGCCAAACTGCAAATGCTCTACAAATACTCTCTAGACGAAGAAAACTGCAAGAAACTGCTGCATTCGTCCATATTAACATGACATTTGCGATGGTTTTACCTTTTAGTACAGGTTCGTCTCACCAGCTAAAAGCAGCCCTCTTACGATTCTCCGCCTCGCCTGAAACAAGAAATTTAAAGTCAACGTCACAGTTCTTTACTAAACAAACGTAATGTCATGGGGAATCGAGTACGTTTACAACACACTAAATGTCCTGATAAAAGCAGTTGTTAAAGGATTAGTTCAGCCCAAAATGAAAATTTCCTGATAATTTACTCACCCCAATGCCATCCAAGATGCTCATGTCTTTCTTTCTTCAGTGGAAAATAAATTCAGTTTTTTAAAGAAAACATTTCAGGAATTTTCTCCACACAATGGACTTCAATGGCAACCAAAATGTTTAAGTCCACATCGATGCAGTTTCAAAGGGCTTGAAATGGCTCTGGATGATCCCAGCTGAGGAATAGGGTCTCATCTAGCGAAACGATCAGTCATTTAAAAAAACAAAGATGAACACAAAACAAAGAATATGGGCGATGAGGAGGAAGCAGGCCTCTAGCTAGCCGCCGTTTTGTTTGACAACACTTCGAATGTCAACAAGAAGCGACTTCACCCAGGATCGCTTAGAGCACCTTTAAAAAAAACGGGAAAAAAATTCCACTGAAGAAAGAAAGACGAACATCTTGGATGGCATTGGGGTGAGAAAATGATCAGGAAATCTTAATTTTGGGGTTAACTAATCCTTTAAATACAAGTCGATAAAATCCATTACATCTGATATAGGCCTACATGTTATTAATTCTGTTCAAAATATATGAATCGCTAAAAATGGCATTAAATGTAGGCATAACACATTCAATTTTCACATATGAACATAAATTTAAGAAAACTTACCAAAAATGTATTGAATATTGCCTTTTATCGTCTGCTGTTCTTGCTCTTCAGTTTTCAAACCTGAATGCAGCACGCGCAATCCCATAATGCCACATCACAGTAAATTGTTGTAAAAACATGAGCTACAGTGACAACACTTCATACCTGTAAATTAATTCACAGTTGATAGGGAAGTTTACTGTTAACAACTGTAATACTCTTTTTGACCCATAATGCATTGCAAATTACAGTAATAACTTGTAGAGTTAGAAAACAATTTTCTGTAGAATTTCCCTGTTAAAACTACAGCAATTTTTTTAAACCGATCACAGCAAGTGCATGTGATTCGATGTGAGGCGTCCGTAACGGTCACATCCATAACGCATTATTATGGTTGTTCAGAGCTAAGTAGTGAGATGAAATGTCGATCCTAATAAGCATAAACACCGTTTAGCTTTGCATATAAAGTTTCAAGTTATTTGCCTTTACAATTATATTATATAAACTTAATCTTTAAAACGTTACGGATGTAACAGGGCCCTAAAGCGCCGAGACCCCTTATAAACTCAACAGGCAGTGCTGCTGTTATGACCAAATTACTATATTTATTTCTCAGGCATGCCTCCATCTTTCAGAAAAATGCTTTATGTTAAAACAAAGTTTTAAAAAGGGGGTCTTTGATCCTTTTGAAAGCATGAAATATGGTTGGTTGAAATTAAAATTTTAGCATTGTCGCTCACCTCATATGTGGTGGAAAAACAAAGCAATTTTCGTAAATAATTCTAATACAGCACATTAATATAGTTTATTTCAGACCTAAATGGACAACTTAAAAAGGGTTTTGATCTTTAGGTAAAAACTTTATTCTTTCATGGTAAGGATAACCTTTGCGTGGAACTGCCCTAATGTAAGTTCCGGTGTTAAAAATATTTATCTATATTCAATGCTTGCAAAGATTTTACATTTCCCACGTTCATTGCTCATACAGGGGCTATATAAAGTGTCTGACATTAATTTTAATAAGTAAATGTAATCTACCAAAGATACACGTCGACAAAGAAATAAAGGTAAACATGAAAATGGCAACAGCAAAACATGGGATCAATTCCCCTCACAGATCTCAAACTTTAACTTAACATTCAGTAACAGTTCTCACTCCAGACATCGAAACAATCACACAAACGAACACAAAATCGCTCAGGACTGAATGAACTCAACATGTTCTCCTCATGCTCGCTGCTGCTGCACTAACGTTACATGTTTATTTCAATGAGGAGACGCCAGAAAAGACGCACAAGTATCGCTGTGATCGATGAAAACAACACAGAAATTAGTCTGTCGCTTAATCAAACTGTATAAAGTGTGTGTGATGGTTGTGTAAAGATGAGAAATACCGTGAACTGCTCTCCTCGCCTCAGAAGCTGAAACTCAATGAGGGAAGAGACGGCGCGAGCGAGCGGTGACGTCATCAGCCTCCAACGCACGTGCGTACGGGACACCCCCTCAGCCAATCAGGGCCACGCAGATTCGCCTATTCACTTGTAGCCTTCCATTAATATTCTTTTTATTTCCCTTTCTCGTTTTATAACAACAGAACAGATTCAATTTACACTTCACACAAAGAAAAAGTAAAATGTGATACAAAAAAAAAACAATAAAATATTAATAAAAAAAGAGACAGATAAAAAAAAGGAGTATACAGACAGTGTTTACAAAGTATTTTTCTGTAAGGTCTACATTCCCAGTTTACATAATATTTATGTATGGCTCCCACAGCTGATCAAAGTCTTTCCTCTTGCATTTAGCAATAAGTTAGCCTTTCCAGCTCGACACAGTTTGATATCTCCTTTATCCACATTTTCCCAGATAGCTTGTATAATCGGCCCGAGCCTGCGGCTTCGACTCGGCATCGGCGTGTGTTAACCGGGCCGACTGTGGCCCGTAGCTCGCTCTGGCACATGCATTTTTGTTACTGCTGTAAAGCACTGGGCCGATTCATGTTCACCTTAACTAACCCGGCTCTGGCTGTATGATCTAGACCACTTCTGTAAATGACTCGGCTTAGGTTAAATCATTCGGCAGCAAACTGAGTAAGCTGACGAGAAAGCCCACTTATAGCATTCAGCAGTTTCTTCTCGCCGGTCTGCGGACTGGCTGAAAGGGGTTGATCGCGTCCATGCAGAGGAGTTGAAGGTTGAAATGTCACTTGGGATAAAACTCCTGCTACCCTGATTTACATTTGTATAGCTCACCGAATTTTCATTTACATGTTAAAGCCTACCCTAGAATTAGGGAAGGGGGGTCATGGGGGGACAACTGTCAAGCAAGGCCCACGTCAATTTCTGACAATTCACGGCAGTTTTCGGTGTTGCCTGCAAATTGCCGTGTGCAGTCTTTACGACTGCACACGGCAATTTGCAGGCAACACCGAAAACTGAACCTCCACGACAATCTACAGTGCCGCTTACTGACGAAAATCCCACTTTTCATGCAGTGTGAACCTTTGGTCTAATTACACATTGTTACCTAGTCAACCGTTATATGAGATTTGTTTTCATGATTATCGCATGTAAATAGTTTTATCTCTAAAAACAGTTTAGCCTATAACGCTAGTATAACGCTAGTATATAGGGCATAGTGTAATGACAAATAAAAATCGTTGATTAATACCACTACCAAGGCTCAAAATAGCCCCACACTAACACGGTAGCATAATGAGGGTCCCTACCTTCAAACCGAAGCATTGAGAACTTTGTCATTGTCCAGACAGTTTAATAAGAAAATATTTTATACATACAGTCAACTTCGCGTATAGAGGCAGAAGCCATGTTTGAAAAACAGCCTCTACCAGTCGATCTACGAACACCGATCCAAGTCCGCTGAACTGTGTAGAATCTCATATGGTCCGTTGTTTCCGGAAGGATATGTACACGTATGTACACGTAGCCTACTGTTCGCGCTCACCTTATCACAACTTACAGCTCTTTCACATCTCACCAGCGCACTTGGATCGGCGTTACCGAATTATTGTTAAGCATAGCAAGAATCATAGCAACAAGGCTAACAAACGTAAGAGTTATACCCACCAATTAACATTACCCCTTCATTCATGACATGGATACCGTAATCATAAAGAGAGAACATAGTTGCATACCTTTATCTTTTGCTCATTTCTAAATTGGGCACCTGATGGCTTTGACCTTTCTTTTCCATCTCTGTGTTTATTTGGCACTCGACAATCAGCAGATTTCCCCATTCCCCAACTATCACTCACGAGTCACGACCAGAAGTCAAGACTAAACCAATTTACCTTGGTGGTGGTGACCGCATAATCGTTTTGTATTACCTATTTTTATTAGCCATTTCACACAATTCAGAAAAACAAAAATGTGCAGGAACTATAGAGGCCTGTATTTATAATATTATGAATGAAATGTGCGTTATTTGGAAGAAAGTTGAGGTGTGACTGACTTAGCTCACTATGGATCCCCGTTCCCCCCCTTGTCCGTTCCATTTGGGAGAGACCCAGAGGTGAACTGTCATCCGCGCCCGCGCCCCTTCGCGAGACGGGAGAAATGTGGATTTCAGTGTTGTAGTTCCTGCTTATAATGATGTAAAAATCGGCATTTTGCTTACCGTCTTTTCCGGACTATAAGTCGCATCAGTCAATGTGTCATGAAGAGGAAAAAAAACATACAAGTTGCACTGGACTATAAGTCGCATTTATTTAGAAATTTATTTCACAAAATCCAAGACCAAGAACAGACATTTAATCTGGAAAGGTTATTCAGCTCCACAACAGCACACAGAACAACAGCTGAATAGTGTCCGGCATGTTAGCGTAACACATTAACAGTTATTCAGCTCCACATTAGCATAAAGAACATATACCTGGGAGGCTGAATAGGCTAAATTAACATACGCCAGCGAGTCCAACAAGTTACCGGTAAGCAAGTTCACCAAGCTCCCGATCTCATTCCACAACACTGAATACATTGAGTTCTTCCTCGGTGTCGCTTCTGAACAACTCCGCTAACTAGAGCGCCCTCTCGCAGCTGTAGACGGTAATGTTTTCTCTTGGTTCATATCAGTCAGTGAACTAATCTTGATATATAAAGGCGGGCGTACACGGTGCGAGTTCGGACACTCGGGAGGTCGTGAGATATTGCTCACGTTACGAGTCAGTTAAACTGATAATCGCGTCAAAGCAGCTGGTACACGGCACGACTGTCCTCCTGCACGAATTTTATCCCGAGCTGGCGGTTAAACACAGTCTCTGTGAGAGCTTTCAATGTTTCAGGCAATAGCTTCAGATAGAAAAATGACAGAAATGTGTGTGCAAATGCAGATACTGTGACAGTAGCCATTCAGTTCAACATAAAAACATGAGAGAGAGAGAGTGTGTGTGTGTGTGACAGTGTATGCGCACGCTGTGTGGTTGCTGCCACTGAGGTATAGCCCCATCGATCTAGCCTGTGAGGCGGTTGTGTATGATTTGGCAAGGGGACAGCCTATACGCTGGTGAAAATCGGGCCGACTCCCCGAATTTTTTAAACATGTTTAAAAATGATCGGGAGGTCGGGGAGGTGCTCATAACGTGCTCGGCTCGGCTCGTAATTCCTGTCACACGCTGCGAGCCGCGACCATGCGAGCATCACCGATTTGCACTCGATTTCTCCCGAGTGAAAAAATAATCTGCGAGCTCGTAAAACAGCAAAAAATCGCACCGTGTACGCCCGCCTTAAGTCGCACCTGACTATAAGTCGCAGGACCAGCAAAACTATGAAAAAAGTGTGACTTATATTCTGGAAAATACGGTAATTCCTCACCAGGGCTCTACACTAATTCCCCCCCAATGAGTACATGTGCTCCTAAATCAGTGGTTCTCAAACCTGTCCTGGAGAACCCCCAACACTGCACATTTCTTTGTCTCCCTAATCAAACACACCTGATTCAACTCATCAGCTCATTGTCACATGGGTTACTTTTACTGTTTTAGTTTTTTCCCATGGTATCGACTCCGTATCGGTATCGAGGTATTTTAGTCTGGTATCCTATCGAAGTCATAATTTTGCTATCGTAACAACACCACTGCATGGATCTTCATGTGTCGCTTCAGGCGATGTTTAATAGAGAAACTGGCTTCTCTCCAGTGTGGATCCTCTCATGTCTTTTCAGAGATGCTGACTCACTGAATCTCTTGTCACAGTGTGAACACTTGTAAGGTTTTTCTCCAGTGTGGATCCTCTCATGCGTTTTCAGAGATGATGACAGAGTGAATCTCTTGTCACAGTGTGAACACTTGTAAGGTTTTTCTTCAGTGTGAATTCTCTGGTGCTGTTTTAAATTGGCCGCTGTAATAAAAGTCTTCTCACACTCAAAGCACATGTACTCTCTCACACCAGTGTGAGTTTTCTCATGTCTATGTAAAGTGTGCAGCAGTGAAAAACTCTTTCCACACACAGAACATGAATGCGGCTTCTCCTTCGTATGAACTCTCAGGTGTGTCTTCAGGACTGATGCCCTAAGGAATGTTTTGCCACATTGATCACATGAGAACAGCTTCTCTCCGGTGTGGATCCTCATGTGAACATTAAGGTTTGATGATTGACTGAAACTCTTCCCGCACTGATCACATGAGAACGGCTTCTCTCCGGTGTGGATCCTCATGTGAACATTAAGGGATGATGATTGACTGAAACTCTTCCCGCACTGATCACATGTGAACGGCTTCTCTCCGGTGTGGATCCTCATGTGTTTCTCAAGATTAAGTTTGCTTGTGAAACTGTTTCCACACTGAGTGCAGGTGAAAGATTTCTTGGCTCTTTTCTTTAAAAATGTCTGTTTAGTCTTTGAGCGACTCAAGGCTTTTCCTCCAGGTTGGACATGATGTTCCTCCTCCACTTCTCTCAGTTCTTCCCTCTCCTCCTTCACTTCTCTCAGTTCTTCACTCTCCTCCTCCACTTCTCTCAGTTCTTCACTCTCCTCCTTCACTTCTCTCAGTTCTTCATTCTCCTCCTTCACTTCTCTCAGTTCTTCACTCTCCTCGCTCTCTTCCATCAGGTCTGACATGAAAGAAACAAATATTACATTTAATTTTCAGTACATAAAAATATTTATCTTCAAAGAGAGAATATAAAGTGAAGGGACATGAAAGTGAGCCCTGATGTAATGGTAGAAATTAGACAACTGTTATAAAATATTGTGATCATTTGATGCCTTTTTATAATTTGACTATATGTCCTTGAAACTTTCCATGAATGAGGGAAATTTATCTTCCAATTATTATTTTTAAAACATTATAGGCACGAATCCCATGTTTCTTTAGCAAGAACTATTAAATATATTTGATCAATGACACAATTATCTAACATTATATTAAAGTAACACTAAGGAACTTTTTCCTCTGCGGTCGCCCTACAGGTTGGAAGCGGAATCGTCTCATAAGAACTACAGAAACGCGACCCGATCTGGCAATCTTATCACTTTGGGATTTTAATAAGATAAAGGACAGCAAAGCGGAGGCATAAGAGCTTTTCACCCTGTTACGACTTGATGAACCACTGAAACGATTAAAGGTAAAAAATCTTCCTGAGTGTTGCTTTAACATTAATAAAAAATACAATGCTGTTTTGACACCAACTTTGAGATTGATATTTATTTTACTAAAACTTTAATTATTAATTGTCGTTCACACTAGACTTTTCCTTCATAGACTTCCATTCATGCGCATGTGAAAGTGGAACACAAGCTCAAGTGAATAACCCTGTGAGAAATAACACAAGTGTTTAGCATTCAAGTGGAGTGGATTTCTTATTTAATTATTTGTATTATTATTTGTTATATGTTGAGTTAATGTTTGTAAAAAAGCTGCCGCATGACGTCATTTCACGGCCGCAGTGTCTGTAGTCTGTAGAAAATTCACACGCTCAAAATGTAGAGCGTCCACGGCTTTAACTAGCTTTTAACTATTTGTATTAGCATTATCTGTGTCCTACATGTTTCACTCAACACTGTTACTCCTGACATGATTTTCCTCCTTTTAAAAACAGAGCATTTCTTAAAAAGGTGACACTCAGGAAGTGACATCATCTGGGCTCTTTCTGATGCATGATGGGAAGACAAGAAAATAATCTCAATCCATTGTCTCAGTTTTTACACAAACTGTAGCATTGACTGTATTCATCAACCCTGTTACCAAAGTTACTGTAAGAAGAATCTCTATAACTATGATAACTTGTATGATATTTGATAAAAACAACTTCATCAGTAACTTGATGTTTACTGATTATTCCTAAAAAAATAAAATAAAAAAAACCTAAACTATGTTGAAAATGACTAAAATTCTGGTAATGTTGTTGCAAATTGGGAACCAGATATAAAATAAATGTAAAATAAAACAGTTAAAATAGTATTTAGCCTGATCTGATGTTAACAATCAATATAAAAATGTCTCAAATCTCCCTTTACTGACCATTTGTTGAAGAAAACCCAGAACATTCTGCACCATTTCATAGTGTAACTGTTTATCTAAATGTGATGAAGTGCTTGAATGTTTCTAACATGAATGTTCTCCAGCATCATGAATGAATGAAGAATAAACACCAACCTCTTTGTTCTACAGGATCTTCAGTGTGTTTCATTCTGCAGGGTTCTGGATCACTCGTGTTCTCACTGTCCTCTTTAATAAACTCAGTCTCTGCAGATTTCAGCTCTTCCTGATGCTTTCATGCTCGTCTTCACTTGTAGCTGATGGGGATTTACAGCATTTATTGGAGAATTACTGTGGGAGGAGCTTCACTGATGATGTGATTGCAGTGGGAGGAGCTGATCTGCCAAAAGCTTTTTGGGTTTCGTTTTTATAATAAATTGCACTTCTAAGTATTTACGTCTGTCTATCTATTCATCGTACAGTAACTGATGCCAATTCACTAATTTTTTATAATTTTTATTGCTAATCCTAACATTATTCTGCTTCTTCATTGAAATCCAGGTATCTAGAAATATAGAAAAGTTAATGATTTAAATTCTTGCAAATATAAATAATGGTAAGAAAAACAGTTAAATCATAAACACAGAAATAAACGTTCATATAGTAGCCAACAAATCCCCTCAGTCTGCTGACACCAATGAAATGAGCTTTAAAGTCCGCGTGAACCGGAAGTTGCAAACGACTTTTCTCAAGTGTTGTGACGCATTTCCGAGTGAAACGGAA
Organism: Phoxinus phoxinus; assembly: GCF_949152265.1. Taxonomy (NCBI): domain Eukaryota; kingdom Metazoa; phylum Chordata; class Actinopteri; order Cypriniformes; family Leuciscidae; genus Phoxinus; species Phoxinus phoxinus. Next base: position 3,633,652 of record NC_136876.1, read on the forward strand.
TATTGAACAGAGGGCAGGGTTTTACTTCAGCGCTCCTCCTCTCCATCTCTCGCCCATAGCAGAGTAACGGTGTGAGGGAGTGGTTAAGCGTTTAACCAACCCAAGTCGTCAAGCCTATGTCATCAGAAAAGAACGCCATTCCAGACCCGGAAGTAACTTTTCAGACTTTGATTAAAGATAACTTCGGCAAACAATTGTTTTCCGTGTATTAACTTGCACGGATTAATTGTTCACCACAAGACTAGTAATATGCGCTAACAAAGTAAATAGGGTCAATTTTGATTTCATGCCGACTTTAAGTGACAATTTACAGGAGATCTGAAGACATCAGCATAATAAATTAGGTGAAAAGAGGAACTATTGTCATGAAATAAAGAGTGTTTTCAGCAGATCTGTTAATATTGATGAGCCTCAGACTATCAACACTCATTCAACAAGCCATTCAGGATCATCAGCAGATCATCTCACTTTATTCTGAGTGTTTGCTGTTAGAAACACATTATTTGAGTCAGATAGATGACTAACGACTATTAAACTGCGCCATTGAAAGACAATACTGTTATTTCTCACAATATGACATGGATAAAACATCAATAACACAAAAACAATCACTAATGACACTCATCTTCATAAACCACTACAGATAAATAATTACAGCAGCATAATGTTCAAATTATTCTAAATATAGCTAGTTTAATCTTATGATAACTACATTAATCACTATAAAATAGGTAGATCATTAAAATAATAACATTTTATATGCGCAGAAACTGATAATGATCATAAAACTTTTAAAAATAAAGAGCACCACAAAGCACTATTGTTCCAAGAGTAAAACGATATTCATATTTATTAGTATTGATTTAATGTCTCACATGGCTCATTATAGGCTCAATGTAAAGCATTTAGCATTATCTGTTCCAGTTTGACACTTGAGATCGTTATCCATTTAAAGGGTTAGTTCACCCAAAAATGAAAATAACGTCATTAATGACTCACCCTCATGTCGTTCTAAGCCCGTAAGACCTCCGTTCATCTTCGGAACACAGTTTAAGATATTTTAGATTTAGTCCGAGAGCTTTCTGTCCCTCCATTGAAGCTGTATATACAGTATACTGTCCATGTCCATAAAGGTAATAAAAACATCATCACAGTAGTCCATGTGACATCAGTGGGTTAGTTAGAATTTTTTGAAGCATCGAAAATACTTTTTGGTCCAAAAATAAAACAAAATAAGACTTTATTACGCATTGTATTCTCTCCCGGGTCTGTTGTGAATCTGTGTTCAGGACTCCGCAGTGACGCTGCTGACGGAAGACGCTGATGACGTGTTATCTGGTGCGCCCGAGCTTCGTTTACAGTCTGAGGGAGACGCACGCTATATTCAAGCTATTCTACATTGTTTGCGTGGATATCATTTTTTTAATGGTGCGTAAATGTGCATGTCGCGGATGAGACACTTTTACAGCGTGCGTTTCCCTCAGACTGTAAACGAAGCTCGGGCGCACCAGAAATACACGTCATCAGCGTCTTACGCCATCAGCGTAACTGTGAAGGATTGACAACAGACAAGGGAGAGAATACAATGCTGAATAAAGTCTTATTTTGTGTTATTTTTGGACCAAAAAGTATTTTCGATGCTTCAAAAAATTCTAACTAACCCACTGATGTCACATGGACTACTTTGATGATCTTTTTATTACCTTTATGGACATGGCCAGTAGACTGTATATACAGTTTCAATGGAGGGACAGAATGCTCTCGGACTAAATCTAAAATATCTTAAACTGTGTTCCGAAGATGAACGGCGGTCTTACGGGCTTAGAACGACATGAGGGTGAGTCATTAATGACATTATTTTCATTTTTGGGTGAACTAACCCTTTAAGGTAAGGTAAGGTAAGGTAGAACTTTATTATCCCACAAAGGGAAATTTGTCTTGGGCCATCACCCATGCTGCATTCAGTACAGACATACAACAAATCGACAAACTAGACAACAATAATAATGATAAAAATTCATAAATTACAACTCCATAGCACCACTATTTAACATCTTTACAGACACTGGGATGAATGAGTTTTTAAATCTGTTCAATCTACAGCGTGGAACTCTAAACCTCCTGCCGGAAGGCAGCAACTCATATTCTGTGTGCAAAATATGTGATGGATCACCCACAATCTTTTTAGCCTGCATTAGAGTAGCCTGTTCATAGAGAATCTGCAGCGATGTCTGTTCTTTCACTCCAATAATTTTCCAAGCCGTATGGGTCATTCGTAGTAATTTAGCTCTGCGTGATACGGACAAATAACCAAACCAGACTGTAATGCAATATCGGATTAAACTTTCGAAGACTGCTTGATAAAATATTATCATAAACCTTTGATCTACACCATAAAGTCTAAGACGCCGTAAAAATGCAACCGTTGTTGTAATCTACTGCAAAGACCATCTACATGGATATTCCATGTCGACGCCAAGATATTTATATGAAGAGACCTTTATGATGGTTTCATTGTGGATAATCACAGGCCTGTGATCACCAACATCTCTGGGGTCAAACACCATCTCATTTGTCTTATTGACATTCAGAGCTAGGTGGTTATTCTCACACCAGTTCACAAGCTGTTCGATCTCTATTAAATATTCAGACATGTCCTCTTTCTTTTTCAGTAAACCTAAGATTGCAGTATCATCTGAGAACTTAATTATGTGGTTATTAGAATAATGCCTTCTACACTCATCCGTATACAAAGTAAACAACACCGGTGAGCTAACACAGCCCTGAGGGGCTCCTGTGCTTAACGTTCTGAATTCAGAAAATGTACCATTGACATTAACCTGCTGCCTGCGATTCGTCAAAAAAGAATTATACCATTTTATAATAGATGGATGAACTTTAAAATCATTCAGCCTTGCAATTAAAAGATGTGGTTGCAACATATTAAAAGCTGAACTAAAATCTACAAATAAAAGACGTGCATATGAGCTAGGATCCTCTAAATGCTTATTTATAAAATGTGTTATGGCTATAACAGCATCCTCTGTACTTCTATTACTTCTATACGCAAATTGAAATATATCTGATAAACCACTCACGTCAATTTTAAAGCTGCAGTCCGTCGTTTTTCCTCTTTGTCGCCATCTCTGTTAGAAATCTGCAATTGCAGTTATTCGCGGAATTATTAACTGTAGTGGGTAGTAAATCGGCATGAAACAGCGCGGATGAACACAATGTATTGAGGCTGCCGCGTCGCTGTGGATACTGTAACGTTACTGTCATCAGCAATCTCAGAGTATACTTTTTGAAAGTGTCAAGATTAGAATTTTCATCGGAAAATGTCATCTGAACAAGTAAGTAACATTCACTTTTGTTCTGACCAAATTCGGGGGGTGGGGGTAAGCATTGCAGTAGCTATATCATGCTGATTAATTCTAACGATTGCTTATATCACGTCAAAACGTGAAAAATATATTTTTTCTGTAGCCACTCTGAAGTCCGAAGTCTTTGGGTTTTACAACTGGTGAATCTCCAGTTGTCACTGGTGATTGTCGCTTTAAACTTTCGGGATCCGCCATACCAAGTGCTAAGCTAAATCTCCACCTCCATCATCCACACACGCTAGCCGGGGACTCCTTCTCTATGTGTACAGAAATGACGTAATGACGCAAAGACATGCTCGAAATTCCCGCGGAAATCCACCAGTACCACTGGAATTAAAATCATTATTACAAGCTTTCCGTTTTGAATCGAGGTAAGGCAAGCAGATCGTTTTGAACACTGGCTGGTTACGTTTTTTTTCCAAAATGTCTTTTTTGATATTTTTAAACCCAAAAAAGTGCCGGACTGCAGCTTTAACAAAGTTAATCATAATTTTTTCAAAACACTTCATCACTATTGAAGTGAGTGCTACCGGACGGTAGTCATTATTCTCCTTACAGCTAACCTTTTTTGCGACGGGGATAATAGTGGAAATCTTCCAAATAGAAGGAACTGTATGCGTATCTATAGATTTTTGATAAATGGGGCACCAGGCTTCGACTAACTCTTTACTACAGGATTTTAGTAACCGCCCAGAGATGCCGTCTGGCCCAGAAGCCTTGCTAGGACAAACCTGTGAGAACAATTTCTCCACCATGATCTTGTCAATGATAGTTTTAGGGTAATCCAATATAGCCAAGGCATCAAGTGCAGCTAGCTGCTCCTGTGAAAAATCTCTTACGTCAAATCTGTGTGGCGAGACAGTTGTGGAAAGAGTTTGAAATCACACTTAAATTCCTACCAGACTACGCCACCCTGGTGGAGGACCAGGGAATTACTCCAGAAAAGACACACAGGTAAGTATTACCCACTGAGGGCAAAGATATAAAACAGTGAGACAGGGGTCACGATACAAAAATATACTTTATTTTAATAAAACATCACAATCATCCTTAATACACAAATACTTCTCCAGGGCCAGGCTTCACAGGGACAAGGCAGGCCGGGCGCACTCGAGAGGTTGTCCAACCCTACTTAAATTCACCCCAAATCAGACTGCAAAGCACTGCAAGACAAAAAGTGTCAATACACACACACTGTGAAGTACATGCCTCTATATCAAGGCAACCGGCCTCCCCCGTTCCACATCGAATCCTACTGGCTCCTGGAGACACACAAAAAATGGTCAGCCACAGATTATATGAGAAAATTAAACTACTAGACACACAATGAAACATACAAACAAAAAACGACACATCAAAAAGGCACCCCAGCCTCCGGACCAGGTGGAACTAAACAGAGAGCAGTGCCTGATTGGTCAAACAGATTCCAGCTCAAAATGGTCACAACAAATTACACAAAAAAGACCATAAATTAATATGAAATAGTGTTGAGAAGAATTACCCGAAACAAATCAAAATTACTACTAATAATAGTAGCCAACACGCAGTAGTTGCAAAATAAAACCCACAACAAAAGTAAAGACAGCTAGAATCCCAAACCCAAAGAAAACAAGATAAGTAAAAATAATAAACCCAATAAGCAAAACAACAGCGGCATCTCCTTATAATGTCATTTTAAGTGATTCCACTGCTGCCATCAAGAGTGAAATACCTACACTAACATATTCAACAGATGCAATTTTCACAATTAAAATCAGTGTTAGCATGTATTGACTTATCTAACTCTGGGGGATACGGTGAATAAGTTAAAGTCCCAAAAAATCGGCGTGTTCCTTTAAATCTGTTGTTGTGTTTTATGTAAAGTAAAATACAGGTAAACTTAAGCCTCTTGATTTAAGGTGAAAAACTGTTTAAAAGACCTTGATTTAAGCTGAACTGCTGTTTATGTAGTCATATAGATTCAAATACTCTTATGTATTGTTGTTCATGTGTTATTGTTATTATGTATTGTTGGTTATTTTTTACAGTCTATCTATGGTTGGTTCACATTTGTTAAGTATAGATGTCTGTTATCATCACTTAAACATGTGTATACTGGCGGTTGGATCTAGGGGGCAGTGGGGAGCCCCGGGGCATTTCACTTGTTCACATGAAGAATAATAATAATATAATAATAATATTTTATTTATAACGCACTTTTCATTCCAAAATATCTCAAAGTGCTACATAGTAAAACGACAGTAACTAAAAACTAATAAAAACAATTAGCACATAAAAGCCTTTCTGAATAAAAAAGTATTCAGTTCTGCTTTAAAAGTGTCCAGGCTCTGTACTGCTCTCAGCTCACTTGGGAGGTGGTTCCAAAGCCGCGGTGCAGCTGAACAGAAAGCTCGGTCCCCCATGGTACGAAGCCTGGTGGTGGGGACCTGAAGAAGCAGGTGGCCCGATGATCTGAGGGTGCGGGGTGAGGATTTCAAAGTGATGAGTTCTTGTAGATATGGTGGTGCATGTCCGGTGATACATTTTTGTGTGAGCAGGAGGATTTTGTAGTCGATACGGAATGAAACAGGGAGCCAGTGCAGTGAATGCAGAATGGGAGTTATGTGGTCATATTTTCGGACTCTCATTAGGACTCTGGCAGCGCTATTCTGGATGTATTGTAGCTTCTGGATATTTCTGCCAGAAATCCCAATGAAGAGTCCGTTGCAGTAGTCAAGCCTGGTGGAAATAAAGGCATAAACAAGTTTCTCTGTATCTGGAAGAGTTAGAAGGGGACGGAGTTTGGAAATGTTTCGAAGATGGTGGAAGGAGGTTTTGCAAATGTGGACTGAAACCACTGCAGTGCTGTTCCCGATAGTCCAACTGTGTTTTGGAGGCGGTCTTGGAGGATGGTATGGTCCACTGTGTCGAATGCCGCTGTTAGGTCGAGAAGAATGAGCAGTGATGGTGATCCTGAATCAGCTGCCATGAGAAGGTCATTTGTCACCCTGAGTAGAGCTGTTTCGGTACTGTGAGCCGAACGAAAGCCTGACTGAAATACCTCAAATAGTTTGTTGTGATTTAGATGGTTGTGAAGCTGAGAGGCGATTTCCTTCTCTAGAACCTTTAACAGGAAGGTGAGGTTGGAAATCGGCCTGTAATTTCCCAGGACCTCCGGGTCTAGGGTTGGCTTCTTGAGTATTGGACGGATGACAGCAGTTTTAAGGGCAAGAGGGACGAAACCAGTTTTGAGAGAGAGATTAACAACCTCGGTGATGATTGGGCTGACACTAGGAATTAATGACTTAAGCAGAACAGTCGGGATGGGATCCAAGGTGCAGGCGGACGGCTTCATTTTTTTGATGGTTTCCTCAACGTGGCTCTGCTGAACCTCAGTGAAATGCGAAAGACATGGCAATCTCCCAGGCAGGGGGTTGGAGGATGTTAAAGACGGGTAGGAAGAGCCAGATATTGAAGAGCGGATGTTATTGACTTTAGTTCTAAAAAAGTCAATGAAGCTGTTGCATCGCTCCACTGTGGTTTCAGTGGATGAAGATGATTTCGGCTTCAAGAAATTGCTTACTGTAGAGAAAAGCTGCTTAGAATTTCCAGTATTTTTATTTATGAGGTTGGAATAAAATTTAGAGTGCGCACCCTTCAAGGACTTAATATAAGCCTTTTGATGGTCGCGGAAGACAAGCTTGTGAACAGTTAGACCAGACCGTTTACAGCGGCGTTCCAGGATACGGCCCTCAGTTTTCATTTGCCGCAGTTCCTGTGTGAACCAGGGGGCAGAGCGTTCAAAGTTGGAAACACTGCTCAGAGATGTATTATAATGATCCACCAGTCCGTCCACTGTTGCAGAGACTGGGCAGTTGATATTTTGTTGAAGGTCTACAGTGATGGAGGTTGGGTCAAGTTGTTTCCAGTTCCGGAAAGATAATTTGCCGCTTGGGTCTGGTGATGGGCAGCGAAAATGTAAAGGCCATAGAGACCGACTTGTGGTCAGACACACCCAGATCGTTTACCTCCAGGCTGTTTATGGGGGCCGCGTCAGTAATGACCAGATCTAGGGTGTGGCCTTTGGTGTGCGTAGGAGCCTTCACATGTTGCTGGAGACCAAGACAATCAATTAGACTCAAGAACTCCGTTGCAAGATGACAGGAGGGTTTGTCAATATGGATATTAAAATCACCAAGAATAACAATTTTGGTTGACATGGAACAGAGTGATGTGAGTAGATCATGTATTTCAGGGAGAAATGAGGAGTGCGGTTTGGGGGGACGGTATATGAGAAGCACTGACATGGAGTATGGGGGTTTACATTTGAAGGCTAAACATTCCATTGAGGTAAGATCAGGCAGTGGCAGGGGAGAGAGTTTAAGTTCATCCCGATGAATGACGGCCAAACCACCCCCCCCGTCCAGAGCTGCGAGCTTTTTCCATGTAGCCATAGCCCTGGGGCCAGGCTTCATTTAGTACTGAGTGGTCCCCAGTTTTGTGCCAAGTTTCCACTAGGCACATGAAGTCTAGTCCTTTATCCAGAATATGGTCATGGATGAGCAGGGATTTATTGGTGAGGGATTGTGTGTTGAATAATTCCAAAGTGACAGGAGACAGAGCTGATGGTGGAAGTCTCTGTAAGCTCCGCAGTACACTGTGGTCCACTCCATGTTTTGTATTTCTCCCAGCGCTAGAGGCTCTCAGAGGAAGGAGGTGGGGTGCAGGGTTACTACATAATCCAAGAGCGGCAGTGTTCTGATGACGTCGCTGGGATGCGACACGTGCAGCTGAAGACCAGATGGAGGGGATCGTCGATGTACCATGCAGGTGGTAAACAACGTTTTTCCGGGCACTTCTGTGACAATACCGGGGTCGGTGTAGAAGTCCAAGTTGTCTTATGGCTGTAATGCAAGGTGGAGCAATGTCCCTGTTGAAACTCAGCAGTTGAGAAGTGGAATATTTCAACATCATGCCATACGCTGGTGACGTTAGCCCGGTGCTAATCGCCGCCAATCAACCGGCAATTTCCAAACAGCACCAGCTCACCAGTCAAGTTGAGCCAGGCTAACAGCAGCTGTCTTCCGACACCAAAGGACAAAGACAACCAACTAACTCCGAAAAGCGATGGCAGCAAGTACGTTCAAGGCACCAGGTCAGAAAGTTATTGCAGTACATAGAGGAAACTTGCAAGGGGCATGAAAATATTCCTAAAGAAATCCACTTTACTTTAGACCAATGGTACAATCACCTAATCTAAGTGAAATGCGCTAGATTAATGTCAGAAGTGGAGAAGCGGCGAACAAACAACGCCAGCGTCCTCTCTCACTCAGGTCCTAAGAATCCTAAGGTCTCAAGAAGTCACACTGCCAACTATATTTCAACACTGTGATAGAGAAACTAACTGATTGTTGTCTTTGTTGAAATTTCCAGGTAAGAAAAGTGATGTGACATCATAACTGGTGTAAAAGTAAATTCGATGTTTTAGTTTGATGCATGTTTCATGGAATTGATAAGAATGACCGCATCGACGCACCCGCGGCTGGATTGCGGCCTACTCGGCCGCGCTGGCGGATGTGTTAGCCCGCGCTGATGTCCGCGGCGCGATGTCGGATGTCGTGCGGGAGATCATCGCGGATTTACAAAGTTTAAATGAGATTAATTCCGTTTCAGTGCACTCCATGTTTTAGTAAAGAGAGTTTACAGTTATAACGTTAAATTGCTAATTAAAGTGCTTGAATGTTAATCGAGCTCTATAAGTTTAGTAGCCTACTGAAATGTTAATGTCAGTAAAGTTTCATTTGGTGGAATAGGAATACACGGTTTTAATTTTCTGTGACCATACTGTATAACAGATAAATGTGTAATGAGTTTATGAAAAGAGAGTTTTTCACTTGTTCACATGAAGAAGTCACACTGTGCCAACTATTTCAACACTGTGATAGAGAAATTTACTGATTGTTGTCTTTGTTGAAATTTGCAGATTTTACAGTGTGTGACAGCAATTAAAATTATATGTGCCACCAGAAAACAGCCTCTTTTGTGTGTGCAATATTTAAAATACCTTGATTTAAGGTGAACTGCTGTTTAAAAGACTGTTAAATAAAGTGCATTTTACCTTTTGAAATTCTGAAGTTTTTTTAGGGCCCAAGCCTTGAAAAGGCGAAGGCCCTATTGTTTTCCAAAGGATTATTATTTATTATTATTATTATTATTAGGGCCCAAGCCTTGAAAAGGCGAAGGCCCTATTGTTTTCCAAAGGATTATTATTTATTATTAGGGCCCAAGCCTTGAAAAGGCGAAGGCCCTATTGTTTTCCAAAGGATTATTAGGGCCCAAGCTCTGAAAGGGCGCAGAGCCCTATTGTTCTTCTAAGGGTTTTTTGTTTTTCTTCTTCTTCTTCTTCTTCTTTATAATAATTTTTTTTTCAAGGTTTTTGCCACTTTTGGGGGCCTTAACGTGCTCAAAAACTCTTGAAACTTTGCACACTGGTCAGAACCCGCGGCCATTACAGCCGGACTGAAGCTGGTACCCGGGCGTGGCAGGGGGGCTCGACAGCGCCCCCTGGAACGGGGTCCGAAAACTTGGTCCATAAATCAAACACGCTTGCATGAAATAAAAAAACACATGCAATGGAATTTAAAATACTCCTCCTAGACGATTCAACCAATCACCACGAAACTCGGTGTGCATGAAGTCAAGACATTGAGGATGAAAAGTTGCGAGGGGATTTTTGATATCTCGAACGGTTTGGCCGTGGCGAGGAAACGACTTTATGGCGAATATTGGAAACAGGAAGTGTGTTATAACTTCTGCATACATTAATTGATCTTGATGAAACTTCAGCAGTGTGTTTGTTGTAAGAGGCCGATCACATGGATGTGACTATTGTGAGTCAAAGTTATAGCGCCACCAACTGGCAGCAAGAAGTGTGTCACTTTCAAAATGCTTTGAAATCACCCTCTTATTTTTACCCGATTTGCTTCAAACTTCATCTGTATAATGTAAACACACAACAGATGTAGACCTGTGAAAGGATTATTGATATCTTTAATACTGTCGCCATGGCAACGCTTTCAACTTTTATATTCTTTTTGGATGCATTTGAGGCTCTTAACATGCTTTAAATTGCATGAAACTCAACATGCATTTGACATTTATTGTGTAATAGACATGTGCGAAGTTTCAGAAACGGGCGTGGTAAGGGGCTCAGTAGCGCCACCTTTAGTCAAAAATGGGGTATTAGTTTTACCTACAGTAACCAAACTCGGTATGTATATTCTTCTCTTCGATCCAGACAACTTTCTAATTTACAGTCATTAGCTCTGACCAACAGGAAGTCAGATATTTTGGTTTGAATGTGTACTGTTTGGAGCATTTTCCGTCTGCCCCTCTGTGTGTGTGTGAGGAGGGGGGCTAGTTTAGTTTAACCCTTTCTCTGCTGTGTGCAAAATCTCTGGCACTTTTGAGGGCCTTAACATGCTCAAACTCTTGAAATTTTGCACACAGGTCAGAACCCGCTGCCATCAGGGCCAGGCTGAAGCTGGTACCCGGGCGTGGCAGGGGGGCTCGACAGCGCCCCCTGGAATGGGATTCGAACACTTGTCCGTGTATCAAACACGCTTGCATGAATTAATATGAAACTCGGTACACTTATAGATTTAATCGGGCCGAACAACTTTCCCTGGGTCAAGTTTTACGCCAGCCCAACAGGAAGTCGGCTATTACGGGTTGATTGGAGAACGCTTGCTCTCGCATTTGAAACACTTCTCCTAGAGAATTCATCCAATGACCACGAAACTCGGTCAGCATGAAGTCAACACATGGAAGATGATAAATTGCCAGGGGATTTTTGATATCTCGAACGGTTTGGCCGTGGCGAGGAAACAAATTTATGATTAAAAAAGGATGCATAAAGTGTGTTATAACTTAGTTATAGTTTTACCTACAGTTACAAAACTCAGCGTGTATATTGATCTTATCAAGCCGAACAACTTTCTAATTTACAGTCATTAGCTCCGACCAACAGAAAGTCAGATATTGTGGTTTGAATGTGGATTGTGTCTCTCTCTGTCTCTCTGCCATTCTGTTTGTGTGTGTGTGTGTGTGTGTGTGTGTGTGTGTGTGTGTGTGTGTGTGTGTGTGTGTGTGTGTGTGTGTGATATTTTGGTTGGGTGACAGTTGTAGGTTACAGTTTGACAAGAGTTTATAGTTTAACAAAAGAACAATGTTGTGCTTTATTGCGAGTGTACACAAATATAGAGAAACACTTTGAATGATGTCCTGTGTGAACAAAATGACGGAGTATGTTTTTATGTCTCCATTCGATCGAACCACACACACACACACACACACACACACACACACACACACACACACACACACACACACACACACACACACACACACACAGCATTCCAATCTTGACATCGCAGCATGTTCATCATAGCCTTAATAAAATTTAATAATAAAATAGTCAACCTAACATAAAAAAATTACACTGCTCTGTTTAAGTCAGTTGTACAGTTCGTACCGTTCACAGTAAGCACCGCTCCACTGTGATGTTTCCAAGCATATATATATATATATATATATATATATAATTAAAGCTGCAAGCAGCGATGGAGGGCCCAAGCCGGTAGCACCGCCACCCGGTGCCTTTAGTGCAACTAAAGGCACCAGGGTGGCGGTGCCACCGGCTTGGGCCCGCAATCGCTGCTTGCAGCTTTAATTAGGGCCCAAGCCTTGAAAAGGCGAAGGCCCTATTGTTTTTCTTGGGATTATTATTTATTCTTCTTCTTCTTTATTATTATTATATTACTACCTTTTGGGCACTTTTGGGGGCCTTAACGTGCTCAAAAACTCTTGAAACGTTGCACAAATGTCAGAACCTGCGGCCATCAGGGCCCGACTGAAGCTGGGACCCGGGCGTGGCAGGGGGGCTCGCCAGCGCCCCCTGGAATGGGATTCAAAAACATGTCTATATCTCAAACACGCTTGCATGTAATAATATGAAACTCGGTACACATATAGATCTCATCGGGCCGAACAACTTTCGTGCTCTAAGTTTTACGCCAGCCCAACAGGAAGTCGGTTATTATGGGCTGTATGGAAACGCATGTTCTGGCATTTGAAACACTTGTCCTAGAGAATTCATCGGATGACCACGAAACTCGGTGTGCATGAAGTCAAGACATGGAGGATGCTAAATTGCGAGGGGATTTTTGATATCTCGAACGGTTTGTCCGTGGCGAGGAAACGAATTTATGGCGAATATTGGAAACAGGAAGTGTGTTATAACATCCTCATACATTAACTGATCTTGATGAAACTTCAGCAGTGTGTTTGTTGTAAGAGGCCGATCACATGGATGTGACTATTGTGAGACAAAGTTATAGCGCCACCAACTGGCAGCAGGAAGTGTGTCACTTTCAAAATGCTTTGAAATCACCCTCTTATTTTTACCCGATTTGCTTCAAACTTCATCTGTATAATGTAAACACACGGCAGATGTAGACCTGTGAAAGGATTATTGATATCTTAAATACTGTTGCCATGGCAACGCATCAAACTTTAATATTCTTTTTGGGTGCATTTGAGGCTCTTAACATGCTTCAAATTGCATGAAACTCAACATGCATATCAGATTTATTAGGTACTAGGCATGTGTGAAGTTTCAGAAACGGGCGCGGTGGAGGGGCTCAGTAGCGCCACCTTTAGTCAAAAATGGGGTATTAGTTTTACCTACAGTAACAAAAATCGGTATTTATATTTATCTCCCCGAGCCGGACAACTTTCTAATTTACAGTCATTAGCTCCGACCAACAGGAAGTCAGATATTTTGGTTTGAATGTGATTTGATGGGAATTTTGCCAGTCTCTCTCAGTGTCTGTGTGTGTGAGAGAGGAGGGGGGCTTTATTTTAACCCTTTCTCTGCTGTGTGGGACTTCTCGGGCACTTTTGGGGCCCTTAACGTGCTCGAAAACTCTTGAAACTTTGCACACAGGTCAGAACCTGCGGCCATCAGGGCTGGGCTGAAGCTGGTACCCGGGCGTGGCAGGGGAGCTCAACAGCGCCCCCTTGAACGTGGTCCGAAAAACTTGGTCCATATATCAAACACGTTTGCATGTAATAATATGAAACTCGGTACACATATAGATTTAATCGGGCCGAACAACTTTCGTGCTCTAAGTTTTACGCCAGTCCAACAGGAAGTCGGCTATTATGGGCTGTATGAAAATGCAAGCCCCTGGAATTTGATATACTCCTCCAAGAAAAATTATCCTATCGCCACCAATCTCGGTCAGCATGAAGTCAAGACATTGAGGACGCTAAATTGCGGACGGATTTTTGATATCTCGAACGGTTTGGCCGTGGCGAGGAAACGAAGTTATGGCGAGAAAAGAAAAACACAATGTGTTATAACGTCTTCATACATTAATTGATCTGGATGAAACTTCAGCAGTGTGTTTGTTGTAAGAGGGCGATCACATGGATGTGACTATTGTGAGTCAAAGTTATAGCGCCACCAACTGGCAGCAGGAAGTGTGTTACTTTCAAGATACTTTTGACTAAAGTGGGTGGGTTATTTTTACCTACAGTCACAAAACTCGGTCTGTATATTGTGCTTATCGATCCGGACAACTTTCTCATTTACAGTCATTAGCTCCGACCAACAGGAAGTCAGATATTTTGGTTTGAATGTGGTTTTGTCTCTCTCTGACAGAGTTCCCCCTGCCATTCTCTGTGTGTGTGTGTGTGTGTGTGGGGAGGGAGGGAGGGAGGGCACACACACAGACAGCCCCCCCCTTTTCTGTGTGTGTTTGGAGGGGAGCAGAAAGACTCACACTAGAGTGCGGATCGGGCCAAATTTTTCAGTCCGAGCCTGGTCCGCGTCCGACAGAGCAGTAACCGAACCTGACCCGAGCCCGACAGGCATAAAGATATTTATGTTCGAGCCCGACCCGAGCCCGACAGTTAAAATCCCATTTTTTTCTCATACTAATGACAATTGTACGTTTTTTTGTGTGGAAAGCCCGCTTTTATTAAGCAACTGTAGGAAGGCAATCGGAAATGTCAACAGGACAAGCGCATCAGCGCGCGGAGCAACAAGCGCTCTTAACACCTGGCGCGCGCACATTATGCACGCGTTTCGTTGTCACGGCTACATAAACAAATGTCCGCACACAGGAAGACGGATGTTATGGTAATATTTTACATGTATTTTAATCACAAAAACGAACGTTTGCATCAAGTGAAAGCATCAGGCACATCGGCTACCTACATAATAAGCTGTTTTAAATTTAAAATGTTCAATGCCTTATCGCGCTGATGTGACCGAGCCCGACCCGAACCCGAACATCATTTCTAAATATCTGTCCGAACCCGGCCCGGCCCGTCGGGTACCGGCGGGTCCCGTCGGGCTCGGGTCGGGTATCCATCCTCTAACTCACACTGATGCAAGCTCTAAAGCAGACTTCTTCTCGACAGTCAAAGCGGGGTTACGTTATTGCCCGTCGTGCACAGGAACCCGAAAGGCAACGGGGGTGGCGGCTTTTTATATATATATATATATATATATATATATATATATATATATATATATATATATATATATATATATATATAAAAATAAATATAGCTGCAAGCAGCGATGGAGGGCCCAAGCCGGTGGCAGCGCCAGCCCGGTGCCTTTAGTGCAACTAAAGGCACCAGGGTGGCGGTGCCACCGGCTTGGGCCCGTAATCGCTGCTTGCAGCTATATTTATTTATTATTATTATTATTGTTCTTCAAGGGTTTGGGGGCTTTTGGGGCCCTTAACATACTCAAAAACTCTTGAAACTTTGCACAAATGTCAGAACCCGCGGCCATTAGAGCCGGACTGAAGCTGGTACCCGGGCGTGGCAGGGGGGCTCGACAACGCCCCCTGGAACGGGATCCGAAAACTTGGTCCATAAATCAAACACGCTTGCGTGTAATAATATGAAACTCGGTACACTTATAGATCTCATCGGTTCATATATCCTTCGTGCTCTGACTTTTTACCCCAGCCCAACAGGAAGTCGGCTATTTGGGGTAGTTAGAAAAACGCATTCAATGGAATTTAAAATACTCCTCCTAGACGATTCAACCAATCGCCACGAAACTTGGTGTGCATGAAGTCAAGACATTGAGGATGAAAACTTGTGAGGGGATTTTTGATATCTCGAACGGTTTGGCCGTGGCGAGGAAACGCATTTATGGCGAATATTGGAAACAGGAAGTGTGTTATAACATCCTCATACATTAATTGATCTTGATGAAACTTCAGCAGTGTGTTCGCTGTAAGAGGCCGATCACATGGATGTGACTATTGTGAGTCAAAGTTATAGCGCCACCAACTGGCAGCAGGAAGTGTGTCACTTTCAAAATGCTTTGAATTCACCCTCTTATTTTTACCCGATTTGCTTCAAACTTCATCTGTATAATGTAAACACACGGCAGATGTAGACCTGTGAAAGGATTATTGATATCTTTAATACTGTCGCCATGGCAACGCTTTAAACTTTTATATTATTTTTGGATGCATTTGAGGCTCTTAACATGCTTCAAATTGCATGAAACTCAACATGCATATCACATTTATTGCCTTGTACACTTGTGCGAAGTTTCAGAAACGGGCGTGGTAAGGGGCTCAGTAGCGCCACCTTTAGTCAAAAATGGGGTATTAGTTTTACCTACAGTAACCAAACTCGGTACGTATATTCTTCTCTTCGATCCGGACAACTTTCTAATTTACACTCATTAGCTCCGACCAACAGGAAGTCAGATATTTTTGTTTGAATGTGGACTTGTGGAGGATTTTCTCCCCCCCTCCCTCTGTTAGTGTGTTTGGGGTGTGAGGGATTTGTTAAAATGAGCCAATAAGTGGTATTATACTGCCCCCTGCTGTCTCTTCATCATACTACTCCCTAATATTGTTATATAATTCATATTTAGACTTTATAAAATCAGTATTTTAACATTTACAATGACATTTGATCAAAATTCATCTATTGTTGTATTACTATTGACAATTGTGTCACACTGAGAAATGGGAAGCCTGAAAGCGAAAGTATAACGGTGGCCACGCCCCCCCCCCCCAGTACAAATTCACTCATAACTCGAAAACGGAAAGTCGTTGCGCGCTCAAATTTTGATGGTAAGGTCCTCTCCAGGCTCTTGATCGAAATATATTGTCGCAGAGCTCGGGAACGCCCCCCCGGCGATCGCAAAATCACGAGACCTCCGACCTTTGATCGGCTGTAACTCCCGAACCAGACCACCCCGATCCTTGTTGGAAAGGGCCTGTCCTCACCTAGCTTCGATTCGATTTTGGTGCGATTTGGCCTGGGCATTCCCGAGATATAAGCCAAAAAATGTTTGCATTTCAACGGGAATAACTCCCGGCCCCAATCGCCCACCAACACTGGGATGGTCTCATTACACAGGGCACCTCGAGCACTATCTAAGCTCCGAGTTTCAGATTTTTTCGCTCTCTCGTTCCCAAAATATATGTGAGAAACCAAATTTCCATTCATTCATTCACTTCAACTGTAAGATGGAGGCTGCAATAACACTGTTAGTCCACTAGAGAGAGCAGCAGGATTATATTTGTAATCTTTTTATCAGCTTTCAGCATTGGCTAACAAACAAATGCTTAAAGCTATATATTTGTTATTATGATGGACGTGTAATGTGTGTAAGCATGCATAATGGAGTTAACATGCAAAAACTGGTTTGCTTTTGTGCAAAATACTGGTAAACATCAAGACTTGTAAAATGAAAGTGAGTCAATAAGTGGTCTTCTACTGCCCTCTGCTGGACATTCTACTTATTAATAGTCTTTTCACATGTGCTTTTGCATTCATTTAGACACTAAAAAAATCCCTTATATAACAATTACTATTATAACACAATCATTGTCAGTTTATCACTTCATTTGTTCTAATGCTTCACATAATTACTAGCAACGTGGTAAATCATGGTTATTAAAGCTAGAAACATGGAAAATCATAGTAAATAAGGTAAATCATGCTAGAATCCTGGTAAATCATTCTAGAATGTGGTATATCATGGTAAATCATCCTATAACATGGTAAATCAAGGTAAATCATGCTAGAATAGGATGCTAAATTGCGGACGGATTTTTGATATCTCGAACGTTTTGGCCGTGGCGAGGAAACGAATTTATGAAATGATGAATTTACACCGGTACTTAGGAAAAGCTGGTACCGTTACCATTTAATTTTTTTAGTACCGAAATGGTACCGAAGTACCGGGTCTTTTGACAACACTAATATATATATATATATATATATAAAAAAAATTCTTATATGTGCCCTCGATGCGCACTTTTGCAAAACCCACACTGATGCAAGCTCTAAAGCAGACTTCTTCTCGACAGTCAAAGCAGAGTTACGTTATTGCCCGTTGTGCACAGGAAATCTAAGGCACCGGGGTGGCGGTTTTATATATATATATATATATATATATATATATATATATATATATATATATATATATATATATAAATATAGCCGCAAGCAGCGATGGAGGGCCCAAGCCGGTGGCACCGCCACCCTGGTGCCTTTAGTGCAACTAAAGGCACCGGGGTGGCGGTGCCACAGGCTTGGGCCCGTAATCGCTGCTTGCGGCTATATTTATTATTGTTCTTCAAGGGTTTGGGGGCTTTTGGGGCCCGTAACATACTCAAAAACTCTTGAAACTTTGCACAAATGTCAGAACCCGCGGCCATTAGAGCCGGACTGAAGCTGGTACCCGGGCGTGGCAGGGGGGCTCGACAGCGCCCCCTGGAACGGTTTCCGAAAACTTGGTCCATAAATCAAACACGCTTGCATGGAATAATATGAAACTCGGTACACTTATAGATCTCACCGGTTCACATATCCTTCATGCTCTGACTTTTTACCCCAGCCCAACAGGAAGTCGGCTATTTGGCGTAGTTTAAAAAACACATTCAATGGAATTTAAAATACTCCTCCTAGACTATTCAACCAATCACCACGAAACTCGGTGTGCATGAAGTCAAGACATTGAGGATGAAAACTTGCGAGGGGATTTTTGATATCTCGAACGGTTTGGCCGTGGCGAGGAAACGAATTTATGGCGAATATTGGAAACAGGAAGTGTGTTATAACATCCTCATACATTAATTGATCTTGATGAAACTTCAGCAGTGTGTTCGCTGTAAGAGGCCGATCACATGGATGTGACTATTGTGAGTCAAAGTTATAGCGCCACCAACTGGCAGCAGGAAGTGTGTCACTTTCAAAATGCTTTGAAATCACCCTCTTATTTTTACCCGATGTGCTTCAAACTTCATCTGTATAATGTAAACACACGGCAGATTTAGACCTGTGAAAGGATTATTGATATCTTTAATACTGTCGCCATGGCAACGCTTTAAACTTTTATATTATTTTTGGATGCATTTGAGGCTCTTAACATGCTTCAAATTGCATGAAACTCAACATGCATTTGACATTTATTGCCTAGTACACTTGTGCGAAGTTTCAGAAACGGGCGTGGTAAGGGGCTCAGTTGCGCCACCTTTAGTCAAAAATGGGGTATTAGTTTTGCCTACAGTAACCAAACTCGGTACGTATATTCTTCTCTTCGATCCGGACAACTTTCTAATTTACAGTCATTAGCTCCGACCAACAAGAAGTCAGATATTTTGGTTTGAATGTGAGTTTTGGTATATTTTAGACTATATTTTATTCACACCAAACTTTTTCAACATGATGAAAATACATTAAAGATGCTAAATTGTGAACGGATATTAATTATCTCAATCGGTTTTGCTATGTCGAGGGATTAAAGTAATGTCCAAAAAAGGAAACACTAAAAGCCTCATATCTTCTAAAAAATGTATTATACACCATTTATTTCTATATAAAAGTATACAAATATCAGAACTAAACCCATTTTGTTCTTTTATTTCAATTTAAGAATTATGTATAAGTTAAAAAACAGCCAGAATGCACTTTTTAGTCAAAAAATTTTTTTTTTGTATATTTGCCCATTGTATATTGTATCTATATAAATAGTGACTGTTAGAATATTTTCCTACCGGTTAATCGATGTGCAATTAAAGCGGGGGCTTTTAAATCGCTAACTTAAAAGCCAAAGTAAGTACTGGACGTCCAGTATGAATGAACTAAAACACATTCACTCTGTTCTGCTCGTTCCTCGCCGTGAACGCGTTATTGCCCGTGCAGCCGTGAGCATTTAGTTTAATTTTAAACACAGCGCCATTTCGGGGGTGGGATTGCTTGAATTGCGTGTTCAATAGCCTATTATTCTTAATCTTTTCAGTCAGCTTTTCACCCATGATTAATGAAATTGGACTCCTTGTGCTGATGTTTGCTGCGACTCATTCATCTCACGATTTATTAAGCGGACACGTTCAGGTTTTAATAGGCTAGTGCCCACTATATTTGAATATCTGTATATTGTAATATCTATACCTAGTCACACCCTACTCTTATTAAATGTATGCTTCATAGTTCATTTTTAATTTCTAAATTTGATCAATAAATTAAATTATTTAGAATAATAAGACACTATAGGACTGTTAGCCTACCCTGTGGCTGATCAAATTAAATATTTTACACTGAAAAATAACAATGCATTAAATAATGTTTTAAGATTGTTTGAAATATAAGTTAATTAGCGATCGTTGCAAAGAATGAAAGGCTACTTTTAAACATAACACTAAACCTCCTATAGGTGTCGCCAGGCGACCGTCTTAATGAGCGAGTCATTGATTCATTCGTTCAAACGAGTCGTTCGAACGACTGAGTCATTCATGAATGACACAGATCTTTATGGATTGATAATTGAATCTTTGAGTCAAGCGATTCTTTCAAAATGCGGAATCATTCACTAATGAAAAAACACGACCGTCTTAATGAGCGAGTCATTGATTCATTCGTTCAAACGAGTCGTTCGAACGACTGAATCATTCATGAATGACACAGATCTTTATGGATTGATCATTGAATTTTTGAGTCAAGCGATTCTTTCAAAATGCGGAATCATTCACTAATGAAAAAACATTGAGATGCGCGATGGTTCTGCTGTGATCTTTGTTTAACTATTTTCGCTGCTGAAACAGAACAAAAACAGTCAATATTGTTGTGTGTGTGTGTGTGTGATTTTGGTTGGGTGACATTTGTATGTTACAGTTTGACAAGAGTTTATAGTTTAACAAAAGCACAATGTTGTGTTTTATTGCGAGTGTACACAAATATAAGGAAACACTTAGCAGTTTAAATGATGTCCTGTATGAACCAAATGACGGAGTATGTTTTTATGTCTCCATTTTTCGATCGATCCTCGTACACACACACACACACACACACACACACACACACACACACACTGCAATCTTGACATTGCAGCCACACACACAGACAGCCCCCTCCTGTGTTTGTCTGTGTGGGGAGGGGGGCAGAAAGACTATTCAAAATAGGTATATTGTGCTATCTAGTGTTTTATACTATGTATAAATGTGTTTTTTCTTTTAAACAAGTGTTTTAAAGTACACTAATTTCAATTAATTCAATGCTGCATTTTTATGTATATTTAAACATTATCAAAGACTACTTTCTGTCAAAGTTAGGATGTTATTTTTTTAGTTTCAAAAGTTCTCTGTCTCTCTCTGTCGGTTATTCCCCTCCCCTATTCCTGTTTTTCATTGCACGCTTTTAAATGTAAAAAAATCTTTCTGTTTTGATATATTTAAACTTTTTTTAAAAATCTAGCAAAAGATGCGCCTTTTTGCACAACCCATTTTTTTTTCATTTTTTTTTCACTGTTCTAATCAGGTCAGGCAAGTCAAATGATCTGTCTTGTCCCTTAAAAATGTAATATATATATATACCACACTTCATATGAATTTTTGGTCTTGTGTACTTACAATGGCTGCTGATTTCATGTGTCCGTTAAGTCCATGAAACTGTAGGGTGTCTAATTTTTCATTTTAGGTTTCAGAACGGTGCTCACGCCCTCGATGCGCACTTTTGCAGAACCCACACTGATGCAAGCTCTAAAGCGGAGATACGTTATTGCCCGTTGTGCACAAGAACCCTAAAGGCACCGGGGTGGCGGTTTATATATATATATATATATATATATATATATATATATATATATAAATAAATATAGCTGCAAGCAGCGATGGAGGGCCCAAGCCGGTGGCACCGCCACCCTGGTGCCTTTAGTGCAACTAAAGGCACCGGGGTGGCGGTGCCACCGGCTTGGGCCCGTAATCGCTGCTTGCAGCTATATTTATTTATATATATATATATATATATTTATTATTGTTCTTCAAGGGTTTGGGGGCTTTTGGGGCCCTTAACATACTCAAAAACTCTTGAAACTTTGCACACGGGTCAGAACCCGCGGCCATTAGAGCCGGACTGAAGCTGGTACCCGGGCGTGGCAGGGGGGCTCGACAGCGCCCCCTGGAACGGGGTCCGAAAACTTGGTCCATAAATCAAACACTCTTGCATGAAATAATATGAAACTCGGTACACTTATAGATCTCACCGGTTCATATATCCTTCGTGCTCTGACTTTTTACCCCAGCCCAACAGGAAGTCGGCTATTTGGGGTAGTTAGAAAAACGCATTCAATGGAATTTAAAATACTCCTCCTAGACGATTCAACCAATCGCCACGAAACTCGGTGTGCATGAAGTCAAGACATTGAGGATGAAAACTTGCGAGGGGATTTTTGATATCTCGAACGGTTTGGCCGTGGCGAGGAAACGAATTTATGGCGAATATTGGAAACAGGAAGTGTGTTATAACATCCTCATACATTAACTGATCTTGATGAAACTTCAGCAGTGTGTTCGTTGTAAGAAGCCGATCACATGGATGTGACTATTGTGAGTCAAAGTTATAGCGCCACCAACTGGCAGCAGGAAGTGTGTCACTTTCAAAATGCTTTGAATTCACCCTTTTATTTTTACCCGATTTGCTTCAAACTTCATCTGTATAATGTAAACACACGACAGATGTAGACCTGTGAAAGGATTATTGATATCTTTAATACTGTCGCCATGGCAACGCTTTAAACTTTTATATTCTTTTTGGATGCATTTGAGGCTCTTAACATGCTTCAAATTGCATGAAACTCAACATGCATATCACATTTATTGCCTAGTACACTTGTGCGAAGTTTCAGAAACGGGCGTGGTAAGGGGCTCAGTAGCGCCACCTTTAGTCAAAAATGGGGTATTAGTTTTACCTACAGTAACAAAAATCGGTATTTATATTTATCTCCCCGAGCCGGACAACTTTCTAATTTACACTCATTAGCTCCGACCAACAGCAAGTCAGATATTTTGGTTTGAATGTTATTTGATGGGAATTTTGCCAGTCTCTCTCAGTGTCTGTGTGTGTGAGAGAGGAGGGGGGCTTTATTTTAACCCTTTCTCTGCTGTGTGCAAAATCTCGGGCACTTTTGGGGCCCTTAACGTGCTTGAAAACTCTTGAAACTTTGCACACAGGTCAGAACCTGCGGCCATCAGGGCCGGGCTGAAGCTGGTACCCGGGCGTGGCAGGGGGGCTCAACAGCGCCCCCTTTAACGGGGTCCGAAAACTTGGTCCATATATCAAACTGAATATTGCATGAATTAGTATGAAACTCGGTACACATATAGATCTCATCGGGCCGAACAACTTTCGTGCTCTAAGTTTTACGCCAGCCCAACAGGAAGTCGGCTATTATGGGTTGTATGAAAACGCACGCCCCTGGAATTTTATATACTCCAAGAAATTTAATTTGATCTTCACCAAACTCGGTCAGCATGAAGTCAAGACATTGAGGATGCTAAATTGCGGATGGCTTTTTGATATCTCGAACGGTTTGGCCGTGGCGAGGAAACAAATTTATGGCGAGAAAAGAGAAACACGATGTTTTATAACGTCTTCATACATTAATTGATCTTGATGAAACTTCAGCATTGTGCTCGCTGTAAGAGGCCCATCACATGGATGTAACTAATGTGAGTCAAAGTTATAGCGCCACCAACTGGCAGCAAGAAGTGTGTTACTTTCAAGATGCTTTTGACAAAAGTGGGGGGTTAGTTTTACCTACAGTGACAAAACTTGGTATGTATATTGTGCACATCGAGCCGAACAACTTTCTAATTTACAGTCATTAGCTCTGACCAACAGGAAGTCAGATATTTTGGTTTGAATGTGGTTTTGTCTCTCTCTGCCAGAGTTCCCCCTGCCATTCTGTGTGTGTGAGTGAGTGTGTGTGTGTGTGTGTGTGTGTGTGTGTGTGTGTGTGTGGAGAGGGGAGGGAGGGCGCACACACAGACAGCCCCCCCCCCCCCCCATTGTGTGTCTGTGTGTGGGGAGGGGAGGGAGGGCGCACACACAGACAGCCCCCCCTGTCTGTGTGTGTGGGGAGGGGGGCAGAAAGACTCTATTAAAAATAGGTATATTGTGCCATCTAGTGTTTTATACTATGTATATGTGTTTTTTTCTTTTAAAGTACAGTAATTTCAATGAATATATATACCACACTTCATAGGAATTTTCAGTGTTGTGTACTTACAATGGCTGCTGATTTCATGTGTCCGTTAAGTCCATGAGACTGTAGGGTGTCTAATTTTTCATTTTAGGTTTCAGAAGGGTGCTCACGCATACTTTGTGGTTGATATGTGCCCTCGATGCGCACTTTTGCAGAACCCACACTGATGCAAGCTCTAAAGCAGACTTCTTCTCGACAGTCAAAGCGGAGTTACGTTATTGCCCGTCGTGCACAGGAACCCTAAAGGCACCGGGGTGGCGGTTTATATATATATATATATATATATATATATATATATATATATATATATATATATATATATATTATATATATATATATATATATATATATATATATAAATAAATATAGCTGCAAGCAGCGATTACGGGCCCAAGCCGGTGGCACCGCCACCTCGGTGCCTTTAGTGCAACTAAAGGCACCGGGGTGGCGGTGCCACCGGCTTGGGCCCGTAATCGCTGCTTGCAGCTATATTTATTTATATATATATATATTTTTTTTTTTTGTTTGTTTGTTTTCTACATGCTGGTGAATACATATTCAAGTTATCATTATCTTGGATATACTGGTGCAAACTAAGAATCACCTTCCTTGATGTTATTTGGTATTGTAGATAATAACTTATGACGGCTTGATTGTACACATTATTACTAATTAATCATTAATTACTTATAAAGTAACATGACTTGTTAATGTATCATAATGTCATGACTTTACTTGGGGGGGCACATCATTACTAACTCATCATTAATTACTTATAAAGTAACATGAATTCATGACTTGTTAATGTATCATAATGTCATGACTTTACTTGGGGGGGCACATCATTACTAACTCATCATTAATTACTTATAAAGTAACATGAATTCATGACTTGTTAATTTATCATTATGTAATTTCTTGTCTTGGCCCTCCAAGAGTACATCTTTAAAAAGTTATCAATTACACATGTTCTATACATATTCAGCTCTTCTAAATCAGGTTGTAAAGGTTTGTAAAGAAGTGAAAGAGCAGAGGTGCTGTGCCCGCATTTGGATGGAGAAGGAACTGAACGGTAGGAGGAAAGTGGACACATTTTGAAGGGGCAATAGTGGCCCACACGAAGAGCAAGAACACAAGACTAACATCCGACTGCATTATGATATAAAGACAGTAAACCAATCCACAAAATAACAGAAATAACCATCATATGTGCTAACACTGATTTTAATTGTGAAAATTGCATCTGTTGAATATGTTAGTGTAGGTATTTCACTCTTGATGGCAGCAGTGGAATCACTTAAAATGGAATGAGATTAAATTGTTTTTAATGATGAATGCATCATTGTGTGTTCAATGATAAGGTTAAATGTAAATATTGCAAGACATCTAGTGTCATTCACTGATGTTTGTGACAGTTGCTGGTGTCAAATTTATAAACAATTTTACATTGTGCCCTTTTAATGCATCTTTCTACTAATCTAGAGCATGTTTGATTTAGTTTACCACGAAATGAAATGTTAATTAATACATTAACAAGCATGTACTAACGTGTAGTTAAGATGGTATATTCATGCAGGAATTCATATGACTCATGTTGTAGTTAAGGTTAGTTCCTCATTAGTACATGTCTTAACTCATCATTAGTTCATAGTAAAGTAATTATTAATTCAGGTATTAGTACATGCTTATTCATGTACTGTTATTGTAAAGTGTTACCAAATTAATTAAAACTAGCGAGTTAGTTACTTATGGATTTAAAAGTACTGTCGTATCAGTGCTGCGCGAGCTCTCTATCACAAACACGGACACGCACACAGAGAGAGAAGATAATTGTAAAATGAAAATTGACAGGCTAAGTATACATTTTGTTCTTGCTTGTGTTTCTTTCTGTCAGAATGTCAGAAAGCATTTTATATTATCCATCCGTGTTTTTAAATTTCGTTAAACGATGGACGTTTTACCGTCAACACTTATTTCTGAAGACAGACCTGAGGAATAGGCTACAAGGACAGCATCTGGTAGTGTCAGCATTGCGTGCATGCGTGTCAGCATTAATGCCCCACCCCATAATAGCATTCAATTAACAAAGAGCCTAAGAAATTTTCTATGAAAAGCCCAGAAAAATTAAGTGCTCACAGATTGGGTGTGGCCTTTGCCATTAAGATCAAAGTTTCAATAAATTGTAAATGATCTTTTCCTGGTTTGTGCCGTTTAACCCTTCAAGGTCTAAAGGGTTTTAAGTCCGCCTGGCACTATGTTGTGCAAGGTGGATGCATTGACAATCCACTTCTTGAGACACTTGTATGTGTTCTGATGTGATATATCACCAATAAATACAAAAACGAAGTTCAAATGTTTTGTTTTTTATTATAGAAAAAGAGTAAACCATAATGAATAAGGGATTTTACATCAAATATTGATTCCTCAAAATCAAGGGCTTTAGAACCCCTGTAATAAAATTGGGTGAAAAAATATAAAGAAACAAAATAACAATTTACATTTATGTGACTGTAGTCACCATCATTTTTTTTTTTTTTTGTGGAAAAACACAGAATATTCCATTCAAAATGAACGTTTATGTTCCCTTTACATGTTCTTATCATTTCTGTGTCAATTTACCGAACACATCCAAAAACAACTTCTAGATGGCACTGTGCACTGTATTTGCACATCAGTCTCTGTATTTGCACATGTGAAAGCAGTTACGCTCTGGCTGTAGTGTGGGATTTATTCCAAACCCTATTTTATCCATCTGTTGTTGTGGTAGGCGATTAGCTTTAAGATAACGCTATCTTCGAGCTGTCATAACCTGAGCTTGAATGTCAAATAACATAAATTATTTGACACAAAATAATTGACACGCAATATTATTATTATTTTGTCATTGTGATCATACCGATCCTCTAAAGGGACATGGTGGGAAAAGCACATTTCATACGGATTACACAATCAGAGAGTAGCCCATTTCTTTTTGCTTTGAATTGTTTAGTTTAAAAGTAGACATTTCCATCTTTCTATAGATAGGCTATATTTCTTCTCATGTCTGTGAGAGGCATAGGTTGAGTTTCTGTTCATTTATGTGACGCGCTACAGTTCACGTGCAATGCAAGTGATCGCGCCGGCACCTCCATGATTATATTGTCTGCTATATTTGTTCTTATTTATTAAATCCTGGCAATTGGTTGATGAAACTTTTATTTAAAATTAAGATACAATTTATACAAAATGAAATTCACTTTAAAGAAAGTCTTTCTACAAAACAAAACTAAATGAAGTGGCCAAAATCATTTCTGACCTGAAACAGATCGTCATATGAGACAGACAATAGTCATATGCATATAATATAATATGAAGTGTCCGTAACGGTCACATCCATAAAGCATTATTATGGTTGTTCAGAGCAAAGTAGTGAGATGAATTGTCAATACTAATAAGCATATATGCGTATAAACATAATTTAGCTTTGTATATAAAGTTTCAAGTTATTTGCATTTATAATTGTTATTTAATAAACTAAACCTTATGGACGGGACAGGGCCCTGAAGCGTCGAGACCTCTTTATTATAGCCCTTTAACAGGCAGTGCTGTTATGACTAAATGAGTGTATTTATTTATCAGGCATGTCTCCATCTTTCTGCAAAATGCTTACTGTTAAAATAAAGTTCAAAAAGGAGGGTCTTTGATACCTCAATTGAAAGCATGAAATATGGCTGGTTAAAAATGTTGCTCACCTCATATCTGGTGGATTACAGTATATTATAGACCTAAATGGACAACTTAAAAAGAGTTTTGTGTTTTTGGTAAAAACTTTGATAATTTTCTTACCAAAATGTTTTCATGGTAAGGATGACCTTTGCATGGAATTGCCCTCTGGCGTTCCTCCACCTCCCCAGCTCCACCTGCATAATTTAGGTATCTTGCTACCATACTCATCATCCAAGCATTGTTAGTCCAACTGGGTGGTTTATCTAAGCTCGAGTTGAAGCTGCTTCCATAGAAAAACATTTCTATGGACAAAACGCAGTTGAAAATGAATGGTGCATGATGAGAACACGAACCACGTTCTTGGAACATGTTGTTGTCATTATTGAACTTTGCACACGGTTAGCCAAGTGTGATGAGAGTTCAGGGCCGAGAACGGTTAGTAATTGTGCCTTGCCGTACCAGGCTCAAGTGGAAACACAACTGGAACCTTTTCCGAAGGTGGAAAAGCAGCTTTTATTTCTCAGCACATAAAGATGAACTATTTACTGTGATCTAATGACTGTGGTGATGTGGTTTCTTCACTGTATGGATCTTCATGTGTCGCTTCAGGTCACTTTTATTAGCGAAACTCGTCCCGCACTGATCACACGTGTGCGGCTTCTCTCCAGTGTGGATCCTCTCATGTGCTTTACGATTTGCTGACTGACTGAATCTCTTGTCACAGTGTGAACACTTGTAAGGTTTTTCTCCAGTGTGGATCTTCTCATGTCTTTTCAGAGTTGATGACACATTGAATCTCTCGTCACAGTGTGAACACTTGTAAGGTTTCTCTCCAGTGTGGATCCTCTCATGTGTTTTCAGAGATGATGAAAGACTGAATCTCTTGTCACAGTGTGAACAATTGTAAGGTTTTTCTCCAGTGTGGATCATCTCATGTGTTTTCAGAGATGATGAGTGACTGAATCTCTTGTCACAGTGTGAACACTTGTAAGGTTTTTCTCCAGTGTGAATTCTCTGGTGCAGTTTTAAATCGCTCGCTGTAATAAAAGTCTTCTCACACTCAAAGCACATGTACTCTCTCACACCAGTGTGAGTTTTCTCATGTCTATGTAAATATGGCAGCAGTGAAAATCTCTTTCCACACACAGAACATGAATGTGGCTTCTCCTTCGTATGAATTGTCAGGTGTATCTTCAGGGCTGCTGCACAGAGAAATGTTTTGCCGCACTGATCACATGAGAACGGCTTCTCTCCGGTGTGGATCATCATGTGAACATTAAGGTGTGATGGGTGATTAAAACTTTTCCCACACTGATCACATGTGAACGGCTTCAATCCGGTGTGGATCCTCATGTGACCATTAAGGTGTGATGATTGATTAAAACTTTTCCCACACTGATGGCATGTGAACGGCTTCTCGCCGGTGTGGATCCTCATGTGTGTCTTAAGGGATGATGATTGACTGAAGCCATTCCCACATTGATTGCATACATGTGGCTTCTCTCCTGTATGAACTCTCATGTGAATCTTGAGAGATTGTTTGTCTGAGAAACTCTTCCCGCACTGATCACATGAGAACGGCTTCTCTCCGGTGTGGATCCTCATGTGAACATCAAGATTTTGTTTGGTTGTGAAACTATTTCCACACTGAGTGCAGGTGAAAGATTTCTTGGCTCTTCTTTTCTTTAAAAATGTCTGTTTAGTTTTTGAGCGACTCAAGGGTTTTCCTCCAGGTTGGACATGATGTTCCTCCTCCACTTCTCTCAGTTCTTCACTCTCCTCGCTCTCTTCCATCGGGTCTGACATGAAAGAAAAACTCTCATTTGAAAATTTTCTAAATAATCAAAATAATTCAAAGACAGAAATATGGAGTGAATGGATATTAAAATGATCCCAGATGTAACAGACAACTTCTATAAAACATTACAATAATTTATGTATTTTTAAAAATGTATTATACGTCCCTGAAACTTTCCATGAATGAGGTACAATGATCTTCCAGTTATTTATTTTTTGAACATTATAGGCACAAATTCCATGTTTCTGGAGTGAGAACTATTAAATATGTTTGATCAATGACACACTTATCTAACATTATATGAACATTAAAATACACATATTGGCATATTTTGACACCAACTTTTTGATATTTAATTATGTTAAAAACTACTACAACGTTTTAATTAAGGGCCGTTCACACTAAACTTCTTCCTCCGTTGACTTTACATGGACGTGAAAGTGGGACACAAGAAACACAAGATCAAGTGAATTTCACTGTGAGAAAGAACACAAATGTTTGCAGTAAAGCAGAGTAGATTGAACATTTTACATTTTGGAATGATTATTATTTGTTATACATGTTTGTAAAAATACGCACAAACTCTGGTAACATTGTTACAAATTGTAAACCATATATAAAATAAATGTAAAATAAAACCGGTAAAATATTTAAATTTTGTTTGACCTGATGTTGACAATATGAAACCTCCCTTTTACTGACCATTTGCTAAAAAAACCCCAGAACATTCTGTACCATTAGTTGAACTGTTTATCTAAATGTGATGAAGTGCTTGAATGTTTCTAACATGAATGTTCTCCAGCATCATGAATGAATGAAGAACAAACACCAACCTCTTTGTTCTTCAGGATCTTCAGTGTGTTTCATTCTGCAGGGTTCTGGATCACTCGTGTTCTCACTGTCCTCTTTAATAAACTCAGTCTCTGCAGATTTCAGCTCTTCCTGATGCTTTCATGCTAGTCTCCACTTGTAGCTGATGGGGATTTACAGCATTTATTGGAGAATTACTGTGGGAGGAGCTTCACTGATGATGAATTACAGTGGGAGGAGCTTCACTGATGACGTGATTGCAGTGGGAGGAGCTGATCTTTCCAAATCTGAAATATACAAATTACTGAGTTTGTTGGTTTTTTGCTCATGGACAACAAAATATAATAATGTATATATAATAGTAAGAAAAACAGTTGAAAGCATAAACAGAAATATACATTGGGTACATGTAGTAGCCAACCAATCCCCTCAGTCTGCTTACAAAAATGAAATGAGCTTTAAGTGACAATTTACGGGAGATCTGAAGACATCAGCATAATAAATGAGGTGAAAACAGGAACTATTGTCATGAAATAAAGAGTGTTTTCAGCAGATCTGTTAATATTGATGAGCCTCAGACTATCAACACTCATTCAACAAGCCATTCAGGATCATCAGCAGATCATCTCACTTTATTCTGAGTGTTTGCTGTTAGAAACACATTATTTGAGTCAGGATATATGATAAAAGCCTGTTAAACTGCTATATTGAAAGACAATACTGTTATGTTTCACAATATGACAAATCATCAATAATAAAACAAAATAATTAAATAACATCTCTTTATGAACCTCTACAGGCAAATAACTACAACACCATAATATGCTAATCTAAATATATTTTCACTTTATAATAACTATTAATTGCAATTAAGTAATTCCATCATAACATGCTAGAATAGAATAGTTAGAATAGACATCCATTTTAATAAGTAAATGTAATCATTTATCAAAGATAAATGTCGGTACTATGCTAGCGGTACGGTACTATGCATTTATAATTTACCGAGGATGCATAGTGTGGTAAAGGATAAATGTAAAAAGAAATAAAGGTAAACATGAAAATGGCAACAGCAACACTTGAGATCAAGGTGAACGAGATTTCACCAAGTACCACATGTTCCTGAATCAACATCTTTGTTGATCCTGGAACAACTTTCCAAACAAGCAATCAGATTTGAGGGACACGTTTACAGTTTATGACAAGTTTAGGCTTAGAACAAGGGCGAGGTGCTTCAACATCAGTGTTATGCTATTTCTCAATCTTGAACAAGATTGTTAAAACAATCTTGAAGAAGTCTTTTCAGAGACTGTCACTCTCCTAAAGATCCTCATTACCACACCCATGACCACAGCAGAAGCTGAGAGATGCTTCTCAACCTCGAAAAGGATTAAGACTTTTCTGAGAAATAGCATTACCCAGGAGAGGCTGAATGCATTGGCCATGCTGTCAATGGAAAAGAGACTGGTGACTGAGATGACTGATTTCAACCAGAAGGCCAGCAGGGGGCCCTGTCAAATTTATATTGTTTTAAAATAATAACTATTTATTTATTTGTTCAGTAAAATTGTGTTGAATATTGTGGAATAATGTGATTATTTTAAGTATTAACCCTTATGTGCTGTTGGGGATGTTTTCAGCCACTATGGGGTATTTTTGAGTCTTAATTTGGCCATAACTTTTTCCGTGTTTCAGCAAATGTAATGATTTTTGGTGACAAATCTTATTTTGACATATATTTTAGGAAAATGCTTTGAAATTTTTCAAAAACATAACAGTACACTGTGGGCAAATTCACTGCCCTTTCGTTATGTTCGTGGCTGAAAACAGCCACTACTTTAAACTGCTGTAAAAATTTATCAGATAAATATATATATATATATTTTTTGCATAAATCTATTAATCAACCTCAGTCCTGTTCAAAACTACTAAATGTTTTTAAAAAATTCAGGATTTTAACTCTTTAATTGCCAAATTCATAAATTATGTCACTGATTTGGGGGAAAAACACACAAAAAGACTTTTCAATATAAAATGTGATTGTGGACTGGATTTTTTTTTACCTTTTATCACAGTCTTGGACATGTCAAAGATTAGAAACAACATTGGTTTTGATGCATTGTTAGTTTTTGTGCAGCATCAGATTTAACTTTTTCTCCCTCATTTACTGTTCGTGGCTGTTTTTGGCCCATTGACTTCCATTATAAACACATTTTTTAATTGCAAAGCTATGACACCATATAATCATGCATTTTTGATTGCTGGTGGTTTTCCCTGTTGGGAAGAGGTAAAATTTGTAATTTTTACTGTTGATAACCAGGTGGCACCATTAACCCTTTAGATAGGCCTGTGCAAAAAAAGCTTAGTTTCTGGCTTTTACATGGAGTTATATGGAGTATAATAGCATAATAAAGTGCGTGCGTGCGTGTGTGTGTGTGTGTGTGTGTGAGAGAGAGAGAGAGAACTCACCTTGATGCGTCGGAGAAAATCTAAATATGCACCTTAGCTCTCAGAACTACATGGAGTAAACAAAAACAAAGTAAGTGTATTTATGCATCTGCTGCCTTTTGATGGTGAGAAATGCAGACTAAACAAAAGCTAAGCAAGTGGATTTAAACACTTGCATGCAAGCCTGCTGGTCATTTGATGGTGAGAATTAAAAACTACTAAAAATAATCAGTTTGCAAAGACTATCAATGAAAGCTCAGCTTTGGGAAGGGAAATATACAGGTCAAGATAAAGAGACTGAGAGAAGAAAGAGACTGTTCCCAGAAGTAATTCAGATGAATTGGGCAACTCGTAAAATATGAACGATTTAGCACACACAAAAAAAAATGTTGCAACGTGGTGAAGAGGCCTTTGAGATCGTCGCCATAATCTGTCCCTGGATTCATGGTACATTTATTGCATTATCTAACAGTTGACTTTAACATCATCAATATTTTATCTACCAGTAATTATACATAATCACCTAATAAATGGCTATTTACAGTCCTG
Source organism: Phoxinus phoxinus (assembly GCF_949152265.1). Lineage (NCBI taxonomy): Eukaryota > Metazoa > Chordata > Actinopteri > Cypriniformes > Leuciscidae > Phoxinus > Phoxinus phoxinus. Next base: position 3,666,923 of record NC_136876.1, read on the forward strand.
TATTACTAGCGGTTTCATTTCAGTTTGTTTGCCTCCCCCAGGGAAGGGTCTTTGTCTCCTCAGGTGTGAATCACAGCATTATTCATGATGTTTCACATATGCTCACATATTACTGTAGCCCAGTTTGTAAAATACAGTGTATCAGATGTAATCCACTCTGTCTGTGTCTGCAAAGGTGTGTGCCAAATGGCCCATTCAGATGTATGGCCCATATAAACTGATTGGTGTGAATGAATAAAAAGAATCAGCATTGCTCAGAGTGGATTAGCAAGTTAGATCGATCTCCAGTGGGAGGCCCAAACATTTTTCTTTTGTTTGTAGACCATTTGGCTGTGTCCGAAACCGCATACTCAATGAGTAGGTACTTAATTTCAATAAGTACTTACTTAACGAGCGCTAAAAGAGTAGGTACTTTATAGCCAAATCTTGTTAAGTATGAATGCGAAACGGACATCTGCCATATTGACGTTATCATTTGACCTACGACGCGTTATCACAAGTGCAACAACTTAAAAGATTTGAACGACACGTTTAATTCATCTATCTGTAAATACCTTTATATTGATTAAACTTGCTCATTTTATGGTCTTTTTAAAGAAACTGCTGCCAATTTCTTTTGTGAATACACTTAGGGGTTGATTTAAGTTCTTATATATACCCTACTTATGTGACCCACCGTTTTATCCTTAACGATATTATTTATTTTTATTACGAAATCCCAAAATTGTCTCTTGAATATGTTGTTAATTTCTTTATTTTATATCCAAACATTCTCATCCACAAGTAAAAGTGGCTTACTGCTGTTTTCCTCTTTTTCTGTCGTTTCATCCCTCAGGCCTATAAATAACAAAAAATGCATTTTTAAATGTATTATAGTTAATTATTTAAGAAAATTTTACGATATTCAACCATTTTCATATATATATATATATATATATATATATATATATATATATATATATGTATATGTATATATATATATATATACATTAGGGCTGTCAAACGATTAAAATATTTAATCGCGATTAATCGCATTAATGGCATAGTTAACTCGCGATTAATCGCACATTTTTATCTATTCTAAATGTCTTGATTTCTTTTTGTTCCATTATTTTTTTCTCATTTTAATGCTCTTATCAACATGGAAAAGTGGATCGGCTTGCTTTGTGCAAATGTTTTTTATTGAAAACTGCATTGGCATATACTGTGCTCAATTTCACACTAACATTCTCAGTTGGAGCAAATAATCTCTCACACGACGTAACTGTCCATCAATAAAAGGGTGAAAGAAATACTGACGAGGTGACGTTACTGATATTGACGATATTGAGTGGGCGTAGAAACGCATCAGCGGTGTGTGTGTGTGTGTGTGTGTGTGTGCTTGACCATCAAGTGGTATTTCAGACTGGACGTGCTGCGATGATTGCTCAATTCACAACGACACAACACACAGATCACTTGGTCTTGTCAACTAAACCATTTGGCATCTTTTGAAAAGTAAACTTTCCATTCAGAATCTTATTGGCATCCATTTCGGCGTCTCGCTCTCATCATTCATCCACTCAAAACGTAACGTTAAAGGAGGTCGCACACCGGACGAGAAGCGCAGCGCCGCGTATTTAAAAACCGAACACATTATTCTCTATGAGTGTACACACACCGGCGCCGCCATTCGGCATTTTTATTGCTGGCCATAAACTGAGAAAGCGTGCGTCCGATGTACGAAACGAGCTGTCCTAGACGCGGCTTGGCGCTGCACTTCTCGTCCTCTCTTTGGCCGGTTTGCACTTCTATGGGTTCGCAAGCCCAAGCAAGTGTGTGCGGCGTGCGCAAACTGTTGTTTTGTTTCTGGTCTTGCTAGATCCGGTGTGGAGTTGTAGTTTTATTAACGTTACTAGTTGTTGCAAAAGCATGTGAAAAAAATTACAAAGTTTGCTAGGCGTTAATCTCGCGATAAAAAAATTTACGCCGTTAACATGGGTTTGCGTTAACGCCGTTAATAACACGTTTAACGGACAGCCCTAATATATATACAGTGCTATGCATACGTTTATACACACATGCTAAAGTTGCCTAAAAAGAGGAATAAAAATTGGAACACACAAAAATTGGAATTAAAATAACCCCACATCATCACGTACCCTTCACCATACCTAGAGTTTGGCATGGGGTACTTTCCATAAGATCATCTCTCAATGCAAATCAAACCAGCTATTAGGCTAACTGAAATAAAACCATGCCAATATCTAGGTATGGTGAAGGGTATGTGATGATGTGGGGCTATTTTAATTCCAAAGGCCAAGGGAACTTTATCAGGATGCATAGTATCCTGGAGCCATGAAGTAACTGGCCTTTAAAAATAAAAATCTGCCTGCTTCTATGGGAATTTAACATAGGGGTGTCCAGACTTATGCACCCTGTGTTTTAAGGAAGAACATTTATTTTTTTACAATACATTATTCATTCACAAAGAAAATTGGTGTCCTTAAAGGTTGGAGTTTTCCTCATTTTTTAAATTAAGGCATTAAGATAAATTTCCAAAAGATTATTTTTTTTTTATTCCTCTTTTTAGGCAACTTTAGCATGGGTGTCTAAACTTATGCATAGCACTGTATATGTATATGTGTGTGTGTGTTTTGTACATTTTAAAAAGCAATTTTAACCAGAACAAATCTAAAATGTAGACTATTCCCATAATCGTGCAGCCCTAGTTTCTTTTGATAGGAGCATGTTCAAAGCTTTTTATTTTATTTTTTAGGGACCATGAGTCCTGCTTACTTCAACATGAGACATGAACATGGTAAACTGAAAAATCAAACACCTGGGAAATTACAGGTATGTACTATGTTTCAGGAATAGCACAAAGGTGTGTGACTGGTTAAGTCTTTGTCTTTAGTTCAGTGTGTTAAATGTGCTTTTTTGCCATTTGTTGTGTATCTGTGGATTGTTGTGTTGTAAATAAATCCAAACAATCAAAAAGCCATTCTTTTTTAAATCTCCTCATTCTTTGTTCAAAGTTCCTCATAGGCCCTGAGAGCTCCTAATACGGCCATTATGGGAGGCTCTTTGTCTCTCTCAAGTGTGAAACACTCAATATTCATGGGTGGTTTACGCCTACTCGCATAAAGCTTTCTTACACAAGACATGCCTTACAAATTTTAAATCAATATATTGTCTGATCTGAATTAGTCAAGGTGATTTTCACATAGTTTTGGAGCAAATAATCTAGGCTAAAAGTCTTGTGAATAAATAATCAGTTTGGGTTTCATGAACTCATTTCAGTGACTTTTTTTTTGTCATTTTCACAAACCACGCATAAATGTTATTATCTCAAAACTACAAACTTTTACATACATGCTGCTGACATATTATTGTAGCAGAGTTTGTGCTGAATGCAGTGTAATAAGACTTTAGCCATGAAAATGTCACAAGTAACAGAAATAAGCACAAATGTTAGAGCATGTCAGAACACCTCCAGGACCCAGAAAACCCCTCAGACCCCAATAAAGGAGTCCAGACATTAGAAAAATATCAGTCTACATATTAGAGGTCGACCGATAGTGGATTTTACCGATACTTAGTTTTGACCGTACGTGCCGATAACGATTAATCAGCCGATATTTTTTAAATGGATACTGGATTAAAAACAAAACTCCAAGTAAAATAGTGCTTAACTGAAATGTGCTAAATTAAATGAATATATAAATATGAATGTATTAAAATGGGAAGTTCTACAGAAAATAATTTAAACATTAGAATATTACAGGTTTCTTTAGCTATAACCTAGAAACCTTTCATAGGTAACACTTTGCAAGTCCCCTCTTGTTAACAAGGATGTATTATCTAGCTTTCATGAACTATATGCGTTATACAATTTTTTTACAGCATGTACAGTGGGGCAAAAAAGTATTTAGTCAGCCACCAATTGTGCAAGTTCTCCCATTTAAAAAGATGAGAGAGGCCTGTAATTTTCATCATAGGTACACTTCAACTATGAGAGACAAAATCAGAAAAAAAATCCAGAAAATCACATTGTAGGATTTTTATGAATTTATTTGCAAATTATGGCGGAAAATAAGTATTTGGTCAATAACTAAAGTTTATCTCATTACTTTGTTATATACCCTTTGTTGGCAATGACAGAGGTCAAACGTTTTCTGTAAGTCTTCACAAGGTTTTCACACACTGTTGCTGGTATTTTGGCCCATTCCTTCATGCATGTCTCCTATAGAGCAGTGATGTTTCGGGGCTGTCGCTAGGCAATACGGACTTTCAACTCCCTCCAAAGATTTTCTATGGGGTTGAGATCTGGAGACTGGCTAGGCCACTCCAGGACCTTGAAATGCTTCTTACGAAGCCACTTTTTCGTTGCCTGGGCGGTGTGTTTGGGATCATTGTCATGCTGAAAGACCCAGCCATGTTTCATTTTCAATGCCCTTGCTGATGGAAGGAGGTTTTCACTCAAAATCTCACGATACATGGCCCCATTCATTCTTTCCTTTACACGGATCGGTCGTCCTGGTCCCTTTGCAGAAAAACAGCCCCAAAGCATGATGTTTCCACCCCCATGCTTCACAGTAGGTATGGTGTTCTTTGGATGCAACTCAGTATTCTTTCTCCTCCAAACATGACGAGTTGAGTTGGTACCAAAAAGTTATATTTTGGTTTCATCTGACCATATGACATTCTCCCAATCCTCTTCTGGATCATCCAAATGCTCTCTAGCAAACTTCAGACGGCCCTGGACATGAACTGGCTTAAGCAGGGGGACACGTCTGGCACTGCAGGATTTGAGTCCCTGGCAGCGTAGTGTGTTACTGATGGTAGCCTTTGTTACTTGGTCCCAGCTCTCTGCAGGTCATTCACTAGGTCCCCCCGTGTGGTTCTGGGATTTTTGCTCACCGTTCTTGTGATCATTTTGACCCCACAGGGTGAGATCTTGCGTGGGCCCCGAGATCGAGGGAGATTATCAGTGGTCTTGTATGTCTTCCATTTCCTAATAATTGCTCCCACAGTTGATTTCTTCACACCAAGCTGCTTACCTATTGCAGATTCAGTCTTCCCAGCCTGGTGCAAGTCTACAATTTTGTTTCTGGTGTCCTTTGACAGCTCTTTGGTCTTGGCCATAGTGGAGTTTGGAGTGTGACTGTTTGAGGTTGTGGACAGGTGTCTTTTATACTGATAACAAGTTAAAATAGGTGCCATTAATACAGGTAACGAGTGGAGGACAGAGGAGCCTCTTAAAGAAAAAGTTACAGGTCTGTGAGAGTCAGAAGTCTTGCTTGTTTGTAGGTGACCAAATACTTATTTTCCACCATAATTTGCAAATAAATTCATTAAAAATCCTACAATGTGATTTTCTGATTTTTTTTCTTCTCATTTTGTCTCTCATAGTTGAAGTGTACCTATGATGAAAATGACAGGCCTCTCTCATCTTTTTAAGTGGGAGAACTTGCACAATTGGTGGCTGACTAAATACTTTTTTGCCCCACTGTATCAATATTTGAGCGAGACAATTATACCTTGATCATTCATGTTAGTTCATAGTACACTAAGTTTAGCAGATAAAATTAAACCTTAATTTAAAATGTATTAGTAAATGTTAAATTAACAAACTAACAATGGACAATAATACATTTATTTACCTTAGTTAATGCTTAAAATTTTATCTTATTGTAAAGTGTTACCATTTCATATGAATCCAAAGAGTCTGCTATGCTTAAAGATGGCCATATTTAAATATCTGCAAAGGCCAGAGCACTAACATTTAATAAATGTATATAACATGTATAGTCCCTCACTTTATTTGCTTATATATTAGAACACTTGATGATTATCTAATTTACAATATTACAATATCTATTGCAGTGATAAAAACAAATTGAATCGGATGCTTTTCTGATTTGTTTATGTTTATCAATGCTGAGAAAGCAATCACGTCCCTAGCTTTTGTAGCACCCGTACAGCCACTCAGAGCGTTACTTACGTGAGAATGGTGGGTGCTTGGGTTCGGTGTAGTTCAGGTGGATACCACGAAGGTGCACCTAATAAGTTGTAAAACCTTTTGACAAACTATTTAAAAATAATGAGACCCAGAGATAGTTTTTAGTTTAGCAAAAAATAGGGTAATGCCCTGGTTTAATTAAATAAAACAATTTGGCAAATAGAATATAAAAGCTTTCCCCAACACAAAATATCACAGAATATTCAAAATAAATAACCAAAAAATTCCCCAAACACTTAAATGATAGACTCTTTAGATTTAGCTAGAAACCTCAATAGTTTCACTCACACTTGTTACACCAGCATAACTTATCGAAAAGTTATCTCTTTCTTAACAATTGTGAATACACAAGGAACTTTACAAAAAACTTCACGTGTGCTGAAACGAGTCTTAGCAAATGCAGTGGTGGGCCCACTCACACACATTCACACACATTTCAGTCTACTCACGGTACTTCTCTGAACAGAAAAAACACGTTGCAGGCCTGTGTTGGTCTTGCAAAACATTGAGTGCGCTGAACAAACACTTGCAACACATTGAGAGCGTGGAAATACTTCGATCCCGATCCTCACGTGCAGCGCGATCAACCGACAGGTCCCGCCACAGCATAAGCCCACCGTGCCTCGCTATCTCGGCTGCCTCCGATCACGCGTCCCCTCCGATCACGCGTCAGCTCCGTTCGACGGGTCTCCGGCTTCGTTTCTCACTCAGTCGCTCGCTCAACAACACCCCGAGTCCGCGATCCTCTCATCTCAACACCCTGTTCAGTTTCATCGGGTTTATCGACTCTTTCTACAGTTATTATTTTCTCAAACGCGAGCGTCCTGTTCTCCACACTGGTCCAGCCGGAAGCGAGGAAAAAACCTTCCCGCACTCTCTCTCACTGTTTCCTTTCCGGTCACGTGTATCCATACAGCGTATTAACCAAATGACCAATAAATATTGTGACATGAAAACAAGAAGAATAAAGTAATAAAAGGCTTACTGTGTAAAACCTCTGATAATATTATTTAGCTAAATAATATAAACTTTAATCACTGTCATGAAATAAAACAAATATTGATCTCCTTTTAATTATGTAAAATGAATTGATATTTCCTTCTTTAGAAATCAGTGTCTCCTATTATTTATTTAAAGTAAATAACCGTTTACTTTTTTTAATAGTCATGTGACTCGTTTTTGAGTAAGAGAGATTAATCATAACCTACCCTGTTTCCATTAGACTATAATACCCAAGTTTACCACTGGGCTACATCTTCCCCCTTCTAGACAGTTTTGATGTCCTCATCAAAATAACCCTTAGAGGACTCTAATAGTTTTAACGTCAAGGGTAGAGGCCAGATTTGAACAAGTGAAACACAACGCCATGGGGTGGCACCAGAAAGTTTGACATGGACTGCTTCTGGAGTCTCCGTAGATTCCACTTCCCACCAATACTCCATGGCTTAGTACTGTCACAGGGTAGTCACAGGGCTTGCCAAGTTCATCGTAGCTCAGCTTGACCACTGGACGGATGACTCTTTTTGAACGCTCAACTTGTTCACTCTCAGCTTGAGTGTTCGGATAGGAATTGACATCTGCCCCCTCTTCTTGAACGTCGACTTCTGGATCAGAGTGAAGAGGCAAGTTTGGAAGATCGTTGAACACTGGCTCTATCTCAGCAGGGTCTTGAGCTTGTCTTTCCGGTTCTCTGACGATTGGCTCGGATTGCTTTGTGGACAGTTCTGGACATGTCAGCAACTTATCCCAGTCTAACTCAACAGGTCTGGGCAAATATACTTCGTCGTACTCCAATTCTAAAGACACGTCATCATCGGGGTTGTTTGTCTGTACCCGTTCTTTTGTATTTTGCTGAAATGCTCTGGTCACAGGTCTTTGTTGTGGCCCCACTTCCCTTTCGTCAACCGGGAGTCTCACCAGATAACCAATGGGTAACAGGTGATTGCGATGAATAGTCTTTTCTACTCCCAAGCCTCTCTCTGGCTTGATCTTGTAGACAGGTAAGTTGGGTAGTTTCCCCATAACAATATAGGGTGAAGATCGCCACTTGCATTTCAATTTGTGCTTGCCTTTGACCCCAAAATTTCTCAGTAGCACCCTGTCGCCTTTGTCAAGGACTTGTTCTTTGACGTGCTTGTCATGTGCTTTTTTGTTTCTTTGGTGGTTCTTGTCTGCCGATTCTGTTGCAAGACTGTAGGCTCTTTGGAGATCTTGCTTGAGCTTAGCAACATACTGAAGGTAGGACTTTGTCTTTTGGTTGTCCTCGGTCACGCCAAAACAGATGTCTACCGGTAAGCGAGCTTCTCTGCCGAACATTAGCAGGTAGGGCGAATAACCAGTTGCATCGTTTTGAGAACAGTTGTAGGCGTGGACCAACTGACTGATCTTTTGACTCCATTTTTGTTTTTGCTTTGGGTCAAGTGTGCCGAGCATTGACAATAGCGTACGGTTGAATCTTTCTGGTTGCGGATCTCCCTGAGGGTGGTAAGGCGATGTTCTTGACTTACGTATACCCAACATCATTAGAAGGTCTTGGATCAGTTTGCTTTCAAAATCGCGGCCTTGATCCGAATGTATGCGGGCAGGGAGTCCGTAGTGTACAAAGTAGCGCTCACACAGTATCTTGGCAACGGTGGCTGCCTTCTGGTCTTTGGCTGGAAAAGCTTGGGCGTATCGAGTAAAGTGGTCTGTCACTACAAGGATGTTGGCGAAACCTTGGGAGTCTGGCTCAAGTGACAGAAAATCGATACAGACGAGGTCTAGAGGGCCTTGGCTGGTGATCTGTTTTAAGGGAGCAGCTTTCTGAGGAAGAGCTTTGCGAGTGATGCATCTGCCACAGTTTTTGATGTACTGCTCAACCTCAACTCCCATTTTCGGCCAATAGAACCGATTCCTGACAAGTTCGATGGTCTTGTCCATGCCCAAGTGACCAGACTCATCATGCAGAGAGCTCAGGACCATCGGGACATACTCTCTGGGCAGTACCAGCTGCTTTATCTCAGTTCCATTTTTCTCAACCTTTCTGTAGAGCAGATTGTTTTGAATTAACAGCTTGCTTGCTTCTTTGTTCAACAGGACAGAAGTTGGATTGTCGGGGCGGGTGAATGATGGACCACCACTAAGTGACTGCTTGACTGGAGCGATAGTAGAGTCAACATCTTGAGCGGTGACCAGGTCTTTGTGACTTAGCTGACTCAAAGAACCAAGATCCAACCTAACTGGGAAGGCAAAACAATCTGGTATACCATCAGGCGATACTCCGAGCGACTCAGCAATAGTTGTAGACTCTGTTGGAGTTTCACGGCACTTGATCTGTTTACACAGAGCTTGGACACTTTCAGTCGGTACACTTTGCCAACCTTCGTCTGTGGTTGGAAGAGGGTTGCGTGACAGGGCATCAGCGTCGATGTTGCTGCTACCAGGCCTGTACTGCAGTGTGAATTGGTACGTGGCGAGTGCTGAGAGCCAGCGGTGACCAGTCGCATTGAGTTTTGCAGTCGTGAGAATATAAGTTAGGGGGTTGTTATCAGTTCTCACGGTAAACTGTGCTCCATATAAGTAATCGTGGAACTTGTCTACCACTGCCCACTTAAGTGCCAAAAACTCGAGCTGGTGCACTGGATAGTTCTTTTCCGATGCACTCAGCTTGCGGCTGGCGAAAGCAACAGGTCTTAAGCCCTCGGAGTACTCTTGGTTGAGGACAGCGCCGAGCCCCTGAATACTGGCATCAATGTGAAGTATGTAAGGCTTGGTGGGGTCAGAAAATGCCAGCACAGGTGCGTTTGTGAGGCAGTGAATGATCTTTTGGAATGCCTCTGAACATGACTGGTCCCACCGTTCACCAAAAGGCTCATTGACTTTATAGTAGGTCTTGTCTGATGCAGAGGCAGACTTTCGATTCTTTTGAGTGGGAGGATACCCTTTGCACAGCTCTGTAAGTGGTCGGACGATGATGGAGAAGTTTTTTATAAACCTGCGGTAGTAGCCGCAGAACCCCAGGAAGGACTGCAGAGAAGGAAGGTCGGTTGGCTGCTTCCACCGCGTCACTGCTTCAACTTTGTCTGGGTCTGTGGCGATGCCGTTCTCAGAGACGATGTGCCCGACATAGGTGACTTGCGAGCGACAGAACTGGCACTTGTCGAGGGACAACTTGAGTCCAGCTTCTTCAAGACGAGCGATGACTTTGAGGAGTCTTTGCTCATGCTCTCCCAGAGTCTTACCGAAAACAATGAGGTCATCTAGATAGACGATAACTTCAAGCATGTGCATGTCGCCAACTGCCTTTTCCATGAGCCGTTGAAAAGTCGCAGGGGCCCCTGTGATACCCTGTGGCATCCGCTCAAATTGAAAGAATCCCAAAGGACAGATGAAAGCAGTTTTTTCTTTGTCCTCCTCTGTCATTGGGATTTGATAATAGCCACTGCGCAAATCCAACACTGAAAACCACTTACTGCCAGACAAGCAATCGAGAGCGTCATCGATACGTGGTACAGTGTACTGATCTGGGGTAGTTCTCCGGTTCAGGGTGCGGTAGTCAACGCACATACGAAGTTGACCATTCTTTTTACGTGCAAGGACAATCGGTGAAGCATATGGACTTCTTGATTCTTTTATAATCCCAGCCGCCAACAAACCTTGCAGGTGTCGCCGAAGGTCATCCAAATCAGCAGGGGCAATACGTCGAGATCTCTCTCTGAAGGGAGTGTTGTCATTCAGACGGATGTGATGTTCTACCCCTTTAGCCAAACCGACATCCCATTCTTCAATAGAGAACACCTGAGTGTGTTTGGCAAGCTTTTGACTCAGCCTCTCCTTCCACTCTTTGCTGATGGGTGACTCACTGAAGTCAAACAAAGAAGGATCCATAGCTGGAACGGATTCGACTTTAGGGTTTGGGGCATCCGTCACAATGTCAGCGACGTGAAGGTGAGCGATCACTGTGCCCATTGGAATGGCAGTTTGCTTTAGAGACTCATTACGCAGGAGCACCAGGAAGTTGTTTGGATCTAGCATCTTGGAGAACGACACAGTTGGCTGGACAAGTACACTTGGAGGAAGAGCAGGTGAGTGGGCTCGTTCAATGATGAGTATGCTGTCTCCAATGTCTTGTTTTTCTTTAACTTTGCAGATAGCAACGTATTCAGTGCCAGGAGGGATGCTGAGAGGACCAGGGCCAGACCACTTAACTTCAGCCACAGGCAAGTCTTTGCTGCCTTTTACAGTCATCCCTGCAGGAACAGGTAGGTGTTTTTCCTCTTGAACTTGAATTTTGACTGAATTGACGTTCTCCAGGTCTTTTTTCTGTGCTCTGGACTTGAAAGGCCGAACCCCCCTGACGTTTGTGCCGATCAGTACAGGTATAGTCTCGGAGCAACGTGGATCAGGGCACACCAGGGCCAGGACAGGAACAGACTTGACTTTGTTGGACTTAGATTTTTGTGGCAGCTCCAACTCAACCTGAATGTAACCTTTGTACGGGTAACTGCTCTCTGACTCACTTAGGCCCCATATGGCTAGACCGGTCACAGAGTTTAACTGTATGTGTGACAGATGTTTGGCATACCAGCTGTCGAAGATGATGGTAACTTGTGATCCACTGTCCATCAGCGCAGTGCAGAAGTTGCCATTGATCCTGACCTGAGCAGTGGATGGCGGTCCCACGAGTCCCTCAGGCAAACTGTTGGTCGGTATATTTACCGCGCTTCTCTTGACACTTGCATTTGTGGTTTTGGTTCTGGTTTCGTTATCAGAATGGCGGTTCTGCTTGGACTTTCTTTGAGCTTGCAGCAGTTTCTGAATAACTTTGGGATAGTTCTCGGGAGAGGAGCACTTGTTGGCATAATGCCCGTCTTCACCGCAGCGATAGCAGAAGAAATCACTTGGGTCTCTGGCTGTAGGAGGTCTTAGCTGCCAGGGTCTTGACTGGCTCTCTTGTGGGCAGGGCTCAGTAGCAGGACTGTACTTTGGCTTGACTGACATGACAGAGACTTGCTTTCGGAGCTTGACAACTTCTTTCTTTAAAGCTTGCACGTTCTTGTCTTCTGCGTTCTCTGCCGCAGGAGTGACTGAAAGCAGTGTGCTTGTCGTGAGGTGACTTGACATGGCGGCGGGGGCCGAGAGTTCACTTACTTGTGTTCTGAGTTGGTGTATTTCGGCTTTCAAATCATTTAACTCTGTGTCAGAGGTCACCGTAGCACTTTTGGCATAGACGGCTTTGGGTGGATGGAGTCTGCGACGTGAAGCTTCATGCTCCTCCTCCAGGCGTATCTCATTCAGCAGCTCGAGAAAAGTGGGAGGACTGTCTCTGCGGTCTCTCAATCCGAGATTTAGTATCATCATGTCAGATCGGATGGCCCCTTTAATGAGTTGGTCAAGACGTGCTTTGTCTGCCACCGATGACTGAAGTCCACCCTTTCGGACAACTTTATTTAGGACTCTCTCTAGGCGTCTCAGGAACTCAGAGAGTTTCTCGTTGGTGTGTTGACACAACATTCTGAAGGCAAAGTAAAGTTCTTCACCGCTCTCAGGGCTGCCAAAGGTGGTCTCGAGAATGTCAATGTAGTCCATAGAGGTTGCAGATGGGTTGTTGAAACGGACAGCTTGGAGGATCTCGAGTGCAGGACCCTTTACACTTTCCATTATTCTCATTTTCTTTTCTCTTTCAGGGCGATCATATTCTTCAATCATAAGTCTGGCTTGTTCAACCCAGTTTTCCAACTGTTCTTCTCCCAGGGGTGTGGGCATGACCCCTGAGAAAGTGCGCAGTCTTCTGTAAAGATTGTTGTCACCTTGTGTGTGCTTGCTTGTCATTTGCAGGACATCACCAACTGCTCGAATGATAGCTTCAGGAGTGGACGCTTGCAGTGGGGAAAAAATACTGGAATCTGGCAGCGGCACATTCTGACCATCACCGGCTGCCTGAGCTTGGGGTTCCTCCTCCTGCTTAGAAGGTCCAAAGATTCTCCAGGTCATATCAAGCCCCTCAGGAACAACATCAAGAGGAATGGCGTCTGCATTCACATTCTCCCTGCACTCACATAGCACAGTTAAACTTTGAGACTGTGGGTCATACATTCTTCCTCTCACCTTGACTCTCCCGAGTGCTTTGATGGTCTGTAGCGTTTCTTCAATGAAACCAACTTCAGTTTCCGGAGGTACATCTTTAACCAGTAAGGCTTTCACCGAGTCTATGCCTTCTCCAAAACACCAGTTCTTCAACTGAGCCATCCCCACTGGTTGTGCGCTTACTGTGATCACTTGTCAGAACTAAATTTGGTAGGTTTTAGTTGTATTTGAACACAAATAAAGCTTAATTTGCGTTTTCTTGACTTAAAATGCTTAGTAGAACCCTACTTTTATAGTTTTAAGTTTTTTAACAATAGATACTCGTTAATATGGTTTTACATGTAGGTTAACAGCTAGCCAGCTTTTGGTTCTAAACTATTTTTTAAACAAAAACAATTTAAATCTCTGGGTCAAACTAAAGTTATATCTGATTTGAAACTATTTCTGAACTAAATTAATCCCAGCGGGGCCTCCATTTTATTTATGTAGCACCCGTACAGCCACTCAGAGCGTTACTTACGTGAGAATGGTGGGTGCTTGGGTTCGGTGTAGTTCAGGTGGATACCACGAAGGTGCACCTAATAAGTTGTAAAACCTTTTGACAAACTATTTAAAAATAATGAGACCCAGAGATAGTTTTTAGTTTAGCAAAAAATAGGGTAATGCCCTGGTTTAATTAAATAAAACAATTTGGCAAATAGAATATAAAAGCTTTCCCCAACACAAAATATCACAGAATATTCAAAATAAATAACCAAAAAATTCCCCAAACACTTAAATGATAGACTCTTTAGATTTAGCTAGAAACCTCAATAGTTTCACTCACACTTGTTACACCAGCATAACTTATCGAAAAGTTATCTCTTTCTTAACAATTGTGAATACACAAGGAACTTTACAAAAAACTTCACGTGTGCTGAAACGAGTCTTAGCAAATGCAGTGGTGGGCCCACTCACACACATTCACACACATTTCAGTCTACTCACGGTACTTCTCTGAACAGAAAAAACACGTTGCAGGCCTGTGTTGGTCTTGCAAAACATTGAGTGCGCTGAACAAACACTTGCAACACATTGAGAGCGTGGAAATACTTCGATCCCGATCCTCACGTGCAGCGCGATCAACCGACAGGTCCCGCCACAGCATAAGCCCACCGTGCCTCGCTATCTCGGCTGCCTCCGATCACGCGTCCCCTCCGATCACGCGTCAGCTCCGTTCGACGGGTCTCCGGCTTCGTTTCTCACTCAGTCGCTCGCTCAACAACACCCCGAGTCCGCGATCCTCTCATCTCAACACCCTGTTCAGTTTCATCGGGTTTATCGACTCTTTCTACAGTTATTATTTTCTCAAACGCGAGCGTCCTGTTCTCCACACTGGTCCAGCCGGAAGCGAGGAAAAAACCTTCCCGCACTCTCTCTCACTGTTTCCTTTCCGGTCACGTGTATCCATACAGCGTATTAACCAAATGACCAATAAATATTGTGACATGAAAACAAGAAGAATAAAGTAATAAAAGGCTTACTGTGTAAAACCTCTGATAATATTATTTAGCTAAATAATATAAACTTTAATCACTGTCATGAAATAAAACAAATATTGATCTCCTTTTAATTATGTAAAATGAATTGATATTTCCTTCTTTAGAAATCAGTGTCTCCTATTATTTATTTAAAGTAAATAACCGTTTACTTTTTTTAATAGTCATGTGACTCGTTTTTGAGTAAGAGAGATTAATCATAACCTACCCTGTTTCCATTAGACTATAATACCCAAGTTTACCACTGGGCTACACTTTAAATATGCAACTTCATCGGCTAATGAATGCATAAAAATGACCAGCTGGATATAAACTAATGCAAATAGACAGTCACAATTGCAACATTCAACATTTGGGTCAGGTTTGCGTGTGTTTTTGTCATATTGCTTTAATCACTTGAGGAAGCCACTACTAATGTTATTCCGATGGCAAACATACTGCTGTTCTTTCTCTGCTAATGCAGCATCTAGTCAACAAATTAATTACTCTATAATGATATGGAAACATGGACTGTAGTGTTCTGTATTCAAACCGTTTCGCTGTCGGTGTTTTAAAAGCGCATCTGGAGTGTCAGCGCTCTCCGTGTAGCGTGTGATCTCCGTGCTGCGCTGCCTCACGTGTGTTAACGTAAACAACTCAGCCAGTGATAGTTTATTATTTGTCCTCTAGAGGCCGCTCTCGCTCTGTATAATGTCAGCAGACTCTTCTCAGCGCTCTCATTAGAGGTGGGGGGAAAAAATCGATTCTTAGATGCATCGCGATGCGGACGTGGACGATTCTGAATCGATTCACAAATGCCAAAAATCGATTTTCAAAAAAAAGGGTTAGCACATTAAGCACATTACACAATCAATCGCAACTTTTATTGCCAAGGATTTGCATCCAGTCGTTGAGAACCAGGGCTTTCGGCGCTATGTTGCACACTTTGGAGCCGAGATACAACGTCCCATCTCGGAGATATTTTACAGACACAGCGATCCCCACGCTTTACAACAAGACCAAAACCGAAGTCATGGAATCACTGAAGAAAGCGGGTAGGATAGCTGTAACATGTGATGCGTGGACATCCGTATTTTATGTTAATAGAGATTCAGAATATGTTGAAGTTTGTTATAATTTGTTATTGTTGTGATTTTTACTGTAGTGAATTTACTGTTGTGAAATGGAAAATTAATAATCGCTAATCGAGAATCGTTAATAATCGAAAATCGACTGTAATCGAATCGGGACTTCAATAATCGTAATCGAATCGAATTGGGAAATCAGACAGATTAACCAACCCTAGCTCTCATACTGTGAAATGACAGCACACACTTCTTAGTCACTCCAGCAACAGACACAACCCGGAAAAACTATCGGTGTGGATTTTTGCCGATAACAATAGTTCCACCAATCAACTATCGGTACCGATATATCGGCAAAACCGATGAATCGGTCGACCTCTACTACACATGCGTTTGATATTTAAAATGAGGGAAATACACATGCGTTACTTTTAATTGCCAAAATATTTTTTAGTAATTCTGTGAATTAGGGCTGGGCGATAAAATGATAACGATAATTATCGCGATATAATTTTTCTCGATAAAACTCAAACAGTCAGAATATTACATTTTACGAAATAAAAATGAGCAAAAAAAAAAAAAAAAAGTTAAGGAATTAACTTAATATTTTGTTAAGGAAAAAAATGACAAATGTTTGAATGTTCTACCTCAGATTTGTGAATGTTCCCCTGTTTGGCAAGTGCTTGTCATGATAACATTATGTTCTGACAATAAAGAGTAGTTTAAAACCACAATTAACGCTCTGGTTTCTTTTTGCTCCTAACTTTCACTTATGAGCAAAAATCTGCCTTTAAACTTGAAAGAAATAAAGATTTGACATTTATCGTGAAATTATCGATATCGACTGATATAAAAAATTTTATCGTGATACATTTTTTTGGCCATATCACCCAGCCCTACTGTGAATTACACTGCGCAAACCAAAAGTAATACTACCCACCGAATGAAGACGGGTTGGCTCTCCACAGAACATAAAATATACATTTTATTTTATTATTCGTGTTCGCATTTATATAATATATTCTAATGTTTTTATCAGCAAAGCAATTTGCACGTAACTTAACGTTATATTTACTGCAGCTATTAGGGGTGTAACGATATTTAAACCGAACCGAAAAAACGCGATTCACCACCTACGGTACGAACCGCGATACTCTCATTTCGAACCGAAAGCGCCCCGCCCCCTACTGCCCCGCCCAGCTCTCACTTCACCTTATGTCACAAAACCATTTTTTCTGACAATTGATTAAGTAGTAATTAGTAGCCTACACTAACAACTAATGAAAGCATGTCACGTGACTTTTGGTGATCGATCACGCTTAGCAGTTTAGCCTGCAGTCTTTGTGGCGGTGCGCCACAGAATCAACACCGGCCACCAAGCCTTATTGGATCGCTAAGTGATGTAGATGACAGACTGCTGCTGCGCTTGTGACAGGTCGCATGTTACGAGACCCTCCGGCCGCGTGCGCGGTATTCTCCCTTCCGAAGGAAAGAGCAGAGAGAGAGAGAGAGAGAGAGCGAGAGAGCGAGAGAGCGAGAGAGAGAGAGAGAGAGAGAGAGAGAGAGAAAGAGAGAGACCCTCCTCCGGCCGCGCGCGCGGTATTTTTCGTCTAAATCGGTGTACAACAAATCGGTAATACTTTACAATAAAGTTAAATTTATTAAACTCTAGTTAACTACATTAGTTAAAGGGCACCTATTATGGAATTTTTATATTTACCTTTCATGTAGTGTGTAACATAGATCTAAGTGAACAAAAACATCCTGCAAAGTTTGAAATATGAAAGTGCACCGTATATAAAGTTATTGTCTTTCAAAAGTAAGAGTCGACTCTTGAGTCATTTTTATGAATCGTTAGAAGACCGAAGCTTTTTCTCTGACTAGATGACGTCAACTTGTCAAGTTATTTGAATATGATACGCCCACTTATTGCGCTCCAAGGCCAGCAGGGAAAACTTCATGGCGACGAGACGCTGTGTTCTGAAGTGCGACTCAAAAGCAAACTTTTTTCATCTGCCCAAGGAGGAGCATTTGAAGACTAAGTGGCTACAATTCATATATACAACTATACCACAGAAGTGTAGTCCGAGCCTGTGCTTTGTTCGCGCCATTTTGAAGACGATTGCTTTACCAACTTAAATGCAATCAAACTTGGATTCGCGATCGGCTGATATTGAAGGAAGGTTCAGTTCCAAGTGTATTTGCATCAGCTTCCTCCTCCGTATCACAACCTGTTAGTGTTATTAATAATTGTTGCTTTTGTTTTATGTAGCATGCTTAATAATTATTTAGTTTGTTGTGTAAGCACCGTTTAGCTTCTAGGTCTTCAAGGACAATTGTATTAAGATATGTGAAGTGTTTGTCGTTGTTTTCGGAGTTGTCTTAAAGAATAGAATAATACCTCGTAGTAACGTAACTGCATTTTTATTTTTATTTTTTGTAAAAACGTTGTGTTTATGCATCGGGCTAACGCAAACAAAGACTGATTGTGCTTTTACAATATGAACTCTGGGCTATGCTCGCTACCATAACATTCAATTCTTTATCTTATTTTTAGTTTTTTACTACAAACTACAAAGCAGTGGACTATAATCATTATTATAACACAATTTAATTGATAAAAGCATCATTGTACTCCGTGTTAAACAATAAGTATTATCTCTGTAAACACTGCTGGGTCATCTGACCAATCAACGCAGATTAGCGTCGCGCAAAGGAGGGGTTTGGAAAAATGAGTCGTTGAACGAATCATTTGGGAGTCGGTGAGCAAATCAGGTAAAAATAAATGCATATTATACGACAACAAAAGTGTTTTTTGTCATTGCATGCATGTAGAACTGTTGTTGGGGATTCCCTAAACAACATTAGGAACATTTTAAATGTCATAATAGGTGCCCTTTAATATTAACAATTAATAAACTGCACTTTTATAGCATATTAATCTTTGTTAATTTCACAATTTACTAGAAGCCTTTTTGAAATCAAAAGTTGTTAACATTAGTTAGCCTAATGCACTGTGAAGTAACATGAACAAACAATGAATGAAAAGCTGTATTTTTATTAACTAAGATTAACAAAGATTAATAAATAATACAGTAAAAAGATAGTTAAGGAGTTAAATTGTTGTTTTTAAGTTAAAAGTGAATAGTGTTCTCTATTTAGTGAATAGCGTTCTACGAACCGTGGCATTGGTGTATCGCTACACCCCTAGTAGCTATGCAGTTTTGTCTCACCAGCGCACTTCAGTCAATATGTTGTGTCTGCCAAACTGCAAATGCTCTACAAATACTCTCTAGGCGAAGAAAACTGCAAGAAACTGCTGCATTCGTCCATATTAGCATGACATTTGCGATAGTTTTACCTTTTAGTACAGGTTCGTCTCACCAGCTAAAAGCAGCCCTCTTACGATTCTTCGCCTCGCCTGAAACAAGAAATTTAAAATCAACATCACAGTTCTTTACTAAACAAACGTAATGTCATTGGAATTGAGTACGTTTACAACACACTAAATGTCCTGATAAAAGCAGTTGTTAAAGGATTAGTTCAGCCCAAAATGAAAATTTCCAGATAATTTACTCACCCCAATGCCATCCAAGATGTTCATGTCTTTCTTTCCTTCTTTCTTGCGGAATGATCAGGAAATCTTAATTTTGGGGTTACCTAATCCTTTAAATACAAGTTGATAAAATTCATTACATCTGATATAGGCCTACATGTTATTAATTCTGTTCAAAATATATGAATCGCTAAAAATGGCATTAAATGTAGGCATAACACATTCAATTTTCACATATGAACGTAAATTTAAGAGAACTTACCAAAAATGTATTGAATATTGCCTTTTATCTTCTGCTGTTCTTGCTGCTGTTGCTCTTCAGTTTTCGAACCTGAATGCAGAACGCGCAATCCCATAATGCCACATCACAGTAAATTGTTGTAAAAACATGAGCTACAGTGACAACACTTCATACCTGTAAATTAATTTACAGTTGATAGGGAAGTTTACTGTTAAAAACTGTAATACTCTTTTTGACCCAAAATGCATTGCAAATTACAGTAATAACTTGTAAAGTTAGAAAACAATAATTTTCTGTAGAATTTCCCAGTTAAAATTACAGCAATTTTTTGAAACCGATCACAGCAAGTGCATGTGATTCGATGTGAGGCGTCCGTAACGGTCACATCCATAACGCATTATTATGGTTGTTCAGAGCTAAGTAGTGAGATGAAATGTCGATCCTAATAAGCATAAACACCGTTTAGCTTTGCATATAAAGTTTCAAGTTATTTGCATTTACAATTATATTATATAAACTTAATCTTTAAAACGTTACGGATGTAACAGGGCCCTAAAGCGTTGAGACCTCTTTATTATAGCCCTTATAAACTCAACAGGCAATGACAAAATTACTATATTTATTTCTCAGGCATGCCTCCATCTTTCAGCAAAATGCTTTATGTTAAAATAAAAGTTTTAAAAAGGGGGTCTTTGATCCTTTTGAAAGCATGAAATATGGTTGGTTGAAATTTAAGTTTTAACATTGTCGCTCACCTCAATATGTGGTGGAAAAACAAAGCAATTTTCGTAAATAATTCTGATACAGCACATTAATATAGTTTATTTCAGACCTGAATGGACAACTTAAAAAGGGTTTTGATCTTTAGGTAAAAACTTTATTCTTTCATGACAAAGAAATAAAGGTAAATATGAAAATGGCAACAGCAAAACTTGGGATCAATTCCCATCAATTACCCTCACAGATCTCAAACTTTAACTTAATATTCAGTAACAGTTCTCACTCCAAACATCGAAACAATCACAGAAACGAACACAAAATCGCTCAGGTCTGAATGAACTCAACATATTCTCCTCATGCTCGCTGCTGCTGCACTACATGTTTATTTCAATGAGAAGACGCCAGAAAAGACGCTAAAGTATCGCTGTGATCGATGAAAACAACACAGAAATTAGTCTGTCGCTTAATCAAACTGTATAAAGTGTGTGTGATGGTTGTGTAAAGATGAGAAATACCGTGAACTGCTCTCCTCGCCTCAGAAGACTCGACGCTGAAACTCAGTGAGGGAAGAGACGTCGCGAGCGGTGACGTCATCAGCCTCCAACGCACGCGCGTATACGGGACACCCCCTCAGCCAATCAGGGCCACGCAGATTCGCCTATTCGCTTGTAGCCTTCCATTACTATTCTTTTTATTTCCCTTTCTCGTTTTATAACCACAGAACAGATTCAATTTACACTTCACACAAAGAAAAAGTAAAATGTAATACAAAACAAAAACAATAAATTATAATTTTTTTTAAACAGATAAATAAATAAAAAAGTTACAGACAGTGTTTACAAAGTATTTTTCTGTAAGGTCTACATTCCCAGTTTACATAATATTTATGTATGGCTCCCACAGCTTATCAAAGTCTCTCCTCTTGCATTTAGCAATAAGTTAGCCTTTCCAGTCAGACACAGTTTGATATCTATCTCCTTTATCCACATTTTCATGGATAGAGCATCCATACTCTTCCAGCATGATTTCATCTCCTTCAGCGAATGATATCTTCGCTGACTCTGGAAAGAAGCCTCGCGCCGTCGAACAGCACTTCAGCGGGACGAGCCACTGCACCAGCAGGACTGAAGAAGCCGCCTTCAGCCGCCGTCTCCCGCTGCGCTATCCGGCACGCATATATCCTTTCTCTGCTCCGTGTGTGTCGCCGCTGCGTCACTCACGTTTTTCTCCTAAAAGAGCAAATTTGCGGGCATTGTTCCAAATGAACAATGTTCCAATGTGCAAATGTGCCGAGCCCCCCCTCACGGCCGGAGATCGACATATTCTTTGCGTCTCCTGCCTGGGGAAGGACCACGCCGACCTCGCGCTCTCTAAAGGCGGCTGCCCGGGATGGTTTTCTCGACCCTGTGGGCTCGAGCAGCTACTTTCGGCGAGGACACCTCACTTCCGCCTCTCTCTCATGGGCGTAAAAAGTGCCGCTATCAGAGACCACCGGAAACTGTTTCTACTCACGAGCTCACGCCGGTAGGATCCCCGCGTGCCTCGCTGACTGACTCGCCCTCACCGGTCCTCTTCACTGATGGCCAGCGCCCAGCCGCTACCGCTATTGCTCCCATCATTTTTGGTGGACCAGAAGGTGACGATGCTCACGAGGACAGCTGTTCTCTCGCCGCCTCGGGAAGCGATGACTGGCCTATTCCAGACCCCGCTCCCTCTACCCAGGCCAGTACTAGCGGGGTACGAGCTAGCGTGGACGCGGAGCTTATCCGCTTGCTGACGAAGGCCTTGAAAGACCTCGGCCTCAAGTGGTCTTCACCCGACGAGCCAGCATGCAACCGGCTCGACGAGTTGTTTTTGCAAGGACGCCGCCAGGCCCCTCAGCAGAGGCCCGCCCCGTTTCTTCCTGAACTCCACGACGAGTTAACGAAGTCATGGAAGGTGCCGTTCTCCCACGTCACAGCCGCCTTCACCATATGTTGCAGCAATTGCCACAGAGCAGCCAATTAGCGTGCGAGCCATCTCGCTTAGGTCTGCCTGCTGCAGCAAATGTGTTTTAAATTAAAGAAAAATTAAAGAATAATTTTTGGCTTCAATCTTCTCGAGAAAAGGGGTTTTCCCGATGCGTAAATCACTTACGCAACACTTGTTCCCTCATCTCAGGGAACCGAGGTTACGTCAGTAACCGAGTCGTTTTACATTCAAAGGAATTTTAATGTTAAACATGTCTGACATACATTTTATAACCTCCTTCCAGAAGTTTTGTATGTTTGGACATTCCCAGAGGCAATGGTATAATGTACCTTTATTAGCCAAGCATTTAGAACACACATCTAGAATATTACCGGATGTTTGAAGAAGTTTGACAGGTGTTATATAGGTTCGCATTAACCATATATATTGAAGTAATTAAAACCTTGTATTTATTGTCTGTGTTTGTGCTTCTTTCCAGTCTGCCTCATCTATATCTTCCTGTATATCCCTTTTCCAGGCATTTAATTTGAATCAATGTTGATTCAGTACTGTGTTTGACCAATGAATAGTACACAGACGTGGAGTAATTTCTTCTAATTTTGATAAAGATGACAGATTATCCGTTCTTCTTTTGATAACATGTAACTTTTCAACTGTAAATAGTTTTTAAAAAAATGCTTTTTGAGGATTGAATATTTCTGGCACAGCTGATCAAATGAAAGTAAATCTCCATCTTCATATAGATCTATCATTTTTTGAATGCCTCTTATATTCCATAACTTAAATCCTCCATCTTTATTACCAGGTATAAATTGTTCGGTACCCCAAATAGGAGTAAATTGGGATGATTTCGGCATATCACCAACATGCGTATTTGCAGCGTGCCAGATTTCAATTTTGAACAAAGATTGAACAGTTTTTTTTTGTTTTCTTCTTCAATGACTTAATATCTGAAGAGTTTTTAAAGGTATATCTGGGATGGATGTTTGTTAAATGTCTACCCAAGCTGGAGGCGCTGTTGTACAGAAATAGTTGAATTCTGAAGTCATCTGGGGTCTCATTTATAAACGTTGCGTACGCACAAAACGGGGCTGAAAACGTACGTACGCCAGTTCCCACGCAAAGGTTGTGATTTATAAAAAACAAACTTGACGGGAGAATGTGCGCACCTTTAAGCAAACTTTGAGGCGTGCGGACGCACATTCTGGAGACAAAGGGAATTGGCGACACCGATGGTGAGCTGGAGTTAAATGTCTTTTTGGTCACTTTTAGACGGAAAATCTAAATAAAATTATACAGAAAGATAATTCAAATATAATTTCACTCACCAAGCCTATCACTTGAAGCAAATATCCACACCTTAAATGTCCGCGCAGCGAGCGCGTTGGGCCGTTTAGTGAAACTGACGCATACGGCAGATGAAGTAAAACTGTAAATCTTCATTATGAGTCCTAATCATAAATACAGTGCATGTTCACAATAACAGTTTAAATAAAATAATGATTTAAACTATGTTTTACTTCTGATATAAACATTTAGATGAAATATGCCTTTCTCATTATTGGAGTTAAACACTTAAACTAGCTACATGAAATTTACTGAAAAGTTCAAATATATATATAAATAAATATTTGTTGTGGATGCGATGCTTTTGAACACTTTTCCTTTGGCATGCTGTGTTTTAATGTTTTAACTACAGAGATAATTGCTTGTCAAATAGCAGATTGTGCAAATAGGCTATAATGCACAAAAAGGTCTATCTGTTTCCATTAAAAATATAAATAAATTTAAAATACTATTTGGTCAGTGGAAAAGATTGAGAAAAACTTTCTCTGAAATGTATTTTACACTATTTGATTTATTTATTCAAAAACAAGGCAAGGATAGGCTACTAAATGATTTGTATTAATGTAATGTGACGGCACTTCCGTATTTCATATTTTCCTAATGTCTTGTACCGTTAAACATGTTGTCACGTGGATGAATAATCATATGCAAATGATATGCAGATGAGGACATGCATAGTAAAACCATACTGGCAGCCATACTTTTCTATCATTCCTAATGAATTGAGCAATAAGTTTGTTAAGTTTATCATAAAACATGTTTGATAATTGCAATGGGAGTGTTTGAAAAAAGTATACAAATTTGGGTAGAGCAGACATTTTAATTATATTAATTCGTCCGATCATGTATATTGGTAAACTTGATGTTTTTTTCAGTGGTTCTTTCCACCAGCGGATCGTAATTTGTTGAGAGGATTTCACTAAGATTTTGACAACTAAATACCTAAAGCCTTCCGTAGTTGTCAAAAAGGGGTTTATTTATTACGGGTCTATGTCTTTCTTCCTTCTTAATAAATAATAATACTGATTTAGAGTTGTTAATTTTATATCCAGAAAGTGGGGACAAAGGGCTGAAGTTTAATGCTGAACTCTTTTCCGAATCCACTTAAGAAAATGGGCAACCCTGGCGGGATTTTTTGTTGTTGTTGTACAAAGCCTTGTTGATCGTCAATAATTAGCTGGGGAAGATATTTGTCTAATTTTCTAGCAAGTGCTTTACAAAGTATTTTTTGTATCACATCCCATTAAACTTATTGGTCTGTATGAGCATTTAGTTGGGGGTTTATTTGGTGTTAATATTATAGTTAATATAGCTAGTCTTAATGAATCAGGGAGCCTTCCAGTAATAAATGATTCCTCATACATGTCAAGTAATGGTCTTATAAGCTGTCTTTTAAATATTTTGTGGAATTCTACTGGAATCCCATCTAGCCCTGGCGCTTTACCGCTATTGATATCCCCTATAGCTTCACTAAGATCTTCTATCGTTAAGGGACTATCTAATGCGGTTTTCTCATTTTCTGATATAGTCTCAAATATGATACTGGATATCAAGGGTGAAACTGTTAATAAAGAAGACAGACAGCAATTTCATTCAATGTCAGTCATCATGTGTGCAGTGAAATACAATTTATTAGGCATTTAAAAACTCTATTGAGAAAATGAAAACATGGAAAGCTCAAAAAGCAATCATATCAGGATCCATCAGGACTTTCAGAACTAAAATTATTCCTGATTCAAGCACAATCAACCGAAAATAAGAAAAGGGACAATAACAATGAGATGTTGATAAAAATGAGTAAAGAGTTTAATCAATAATTACATGAAGCAAATACAAACATTAAGTAAAAGGGAATGAGACAGATCTCTCTCATTACTGACTTATAAGAGCCAGAGCATCTCAAGAGAAGAAGAGATGAAAAGTGTCCAGTTTCAAAGATACATGGAAGTATATCTTGCGTTTGCATGGAAGAGTAGAAGTGGAAGAGAAACTAGATGTTCTGATGAAAAACAATGAAGAACGAGTTAAAAATTAATATCAGATTCACATCTCTTAAAAGTGTTATGGCCTTCTTCTCCATGTGGATTTTCTGGTGGTCTTTCAGTTCATCTTCTGTATTAAAGGACTTCTGCACTGAAACACACACCGTCGTGTCTTTTAATATTAAAGATGAATCTTCTCCTTAGTGTGAATCTTCAGGTGTTTCTTCAGGACTGATGCCCAATGAATCTGTTTACCGCACTGATCACAGTTAAATGGTCTTTCTTCAGAATGAGAAGATGTGATTTCAGAGAGAAAGCCTGAGCCGCTTCTTCCCAGTTTGAACTCTTATGTGAATCTTCAGCCTTGATTTACATTTTGAAGTGTTTTTTACACTGAGGGCAGGAGACAGATTTATTGGCTTCTGTTTTTCCTTTCTTGTTCACGTCCATCAGGTCTAAAAGAAACATAAAATCAAGTGAGTATTAAAGCTGCCGTCGGCAAGTCTGGCAGATTGAGTGGACTTAGTCAACATTTTGAATGTTTACAACTCTCATGCCCCTCCCCCACTACCAAAGAGCACCCGCCCATCGTCAGTGCGTGTGTACCTGATTTTCTGTGAACGCATCCGTCTCTTCAGCATCGATCAACACCATAGACTCGGAGGTAGGCTGCCCTGGCTAATCTATCCATAGATAGCAATAACCGAGGAATTGGAAGCTTGTTATTAGATTTTCTCTCTGCCATCACGCTTCGTACAATCTTCAGGCGAGTCGAGTGCATGTGATATTGTAACGTCCGCGTCTGCGCGAGGGAGGGGGATCTGTGATTTGTGCACGACCTGTGATTGACAGTCAGATCTCACACCCCCCTGCGCTGATTAGACCCGATGATCCAGGACGGTGGATTTTTGCAAAACAAAATAACACGCTCCAGGTGGAGTTAGAAGCTCGAGTTTTTTTTCTAAAACCACCTTATTTATGTTGTTCTGTCGGATTTTAGTGTCAATTTCACTGAATTTGATCAAAAAAATGTTGCCGACGGCAGCTTTAATGGACTATTTTATGTAAAAAGCTTGCTAATCATGTCTTACTCATAGTTAAAGTAGTGATGGGTGATTTCGACACAGCTTCACGAAGCTCAGAAACCTTTATGAATCTTTTGTTTCAAATCAGTGGTTCAGAGCGTGAATCAAACTGCGAGTCACGTGATTTCAGTAAATGAGGCTTCGTTGCCTCATAACCGTTTCAAAATGTCAATGATCTCTGTGAAGCCATCATGCGGCGAAACATTGAACAAGTGTCTATGGGTTTTGCCTGATCTCTGATCAGTTTAAAACATTTGCAAATGTTTTAATGAAACATTTGCATAATTAAAAGGAATAATAGTAGTTAATAGTCTCTTATTGGCCTGTTTAGCGGAGTATTAAAAACTGCCCTCCCAAGAGACTGCTTACTCTTGTATGCCGGGACACTATAGGTAAAAGCTATGTCCAATGCTAAACGTCAGAAAGCTTTCAGAGAAAGGCACAAAAATGATGACAAATAAAAAGAAAAGGAGAAGAAAAGAAAGAAAGGAAAGGGCCAGAAAAAAACAAAAACTCAAACTAATGAGGAGAAAGAAACAGTTTGCACTCTTGCAAAAGAGAGACAAAACAACATTTAGATGTACAAAGGGCTCCCGATTAAAAATATTTATTGCGATTAATCTCATTAATGTCATAGTTAACTCGCGATTAATGGTAAATGGACTGCATTTATATAGCGCTTTCACAGACCCAATGGCCACCAAATCGCTTTACATGTTGCTTCACATTCACGCAAGGTGCATCCAGCTCGTCGGGAGCAGCTGGGGTTAGGTGTCTTGCCCATGGACACCTCGACACTTGGTCAGGTGGAACGAGGGATTGAACCACCAACCTTCCGGTTTGTAGACAACCTACATGAACCACTGATGTTATGAAGTTGGTAGGATGAACCCAATCGCAGACAGCAGATAACTCAAACAGGGTTTATTCAAGACAAAAACAAAACCCACGAGGGGGGCAAAACATAGACAGGTAAGGGATAGTGATGTGACATTTGAACCGAGGCGTCGGAGCTTGTGTCGAGAAAAAATGGGCGTGCCAGATGAAGCCGCGATTCGAGGCTTGTATTGTTAACGTGAAAATCACGTGACTCATGACAAACGAGGCCTCGGTTTGTGTGGATACGTCATCGGTTCGTTCTGAGTGTCGCTTCCAGATAAAGGGGGTTCGAAACTCGCGCCACCTTGTGGGTGTTGGCAGGAGTAGAAGCATGTGTAGTAGTGTCAGAGTAAGAGAGTTAACTCTCATTGTCATTATTGTGTCATAGGCTATATGTGCTAGGGCTGTATATTATTGAATTATATCAGGTTAGAATAGTTATAGTAAATTGTTATTATTAATTATAGTAGCTATATTATAGGGAGTAGCTATATTATTAATATACTAATTAGATAAGATTATTTGAATTGGATTTTTGGATCTGGACTGGACTGCTTTTTGATTCTGATTGCCCTTTTTAATGTGTTTGCTTGTTGTTACTTGTAATGGAGCCAGCAAGGAAGAGGAAATCCTCCCCTGTCTGGGCTCAACAGAAGCATCAGTATCCTCATTTATTCCCGCTGGCACTGGCATTTTTATGTTCCCCTGAATCCTCTGTTCCTTGTGAAAGGATATTTTCCAAGGCTGGAGAGGTTTTGTCCAAGAAGAGGAATCGTCTAAACCCCAACACACTTGAAAAAAATCTGTTTCTCAATAAAAATCAATGGTAATCCTACCTTCACCCACCCCAAACTGCAAACTCCTCTATATCCACAGTTCCATAAGCACAACACTGCACTAAAACTTTAACCATTCACGGCACAAAACCTCCCAGAAACAATTCTTTACTTTTCCCACCGCAGACTATTCTGTTGCAGTTTACTTTATTACACTCCCTCCAACATAAGCACTGCACTCGTTTCACTTTTGTTTTTCATACTGGCACTATCCAAACAATTTATGAATAATTAATGAATTGTGTGTGTGACAGTTGTTTCTGCACAAGTAAATTCAGTCAAAGAAAGATACATATTGTATTTTATACCCAGGCAATGGACAAATGTCTGCTCATACTTTTATTATTGCAAATGAAAGGTTACAGATATTACAGTGAGAAGAAAATACATAAATGAAATGGGGGATCGGGATACGGACATCATAAGTCTGCTCAGGTCATTGGTTCAGAATTACTTAATTTGTCTGCTATATCATTGCACAGTAGCTAGGTGTCACTAGTGAGCAATAATGAATGAAGCTTCGAGTAATGAACCTTTGGGTGAAGCAATGGGCTGCGAGGTCTCAGTGGTTCAGGAAGCCTCATTTTGCCATCACTAGTAAGGGATACACTAAACTAGGACTTAGTAAATAACTAGACAAAACAAACAGTATATACAGGATCAGAACACTTCTTCTTAAGACATTCACAGACAAGGTACTCACGAGTGTGACACAGAATTTTACAATGAACCGGCACAGGACAGCAAACACATGGGGATTATAAGGAACACTAATGACGAAGACAGGTGAAACTGACTAGACAATAAATCACAAGACGAGGATAACAAGGGGGCGGGGTTACGTAACAACACAAGCACATGGCCCAAACAGGCCATGTGCTTGCACACAAAACATGGGTCTGTCATGATCCTGCCTCAAGAGTCAAGACTAGAGAAAATCAAGGACATGAGGGCAGAATCATGACAACTGAGCTACTGCCGCCCTATTAATCACAATTATTCACCGATTTTTATCTATTCTAAATGTCTCTTGATTTATTTTTGTCCCATTATTTTTTCTCATTTTAATGCTCTTATCAACACGGAAAAGTGGATCGGCTTGCATTGTGCAAATGTTTTTTATTGAAAACAACATTGGCATATACTGTGTTCAATTTCACAATAACATTCTCACGTGGAGCAAATAATCCTGATATTGACGAGGGGGCGATGAATTCGCATCAGATGTGTGTGTGCTTGGCCATCATCAAGTGGTATTTCAGACTGGACATGCTGCAATGATGATAGCTCAGTTCACAACGACAAAACACACAGATCACTTTGGTCTTGTCAATGGAACCATTTGGCAACTTTTTAAAAGTAAATTTTCCATTCAGAATCTTATTGGCATCCATTTTGTTTTTTAAATTTCGTTAAATGATGGACGTTTACTGTCAACACTTATTTCTGAAGACAGGCCTGAGGAATAGGCTATAAGGACAGCATCTGGTAGTGTCAGCATTGCGTGCATGCGTGTCAGCATTAATGTCCCACCCCACAATAGCATTCAATTACCAAAGAGCCTAAGAAATCTTCTATGAAAAGTCCAGAAAAATTAAGTGCTCACAGATTGGGTGTGGCCTTTGCCATTAAGATCAAATTATCAATAAATTGTAAATGATCTTTTCCTGCACTGTTAACGATTTTCTTGTATTTTTACAGTACAGTACTGGCAGCACGGTTGCCAGCAAGTTACTGTATTTTCGATTTACAGTAACTGTACTGTAATTCACTTTACAGTACACAAGATCGGTACTGTAAAGTGCAAAACAGTAATTTACTGTATTTTTACAGTATTTTTTATTTAGTCTGC
This sequence comes from Phoxinus phoxinus, assembly GCF_949152265.1. Classification (NCBI taxonomy): domain Eukaryota; kingdom Metazoa; phylum Chordata; class Actinopteri; order Cypriniformes; family Leuciscidae; genus Phoxinus; species Phoxinus phoxinus. The sequence continues at coordinate 3,697,063 of NC_136876.1, forward strand.
TTCTGCTGTAATTAATTATACAGTATTGTACTGTAATATCTATATTGATACATTACTGCCAAATATGATTATTATATGATTATATTACTAATAATGATATTATAATTATATAATATGTAGTTATTACAGTATATAAATCTATAGGTAATAATATTATAATGCAACTCCAGAATAACTGCAAATCAAAAGACAATCCAAACAATGTTCTTGTCAAAAAAGTTTTTTATTATAAAATTACACTATTAAAATCATTTCTATTAAAACCATTTCATTTAAGATCATTGCATGTCCAGTGAACCAGCAGTTTATAAACAACTTTTAAAGGGATAGTTCACCCAAAAATGAAAATTGTCATTATTTACTCTCCCTCAAGTTGTTTCAAACCTGTATGAATGTATTTCTTCTGTTGAACAGGTAATCAATAGAACAGGTAATCAAATAGTTGACGGTAGCTATTGACTCCCATGATAGTAGGGAAAAAAACAATGGCTATCATCAACTTTGATTACCAACATTCTTCAAAATGTCTTCTTTTGTGTTCAGCAGAAGAAAGAAACTCATACAGGTTTGGAACAACATGAGGGTGAGTAAGTGATGACAGAATTTAAATTTTTGGGTGAACTCCAGGATTAGGTTAGACAAAAGAAAGTAAACAACTAAAACAACAACAAAAACCAAAACAAGAAGTGTTTAGTTTGAAGTTTTCCACTCAAACTCCATCAAGGACCTAATAAAGCTCGTTACATGAGGGTTGATGGTCGTCACCTTCCTCTGCACCACCCTCTTGGTCCTCTTACTGACTCCCTGTTTGGCAGTACACTTCATTGTCTGACTGGCATTACTGTCTTCAGGGTTGATTCTGACTAGGAACCTGTTAGCAATATCATAACAGTCAGTAAATATGCTTAAAAAAAGAAAAATGCACTCGATTTAATAACAATACAAAAGTGAAATGCAGAAATAAATTCACTTGCCTCTGAGCAAGCTCTAGTGTACATGCAGCAGACTCCTGGTACTCAATGTTAAAAATGTAGTAGCTTGCAAAGAGCACTGCAAAGGCGAGTATAAAATTGTCACTGTTATCCAGTGTCAATAGAACATTTCCCTCGATGGACAACATCCACCTGGATGCTGTCATGATTGAATGTCCTGAAAATGAAAGAACACAATGTTAATTACCAACAATGTTTTATTCTGAAAACAACCTTACGTCAATAAACTCCATGAATGACTTCACTCCATTCTTAATGGTACAATTTACATATTGCTGTTTGTACATATTAATCGAGTATATGTATGTACAGTGAATAAAAATACTTACAGTATGTTGATACAGATGTGTGTGTGTGTGTGCAGGTGAGTGTAGCTGTACAAACGTCTATGTACAGTATATGTGTATGTTTGAGAGTGTATGATTGTTTGTGTGTCTGTGAATGTGTGAGTGAGTGGGTGTTTGATTGTGAATATCAGTGTAGCTGTACAAACATGCGAGTATGTGTATGTGTGTGAGAGTATGTATGTGTGAGTGTGTGTGAGTATGTATATATGTGAGTGTGTTTGTGAGAGTATGTGTCTGTGAGAGTGTCTGAGTTTGTGTAAGTGAGTGTACGCATGAGTGAGTGAGTGAGTGAGTGAGAGTGTGTGTGTGTGTGTGTGTGTGTGTGTGTAGCTGTACAAACGTCCGTGTATGTACAGTATATGTGTATGTTTGAGAGTGTATGATTATGTTTGTGTGTCTGTGAATGTGTGAGTGAGTGGGTGTTTGATTGTGAATATCAGTGTGCAAACATCTGTGAGTATGTGTATGTGTGTGAGAGTATGTATGTGTGTGTGTCTGTGAGAGTGTGAATGAGTGTGTGTGAGTGTCTGTGAGTGTGAATGAGTGTGTGTGAATGTCTGTGAGAGTGTGAATGAGTATGTATATGTGTGAGTGTGTTTGTGTGAGTATGTGTCTTTGAGAGTGTCTGAGTTTGTGTAAGTGAGTGTACGCATAAGTGAGTGTGTATGTGTGTGTAGCTGTACAAACGTCTGTGTATGTACAGTATATGTGTATGTTTGAGAGTGTATGATTATGTTTGTGTGTCTGTGAATGTGTGAGTGAGTGGGTGTTTGATTGTGAATATCAGTGTGCAAACATCTGTGAGTATGTGTGTGTGTGTGTCTGTGAGAGTGTGAATGAGTATGTGTGAGTGTGTTTGTGTGAGTATGTGTCTGAGTTTGTGTAAGTGAGTGTACGCATAAGTGAGTATGTATGCGAGTGTGTGCCTGTGTGTATGAGTGTGAATATTAATATGTAAGTGTGTGTGTGTGTGTGTGTGTGTGTGTGCCTACATAAATAATAAATTGAAGGGGAAAACCACATACTTACCAAGCACAATGAGCCTGGGTGTGTCTGGTATCACCTGCTGTGCCTCAATGTCTGCCTGGGTTGCAGTGACCTAAACATTAAAACAACATGAAGCAAAGTACAGAATATGAAGCAACTACATAAATTATAAATTATAACAGTAAGTTATAACAGTATAACTCGTCAAATATGGTCAGTGTTATTTTTCTCTCTAAAAATACTTTTCCACTGCATGTTTTAATTATTAGAATTTTCCATCTTAAAAAAAATATCTAGAATATTGTCATTGCACAAAAGTACAAACTTTTTCATGGCAATATAGAAAAATAAAGTCAAGTCAAGTCAAGAATATTTGTATAGCGCTTTTCACAATACAGATTGTATCAAAGCAGCTTCACAGTATTAAAATAAAATAATTATAAAACGTCCATGTTTGGTAATGCTAATCAATAGTAATATTGATTTATTCATTAAATTGAATATCCCCAATTAGTATGTTATATTGAATATAAACAATAGATGTGTTTGAGATACTTACATCTGCCAGTATGAACAGGGACTCCATCGCCTCCCTGAAGAAAGCCATCAAGAGCAGGACAACTGAAGTCGCCATCAAGTCTTGATCTTGTAGTGTCCTTGAGTCATTCTCCATCTCAGTTAGAAGAGACTGAATCTCCCCTCCCCACTTCAACTTCTGATGCTGGAAGTAGTTGATGATTCGCCTGCATTTATTCTGTATTGCCTCAGTCAATCTTGAGAGAATGTCAATCCCAGTCAGCTTTTCAAAGTGCCAAAGGAGCCATCTTTTCTGGAAAAGAAAGGGCCACTCTTGCATAACGTCGCTGAGCCTGGGAGGAGGACTGGAGTTGATGAATTGGCGCTGCTGTAGGCACGTTATGTGCATGAGGTCATCAACCTTCACGCTCTCTGCCCCTCTGGGTCCTTCCTTTCTGTATAGCGCTACCAACATCTGCCTCTTGACCTCAAGAGAATCTAGTGTCTCTCCCTCAGGCAAGTTATGAGGTTGCCAATTGATGCAACCATAACTGTCTACTTGATTGCGGGTATTTTTGGGCTGGGAGATATCACCATCATTCTCGTTTGTCCTCTTCAGTCTTCTAATTCTTGAGAGCGTATTACCCCTGTTGACATGTTCCACTCTTGTTTTGATCTGATTCAGGATGGAAGTGTAACCACAACCTAAGAGCTCTCCCTCATCTGTTACATCACCAAGAGTTTTAGGATATTGAGCAACAATATTCTTGGCAATCTGAGACATTCAGCTCTAGTAGGGTTTTGGCAGTGTATCCGGATTGCGTCCACAATAACTCTAATCATCTGTAACCTGTCGGAGTGGCCTGCCCTTTTCTCTGTAGAAATGGCCTGTCGGAGAGTTGGAGCCATCTTCTCCCAAGGCACGTGGAAAGTGGTGATCCAGTTAGGTGGACACTGGGGAGGGTATAGCACAGGGGAAATAGTGGAGGGTGGAGATGGCAATTCCAATGGATAGAGAATAATTGACTGTGGCTCCAGGGCAGACTCTTGATAGAAGACAAAAATAGAGAAATGTCTTTAAAATGTGCACTGTAATTGTACCCAATAAATAGTAATCTCCCTATTAGTATCATTTGTATAATCATCACAATAAATACTATAGGCAGGGTGATTTAACCATTATGGAAAAGGCAGAATATAATCATGTTAAAGAGCAGAATCTACCCAATACATTCACATATACCTCTGACAATTTATTTGGCTGTTGAGAAATGTAACAAACATACTGTCATCAGTGTGAACACTGGTACATCAGAAAATCAAATTGGTAATATCATCATCTAATTTTATCCTTGGTTCTGCCTCAGCCACATACAATAATTGTAATGAAGGTGGACTGGTTCTTAGGTAGACTTGGTCATCGCCATGGTGTGTCGGTAAGGACACGGAGACAGGAAACCCATTTAAATGACTTTAATGTCCATCAAGTTCACTGGTTACATTGGAATGGATGGTAACTTATGTGCGTGTGTATATGTGTGGTCTAAACAAAGGAAAGAAGAAATAAATTACGTAAATTAAGTGAGTCTATAACATAACATCACCACATGTAAATTACTAGATAACATAACAGATGTAAAGCTGTACAAATCACTATAACACCATATACATAAATAATGTGCATCCTTAAACTTGTTAGCTTCATGAACCAAATACACATGCATATGCATAGGTAAATATACATTAAGTGTACATTTGACAGATTCATAATACACATAATCTAACTAAAAACTATATTAGGCGGAAATATGCCATAATGGCATAAACGGGTTCACCTAACACGATTCCAAATACGTATTCTGTTCAGACGCTTCTGTTTATACAAACATTCGCTTGTGCGGAGCCGCGGGTCTTCCGCGCGTCTCTTTATCTTACATATAAACAACTCAGCGACTAATATTGATCAGCAGCAACAACAGCAATATATATAAGATGAATAAACACTTACTTTTAGTCATTGACGCACACAACTCAGGCAGGAATTAGGAAGAAAAACAACACACGAACCATCTCTCAATGATAAAACGAAACGAAACTAAAAAGTTCTGCGCACGGTCACCGGACCAATGCTATGGTGTGATTGGCTGTCCGTCAGCGTGATCGGGGCATGATCACTATGTCGTTGGTATAGCTATTTGTTGTATGGATAATAAAGTTGTCCGGCAGATGGTGCTGCTGACCTCCTCTTTAACAGCCGCCCCTACATTTGCTTTGCAAATGTACTTTCCATATTCTTTGTCAGTCTGTTATAGGGTCATTATCTGGGATGGCAGGCAGTGTGATGAGACGAGACACTGGTCGATGGTAGTGCTTGTTTTTAACCTCGATCATTGCGGAGCGGACCCGGCCATCCGATCCAGGGTATGTGGTTATTACCTTGCCGACAGGCCACAGAGCACGAGGAAGTTGGTGGTCTACTACCATAACAACAGTCCCAGGTGTGAGGTTGCTGCATTCACTCATCCATTTTTGACGTGGTTGCAGGGTGGGCAAGTAATTCTTAATAAAACTTGTCCAAAACTGATCTGCCAATACTTGTGAGTGCCGCCATCTTTTCCGACTTAGAATTTCGGATTCTGGGTAAATCACTTGTGGTAGTGATGCATCTGGCCGCCCCATCAACAAGTAGTTCGGGGTCACCGGATCTGGATCTGCCACATCGGAAGAGACATACCCCAGTGGTTTCGCATTGAGTATAGCCTCAACCTCTATAAGGAATGTTCGGAGTACTTCCTCTGTAAGGATGTGAGACCCTACTATGGTACGTAGGGCAGTTTTAACTGAGCGGATTTCGCGCTCCCACATACCTCCGAAATGTGGGTGTTCGGGGGGTTGTACCGGAACTGTATCTTTTGTTTCGCTAATTGGGTTTGGAGATGTGGACTCATGGAAGTGAAAGCTATCTGTAGCTCTTTATCACCTCCTCGAAAATTAGTGCCTTGATCCGCCAGGATTTCAGAAGGAGTTCCACGTCGAGCAACCATACGCCTAAGAGCCATCAGAAAGGAGTCTGTATCCATGTTACTCAGTAGATCTAAGTGGACACAGCGGGTAGTCATGCACTTAAAAATGATTCCCCACCTCTTTTCATTGCTCCTCCCTCGTTTTACCTGGAATGGGCCAAAGCAATCTACCCCTGTGGAAAAGAAGGCTGGTTTCAGTAGGCGGACTCTGGCGGGAGGAAGTTCTGCCATCTTTGGTATGTTAGGTTTGGCTCTCCACCTTTGGCATTCGACACATGAATGTTGATGGCGTCTTATTGCTTCTCTCCCTCTGAGGATCCAGTAACATCTTCGCATTTCTGCGAACACCCTTTCTGGACCAGGATGACAGAGTTTGGTGTCGTATTGCTTAATGAGGAGGCGAGTTATAGGGTGTTTTGGGTCCAATACTATGGGATGTACAGTACTGTAACTTAAGTTGGTAGCTTGACGTAGTCGTCCTCCTACGCGGATGAGTGCAGTCGTTTTGTCTAACTCTGGTGACAATGTGAGCAAACGACTAGATGAAGGGATTGGCTTACCAGTTGTAAGAGCCTGATATTCTGTTGGAAAACTGTCTAATTGGGCTTTCCTTAATAGATTTGTTTCAGCTTGCTGGTACTCCGATGATCCTGGGTCACCTGTTTTTCCCGTCGCCCCATGCATGGATCTAGAGGTAGCTTCCAGGAGATCCTCAAAGGTCGAGAACTGGGTCGCATCTGGCAGTGGTGTTACAGGATCAGTCGAAGTGAGGCCACAAAACTTTGCTTTACGAAGCTCACAAGGGTCCTCATTCAGTCCAATGGCAGGACTTTCTGGCCATGATTCAGGTGGTAGGTAGAGGAAGTCAGGCCCCTTACACCATCGATTGGGTTGGGATAATTCAAGCAAGGCTTTGCCACGTGTAATGTCATCCGCAGCGTTCCTTTCTGAATCTACATAGCGCCAACAATGACCTTCAGTAAGTTCTTGTATCTCAGTTACTCTGGTTCCTACAAAAACTTTGAATCTGCAGGACTCTGATTTCAGCCAGGTGAGTACTGTTGTTGAGTCACTCCACAAGAATGTGTTTCCGATTTCCAGTGAGATCTCATTATGGAGTAACTTGGCTAACTGTGCTCCAGTGAGGGCGGCGCATAGTTCGAGCCTAGGTATTGATTGTTGCCTTTTTGGAGATACTCTGGATCTGGCATGGACAAATGCCAGCTCAACTTGACCTTGGTGTTCAGTACGGAGGTATGCTACTGACCCATAGGCTGCCTCAGAGGCGTCGCAGAAGATGTGAAGTTCTCGTTCCACCTCTGGGACATCTAGTGTGGCTGACACATAACACCGGGGTATAGTGATTAGTGGTAGGTGTTCCAGTTCTGCTTCCCATTTTTGCCAGGCCTGCAGCAGCTCAGAAGGAAGAAGGGGGTCATCCCATTCTCGTTCTTTCTCCCACAATTGTCTTACTAGTATTTTGGCTCTGGTTGTGAAAGGTATTATGTAACCCAAGGGGTCGTACTGGCTGGCGAGGACCCGGTATATGTTTCTCATTGTTACCTCATGGTAGGATAGAGGACGATGGCGGTAATGTAGGGTGTCTGGTACGCAGTGCCAGTTTAATCCCAGGGTCATTTCTTGAGGGTCTGATTGATTGCGGGAAATCCACAACTCAGTGTTTTCTGATCTAGCCTCTTTGGGGAGATGGCTAATCACTGAGGCCTCATTGCTCGCCCACTGACGGATTTCAAACCCACCTGAAGCCAGTAAGGACCTTAATCCATCGATTAGCTCACGGGCTTCAACTGAGGATGCAGTGCTCTGTAAACAGTTGTCAACATAAAAGCAGCGTTCAACTGATTGTCGTATCTTATCACCCTGCTGGCAATGGGTGAAAACGTGTCGCTGCACTGCAAATGTCGCACAACAGGGACTACAGGTTGTTCCGAATGGAAGGACCTGCCACTCGTACACGTCCGGTGGGTTCCCAGGCTTTAGGTCCCGCCACAAGAACCTTAGAAGGGGTTTGTCTTTGGGGAGCAAGCGGATCTGGTGGAACATCCCCTTTATGTCTCCACTGATGGCAACTCGATGTTCTCTGAAGCGGATTAACACTCCAAGGAGAGAGGGGCCCAGTGTAGGTCCAGGTAATAACTGCTTGTTCAAATTGTCCCCATTAAAGGTGTACGAGCAGTTGAATACCACTCTGTGTTTCCCATTGTGGGTCACAATATGGTGTGGCAGATACCATGATTCTGCAGACTGGGATGCCTTTTGAGGTGGTATTTTAGTGGCGTAACCAGCTTTCTCCAGTTTTTGGATCTCTTCTTGATACTTGTTAGCTAATGGCAGATCCTTAGCTAACCGACGTTCAGTGTTACGGAGGTGGCCCATCACAGCATCCTTTGGAGCATGTAACAGAGGCATTGTTTTAACTCTCAAAAGTGGAGTGGCGTATCGTTCAATTCCATCCACTTTCACTCGCACTGTCTGTGTCTCCAGCATGTTCATTGCTTCTTGGTCTTGTTGTGACCTGATCACCATCTTCTCACTGCGATAAGGCAGGATGTCCATCTGCCATAACCTTTCAATTTGATGAAACAGTTCTGCAGATGGGGAACAATTAGATGTGAACAGACACTGTGAGACTGTGAGTTGTTCCTGCAGATGTTTGGAGGGGCCCTGCAAGGTCCAGCCGAGATGGGTTCTGACAGCGGCTGGGCCCCCAGGTGGGCCCAATCGCACTGGCTCAATTGGGGTTATGAGCTCAGTATGATCTGAACCGATGAGCAGTAGGGGACAAGCTTTGACCAGAGGGGGTATTGGTATCCCTCTGAGGTGTCTGTACCTTTCCTGTAGGGTATTCACCGGGTAGTTGTATTCTGCTAGTCCAAATTTATCTGCTGTAAAGGCCCCCTGAATGTTGAACCTTTTTCTTGGATTACTTGGGGTGGATAAGCTAAAATTCACAGAAGTACCGTGCAGTGTTCTGATGTCTTGATGCACCGTCCGTAAATTCAATTGCTCTGGTCTGCCCTTTAGACCAAGGTGTTGTGCAGCTGTGGCGAGCAAAATGGTGCGCTCTGAGCCATCATCAAGTACAGCAAATGTGTCTAAAGCTTTGTGCTGGTGATGGATGGTAACCTTAACGACTTTCAGAAACACTTTCCCGCCACATCGAGGTTGGTCCAAGTATAGAGTTTCTGTGGTGGAGTTGTATAGGCTATTGCTCTCACTGGTAACCTCATCCTTCCTTTGATTGATGTCGTGGAGTATGGAGAGGTGTTTGGCTTGGCAGAGGTGGCAAGGCCTCTTTAGGTCACAGTCTTTGGCCATGTGGGAGCGTGCACATTTCCAGCACCGTTTATTATCTTTGATCCAGCCAACCATTTGCTCTTTGGTTAACGCTATGAATGTGGTACACTGGCTAAGGTAATGTTCTGCACTGCAGTATGGACAGATGGCTTTGGGCTTGGTGGGTACTTTGGGATGAACTGCTTTGGGTTTGGTTATTGGTTCTATGGCTTGTCTTTGTTCCACGCCATGAAGTATGGTGGTATGTTTGCTTTGTCCCCGAATTGCTACCCTTTGATCTCGTTTTGTGGCTCTTGTCTCGTCAGTTGGGTCAAATTCCATACAGTTAGCTTCTAGCTGCAGCCAATCTGCAAACTCGAGGAGGGAGAACTTAGTCTTATCTGGGTTTCTTTTTAGGTGATGCCTCCTGAATTGAGTTTGTTGTGAACGAGGAAGACGATTCAGAAGACGTTTCACATTTGACCCACTGTGCAGTTCTTCAATCCCATCCCCCTTTAGGGCTTTAAGCATGCCGACTACTGCTTGGACTCTGAGGGAAAAGTCGTCAAATGCCCGCTCGTCACCAGCACGGATAGGCGTCAGGCTCTCCAAAGTCTCTATTTCCTTCAGTACGAACTGGTAGGGACGACCATACCTTCTGTCAAGAGCTTGCAGGGCGTTAGTGTAAGGCATGACTGACTCTGCATGTGCTAACACCAGTCTATGACCATTAGGCACCTTCACATGCTTAAGAAGGATGGAGTACTTATAATGCTCTGGTAATTGTGGATGAAGTAGGTTGTCCAGAGCAATCCTAAGTTCCACGTACTGAGCTCTGTCTTCTTTAATGAAATCTGGGAAGGTTGGGCCTTCTACTGTTGGAACCCAGTATGATGGTGAGGGATGAGGAGTGTAGGGTACAGCCTCAGCTCTAAGCTGAGATGTCGTAACTGGGTACACAGTTCTTGGCATTGGCTCAGATCCTGAAGCAAACTGACTATGTACTGGAAAGGCCTCTGGGGCTGACACTTGATAGAAAGGAAGCTGGGTTGTCTGGCTCGGTCTCTGTTCAGGGTGAGGAGGCAATGGTTTCATCCAGGGCTCTTCTCTGTTGCGCACTTGTGTTCTGGTTGGTTCTGATAGAGAACTGCTGCATGGTGAGGCGTACTGGTGTGCTGAAAGGGTAGTCTCTCTACTCACAGGAGGTGGTGACTGGAAATGAGTGTCTCTGATTTGGGTTTTCCTCAATACTTGTGAAAGCTCCTCAAAGAAAGGGGGTTGGGGTTTGGCAGGCTGTGGCCAAGGATGACGGTTTGAGCAGACATCATCAGGGCTAGCATCAGATTTCAACTGTCCCTTCTCCACTGATTTCAGGATCTGGGCTCTAGGTGTCTGATGCCGGGATGATGCTCTTGAGGAGTGAGTAGATGCTTGAGGAGTGCTATGTAACAGGACTTTCTCCAAGAGCTCTGTTTGGCGCCTAGCAGTCTCGCTCTGTTGCTTGTTGATTTCCATTATTTGCAACATAAAGTCCTCAGATGAACCAGCTGTTCCGAATGGGTGGTGAGAGGAGATGGGGGTTGAAGTCACCATTACCTTCTCTTTAGGTCTAACAGCCTGTCCTGATGGGTTTTCAGCATAGTCGACCACGTAGTCATCTAGGTAAACAGGCCTCTGAATTGCTCTTTGTGGACGTCGGGATGAGGCAGGGGCAGACTTTGACATCGCCGACTCTGAAGTTGCCATGGTAATGACCTGGATCCGGCTCGAAGGACCAATTTTGTAATGAAGGTGGACTGGTTCTTAGGTAGACTTGGTCATCGCCATGGTGTGTCGGTAAGGACACGGAGACAGGAAACCCATTTAAATGACTTTAATGTCCATCAAGTTCACTGGTTACATTGGAATGGATGGTAACTTATGTGCGTGTGTATATGTGTGGTCTAAACAAAGGAAAGAAGAAATAAATTACGTAAATTAAGTGAGTCTATAACATAACATCACCACATGTAAATTACTAGATAACATAACAGATGTAAAGCTGTACAAATCACTATAACACCATATACATAAATAATGTGCATCCTTAAACTTGTTAGCTTCATGAACCAAATACACATGCATATGCATAGGTAAATATACATTAAGTGTACATTTGACAGATTCATAATACACATAATCTAACTAAAAACTATATTAGGCGGAAATATGCCATAATGGCATAAACGGGTTCACCTAACACGATTCCAAATACGTATTCTGTTCAGACGCTTCTGTTTATACAAACATTCGCTTGTGCGGAGCCGCGGGTCTTCCGCGCGTCTCTTTATCTTACATATAAACAACTCAGCGACTAATATTGATCAGCAGCAACAACAGCAATATATATAAGATGAATAAACACTTACTTTTAGTCATTGACGCACACAACTCAGGCAGGAATTAGGAAGAAAAACAACACACGAACCATCTCTCAATGATAAAACGAAACGAAACTAAAAAGTTCTGCGCACGGTCACCGGACCAATGCTATGGTGTGATTGGCTGTCCGTCAGCGTGATCGGGGCATGATCACTATGTCGTTGGTATAGCTATTTGTTGTATGGATAATAAAGTTGTCCGGCAGATGGTGCTGCTGACCTCCTCTTTAACAATAATGATGTTGCCATTATTTAGAGGTAAATAAAAATCAATGCACTTATAACCAGTGTTTGGAAAAGTAACTTTTGAAACTAGTTAGTTTATTTTGTTACTTGCTCTTAATAGTAACTAGCTAGTTACTTTACTAAATTAGCATTTTCACATTACTCACTTAAAATAATGCCTTTCAGCCATCTCAAAATTATTGTACAGAAATCATCATAATTCAGCATCACACAGACTTAAGTAACAATCTGTTGTTAATCTAACTACTTACATCCATCCAACAGTGATAATAACTAAGCTGATCTTGTGGTGAATACATAACAAGCTCATTTTGACTGTTATATTTAACTACAAAATTGAAATTGAACAAACCTCTTCTCTGAAAACGATCTAGGAGTTTGCGACACTGTAGGGGTGTCAATATGTAATTTATGTCCTCCTCCTTCACATAAATCAGATCTGAAACTTCTTCTATTCCAACAACCAAAAGCAGTCGCTCAACTAATGATCTCATGCGATCCTCATCCAGGTTTGGTAGGGCTGCTCTGATAGTGTCCACAATTGTTTCAGGCATTTTGTTTCAGGCATCAACACCTGCTAAATTAAACACAGATAGCGTGATGAAGGGCAACCACTGAAACACCACACAAGTCATAAATAGGTAGTGGGTAGTAGTCAAGTAGGCTGTCTATGTCCACACAGATGTAGTCCCCCTGTGGAGTCAGGTAATGAACCCCAACATCCACCAGTAAAACAGACTGGTGCTTCTCCACAATCAGGTGAACTCTGCTTTGATCGAGTAAAATTAATGCAATTTTCCCAAACACAATTCCACTTTCACCAGCTTCCACTGCCACAACTAGACCCTTACAATATTTGGTATTCTTGTGCACTACAGCAGACAACTCTGTAGTGTTTTTCCTGTTGGCCAATGCCCTGCTGACCGCCTGCTGAATCCCATGACTGTAGAGCCTCTCTTCAAATTTGCTTGCTAGTCCGACAACTTGAATGTTTGGAAAAAACAGCTTCCCGGTGCTTAAGTATGCCTGCAGTAATTGGTGCCTTTCTGCTAGTGAGCTGCACAAATTTTTGAAGTTGTGCAGTCTTCTTGCACACTGTTTAAAATAGCAATGCTTGCTTTCAAAACGTAGTGTCCAGAGTCGAATCAGAGGGCCAAAATGTAGAATGAGGTCTGGATAGTGCATTAAGTAGTGATGTTTGGCTTTTAGTGGACAGTCAGGGAACATACCACTTCTGAAGTGTATATATTCTTCAATGAGAATCTTTAAGTACGCAATCTGGTCATGGCTGATTTTTGGTGCACAGATCAGTTCAACTATTTCCCTCAGTTTTAAGCACAGTTGCCAAACTTGGTTGTCAACTGGATTCTTAATACGATCCCCAATGTAAAGAGGAAGCAATCGTAAAAAGCACCAGTTCTGTGCTGCGTGACCCCCAAGGTTCACCCTATCTTTCTTAACTTCACAAGGCTTGTTGTTCCGATCACTCCCTGAATATGTGAACTGTGAAATGCACCTGTTTAACTGGACGTATGTAAAGTGCTTCTCAACATTTACAAGATGACTAATGTACATTGTAATGTCATAAGAGACTACCCCTTCAAACAGGTCATGGCCCAAACAGGGCGGGAGACCTGGACTGCACACATGAAAGTGTTTCAGGTTGTTGAAAACAGAATCAAATTTTATTCCGTTGACCATAGCTTGGCCCCCACTGAGCTGCTCAACACTCTCTCTGTAGTTTTCAATTGTCCTTTTGGGGCCAACTTTTTCAGGTTGTTTCTGAAATGTGCCTCTGTCTATCAAGCAGTAACGACAAAAGTAATGGCTTCTGCTAAAATTCTCTGTGAATCCTCCGATACAATGTGATCCAAGATTGTCCCCTGATATGGCTATCAGTGCACCTTTCAGACTGCTACCATCATTGGTTTCAAAGCCCAGCTCTTCTATATCTTTCAAATCAGCTACAAGAGGGGAAAAAATTTTCTGTTGCCCAAAGAAACGAAAGTCTTCCTCCCTGCAAAGCAGTACCAACTGCATTTGATCAGTACATGAGCGATTGTGGGGTAATATTTCACCAAGAGTCAAGTACACAGCCAATATCTTATGCTTCTTTTTACCAGATCCAAGAGGATTGGCAACCTCAAAATTATTGACAAAGATAAGGGGGATACATTTAACAACGTATTGTCTTTGATGTTTTTTCCATCTAGCACATCTGTCAAAACATCTGTCTGAGAATTTGAAATCTGGTTCATCTTTGTCTGGCTGTACTGGTCTTTCACTACTGATTGACTGAGAAGAGAATTCAGTGTCTCCTTGATTGGTACATACTGAAAGAAACGTTCCCTGCCAGCTTCATTGGCACCTAGATAGACCTTAGTGGGCTCAACGTAGTTGAAAGACTTCTTGAAAAATGATTTTCTTGTTTGGTTAGATTTCATGGGCCCTTCATGGCACTCTTTAAATATATCTTCCTTTGACACATCCTCTAGTATCTGACTAATTTCACTGTCCTGCAGGTTCAACTTTGTTAACTTCTCATGAATCTTTGAGAGTACATACTTCATGCCAGAGTTGTGCGTCTCTTGAAATTCCTCTATGATTGTTTGAATAGTGGTAGCAGGAAGGAGCATTTTAGCTTGCATTTTAAGATAAAAGAGAGCCAAGTTGTTCAAAAACTGACTTTGGTCAGGCACCGCATCCTGCTCTGCATCTTGCATACTAAGCACGGCTTCAGGGAACATTTCATCAGGCAATGTGGACTGCTGATTTAGCTGGCTGTCAGGTGCAGTATGACTACTTGTTTCTTGGTACGAAAATGTATGGGTTCTACTCAAGTGAGAGGAAAAGGATGACCTAACCCGAAAATATTTGGTACAACCTGTAAAAGGACAGGCCACCTTTTTACCATTTCTTATATGGCATTTTAAGTGTGCACACAGACTTGAAAAAACAGCGCTCTGGAATTTGCAATCCTCAATCTGGCATGTCAATATAACATTCTGGGGTTGAAATCTGCTTTTAGTTGGCACCATTCTTGCCTTACCATTGTAACGGTCACCAGCTGGAGTGCCCTTGAGAGCCACCTGAGGGCACTCCACATTAAGACTATTATCATTCACTCACAGACTACATCTCCCATCATTCTCTGCCCGGACTCATCATCACTTGTCACTGATCACATTCACCTGTACCTCATTCACTGATTGCATTTCACCTGTGTCTCATCCTGTTAGTCTATTTATACCTTGTTCATTCATTCACTCACTGCGAAGTCTTGTTTTAGTGTCACACTGCAATTCCGAGCGTTTTCCCTGGTTTCTTGTCTTTTGGTTTTTGGATATCTTGCCCTGTTCCCTGGATTACTCTCTTGCCTCTGGTCCCTGGATTACTCTCTTGCCTCTGGTCCCTGCCTGTTTTGTTTGTTTGTTTGTTTGTTTGTACGGACTGCCTTCCTGTGTTTGACCCTGCCTGTTCTTGGATTACCCCTTAATAAAGCTGCGTTTGGATTCTCCACCTTCGTGTCTCTGAGCAGTTCATGACAGAAGACTTCGCCACACCAGGATCCAGCAGCCATGCCAACCATGTGTCCAGACGTCCAAGTCATGCGTCTCCGTCAGGAAAATCGGTCCATCGAAGACTACGTTGCAGATTTTATTGAACTGGCACATCTCACGCAAATGAGCACAGAGTGCTTAATGATCTTTTTCCGCGGAGGATTATCTGAACCGCTCCGGTCATTGATGCCCGACCATGATCCTCATGGGACAATAGAACAATATATAAACCTGGCCCTGTTGCTGAGCGCTTCATCGGTCACTGTGGGCATTGAGAAGGAGCTCTGTGAACCCGCAGTATCCTCTCAGCCTGATCTTCATGTCACGCCTGCCCAGCCTGAGAATCTTCACGTCACGCCAACCATAAAGCCTGCCACCAGATCGGTCTATGGGCGTCGAGGACTTATTTCCAACATGATCGATCCACTGCTCATGTCAGCACAGAGGGCCAAGAAGATCGGCCGAACGGGGTCTCGTCCTGCCAAAACCACCATTCCAGAGTCTCTTTTCGCCGAGCCTGAGCTCCACGTCAGTCCTGCCGAGCCAGAGCCAGAGCTTCACGTCAGTCCTGCCGAGCCAGAGCCAGAGCTTCACGTCAGTCCTGCCGAGCCAGAGCCAGAGCTTCACGTCAGTCCTGCCGAGCCAGAGCCAGAGCTTCACGTCAGTCCTGCCGAGCCAGAGCCAGAGCTTCACGTCAGTCCTGCCGAGCCAGAGGCCGTTCAAGAGTCTCGTCCCACCACGACTGCCCTTACGTCTTTGTCTCCGGACAAAATGGCCGCCGCCGAGCCTTTGTCTCTGGACAAAATGGCCGCCGCCACGTCGCCTGAGCCCTTGGACAAAATGGCTGCCGCCACGTCGCCTGAGCCCTTGGACAAAATGGCCGCCGCCACGTCGCCTGAGCCCTTGGACCAGATGGCCGCCACCGAGCCAGTGTCTCCGGACAAGATGGCCGACTCCACGCCTGTGTCTTCGGACAAGACGGCCGACTCCACGCCTGCGTCTTCGGACAAGATGGCCGACTCCACGCCTGCGTCTTCGGACAAGATGGCCGACTCCACGCCTGCGTCTTCGGACAAGATGGCCGACTCCACGCCTGCGTCTTCGGACAAGATGGCCGACTCCACGCCTGTGTCTTCGGACAAGATGGCCGACTCCACGCCTGTGTCTTCGGGCAAGATGGCCGACTCCACGCCTGTGTCTTCGGACAAGATGGCCGACTCCACGCCTGTGTCTTCGGACAAGATGGCCGACTCCACGCCTGTGTCTTCGGACAAGATGGCCACCACATCCCCGGAGCCCGTTCCTGAGCCGGTGTCTGGTCCCGAGCCGGTGTCTGTTCCTGTTCCGTGGTCTCCCGAGGGGTCGTCTCCGCCCCGGCCGCCCGAAGGGTCGTCTCCGCCGTGGCCGCCCGAGGGCTCTTCACCGCCGTGGCCGCCCGAGGGCTCTTCACGGCCGTGGCCGCCCGAGGGCTCTTCACCGCCGTGGCCGCCCGAAGGTCCTACTGCTCCACCGTGGTCAAGTCCTGCTCCGCCCTGGTCGCCTGCACAGCCTGCTCCGCCCTGGTCGCCTGCACAGCCTGCTCCGCCCTGGTCGCCTGCAGAGCCTGCTCCGCCCTGGTCGCCTGCACAGCCTGCTCCAGGCCCTCTTCCGCTCCACGGGCCTGGCCCTCCATCCCGCCCCCGGGTCCGCCTCCGCTCCACCTCCCTCCTGGACAGTTTTTGGAGCGTCTGGAATCCGCTCCTTAAAGGGGGGGCTATGTAACGGTCACCAGCTGGAGTGCCCTTGAGAGCCACCTGAGGGCACTCCACATTAAGACTATTATCATTCACTCACAGACTACATCTCCCATCATTCTCTGCCCGGACTCATCATCACTTGTCACTGATCACATTCACCTGTACCTCATTCACTGATTGCATTTCACCTGTGTCTCATCCTGTTAGTCTATTTATACCTTGTTCATTCATTCACTCACTGCGAAGTCTTGTTTTAGTGTCACACTGCAATTCCGAGCGTTTTCCCTGGTTTCTTGTCTTTTGGTTTTTGGATATCTTGCCCTGTTCCCTGGATTACTCTCTTGCCTCTGGTCCCTGGATTACTCTCTTGCCTCTGGTCCCTGCCTGTTTTGTTTGTTTGTTTGTTTGTTTGTACGGACTGCCTTCCTGTGTTTGACCCTGCCTGTTCTTGGATTACCCCTTAATAAAGCTGCGTTTGGATTCTCCACCTTCGTGTCTCTGAGCAGTTCATGACAACCATGGTGTCGATACATATGTGACTTAAAAGATTGAAAATTCTTAAAAGTGCAAGGGCACTCAGGTAAACCACATGAAAAGAGGTACTTAGCCACATTTCTGTGAACTTTTGTATGTATGGTGAACACATTTAAGAGAGAGGTTGAGAAATTGCATGACTTGCAGTTGTAGCTGGACATACTTTAAAATTTGTCTGGGATGACAGTACCAACTGTACTGGAACCTGGCTGATGGACTGATTGGACTGATGACCAAAACTGAAAAAGACATGACACACAAAAACAAGTATGACAAAACATGTTAGCCACAGCACCAATAATGACGAGCAGACAGTGTAAGAGAGAAATTGTAAAGAAAATTCTGTAGAAATAACAAAAGTAGCCAATTTCATAAAATTTTACCTTTAGATTTTAAAACTTTAAGTTCAAAACATAGTATTAAAATGCTAATACTTACAGAAAACTCCTTCCCACACTGCAAATAAAATTGTCCCACACTGTAGAGCTGTAAGAAATCAAAATAAATATTAATCAGGTAACTGTTATGAGTTGCTTGTTGAGGACATATATTTTATACATCTGCTTACAATACATCTAACGTTAGGTTAGATGTATTGTAATCTAACATTATTCTAACTTGTTTTTTTTTTTGCCATGCATTTTACTTGTCTTTGTTGCCTGATAGATCATTATTAACTCTTATAAAGTTTTTTTGGAACAATGTACACCTTTATTCATATTTTTTATTACAAAATAAAAAACATATTTACAATTTGATCCCGTATTGATCATAAAAGTTCGTAAAATCATACCATCAAGTTCGTCATGCGGGAAACGGACTGCAATAACAGTTTGAGCAAAATGTATGTAACGTTAACGTTATGTCTATTATAAGTGCTTGTTTACAACTGATAGGCTCGGATGTTATGGAAAGGATCCCTGCAGAGATAACAGTTGAGTTAGCCATTTTTGTTATCATAAGATCCTTCAAACCTAACATGTCGAATGCCGTAATTTTATCTCGCAGACTATCGTAAAACACATTTAATTAAAACGCGACAGAAAAAAAAAACTCGATTCGTCTTTCCACCGTTTCAACAATCACCAAGTCTGGTTTGGTCGAAATAAACCGTAAGGTAACGTTAATTCACGGAGTTAGATTTGAAAATGTCGGGAAAAGCTGCGGGGTGAAAGAGCAGATCTAACTAATGATCGCAGGCTAAACTTCCACTGCACTGTCATTTCACATTAAAAGCTATGTAACAGTTACACTATAGCGTAAAATCCTAAAACCTAATTATAAAAGTAAAAATTAACTTACCAAATCTCCAGATATCCGCAGACAGAGTGAGACGAGAGATCCATCCAGTAACGTTAAATGGAGTTGTGCTCTGACGTCAGTCAGGCGGCGCGCGCGCTCTCTTTACAGCAACCCTGTATTATTGCCTGGCATATTACAGCAACACTAAAATATACTGTAAAATGTTCCCGCCCAAACAAAATGACCCAGAATGCAATCCACATTACGGTATTTTACTGTAATATATAAATGCAGTATTGTACTGTAGGTTTTTACAGTACTGTGCTGCTAAATCTACAGCGACATTTAACAGTGTGGTTTGTGCCGTTTAACCCTTCAAGGTCTAAGGGGGTTTAAGTCCGCCTGGCACTATGTTGATATTTTGGCTTCTGGAAGGGTCAGTTTTCATAGCAGTCATACTTCTGGATTCTATACACTCAGCTACAAGGTGGATGCATTGACAATACACTTCTTGAGACACTTGTATGTGTTCTGATGTGATATATCACCAATAAATACAAAAACGGAAGTTCAAATGTTTTGTTTTTTATTATAGAAAAAGAGTAAACCATAATGAATAAGGGATTTTACATAAAATATAGATTCCTCAAAATCAAAGGCTTTAGAACACCTGTAATAGAATTGGGTGAAAAAATATAAAGAAACAAAATAACAATTTACATTTATGTGACTGCAGTCACCATCATTTTTTTTTTTTTTTTTGGAAAAACAGAATATTACATTCAAAATGAACGTTTATGTTCCCTTTACATGTTCTTATAATTTCTGTGTCAATTTACCAAACACATCCCAAAACAACCTCTAGATGGCACTGTGCACTGTATTTGCACATCAGTCTTTCGCCACATGTGAAAGCAGTTACGCTCTGGCTGTAGTGTGGGATTTATTCCATACTGATTACACAATCAGAGAGTAGCCCATTTCTTTTTGCTTTGAATGGTTTAGTTTAAAAGTAGACATTTCAATCTTTCTATAGATAGGCTATATTTCATACGTTGAGTTTCTGTTCATTTATGAGACGCGCTCCAGTTCACGTGCAATGCAAGTGATCGCGCCGGCACCTCCATGATTATATTGTCTGCTATATTTGTTCTTATTTATTAAATCCTGGCAATTGGTTGATGAAACTTTTATTTAAAATTAAGATACAATTTATACAAAATGAAATTCACTTTAAAGAAAGTCTTTCTACAAAACAAAACTTAATGAAGTGGCCAAAATCATTTCTGACCTGAAACAGATCGTCATATGAGACAGACAATAGTCATATGCATATAATATAATATGAAGTGTCCGTAACGGTCACATCCATAAAGCATTATTATGGTTGTTCAGAGCAAAGTAGTGAGATGAATTGTCAATCCTAATAAGCATATATGCATATAAACAAAATTTAGCTTTGTATATAAAGTTTCAAGTTATTTGTGTAACCAGGTCAAAAGTTACTAAAGTCAATCACTAGACTAGTTATCAAAGCCCTGGGTTAAGTGAACTGCACATATAAAGTGTTTTAGTGCTTTTCTCATCCATGGATGGAATGTTACGCTGGCCCTTTAAAGGGGGGGTACAATGGTGTTTCATGTATTCAGAGTTGTTTACAGTGTTAAAGAGATGGATTCTCGTGCTAATAATGGCCAAAGTTTGAAAAGTTATTTTGAACGAATAACAGAGAATTTTTGTGCTGAAAATCATACTTCCGGGTTGCAACACGTTTCGGCTGGTTTTTTTCTATCGTAGATCTAATGACGTAGACCAGAGTGGAACTCCTTATATGAGCATTGCTCTCGGAAAAGCGCGTTCACGCACACGTCGACCAGAGGAGAGAAAGACCCTCTTATATACTGTCTATGGAAAGACCCAAGCGCATATCGACGCGCTACTACCGGAAATCATCATCATCAGCGCTAAATAGGAATGGTTGATGTCAAGAATGTCTCCAAAAAAGTGTGTTTTGGGATGTGAGGGAAAGTTTACCTTGTTCAGCTTCCCAAAGAACCCAGTGTTACTGGAACAGTGGATGCAGTTTGTATTTCCGGGACAGCAAAGGAGTGTGGCAAGTGCGGTTTTGTGTTCTGGTCATTTCAGTGACGAATGTTTTATTAACAAGGTCGTCGCTGGATTTGCAAACCGGTTGCAATTAAAACCTGGCGCGGTTCCAGTGATAAAACACCCCATTCATGTAAGTACAACGGTATCACGCGCTCCCGCTTGACTCTATAGCTCCGCCCACGCCCAGAATCAAGGACCTCGGCTTTTTCCGGATCGAATCGGAAAGCTGTATTTTTATTTTATAAATATGATGAAACTAAAGACTTTTTGGAGATATGAAGGACGCACTATTACTCTATAGGTACTCAAGATTAACATGAGATTGACTGAAACTAAGTATTTTACCCCCCCTTTAAGAAACGTCACTGTCTGGAAGTGTCGCGAGTGTGGTCTGGGAGCGGCGCGATTTCCCAACGTGGTTCGGATGATGTTCATGCAGACGCTGTGTCGAATCAAGGCCACAAAAGTCGATGATATAACCACAATAGTGAGAAATATGCACTTTTAATAGTTAGTGAAGTCCTCCTCGGTGTTTGCTGGCCGGATGGCTGTGTATTGTGTTGATTGATGGTGATTTCTGTCGAGACACCTACCCATGTGAGGAAATCAGATCGACAATAGATCTTGAAGCGTAAGTGTTTAACTATCATCAATGCCAGTTTATCATTGAGATTATTTTGTTGTGCATGATGTGTGTTAAGCATTAAGTGATTGGTGGACATTTTGGTTGATTATAGAGGGGAGAAGAGAGCTCTGTAGGCCTTCTGTTTCCGCGGGCCGAGTGTAAAACAACAGAGTGAGTGTTAACTAACCAATTCTAAAAAATTGTTTATTACTCATGTACATGTGTTTTATTGTAACCAGTAGATTGTTCTGGTGTCATGTGTTCCAAATGTTGAGGAATAGTGCTTTATTGTGACTATTACTGTTCACAGAAGGGAAATTGAGTTCATAATTCGCTGTGAAAGTGTGTACAATGCTATAGCGGGTGGTGATGAACAGTAAGTTTAAATTATTTGATTTTTGAATTGTACAAGTGTTAATTCACCGTGATTTGAGATTAAGTGAATATTAGCCGGTGTAATGTATTAATGTTACTGGGAAATGTGGCTTCTAATTTCATTTTTATATGTGTTATGTTCAGTGTTGGGCAGTAGCGTCGCTACAAGTAGTGACGCTACTAGCTTAACTACATTTATCAATAGCTTAGTGGTAGCGTCGCTGTTTTCTGAATAAAATAGCTTTTCAGTAGCGAAGCTCTTTTTTTGATCAAGTAGTGCGGTAGCGTCCACACAAGCTGAAGCTACATTTTCTGAAGCACAAGCTCAAATCGGATGCCAATACAACTGGATCACTGCTACTGGATCATAAGTGAAACCACCCACCGCCCTACACACGGACGTGCCGGTGGCTTCTTCATCTGTGTTTTGCGGCGGTTGTCAACCAGCTTTTTGGTGCATTACCGCCACCTTCTGCTCCGGAAGGTGACATGACATCATACTTGGGCTGACGACACGCAAGAAATTTGAAAATCTGAAAGATGGCAGAGGGTGAGGACAGAGAGGAATTGATCCCGAGGGGGGAGTCGCCGTGGCCGTACCTCGAGAAGTACATGATACTGATTGAGACGGCAGAGAAAAAATATGTCTTTAGGTGCTTAATGTGCAATCCAAAAAAGAAGCTGCTCTCAACCTCGAAGACATCAAACACGAATTTGAGAACACACATTCAGGTGATTCCCGAATAGGATAGCTAACACAACCACCAATAAATGATTAACAAGTGGTACGATAACAGTAACATTTTATAAATGTTTTATTAACTCAGTTAAAAGTCATTGATGTAACGTAGAGTGTGACGGTTGTTAAGTTAACGTAGCTACCGCTTCGCGTCGGGGTCCCGATCAGCCTGAAGGTGTTGTATTCGCTATAACAACCGCCTCACTCTACATTATCCCGCTTATTACATGGCTACCTAACAAATAAATAAAAAAATTTACACAAATTATTGATTTAAAAAGGAGTTTATTGATTTAAAAACGATTTATATTGCTTCCGCTAAAGAAAGTAGTCCGCTACGTCTCTACGGTTAGAATCATGCGCCCATGGTAACGCTCTGTTTTCATGGCAACGGTCTGCAGCGTCAGTTATCAAGAAATAACAGACCGCATTCTACATTAGAATTCAACCTATGAATTCAACCAAGCCATGTAATAAAAGTTATTAGTTAATGACGAACTAATCATTTACAAAACATCATTATTATATATTCATAAATGAATAAAAAGTGATATGATAATAACATTTTATAAATGTTTTGTTATTCAGTTATGTAATTTATAAATTATTAGTTAATGAACTAATCATTTTATAAAACATGACTACATTCATAAATTCAAGTACTTTATTGAGTAGTATTGAGTATGATTAGTTCAGCATTAACTAACTTTTAAGGGACTTATAACTGAACATTATTATAAAAGTGTGTGTTACCCAAACTTAAATAAATAAACAAATACAGCACATATATGAGGGAAGAGGTGGGGAAAGAATTAAGGATCAGATACAAAGTTTAAAGTAAAAAGTTTAGATTATTCTGAAATTATTTTGTTTTTAACATTTTATAGAGGGTTCACCCAAATAAAATGGCTTCCATGGAAATGGAACGTGAGCACGCCAAGAAAAGGAGTGCAACCAGGAATGAGGAGGAGGAACACCCTGTTCCTCTCATACAAGGCAGTGTAGCACAGTATTTCAGAGGAGGTAGACCCACCCTAACACAAGAGAGATTTGACAAATTGATCCTTAACTTCATCATTCAAGGACTGCATCCACTTCACACTGTGGAGAGACCAGAATACACAGATTTATTTAGAGAGATTTTACCCTCTATGCATTTGATGTCCAGGAGAACATTGGGAAGAATGCTTGAGGATGAGTATGCATCAATGAAAAGCACACTGTCTATGATTTTGTCCAAACAGAATCATGTATGTACCACAACAGATGCGTGGTCGTCAAACAACAGAAGCTTCCTTGGGGTGACTATCCACTGGATAAACCAAGAAACACTGAGCATCTGCTCTGGGGCATTAGCCTGTCGCAGGATCCTAGGGCGCCACACGTATGATGTTTTAGCTGAGATGTTGCAAGACGTGCACAGAGATTTCAACATAAAAGACAAGGTGACCGTTACAACCACAGATAATGGTTCAAATTTTGTGAAGGCTTTCAGTGTCTTTGCAGAAGCTCAAAGAACCATTCAAGACAGAGAAGAGGAGGATGAGGAAGAAGAGGAGGGGCACACTGTCTTCATAGATGTCACAGACATTTTTAATGAAACGGAAGAAGACTACAGTCTCCCACTTCATCAGCGATGTGCCTGCCACACCCTCAACCTGGTTGCAACGAGAGACATTGAGAGTGCTTTGACCCAGTCAGAGGCCTTTAAAAAAGTATCACGATCAACAATTAGCAAATGCCAGGGACTGTGGAACAAGCAACACAGAAGCACACAAGCTTCAGACATTATCAAAGACAAGCTAGGGTGCCAGCTGATAGTTCCCAGTCCAACAAGGTGGAACTCCACTTACCATGCCATGGAGCGCTTGAATACCTGTATTCTGACAAAAGAACAAGACCTCCAGGAGACCTGTGAGAAGCTTCTGGTGACTCGCTTCAAAGCAACAGAACTCACCTTCATACAGGAGTATGTTCAGGTAAATATTACCTTTTTTTTGACATGTACTTAAGTTAACCGATGTTCATGCTGTAATCCATGTATCTGTCTGAACAAAGGCAACCACATTCCACATACGTCTATCAGAGTTTAGATGATTAAAAATAAGAAAACTTATATTATTATTACTTTTGAGTAATTGTTATTTATTCCTTGTCTTTCCTGTGCATCTTTAAGGTTATGGCGCCTCTGGCCAAGGCCCTTGACGTACTACAATCAGATAAAATGGCCTACACAGGAGTGTTGGTGCCAACGATCTCAATTCTCCTCAATAAAATGGAGCAGATGAAGCATGAGGCAAACATGCATCACTGTAATCCACTGGTAGATGCCATCATCAGTGGGGTGAAGAGGAGGTTTGGATACATTTTTCAAGATACAAGGTTGCTCATAGCCTCTGCAGCTCATCCTATGTTCAGATTGGCGTACATCCCCAGTGGAAAGAAGGCTGATGTTTTGTCAAACCTGAAAGCAGAAGTTAACCTGCTTCACACTCAATATCCAGATGATCACATGCAGACAGATGGCGAGGACCCAACTGATGATGGCGATGAAATAACTGGATACTTCCCATCACTCAGAACAAGAACAGTTCTGAATGAAGTGGACAGCTACTTGCAATCACCCGAAACCAACCTTGTCAATGCATTCCAAAACTTGCCGATGATGAAGAAGATCTTCCTGAAGTACAACACAGGAGTCCCTGCTAGTGCAGCTTGTGAACGACTCTTTAGTGTAGGAAAAGACATTTTCCGACCAAAGAGAAACCGTCTTTCCGATGCAAATTTTGAAAAGCTTCTATTATGTCGCGTGAATAAACACCTCTTGTTAAAAAGCTCAGGGTCCAGCCTGGCCACCTCTTGATATGTGGTGGCAGAAACTTGTTTCCATGGAGAGAGATAGTTATCTTACACACACACACACACACACACACACACACACACACACACACACACACACACACACACATGAATACACACAAACAAACAAACACATATACATGAATACACACACACTCTCTCTCACACACACACACACACACACACACACACACACACACACACACACACACACAAACAAACACATACAAATGAATACACACACACTCTCACACACAAACAAACACATACACGTGAATACACACACACACACACCTGGTTTTGTTATTATGTGGATCACATTTTTTGTTTGTTTTTGTTGCCAAATTGGTTTGGAACAGTTGTTAAATAAACAATTGAACTGAACAATTACGCTTGCCTATCTGTTTGACTTACAGTTTTATTGATCACTGAGATAGCATTTCAATATAAAAATTATATTTGAAAAAGTAGCTTAGATGTAGTAAACTACTTTTGCCATATTGTTGTAGCTTAGCTTGCTACATTTCCCAGGGTGGTAGCTTCAGTGTAGTGAAGCTACATTTAATGTAGAGTAACTGCTAGCTTAGCTCACTACATTTTCCAAGTAGCTTGCCCAACACTGGTTATGTTACATAAGCAGCCTTATTTGATCTTATGAGAATGCTTAGAAATCTTGTAACAATCTGTGGATTTGTTTTTCAGAATAAGAGTCCACTATCGTTGTCTATGTTGGTTATATTCCTGTAACTGATGTGTTAATGTGATGACTGAGAACAGAAAGACAAAGGAGACTCAGTTTGATGTAAAAAGAAAGAACATCTTTATTGGTTTCAACCACTGTAACAAGCCTTCCTACTAAACATCCTTAAGATTTGCATAGTTAACGCTGCGCTGTTCTAAGTGCAGTCTGGAATAAACGATCCCCTTAAATAATTTTATTTCCTGTGTCCGGTGTCGTCACTAACACTCTCACACCGGGCCACATTTGCATTTATAATTGTTATTAAATAAACTAAACCTTTAAAACGTTATGGACGGGACAGGGCCCTGAAGCGTCGAGACCTCTTTATTATAGCCCTTTCAACAGGCAGTGCTGTTATGACCAAATGAGTGTATTTATTTATCAGGCATGCCTCCATCTTTCTGCAAAATGCTTACTGTTAAAATAAAGTTCAAAAAGAAGGGTCTTTGATACCTCTTTTGAAAGCATGAAAAATGTTGCTCACCTCATATCTGGTGGATTACAGTATATTATAGACCTAAATGGACAACTTAAAAAGGGTTTTGTGTTTTTGGTAAAAACTTTGATAATTTTCTAATCAAAATGTTTTCATGGTAAGGATGACCTTTGCATGGAATTGCCCTCTGGCGTTCCTCCACCTCCCCAGCTCCACCTGCATAATTTAGGTATCTTGCTACCATACTCATCATCTAAGCATTGTTAGTCCCACTGGGTGGTTTATCTAAGCTCGAGATGAAGCATTTCTATGGACAAAACGCAGTTGAAAATGAATGGTGCATGATGAGAACACGAACCTTGTTCTTGGAACATGTTGTTGTCATTATTGAACTTTGCACACGGTTAGCCAAGTGTGCTGAGAGTTCAGGGCCGAGAACGGTTTGTAATTGTGCCGTGCCGTACCAGGCTCAAGTGGAAACACAACTGGAACCTTTTCCGAAGGTGGAAAAGCAGCTTTTATTTCTCAGCACATAAAGATGAACTATTTACCGTGATCTCAGACTGTGGTGATGTGGTTTCTCCACTGCATGGATCTTCATGTGTATCTTCAGGTCACTTTTAAAAGCGAAACTCGTTCCGCACTGATCACACGTGTGCGGCTTCTCTCTGCTGTGGATCCTCTCATGTGCTTTACGATTTGATGACTGACTGAATCTCTTGTCACAGTGTGAACACTTGTAAGGTTTTTCTCCAGTGTGAATCCTCTCATGTGATCTCAGATGTCCTGACACACTAAATCTCTTGTCACAGTGTGAACACTTGTAAGGTTTTTCTCCAGTGTGAATCCTCTCATGTGATCTCAGATGTCCTGACACACTAAATCTCTTGTCACAGTGTGAACACTTGTAAGGTTTTTCTCCAGTGTGAATCCTCTCATGTGATCTCAGATGTCCTGACACACTAAATCTCTTGTCACAGTGTGAACACTTGTAAGGTTTTTCTCCAGTGTGGATCATCTCATGTGTTTTCAGATGTGATGAAAGACTGAATCTCTCGTCACAGTGTGAACACTTGTAAGGTTTTTCTCCAGTGTGAATTCTCTGGTGCTGCTTTAAACTGGCCGCTGTAGTAAAAGTCTTCTCACACTCAAAGCACATGTACTCTCTCACACCAGTGTGAGTTTTCTGATGTCTATGTAAATATTGCAGCCGTGAAAAACTCTTTCCACACACAGAACATGAATGCGGCTTCTCCTTCGTATGAATTGTCAGGTGTGTCTTCAGGTGTGATGCATTAAGAAATGTTTTGCCGCACTGATCACATGAGAACGGCTTCTCTCCGGTGTGGATCATCATGTGAACATTAAGGTTTGATGATCGACTGAAACTCTTCCCGCACTGATCACATGAGAACGGCTTCTCTCCGGTGTGGATCCTCATGTGAACATCAAGATTTTGTTTGCTTGTTAAACTGTTTCCACACTGAGTGCAGGTGAAAGATTTCTTGGCTCTTCTTTTCTTTAAAAATGTCTGTTTAGTTTTTGAGCGACTCAAAGGTTTTTCTCCAGTTTGGACATGATGTTCCTCCTCCACTTCTCTCAGTTCTTCACTCTCCTCCTTCACTTCACTCAGTTCTTCACTCTCCTCCTCCACTTCTCTCAGTTCTTCACTCTCCTCCTTTACTTCACTCAGTTCTTCATTCTCCTCCTTCACTTCTCTCAGTTCTTCACTCTCCTCGCTCTCTTCCATCGGGACTGACATGAAAGAAAAACTCTCATTTGAAAATTTTCTAAATAATCAAAATAATTCGAAGACAGAAATATGGAGCGAATGGATATTAAAATGATCCCAGATGTAACAGACAACTTCTATAAAATATTACAATAATTTATGTATTTTTAAAAATGTATTATACGTCCCTGAAACTTTCCATGAATGAGGTACAATGATCTTCCAGTTATTTATTTTTGAACATTATAGGCACAAATTCCATGTTTCTGGAGTGAGAACTATTAAATATGTTTGATCAATGACACACTTATCTAACATTATATGAACATTAAAATACACATATTGGCATATACTGACACCAACTTTTTGATATTTAATTATGTTAAAAACTACTACAACGTTTTAATTAAGGGCCGTTCACACTA
Organism: Phoxinus phoxinus; assembly: GCF_949152265.1. Lineage (NCBI taxonomy): Eukaryota > Metazoa > Chordata > Actinopteri > Cypriniformes > Leuciscidae > Phoxinus > Phoxinus phoxinus. The sequence continues at coordinate 3,726,005 of NC_136876.1, forward strand.
AACTTCTCCTTCCGTTGACTTTACATGGACGTGAAAGTGAGACACAAGAAACACAAGATCAAGTGAATTTCACTGTGAGAAAGAACACAAATGTTTGCAGTAAAGCAGAGTAGATTGAACATTTTGGAATGATTATTATTTGTTATACATGTTTGTAAAAATACGCACAAACTCTGGTAACATTGTTACAAATTGTAAACCATATATAAATGTAAAATAAAACCGGTAAAATATTTAAATTTTGTTTGACCTGATGTTGACAATATGAAACCTCCCTTTTACTGACCATTTGTTGAAGAAAAACCCAGAACATTCTGTACCATTAGTTTAACTGTTTATCTAAATGTGATGAAGTGCTTGAATGTTTCTAACATGAATGTTGTTCAGCATCATGAATGAATGAAGAATAAACACCAACCTCTTTGTTCTTCAGGATCTTCAGTGTGTTTCATTCTGCAGGGTTCTGGATCACTCGTGTTCTCACTGTCCTCTTTAATAAACTCAGTCTCTGCAGATTTCAGCTCTTCCTGATGCTTTCATGCTCGTCTCCACTTGTAGCTGACGGGGATTTACAGCATTTATTGGAGAATTACTGTGGGAGGAGCTTCACTGATGACGAATTACAGTGGGAGGAGCTTCACTGATGATGAATTACAGTGGGAGGAGCTTCACTGATGATGAATTACAGTGGGAGGAGCTTCACTGATGATGTGATTGCAGTGGGAGGAGCTGATCTTTCCAAAATCTAAAATATATAAGTTACTGAGTTTGTTTGTTTTTTGCTCATGGACAACAGAATATAATAATGTATATATAATAGTAAGAAAAACAGTTGAAAGCATAAACAGAAATATACTTTGGGTAGTAGCCAACAAATCCCCTCAGTCTGCTGACACCAATGAAATGAGCTTTAAGTGACAATTTACAGGAGATCTGAGGACATCAGCATAATAAATGAGGTGAAAACAGGAACTATTGTCATGAAATAAAGAGTGTTTTCAGCAGATCTGTTAATATTGATGAGCCTCAGACTATCAACACTCATTCAACAAGCCATTCAGGATCATCAGCAGATCATCTCACTTTATTCTGAGTGTTTGCTGTTAGAAACACATTATTTGAGTCAGGATATATGATAAAAGCCTGTAAAACTACTATACTATTTTTCACAATATAACATGGATAAATCATCAATAATAAAACAAAATAATTAAATAAATAACCTCTCTTTATGAACCTCTTCAGGCAAATAACTACAACACCTTAAAGGGCACCTATTATGACATTTAAAATGTTCCTAATGTTGTTTTGGGAGTCCCCAACAGCAGTTCTACATGCATGCAATGACAAAAAAAACTTTAGTTGTCGTATAATATGCATTTATTTTTACCTGATTTGCTCACCGACTCCCAAATGATTCGTTCAACGACTCATTTTTTCAAACCCCTCCTTTGCGCGACGCTAATCTGCGTTGATTGGTCAGATGACCCAGCAGTGTTTACAGAGATAATACTTATTGTTTAACACGGAGTACAATGATGCTTTTATCAATTAAATCGTGTTATAATAATGATTATAGTCCACTGCTTTGTAGTTTGTAGTAAAAAACTAAAAATAAGATAAAGAATTTAATGTTATGTTAGCGAGCATAGCCCAGAGTTCATATTGTAAAAGCACAATCAGTCTTTGTTTGCGTTAGCCCGATGCATAAACATAACGTTTTTACACACACACAAAAAAAAGGCAGTTACGTTACTACGAGGTATTCTATTCTTTAAGACAACTCCGAAAACAACGACAAACACTTCACATATCTCAATACAATTGTCATTGAAGACCTAGAAGCTAAACGGTGCTTACACAACAGACAAAATAATTATTAAGCATGCTACATAAAACATAAATGCAACAATTATTAATAACACTTACAGGTTGTGATACGGAGGAGGAAGCTGATGCAAATACATTTGGAACTGAACCTTCCTTCAATATCAGCCGGCTCGCGAATCCAAGTTTGATTGCATTTAAGTTGGTAAAGCAATCGTCTTCAAAATGGCGCGAACAAAGCACAAGGCTCGGACTATACTTCTGTGGTATAGTTGTATATATGAATTGTAGCCACTTAGTCTTCAAATGCTGACTTCACTTGAGCCGCACTTCAGAACACAGCGTCTCGTCGCCATGATGTTTTCAAGTTTGCCTTGGAGCGCAATAAGTGGAGTCAATAAAAATGACTCAGAGTCGACTCTTACTTTTGAAAGACAATAACTTTATATACGGTGCACTTTCATATTTCAAACTTTGCAGGATGTTTTTGTTCACTTAGATCTATGTTACACACTACATGAAAGGTAAATTTCAAAATTCCATAATAGGTGCCCTTTAATATGTGAATCTAAATATAGTTTGACTTTATAATAATTAATTGCAATAAAGAAATTCAATCATTATTACATAATTGTATGTACAGAAACTGACAATGATCATAAAACTCTTAAAAAAAAGAAAAGTAAAAAAAAAAGAAGTAATGTTTCCAGTGTCAAACTTCAGTTCAAACATTAATATTTATCTATATTCCCATCCGTATAGATTTGAAATTTCCCAAGTTCATTTATGGGACGAATATAGTATCAGAATTATTAACACGTGCAAGCACAATTATCCACGAACTTGATAAATGTTGCATGTATGTTTTACTATCCACAACCAAATGCCTTTCAATTTGCGTGTGCAAAATTCAAAATTGAATGAATGTGTAGCAATTCGTACAAATAGAGACAAATTTGTGAATGCAAATGTTTTCTTTTGTATTAGTGTATCATAATTTGCGCATGCAACAAAGAAGATGTGCATGTGTGGATCAGATGACACACGTAAAAATGTGTCTCTTTGTACAAATTGCTACATATTCATTCAATTTTGAATTTTGCACACGCAAATTGAAAGGCATTTGGTTGTGGATAGGAACATACGCCATATTCACTTTACTTAAAATGGGAATGGGAAGTTATAAATACTGAATTAAGAGTACACTTAGGGATTTAAGTGGATGTTAATCGCATTTGTGTGATAATATTTTAAATATATAACTGCTAAATAGGTGAAAATCAATTTTGACCATAATTGACTGCACCCCTTTTTAGTGACTCTATCCATAAGAGTATAGTCACATAGCTAAAGTCAAGAGCTCTCTATAACAATTGGTCCCATGTCTGTAGCCCCTTCTGTTCCTGAATGACAAGGATTTCAACATGCACTGAGGTCAAGGTTCAGAGGTCAATATTTCAAAGCAGGAGCCATTTCGAATCTTCATACTGACATATATTACTCTCAAGGCCGAGACCTTTCCAACGATGTATTTGGTTTAGTCCTACGTCAAGGCTTTAATTTCAACATTTCATGGACACAGCCCTGTCCCAGGCATGGTTTCCATTACCCTTCAAATTGCGCAAATTGAAATTGCGAATTGAAAATACGTACAATGGAAACACGTCAATTTCGCAAAAACTCTTGTTTATCGCAAAAAAGTTTTTACGCTCGCATGAGGAGGTTTTTCAGGCAATTCGAAAAAGGAATATTTCGCAAAACTGCAATGGAAACAGTTTTTGCGCATTTACAGTCACCTGACTTAGAAGACGTGGTGTGTTTGGGGTCCGTGTACGCAAATAATAATAATAATTATCATCATTATTATAACATTTACTAGGCTACATATTTAGAAGACGCTTTTATCCAAAAAAAGGAACAAAGCAATTCGTCAAATGTCATTCATAATACGGGTTAGAAAATAATAATACAGGGCTGAGATTATCACAAATAAACACAAGATTTTGACGCATATCCAAGGGTTTGTGTGGAGTGTGGAGCGCGCACTACATGGCACGGAGGCGCGGGCGTGAACACTTGCATTTTCCTATTGTGAAACTAAGTGAAACAACTTAATATAGGCTACTCTATTTCTGGTCATACAGAAAATAATAATACATTATTTGTAACTACTTTTATTTGTGTAAACAATAACAAGAAAACGTTGTGCTTTTGTAAAATAAAATAAAACAATCAGGCACCTTTTCATGATCTCCGTGAACTGGAGCGCGAGAACTGAAACTAAATATAGCCTATTTACTTTTTTGCGCAGCAGTTGGTGTAGCCAGTTCAAATAAAAATGTTGGTGTTCAACTATGCGTTTTAAAAAGACAACCGTTCATTTTCGTTTTTCAATTACGGGTTTAAAAAGGAAAAACGAATAGACACAAAAGTAGCCTACATGGATCTTGGAATAGGAGACAGAGTTCTTTATTAAATTCATAAAAGAAACAATAATTAGCCTATAGGAATACTGGATTCTAAACCTCAAAGAAATGCCACAATCAAAACCTCGGAGCAGAAATGAGGGTGAAACACCCAGAAACTCCTTATATATCGTTCGGAGTATAAGGGTCTTTCCCTGCCATTAATGCTTGGATAACACGTATCTCCTTCCATTAATAATAATAATGTCTAATGCGGTGGCTGTGAGATTATATAAATCAACGTCCGTTGCCGTGATTTTTGGAATGACTTATCGCGCGAGAAAAAAGGACGTTTTAGTTGCATAACATCGGTTAATGGAAACAACGTCATTTCGCAATAGTTTTTTATCTATATTTAGATAATAGCGCAAATCTGTAATGGAAACACGGCTAGTGAGGCCTTTGGAGGCCCAACCTCCAGCCTCCAACCTCACAGGCAATGCCATCACAATTGTGTTTATTACAGTAGTGCACATATGTATGTACCACACCCAAGTAGAATATGCACTATTTAAGTGTTTTTGCACGAGTCATGAGCTTGTGAGTGTAACGGAGTAAACCTCAATCCTCTGATCTCAATAGGCGCTCTAGTGACAGATGCTAGAGGCTGCAGTCTTTAGCCTCCTTGTAAGAGTCATGTCATGCCGGACACCCGGGTTCGAGACCCGCAGGACCCGGGTGGAGGGGTTACATTGGTGCCGTGACCCGGATGGAAGTGAGGTTTAGTCTATCCTTGCTGAATAAAAGTATAAGCCTGTTAAGTTCACTCAACAGGCAATGCCATTACAATTGTGTTTATTACAGTAGTGCACAAATGTATGCATCAAGACAAAGGAAGATATTTCTCCATACAGTTTTACAGGATGTCAGTGAAAGTTGATTTTATTTATGTCTATATTGATGTACATTTCGATGATGCAATATGGAAAGCATAACAGAAAAAAACATCTATGGTTTAAATTCCATTTGATGGTGTTCATCAACAAGTATGCAGAAACAACAAACAGTATATTGCATACATAGCCTACATACATACATACACATACAGTATAATATGGAAATACTGAAGTAAAGTACATCAGAATCATACTTGGCAATATTACATACCCTGCCAATGTATGTAATGATTTTTTTTATATGCAAAAATAACAGTGATTTATTTAAAGCACTACTAAGGAGTTTTGGGCTGAAACCATCTGCCCATTCTCTCATTTCCAGCTGGTGAGGTGAGCTTTCAGGGTTTCCAGGTCCCAAAGTGGATCTCTATAGCTTTAATAATGTCTAAAATGACACGAAAATTACTATGAGTCATTTGATATTCATATAATACAGGTTATTCTGTTTAATCCTGTTCAGCTTGTGTAAAACAAGTAACATTTGTTTCTTGGAAATTGAAACAGGTCTCTTTATGTATTTCAATTTATATGTAATTTTATGGCAATTTAAATCAATTTGATGCTTCAAAGGCATAATTATTGCATTGCCAATGAATAATACATAAAAAGATACAACTACTACTGGTCTTCTATCCAAATACAGAGGCATATACAGATATAATGATGGCACTTGGTACATCTACACAGGATTTTTAATTAGGTTATTTCTAAAGATCTATATGTACTGTATGTAGCATATACAATTTAGGCAATGAATAACAAGCCAAAAACTTTGTTTATGTTTGTAGTTATTTTATTCATTATCATTTTAAAATTAACAAGTTTTTTTAAATTCATTCTTCAAGAAGAGAGCAAATGTAAAAATGTACATTTGCTGAGTAACTCCGTCAGGCTAGCAAAATGGTATATCATTTTATGAAATATAACTATAAAAAAATATTCAAACATTTCAGTAACTGTTAACATTGTTAATGTTTAAACTGTTGTGTATGGTGTGTATGTAATAAACTGTACATTAGTACACCTATACCAGGTCTCGCATGGAACCCAACAAATGAGGACCTCTGTTCCCTAAGCCAAAACATTTTTTTGTGTGGATTGACTTGTTGATGAATTGTTCACCACAAAACGATCAATTTAGGCAAACAAAGTAAATATGGTCAATTTTTATATCATGTGGACTTTAAAGATATTTCAAATCAGATTTCTTACTAGAGATATAATTGCAGAATCTCTCAATATTATTCTGACTAGTCAAATTATAATTAAGACTAGTCAAAATACAGTTATGACTATCCAACATATTTATGGATAGTCAAAACATAGTTGTATGCTAAAACGGCTTGCCATCGTTTTTATATGCTAATACGGCTTGCCATACTGGTTACCGTCTCTTCCCTCGTTGAGTTGAGTTTCAGTGTCGAGTCTTCTGAGGTGAGGAGAGCAGTTCACGGTATTTCTCATATTCTCTCAACAGACATTTACATCGATAGTCTGGCGTTGTAATTTATTTGCTTTTGGTGTACTGTGGAGTGGGTAAAACTGTTTTTAATGGGAGGCTAGCAGATACCGATAGACTCGCGCTAGCGAGGGACTGGAAGGACTGGATGAAACAATTTGAAAACAGAGCGCTTTTGTGTTCTTTGTGTGATTGTTTCGTCAAGTCAAGAATCAAAGTTTAAAATCTATGAAGGGAATTAATGTGAATCGATCTCAATTGTCATAGGCTACTGGATGGAACATAGCCTGCTAAATGCTTAACATTGAGCTTATAATGAGCCACGTGAGACATTAACGCAATACTAATAAATATGAATAGCGTTTTACTCGCTATAGCGTTTAGTTTTAAAAGTTTTATGATACTTATCACCAGTTTCTGTTATTATTTGAATGATCTAACTCCTTAATTGATTGATGTAGGCTAGTTATCATAAGATCAAACTAGCTATAGATTTATGTGGACATATTATGCTGTAATTATTTATCTGTAGTGGTTTATGAAGATGAGTGTCATTAGTGATTGTTTTTGTATTATTGATGTTTTATCCATGTCATAGTGTGAGAAATAACAGTATTGCCTTTCAGTATAGCAGTAGTTTTATAGGCTTTTATATCCTGACTCAAATAATGTGTTTCTAACAGCAAACACTCAGAATAAAGTGAGATGATCTGCTGATGATCCTGAATGGCTTGTTGAATGAGTGTTGATAGTCTGAGGCTCATCAATATTAGGGTCATTCCTGGGATTCGGTAATATTTCAACCTTGACTTTTTAAAATTTTGAACTACATATGATTACATTTCTAAATACCCCACATTATTAGGCACATATCAAACCTTCAAAAAATCATATTTTCCCATCTCAGGCATTAAAGACTTTTTATTATTTTCATTTTTTTTTCAGATTTGTACACCTTTTATTCTCAACCCCGTAACGGACAAAATTTAAGTAGTTTAAACAGGATTTTATACAAAACTTGCTATAAAACAAACATCTACCTACTGCTCATGTGTCCCTCATACCAATTCAATGACTTCAAATGTAACATTCATGATAATTTTCACATTTGTATGTGATGGAAGTTACAATATTAATGTGACAGGGTTGAGAATACTGTGATGGGGTTGAATACTGTAACAGGGTTGAAAGGACACATTGGCCTACTTTTTGTATTTGTTTAATACGAAAATCCCTCTTTGAGACTCAAACAAAACACTATTTTATTTTAGGCAACCATGTAATAAAGACATAGTCATATTTAGTTTCTTTCGTTTTTACTTTATTATCTGAACTGCAGTGATAATTTGCGAAACGAACCAATGACATATGTGACAGGGTTGAGTGTGATGGGGTTGAATTTTTTTGCTCAAAATGGCCACTGCTCTTAATGTGGTGTAGAAGAGTGGGCCACATGGCAGCCAATTAAATAAGTATATTTTAGATTTTTATGGATTAAAATAAAATTTAAAAAAGTCATAATTTTCCATCTTAATTGTATGTGATGGGGTTGAGTTGTTAAGCTTGACAGTACCCTCCCTGACTATAATACACCTCAAAAAATTAATAAAAAGTGTGATAACACTCACCTTCTTCTGCACCATGTTGTTGAAGAGAGCTGAATAATGCAACTTCCTGTGAATGATGTCACATATGGGTGGAGTCTAAATTATTATGGGCGGAGAATGGTTGGCGTGACGGGGTTGAGTTCAGACTGAGGGACATAACTTTATAAGTTGTTTTTTATCAAATATCTAGCATTTTCTTTTAACAATTCTTTTCAAAAGCAAAGAACACAAATAAATACTTGCATTATTGCCGAAAATTATAGACACTGTGCACATTTTATTAATTATTTTCCAAGTACAAATTCAGCGAAGAACCTCAGGGACATGACAAAATGCTTGCTGTAAGACATAAATAAGATTTTTTTTAATGATAAAAATTATTTAAATGCAATAATTATTTGTATTCAGTATAAAGGACATACCAAAGTATTGTGAAAAGCTTTTAACATTTAATTTTGGTGAACCACCACTTTCAAAAATCTAGGGGACTGAAATATTACCGAATCCCAGGAATGACCCATTAACAGATCTGCTGAAAACACTCTTTATTTCATGACAATAGTTCCTGTTTTCACCTCATTTATTATGCTGATGTCTTCAGATCTCCTGTAAATTGTCACTTAAAGCTCATTTCATTGGTGTCAGCAGACTGAGGGGATTTGTTGGCTACTTAAGTCTATTTCTGTTTACGATTTTAACTGTTTTTCTTACCATTTTTTATATTTTGAAGAATTTAAATTATTTATATTCTTTTCTATATTTCTAGATACCCGTATTTTAATGAAGAAGCAGAATAATGTTAGGATTAACAATAAAAAATAATAAAAATGAATAAATTGGCATCAGTTACTGTACGATGAATAGATAGACAGACATATTATGCTTAAAAGTGTAATTTATTATAAAAACAAACTCAGTAATTTTTTTATTTTATTTTGGCAGATCAGCTCTGGAATTCATCATCAGTGAAGCTCCTCCCACAGTAATTCTCCAATAAATACTGTAAATCCCCGTCAGCTACAAGTGAAGACGAGCATGAAAGCATCAGGAAGAGCTGAAATCTGCAGAGACTGAGTTTATTAAAGAGGACAGTGAGAACACGAGTGATCCAGAACCCTGCAGAATGAAACACACTGAAGATCCTGAAGAACAAAGAGGTTGGTGCTTATTCTTCATTCATTCATGATGCTGAATAGGGCTGGGTGATATATTTGCGATAATATCGCAACAATTTTGCTGACGATGTAAAATTTGAAAATATTTCACATTCAAGTATACTTTCCCAAAAAACGTCCAATATTACGTCCCCTTTTCGTCCTGTCACGTATTACAAGAGATAGCCAAAGATATGATACCTGTCAGTACTGTGGAAAGACCTGGCTTCAAACTGCTAAAGACAATCGACCCCCGATACAATTTGCCTTGCTGTACATACTTTTCCCAGGACGCTCTCAAAATTGTATTTCAAAGTTTGCGAAAAGCTGTCACAGAGGCTTTCTTACTGATCATCAGCTAAAATTTCAAAATCAAAGACCGCAATAAGAGAGAGCGGCAACAGCCCTGGTAAGATCATTTTGTTTCTTTACTTTTAATGAAGATGATTGTGTGTTAAGCGTCTGCGACTTACTTTCACTTTGATTTGCGATAGTTTGAACGTTGGCTTGATGAATAGATGCTCAACTGTGGCGATGCGTGTTGCTAGCCTGGCTAACGTCAGACCTTGTCTCATTGAGACGTGGTCTGGGAATCACATGTTAATTTTCTCGTATTTGAGGCGTGGTTTACGAATGCCCAGAGCCGTTAATTGGGCGCTACGAATGTCTATCAAATGCGCCTGTACGTAGCTCATAGCCAATCGTTTCAATTATACCAGATGACGTATGTAGAGCGACAGAATCGAAAATCACGCTGCGCGCAAGGGGAAACCCAGGCTAGCGTGTTGCAGTAGCGTCGTAATATCTGGATATAACATGACATATAGCCTATAACACGCTCTCACACGGTTATTTATTTAAAAATAATATTTGGAAGATATATTCATGGAAAGTTTCCAGGACATACAATCAATTAAAAAAATTATAAAAAATGAAAATCAATTAGTGATTGATCAATTGAAGTAGTTTTTTTTCTACTTAAAAACTATAATTTCGTTTTTTTACTAACCCAACTAATGACTCATCCGGACTTTCCAATAGGTTGCACGTAAGGGAAAAAAAAGTAGCTTCCACTTAAGAAGAGTTGTGCACTTTTAAACATTTTTATTTTAATATCCCTTTACAAAATTTTTTTTTTTCTACTTAAAAACTATAATTTCGTTATTTTACTAACCCAACCAATTACTCACCCGGGCTTTCCAATAGGTTGAACGTAAGGGGGAAAAAAGTAGCTTCCTTCCACTTAAGAAGAGTTGATACAATGGTATTGGTTGCTAAAAAGGGTACTACTTCGCCTATATGGTCCTAAGTTCCCTCACATGCTGGAGAAGAGGGAGAGGAACCAGATGCCGGCGCCGCCACCGTGCCTAACAAAAAAAAGTGGTCTTTGGGCAGCCTTCTTGCGAAGACATCAATTGACGATAATATCGTCCATTGGCACAACCCTAATTTAAACTGTGCTTTCGCGCGTTGGCTGGTGCTGAGCCAGAGTCGGACGCGTTCAGCGCTGTCATATATTACAACTTTTCAGTGTTTTCGCATAATGTTTATTTTAGGTTTCAGACATTTACATAAGCACGAGTAAAACAATACATTTGAGGTTTGTAAAATACACACTGATGTCTTTGGACGCAGCAATAACAATATATTAAATTAAAGCTGCAAGCAGCGATGAAAGGGCCCTCGCACCCGTGCCACCGCCCCCCGGTGGCTTTAGGAAGACAGAGCACGGTGGGCAATGTGCATTTAAGAAGAATATCATCGGTCTGCGGAACATAAATGGGCGTTTTTTCCCTAAACGGGAACACCCCCCTTTTCTTCTTCTCCTTCTACGAGGAACTGTCAACATCCGGTCTATATTATGTCAAAATAAAGGTTGTACATTGACGTTATCATTGAACCAAACATAGGAAAGCAGGAACTTACGTTTAGAACTTACCGAACGTCGCAGTAGCAGTTGAAAATGTTTGGTTGTGCAGTGCATTGTTCTACTTGTCAAAAAGCTTGCGATTATAAAAAAAAAAAAAAAAAAAAAAAAAGTCTTGTACTGCAGTATCAAACCAGTATTTCCTACAGTAATTAACGTTACTGCAGAATAGGCTACTGCACCTCAACAGTTGTAGTACTGTGTAGTAAGTGCAATAATTTGGATACGAAAAAACTGCATTCATAACAAATACTACTACAGTGTTACCACTGTATACTTGGGCTACTGCACAATGCAATATTTTGGACACGAAAATACTGCAGTACTGTTTTCCTGTCACACTTTTTTCAGTCTAACAAAGCAGCAGGGAAAGCAAAACTGTCTCATAACCCCAATCGGATACCACACTATCCGTGGATCTGATACTGCTTTGCATTCAGAAGGACTTATATTAATCTCCACAATACACCAAACCACATCAGTAATATATTTTTTTATAATATTCATAATATTCCCTGTGTATATCCCAACAAAAATGGCCAAACTAAAGTATGGATTTTAATATCACCTGGGCATTGAGCAAATTTGTTTAAGATACAAGAAGCATTTATTTACAATCAGACAGCATAGTTCACAAGGGTTCCCTTATTTACACACAAATACTTGGCTGAATATGGATATTTTCAATAAAGACCATTTATTTTATGTAGCAAACTTAAGAAAACGTTATTGCCATGCAGTATAACAATACAATGTAAAAAAACAAAAAAACAAAAAAAGTAACTTTTAAATACAAAGTACCCCCTCAAACAAACCAAATATTTGTAGGCATTAATGTCTTGGTATAACAATGTCTTGTTATAGTGTGTGTGTTGTGTTTGTGTTGTTGTTGTTTTTGTGTGTGTGTTTGTGGTGTGTTTGTGTGGTGTGTTTGTGTGGTGTGTACTGTATGTGTGTGTGTGGTGTGTGGTGTGTTGTTTGTGTGGTGTGTTGTTTGTTGTGTTGTTTGTGGTGTTGTGTTTGTGGTGTGTTGTGTGGTGTGTTTGTGTTGTTTGTGTGGTGTGTTGTTTGTTGTGTGTTGTGTGTTGCATGCTTTGACCTACTTTTGCAAACTGTACATCCTGTACCAAGTACCTTCCATAGCCTGAGTGTCTAAGCACCAAGCATGCCTTCATCCATTTTTTTTTTTTTGGAAGAAAACAAATGTGCTAGTCGTAGCACAAGGCCACTGCCACAGCCTGCCACCTTGAAGATTTTGCCTATGCTAATATGCACCGGATTACTTTCAATTTCAAGATCCTTAGCCATGCTATCATTAATGCTGATCATTGGATGAAAAGGCCTCGAAAGATCTCGAAACAATTTAGATACCCAATTAAATGATTCCAGCATGGTCATGTCCATTCTAAGTGTAATTCCAATGATCTTCTGCAAAATCTCTGGAGGGAGGTATGACTGGTCCTGGTCCTGGTCCCTTTCTGTTGCAGCAGGTGTGACCACTGGTCCTTCAGTGTTGCTGAGAGATGGAGAGAGTTTAGCATATTGGCCTACATCTTCAAATGTAGGTAAATCACAAACTAAGAATACAATGTGATACCTTTCAACAGTAAATGTCTGCAATACTTGCGCACACCACCACCTTCTGATAATTGTCATGTCCGCCTGAAAAGTATTGTGGTCAACTTCCAAATAGGACAAGTAAATGACTGAACATATAATATTTAATATAATCTGATTAAGATTTTAAGGTAAAAAACCCACCTCATTGAAGTCGAATGGTTTTTGGAGGGTAGCATACATAGCATACTGAAATTAAGATTAAACAAAGTTACTAATTCAGAATAAGTCAATAAAAGACGTTACAGAAAACATTAGGCTACAACTACCATCAGCATGAACACCCCACAATTATTTCTGAGATGCTGAAGAGATGCACCCTAGAGAAATCATAACGGAGCATGGTAAATGACGATGATCCGTTCATATTTGCATTCACTCTCTAAATCAAATTGCATATAAGCCCCTTTCTTTCATAGGCAATACTTTTTTTTAACAGCAACTACGGTCAGCAAGTGTCACATAGGAACACATGATTGTCTATGCTGCTATACTAATTGTAATGCATTAGGGCTCCATCCACACATGCCAATGTTTTACCTCATAGTCTGACAAGAAAAGGATGTTCCACTCTTCACTGGACACCATATGTGCGAGGTTACTGAAAATAATTTTGAAGACATTTTAGTTGCAATGCTCTTTTAAATGGAACATTGAACCCTAATAAGGAATTGCCAATACTCTGCCTTGACTACACATGTTAAAAGTTTAATTTCATGGAACAGCAAGACCCAATTGGTTAAGGACCCAATTCCAACCATAAAGCACTTTACAGCTGATGTTTCTCACTCAGCCATTATCTACCTCCTGCGCTTATCGACCCCATATCATAGATGTTTTATTTGTCTAGTAGACTGAGCTCTTGACTTACCCTAGGCAAGGAAACTGATGAAAGAAATATGCTTTTAAATATATTATATTAGCATTTTCTGTATTTTGTGGCAATTTCATATTAGAATAAACATTCCTGAAACAAATTCCAGGTATAGAATCATTTTGCATTCTTCAGAATCAATTCCCAGCCCCAGTGCCGATGACAATGTTGCGATGTACTGTATCATATCCAAAGTAAGGATAATGTTTGTATAAAAATAGTATAGTATTTCAAAGAACAATATGCCAAGGTGAGATTACTCACACACAAAGTCCAGTGTCCTGGCTCCCAGGCTGGGAGAAGCACAACATCCTTGGATGCAAAGTCACACTGGAGAAAACAAAAACTTTTCAAAGAGGAACTTGAAGGATATGAGGTAAATACAAATAGGTAGATAGACAAGGTAGATACAAATTATTTTACATCACTACTCACAATCATGGAATCAGCAGGACAAGCTGATAATGGAGGAAGCCACGTCACTACCACATAGGCATCCACAGCAATGGTTGCTATGCCCTTTAATTAAAAAAATAATAATAGAAACAGACTTTGCCTACACCATCAAATTCAACTGTTAAAAACAAAATCAGAGGGCAAGGTTATTTCGTAAAATGAATAAACCACGGACTTACATGTGCATTTGCAGTGTTTGCTACAATGGTGAAACAATCATTTGCAATCTAAAAGGAAACAATAAGATTATTCATACTGTACTCCACAAGTAAATACAGATCAAAGGAAAGACACTAAGTTTATACTTACCGTTGCTTCTACATCTCTTTCTAGGCCAAGTGTCCAAAAGTCTGACCTTCTGAGGATCGGGGAGTTGGCTAGGACAATTGGCTCATGTGGGTTGCCATTAATGTCCAACACATAGTCTAGCTATGGGGAAATATGCATAAAATGATATACATGCATGCAAGATTGAAGATGCTGATAGAGAAATACTACTATTAAACCTTACTACTTGAGAGAGTCTTGCATGTGGTGTTTCTTTCCAATTTGCAACTGTGGAGTCAAGATTAGTGGGGTGAACAGCTGAAGAGAGACAAAAAATAGAATGTAGTATTGGAAACATATATGCTATATGTACTGTATACAATCACTAGTGAAAACAGCTTGAACATGTCTCTTACGCTGACATTGTGGTGGGAAATTTGGGTCTAATTCTGTTGTCTGTGAAGTGTCCATGACAACATGTGTGTCTGGGAGAAGATCACATTCTCTTGTCTGAGAAGAGGGCAAGAGACAGAATTCTGCCTGTCCATACTCATTGAGAGTCAGTGGAATGTCAGGGCTCACAAGCTTCCTTAACTCCTCCATGACTGTCTTGTTTTTCCGTTGATTGTAGTGATGAATGATATTTCGCATCGTGAAGACATGTGCAGAAGGAGAGAGCATGTTCATGAAGTAATTGTTTTTCTTCATGATGGAGAAGAGCTGTTCAGCTACTTGGCTGTTTATTCTTCTGGCAAGCTCTGGTACCAGCCCTAACTTCCGGAGGATATCTCTTGGATCTTTCGTATTTCTCTCGTGGAAGGTGTCATAGAGACAATAGTGTTCTTTCGACCCAGTCAAAGGATGGCCATTCGGGTCCGGGAAAGTTTTCTTGGTTTTGAGCCAGGGTAAACTGACTGTGCCACCTTTGGATGCCCACTGCAGGTTTTCAGGGCTGGGGTCCAGCAGTCGACCCTCATGAGGGCTGAAAGGGACCACCTCAGGTTCTCTCAGGTTAGCATGTACTGCAAGCCCTCTGGCAAAATCGTAAATGCTTATATTTGGCATGTGTTTCCACGAGAGCAACAAGTCTGTGAAGTCTCGCGGACTTTCTGCCCGGATGTTGCATTTTAAAGAAACAACTTGTCCACAGGGGCACATGACAACAGCCCAACCACCTGTGGTAGAAAGAAAGTACTCAATGATGTCCAACTACATTACCAGTAGACAGTCCAAAAGATTAACGTGATAAACACTTGTGTTGAGCCAGTTATTTTAACTTACCAGATGCACCCCAAACCTTCAGAAATACTTTATCGTACTTGCTTCTAGTGGCCATCTCTTCTCTTAGACGCAAAATTAATTCAATTTTTGAGCCCCTGGAATCAATGCCACACTCCTTAGAGAGTTTGCGAATGGCATGGACCTGTAATGTGTATATATATATATATAAAAAAAAAAAGTGTAATTGCCAACTGCTGTATTGTTTGAACGGAATAATAAAAAAAAGAGACACGACGTTTATGTCACATGCATAGTGTGCTGGTGTGTGTGAGGGGGGAGGGTGTGAGAGGTCTTACTTATAATGGCAGGGGATATAGGGTAGTGAGGGTAGAGAGGAATATTATGCGTGGAGAGATGTAAGACAGGTCCATGAAATAGAGGGAGAAAAAAGTGCTGAAAGTCAGGTGTGTGTGTGCGTGCAATGTGTTTGGATGTGTTCATAAGTGATGAAGAGTGAATGTGTGCAAAGTCAGTATAGTATGAGTTTAAGGTTCAGATCATGTTCAGGAAATGCAGATAAGCTCACCTTCAAATTGGATATTTCGTCCAGTAACCGATCCTTTATGTCCATCTCCCTGCTTTCATTCAGCTGCATGGACATGTGGACCATCATATGCTCTGTATTGAGCACCATGTTCGACTTACGAGTATGAGAGCCAATCCAAGGGGCCCAGTGGTTGTATGTGGGTTGAACTTGGAAAGGATTTTGCCTGTCACCTGAAAGAAAACAGTCTGCACTTAGGGTTTGTAAGGGCAGTAGATAGACAGGGACAGAGTGTAGTGGAGAATTGTATTTCAGTGGGTAACATTACATGGCAATTATTTAAGATTAAAGTCACTTACTTGGAACAAAACCCCTTGTGATTCTCTCTAGGCATACAGAGTCCCAGAAGTCCTCAATGTCCACCTTTCCATCAAAATATATTAAAAAGGGGTTATTGTGTGCACATCCCAACTTCTGGCAGGTGCTGGACAAAAAGGAATATTAAAACGAAAGGATTGTAATGTCCGCAACACTGCTACTAACTCCCATATTTAATAAAAATGCAACGTTTCGACCCTACTGGGTCTTCTTCAGGCCTGAAGAAAGACCCAGTAGGGTCGAAACGTTGCATTTTTATTAAATATGGGAGTTAGTAGCAGTGTTGCGGACATTACAATCCTTTCACCTTTCCATCAAAACCATCAGGTGGATTCTCTAGTTCACTGACTAAGTAATAAGAAATATATAGTTGACAATACATGGGGGGTGGCATTTTCTAGAATAAAACCCGGACTGTACCTGCCATGCTAAAAACACAGTTCTTGTGGAGATCCATGACGACAATAGGAGGGTGATGTCCACAGCAAACACAGGCAAAATCATAATTATGATCTGTTAACGCTTCAAAATGAAGGTACCCATGTATCAGAGTGTTTTTGTTGGTCAGCTCACATGTTTCAATAGCTCGACCTAGAGCTGTGTGTGTCTGAAATAAGAGATCTTCAATAATAAATTATATGAAATGCACAGGTATGCAATATCCAATTTCACATCTTGAAAAATGTACAATTACCTGAAGGCAGTTTCGAAGGTAAATACAAAAATGGAGAGTAAGAATGACTCTGTCATTGAAATTGTGTACACCATCCTCCCATTCTTGATAGCAAATCATCATACCACATGAACTGCATTTTTTGGAATAAGTTGTCACACCTGTATTACATTAAGAAATCATTACTGTAGTATCACCTAAAACTTGGAACAATAAATATATACAACTCAATGTTAATTTTACATGACACTTACCCTCAACGACTCCCTTCAGTGAGATTATTTTTGCTTATTTGGTTATTATGAAGGGTTTACTGAGAGGAACATTGGGACATTCTGGACAAAGTTGTTCCTTTGGGATCAGATGCATTGGAAGTTCAGCCTCACTCGCCAAGCCACAAAACTCTGAGGGCAAGTCTGCAGGAAGCTTTTTTTCCCTGTGTACATGTATTTCACTATTCTTTTTAAGTTTTCTTTTTGAGGAGGGTACCTGTATTTAAGAAAGCAGGGTTCCGTTTCAGGCTCTTCTTCTTCAGCCTCATCATTTGCATTTTCAAAATGCTCCTTCATTGATTGGAATAGGTGCCACTTGGCAATGCACTTGTGATAACAAGCCTGTTTTCCTGTAGCACAATGACAGTGCCATGTGTTTTTGACTAAGTCAAACATTACCATCATTCTGCCAAACTGGTTGCAGTAGGAGAGGTGTGGCTCATAAACAGACAAAAATTTCCTTGTGGAAGAGCTTCCAACTTGAACCTCAATACTGAAAGGGATACCTTCCTCACTTGCTGCTGCTTGTTTCTGGAGACATATCTTTTTTTTCTCTTCACTGAACAACTTGCTGCTCACAATTTCTCTGAGAACATCTTCCTCAAGCTGGATCTTAGAGGTGAGGGGTGGTGGACAGTACTTCAATGACTGAATATGGGCACAGTCATATGTAACGAAACCACTCCTGTGCATTAATTTGGTGGTTCGAGCCAGATGTTTTTTTCTGGACGTGAATGGGCCCACTGTTACTGTTAAATGACTTTAAAACAGCATATTCCCATATCAGTGTCCAGACATTCGCACGCTAAATGGCGATCCACTCTTATATCTTCTTTGACAATCGGGTGTCGTCGTCTCATGTGTTGTTTAAGATTTTTTTTTATTCAACACAAGTGCACAAATTGTGCACTACACCCGTCTCACTTGAGAAGAACTGTTGTCGTTGTTGATGTCACTTCATCCAGCACAGGATGAGTCTGGGGCTGGTGCTCTGGCCTCTGGTTTGCCCCCTGTGAATTCTGTGATTGGCAGGTGCTGAGGTGTCTCAATAAATTATTCCTCCTGGGAGTGGTAGTGACTGCCCTTTCTGCAGCCCAAATTGCATATGTACATCAAAAATTCTGAAAAAAAAAGAAAAAGAAAAAAATCAAATAGTTGGCCCACGTAACGTGAAATAATGGCTTGGCAAAGACAGCTGACCATCAGTAACTTCATCACTAATAACATTATTTTTGTAATTTTATAACCAATTAATAGAATATTTCATAGAAGGCCATGATACAGGGCATAGTGCAATATATGCGACAGGCTGTGTACAATACATGAGTCAGTGTGCAATATAGGACAAACACTTTTTATAACTTTATGATCTTCTGATTAAGTGATGCAGATTTGTGGATTGTGCATAACATAGATGGGAGAATCTTATGATGCGTAATTGGTGGAGGGGTATGTGGTCTGTGTGTGTTTAGAGTGTCTGCATTAATTTGTTTATTTACTATACTGATGGGACAATATTTAAAGGAAGGCCATGATATAGGGTAGGATGCAATACATGTTGTAGGCTGTGTGCAATACATGAGGTAATAAGGCAGTGTGCAATAGAAGATTGTGATGCAGATTGTGGACTGTGCGTTCCTTGAATACTTATCATAGGGCTATTTTATATGATATGTACTTGTAATAGGGAGGGGAATCTCTCCGTGTGCATGTCTATGTGTGGGTGTGTGTTTTGTTTATATTGTGTAAACATGATTTTATGTGTACCCGTGCCAGACTCTCACTTCCCAAAGATGAATTTCTCCACTCTGGAGATAACAAAGGCTTAACTATCTATCTAAAACATACCTCTATGATGCACCACCGTCTTTAGATGGCTCTGCATGTGGGTTTCCACCCTGGCATAGTCCCCCTTGTACTGAGGACAGAAAGGGCAGTGGAGCAGTGTGCAGCCTGGGTCTGGGCATCTTTGGTATTGCGGCTTCTGACCGCTGTACAGTACTGAAGAGTGTAACTACAGTGAAAGGAAGACATATGGAGAACATTAACCAAACTCAAATTGTATTCTCATATCATCTTGCTGCTGCTTGAACTTGCTGCGTTGTCTAACGTGTTCAACAAACAAGAAACACGGATTCATAATGTTTTTTACATCTTTACTTTGAATGACGTTTAGATGGAAAGAAACAATGTGCGTTGCTGACACGTTTTTAAGTTGCCACAAAAACACGATTACTAGATTTATTATCAGTATTTAACTTACCTAAGCAATCAAATTGTATATAAAATCAAACAATCTTAACTCCGTTCTGGCTAGCTGAACATAAAACTACGGCTTACGTCGAGCCTCAATTATAACGTTACCCATGCCATGCCATTACATCGTTAACTAACTTGCTAACTTGCTTGTTTGCTTGCTTTCGTTGTCAATGAAGAAGGTCCGACCTACGCTACAGGAATGCCCATTGGGGAGTTTCTGTGGCTAGTCTGGAACGCCCATGCCACAATTGGACCCTCCTCTTTAAGTAGGTAAATATAGGATTATGTCAAAGTCAGTTACAAAAATGTCCTTTATTATGGGGATAATAGCATGCGTTATCACTCAGATAAGTGTTCCTATCATGTTTTAGCATGTTTAGAACTCAATGGCATATTAAATATGTCGCTAGTAATGCATCACAGTGTAAAACGTGTCACTTCCTGTCGAGAGTAGGTGGCGCTATTACATTAACTTAACATTGTCATGTATATGTGTTCAGGGCAGGACTCTTATCAAACGTGTGAAGTTTGGGGCAGATTGGACATTGCCTTCTTCAGTAACAACAACTTCCTGTTTCATTGCATTAGCATGCTTTAGCACTTAGCTAAGAATTGCTAGCATGTTTTAACATGTTTCTAACATGTTTCAAACTCAATGGCATATTTATTATGTTGCTAGTACTGCATCACAGTGTTAAACATGTCACTTCCTGTTGCCAGTAGGTGGCGCTATTACTATAACTGAAAAGTGTCATGTAGATGTGTTCAGGGTAGGACTCTTATCAAACGTGTGAAGTTTGGGGCAGATTGGACATTGCCTTCTTCAGTAACAACAACTTCCTGTTTCATTGCATTAGCATGCTTTAGCACTTAGCTAAGAATTTCTAACGTTTTAACATGTTTATAACATGTTTATAACTCAATGGCATATTTAATATGTTGCTAGTACTGCATCACAGTGTTAAACATGTCACTTCATATTGCCAGTAGGTGGCGCTATTACTATAACTGAAAAGTGTCATGTAGATGTGTTCAGGGCAGGACTCTTATCAAACGTGTGAAGTTTGGGGCAGATTGGACATTGCCTTCTTGAGTAACAACAACTTCCTGTTTCATTGCATTAGCATGCTTTAGCACTTAGCTAAGAATTGCTAGCATGTTTTAACAGGTTTCTAACATGTTTATAACTCAATGGCATATTTAATATGTTGCTAGTACAGCATCACAGTGTTAAACATGTCACTTCCTGTTGCCAGTAGGTGGCGCTATTACTATAACTGAAAAGTGTCATGTAGATGTGTTCAGGGCAGGACTCTTATCAAACGTGTGAAGTTTGGGGCAGATTGGACATTCAATGCCTGAGTTACAGCAAATTCCTATTTAATTGCAGTAATAGCATGCTTTAGCACTTAGCTAATGTTTTAGCATGTTCCTAGTATGTTGTTAGCATGTTTAACACTTGCAGGCACTTTTTAATATATTATTAGGAGTCCAAAACAGTGTTAAACATGTCACTTCCTGTTGCCAGCAGGTGGCGCTATGACTGTAACTGAATTTGAGCAAGAACACCGAGTTTCGTGGCGATTGGTTGAATTGTCTAGGAGGTGTATTTTAAATTCCATTGCATGTGTTTTTCGGCTACCCGAAATAGCCGACTTCCTGTTGGGCTGGGGTAAAAAGTCAGAGCATGAAGGATATATGAACCGATGAGATCTATAAGTGTACCGAGTTTCATATTATTCCATGCAAGCGTGTTTGATTTATGGACCAAGTTTTCGGACCGCGTTCCAGGGGGCGCTGTCGAGCCCCCCTGCCACGCCCGGGTACCAGCTTCAGTCCGGCCCTGATGGCCGCGGGTTCTGACATTTGTGCAAGGTTTCAAGAGTTTTTGAGCACGTTAAGGCCCCCAAAAGTGCCCAAAAGGTAGTAAAATAATACTAAGAAAAAGAATAATAATCCTAAGGAAAACAATAGGGCCTTCGCCTTTTCAAGGCTTGGGCCCTAATAATCCTAAGGAAAACAATAGGGCCTTCGCCTTTTCAAGGCTTGGGCCCTAATAATTCTAAGGAAAACAATAGGGCCTTCGCCTTTTCAAGGCTTGGGCCCTAATAATCCTAAGGAAAACAATAGGGCCTTCGCCTTTTCAAGGCTTGGGCCCTAATAACAAATAATCCTTAGAAGAACAATAGGGCTCTGCGCCCTTTCAGGGCTTGGGCCCTAATAATAAACAGAGCAATTCCAAGAGGGTCCTCACACCATCGGTGCTCGGGCCCTAAATATAATTTGCCAACGTGTGTTATTCCTATCGGACAAACATAGTTGAAGTAACTATAAAGTTGACTATATTCTTCTCACAGTTCACCGGCCACTTATTTGCATGTATTTCGGGAGAAACTGATGAATTCACATGCTCTAAATCCGACTGATAGGACAACAACATGGCGGCGCCCATCTCACGTTATAGATCAAGATCAAGATTATTTATAACCAAACACACTCACTTTATTTGAGAATCGGAATATCAGATAGTTGATGACATGGTAAGCAAGTTTGTGAATATTTTGAATAAAAAAGGAAAAACTAAATGAAAGCGACATTGCGTGACGCGTCACCATGGAAACATTAAAGGGAACGTTCTAAAATAATGCTGACCTTGGGAAAAAAAATTCACTTTGATGGGTCGGTTAGAATATTTTTAAACTTATGCGTGAAAGGGGTAAAGAAAAGATAGAAAATAAATATTTGTGTGCTGTAAAGTGGTTAGAAAAAATGTAATCGGAATCGGCTAAAATCGGTATCGGCAGGTCAAACTCAATGAGTAGAAAATTGTAATCGGTGCATCTCTAATAATATTATATAGCAATTGTCTACTTCCTACTATTACATCAGGGCTCACTTTCATGTCCTTTCACTTTATATTTCTCTCTTTTAATTATTTTGATGTACTGAAAATTAAATGTAATAATTTGTTTATTTCATGTCAGACCCAATGGAAGAGAGCAAGGAGAGTGAAGAAATGAGAGAAGTGAAAGAGGAGAGTGAAGAACTGAGAGAAGTGAAGGAGGAGAGTGAAGAACTGAGAGAAGTGAAGGAGGAGAGTGAAGAACTGAGAGAAGTGAAGGAGGAGAGTGAAGAACTGAGAGAAGTGAAGGAGGAGAGTGAAGAACTGAGAGAAGTGAAGGAGGAGAGTGAAGAACTGAGAGAAGTGAAGGAGGAGAGTGAAGAACTGAGAGAAGTGAAGGAGGAACATCATGTCCAACCTGGAGAAAAACCTTTGAGTCGCTCAAAGACTAAAAATATTTTTTTTAAGAAAAGAAGAGCCAATAAATCTTGCACCTGCACTCAGTGTGGAAAGAGTTTCACAACCAAACCATGTCTTGCACGTCACATGATGATCCACACCGGAGAGAAGCCGTTCTCATGTGATCAGTGCGGGAAGAGTTTCAGTCAATCTACACACCTTAATTATCACATGATGATCCACACCGGAGTGAAGCCGTTCTCATGTGATCAGTGTGGAAACAGTTTCACACACAAACGATATCTTGAACGTCACATGATGATCCACACCGGAGAGAAGCCGTTCTCATGTGATCAGTGCGGGAAGAGTTTCAGTCAATCTACACACCTTAATTATCACATGATGATCCACACCGGAGAGAAGCCGTTCTCATGTGATCAGTGCGGGAAAAGTTTCAGTCGATCTACACACCTTAATGTTCACATGATGATCCACACCGGAGAGAAGCCGTTCTCATGTGATCAGTGCGGGAAGAGTTTCAGTCAATCTACACACCTTAATTATCACATGATGATCCACACCGGAGAGAAGCCGTTCTCATGTGATCGGTGTGGAAACAGTTTCACATGCAAACGAAATCTTGAGATTCACATGAGGACCCACACGGGAGAGAAGCCATTCTCATGTGATCAGTGCGGGAAGAGTTTCAGTCGATCTACACACCTTAATTATCACATGATGATCCACACCGGAGAGAAGCCGTTCTCATGTGATCAGTGCGGGAAGAGTTTCAGTCGATCATCATCCCTTAATGATCACATGATGATCCACACCGGAGAGAAGCCGTTCTCATGTGATCAGTGTGGAAACAGTTTCACATGCAAACGAAATCTTGAGATTCACATGAGGACCCACACGGGAGAGAAGCCATTCTCATGTGATCAGTGTGGAAACAGTTTCACATGCAAACGAAATCTTGAGATTCACATGAGGACCCACACGGGAGAGAAACCATTCTCATGTGATCAGTGCGGGAAAACATTTCTCTGTGCATCAGCCCTGAAGATACACCTGACAGTTCATATGAAGGAGAAGCCGCATTCATGTTCTGTGTGTGGAAAGAGATTTTCACGGCTGCACAATTTACATAGACATGAGAAAACTCACACTGGTGTGAGAGAGTACATGTGCTTTGAGTGTGAGAAGACTTTTACTAGAGCGAGTGATTTAAAACTGCACCAGAGAATTCACACTGGAGAAAAACCTTACAAGTGTTCACACTGTGACAAGAGATTCAATCAGTCAGAACATCTGAAAACACATGAGAGGATCCACACTGGAGAGAAGCCGCACACGTGTGATCAGTGCGGGACGAGTTTCTCTATTAAAAGTGCCCTGAAGCGACACATGAAGATCCATACAGTGGAGAAACCACTTAAACACAGCCTGAGATCACGGTGAGTAGTTCATCTTTATGTGCTGAGCAACAAAGTCTCTTGTGTGTAAGTTAGCCACACATCACCCTCTAGCCAAATCTCTCCTCTCCACCTATGTGTGTGTGTGGTGAGCACAGGACACTTTGTTGATTGATTGATATCTATTAGGGATGTCAATTTTCACAAATTCCAATGATCGATCTCGTTTAAATTAATGGTCAATTAATCGATTAATCGTTAGCCTAAACACTGCAATATGAGTCTGCTCAACAGAATGACCGGGTCTGCAAATACAGCACAAAACGCTTCCTTACCAAGTGAATGAGAGGGTTTTTAATCTGAATAAAGGGCTAGTAGGATTGTAAAATGTTTCGATGTGTTGATCATTTAATTAAATTACTTATTTAATAATCAAATATAACAACTAATACAACGTGTCACCAACGCCTCAGATGCGTGCTTGTCAGAATGTGTTGTGGGCGTGCTCTTCCTGGAACAACACGCTGAAAACGGCAACGAAACCCAATGAATTCACAACGATTTAATACAATAGTGTTCTGATGTTATGTAATATGACAGTCCTAATCATAGTTGTTATTAACCGTGCATTGCTGTTTGAGCTACGTGCTGAAAGAACACCTGTAAACTGGAGCACTTTGCTAGCGAGTTATTTACCTCAAAGAAACGCATCCTCTATCTATGAGATTAATCAGATATATACGAAATAAACCTATTACAAATTATATCTGCACAAAATGAAGCGAATGCACGAGTGAACTTGAACTAAGTTACGTGCCATTCAGAATGACTCATGTTGTGGACGCGCTCTTCCTGGAGCAACGCGACATGGCAACAACCCAAATAATTCACAATTTGTTATTACAATATTGTTCTCTTTATAATGTTATGTAATATGACAGTCCCAATCATAGTCATTATTAGTCGTGCATTGCCGCTTGAGCCGCGTGCGCTGAATATGATCATTGCACGCTTTACTACAATGTTAATTCTTAAAGGGATACTTCAGGATTTAGGATTAAGCTTTGTATCAGTAGAAAACCTGTAGTATTTTCACATTACCGTCATCTAAGGATTTTTTGGCCAGAGACTAAAAACTACAGCCAGTAGAAGGCGCTAGATCCGCATGTTTTCAACCCGCCCATAGAGGGTGGGATGTCACTCACAGAATGCACAAATAGTGTCAGCCATCTTTTTTTGGAAGCTAAGCTAACAGGCTTTTGTTCTGTGGAGAAAGCTGAGTAAGTAGGGGTTACCATCCTCTTTTTCAGCTTATGCTTTCTGCAGTCGCCATTCATTGTTTACATGCACACCTTTTGTTTCAATCTAACTGAATTCATTCCGATTGGTGAATCTGAATGTAGTGTTTATATGAACGCTAAACAAGTGATCAGTTAATGTGCGTTTTAACATTGCTAAGAAAATTCCCGCTCCTCCGTGAGAGATATAAGACTGGTGCGTCTCACAGTTGTGGCTCATCAGTAGTCACACCACCGGCCTCGCGTCGTTCTCCCGCGGCTTTCAGTCTCATCCTGCTCGCCACAGTAAACATGATGAATGGTGACTGTAGAACACAAAAGCAGAATCCTGGATATTTTGGCCGATGTCAAATTACCGGGCAGACTCGTCATGGAGACTCACTAGTAGCCTAGCCTTGTTGTTTAACTGCGCTCTCTTACCGGTAGGCGTGGCTTGGGAGTGGCCTCCTAGGGCTGGGAATTCTGGGGGCCCTATTTTAACGATCTGAAACGCAAGTGTCAAAGCGCAAGTAACTTTGTGGGCGGATCCCGGCGCTGTTGCTATTTTCCCGGCGGATAAACGACTCTTGCGCCCAGCGCAAATCTAAAAGGGGTTGGTCTGAAGTAGCTTCATTATTCATAGGTGTGGTTTGGGCGTAACGTGACATAAACCAATCAGAGCGTCCTCTCACATTCCCTTTAAGAGCAGACGCGCTTGTTCCATGGCGGATTGCTATTATAACGGCGGATTTGCCAGCGCACGCCAGGAGCAGTTCACAGCCAAAGAGACCGACGTTCTCGTCAGGGCCGTAAAACACAGAGAAGTGACACTGGGGATGATGGGAGAAACCCACCCAAATTAGCTTCGGTTAAACAGGCGTATAATTCGGGTAAATGTGTAGCCTAATCTAGTTTTTTTTTACTTTTTCCTTTGGGACAAGGTTAGAAGCACGTCTCTGAGTCTGAACATCCATGCTACAGACGTTCTCAGTTTCTTAAAGTCTGAAAAGTAGCTTAAAAACACTTTTGTTGCATTCAGTGGACTGTGGGATACAAAGGCATTCACCAGTGGGTCTTTCTTCACCTCCGGGTCATCCACAGGGATCATCCCCCCTCAAGAGAAATTCTGGTCCCTTCAGCCACCGCTCGCATGCAAGGAATTCTTCAGCACTTAGACCCCTGGATGCCTCTTCTGCTGGATTAAGTCTTGTGCCAATGTATCTCTGTGCAACATCTGTTTCATTTCTGATCACAGCCACCCTATTGGCCACAAACGTATGAAACCTCCTTATCTCGTTTCCAATATACTTTAAAACAGTTGTGCTGTCTGTCCAGAATACTGATGGGTATAGATCCAGCTGCAACTCCCTCTTCAGCATCTTGTCCACCCTGACAGCCAGGACAACAGCAGTCAGCTCAAGATGAGGAATTGTTGTTTGCTTTAAAGGAGCAACCCTGGCCTTGCCCAAGATAAAAGCAATACTGACATCGTTTCTCTTATTCTCCATCCTGAGATATGATGCAGTTCCGTAGCCATACTCACTAGCATCGGAGAAGTGATGCAACTGCAGGTGAGTATGTGTTCCAAAGTTCTTTGGCTTGATGCACCTGTCCACTGTGAGCTCAGTGATGTGATGGAGATTAGCCAGCCATTTAAGACCACTGCTCGGAGAAGACATGAAGGTATGCTGGCATCCTAGCCGATGTTCAGCCTACACATCTCCTGCAGCATCCTTTAACAGGCAAAGTAAATGGTGCAGGAAAACCCAAAGGGTCATAGATAGACAATTCATGCACCATTTGTATGGCTTTAGCCTCCAATGACACAGATTTTAAACAATCATCCATGTATAAATTTTGGAGTATGGTGTTCAAAACACTGGGTTCAAAGTTGTCTTTGTAGTCTCGCACAATTATCCGCAGTGCATAATTCGCACAACTGGGGCAAAGACACAGCACCAAAGAGGTGAACTCTCATCCTGTATTGCATGGAAGCTTGTCTTGTTTCGCCATCAGGATACCACAAGAAGCATTAAAAGTCTGTGTGCTCTGGAGTCACCCTCACCTGATGGAACATGGCTTGGATGTCTGCCTTCAGCGCTACACGTTCCTGTCTATACCTGGTAAGTAAGGTGCTTGTGAGGTAAGGCCCCTGCAACAGCTGTGAATTCAATGAAATTCCTTTAAACACAGCAGCACAGTCAAAGACAACTCTAAGGGTTTTCTTTTTCGGATGGTATACCCCATGATGAGGAATATACCACAGATTGCCGTCAGCTCGCTTCAACTGCGGATGTGGTACAAGCTCAGCATAACCCTTTTCAATGACTTCGGAGAGGAAAGCTGTGTACTCTTGATGATAATCTTTGTTCCTCTTGAACTTCCTGTGAAGACTTAAGAGACGCTCACAGGCTCTGCGATGCTGTGGTTATTTGGCAAGACGACATCTTCAGCCTTAAAAGGCAAATCAAAGCACTAGTGTCCTTCATCAAGCTGAATTGAAGACTCCATTATTTGTATGAACTTTTGATCCTCTCTGGAAAGGCAAACATCGTCTGATTTTTCATTGAAATCCCGATTGTATTGGGCAACCAATAAGTCTTGTAGCTTGGCGACTGAGATCCTATTGGCAGTGACAGCAGGACGACCCATCTTGCTTTTACGCGACTCACCACCTCTCAGCGGACCATTCACGACCCACCCCAGTAGAGTCCTGACAGCATATAGTCCTTCTCCTTGGCTATTTATTATTTCCCATGGTTCCATGAGCTTCGGCGCATTGGTACCTATCAGCAATTCCACCTCTGCCTCAAAACTGGGAACTGTAATGCCTTCGAGGTATTTCCATCCCTCTAGGTCCTTTTGAGTGAGAATGTTATTTCTGCTCACAGGCATGGTCCTCTGAGTGTAGACTTCAGGTAAGTCCAGGAAGTTTTCTTCATTCAAGCCAGAAACTTCGAGACCACTAAGCAAGAATGTGTTTACAGACCTCTCTTGGCCAAGAGTACGAAGAAGAATGCTAGTCTTGACTCCTGAAAGATTCAGTTTTTACATTAGATGTTGGGTACAGAAAGAAGCTGAACTCCCCCCAGGGTCTAGAATGGCATAGGTGTTCATAATCGTGCTGCCGGACTTGGCCTTCACCTGTACAGGCACAATAGAGAGAACACATTCATCACTTCCGGCCCCAGTATGGCCACATGTCTCCAATGACACAGATGCATTATTGAATTACACTTCCTGCGTTTTAGATTTGATGTGTAGAACAGTTGGATGTTTGTGTTTACATACATCACATGTCAAAGGCTTGTCACATTCCCTGCTCATATGACCTCTCCTCAGACAGCTGAAACACACTCTGCCTACTTTCAATGCCTCCAGTTTCTCCCGGTGTGTCATCTCATCAAGCTGTGAACACTTCTCCACTGAATGCTGGCTCTTACACACACAGCATGAATCTTCGTCATACTTTTGTGAAGCTGGCCCTCTGCGCTGTTGGTGCCAAGCTGCTGATGTAGTTGATCCTGAGGCAGTATTGATGGCAGCAACAGTAGCTTGGCCTCTTCCGGTATATCTACTCTTGGGTTTAGAGGAAGGGTCTGATGGCGTACCCTGTAGTTCACCAAAGAGAGGATCAGACAGAATATTTACGTGACGCTCAATGAAGGCCACAAAGTCTGGGAACATAACTCTGTAACCACGGCGCTCCTGTAGCTCCCAGGCGACAGACCTCCATTTTTCCCTCAGTTTGTATGGCAACTTCATCATTATCAGGCGAAGATTGGATGGCACGTTCAACTCCTCCATATGCTGTAAATCTTCCATGACATTGCAACAGTCCCTTAAAAAGATTGAAAAAGACTGCAGAGCATTAATGTCATCAACCCTCATCGTAGGCCACGTCATAGCCTTCTCCATATAAGCTACGGCAATTTTTATTTCATTTCCAAAGTATTTTTTCAATAGATTTATTTCTCTCTCATACCCCTGCCCAGGAGCCATGTTATAGCAACTCCGAACCAGTTCTCTTGGCTGCCCTCTGGTATGTTGCTCAAGGTAATAAAGACATTCTTGTTTATCTGTAGTTTTCTTTTCAATAGCTTGCTCGAAAGCTCTAATGAAGGCAGCATACTTAAGTGGATCACCATCAAACTCTGGGATAGCTCGTGGCGGAAGAGAGGCTAAGGCTTGGTTCTGATTCAGCTGAACGATGATGTTAGTTTGCTGTTGCATAAGGTCATACAAAGTAGGGTGTTAAACATTGTCAAGAGAGGAATGATGATGCGACTGTGATTGCATATGTGTACTCCCTTGTGAGGTCAGTGGCTGAAATCCTGCTGTTAAAGCATTGGTGAGCCTGGATCCGTTTCCCTGCACTTCAGACCCATGCATGTAGTCGACTCCCTTGAGAGATCAATGGCTGAAGTCCTGTTGGTGCAACGTTGGTGGGCCTGGTTCCAAGGACGTTCCCCTGCGCTTCAGACCTGTGAGAAGATGGTGCATATGACACTGAAGATAAAGAGTTATCAGACCTTACTGAAGACTGGGCTTGTGGAATGTGCGGCCTTCCCTCAGGCCGTACAGCCAATGGCAGGGAATGGTCCTGTTGGAAAGAGACAGTTTTAGGAAGTTGCAAGACAGGAGCTGTGTTCGAATAACTTGATGTTTGTGATTTCAAATGAACATCAAGATAGGCATTCATGGCATCCTCTCCATTATCCTCTTCATACTCCACATCTTCACCACCACGCACATTTTCAAACACAGACAATCTAGTCGTAGCAGCAGCCAATTTGGCCTCAACCGCTAGCTGTTCCTTTTTCCTTTTCAGCTTTGCCTTTTCCATTTGAAGGGCTTCTTCTTCAGCATCAATGTCATGCATTTTTCTCAAAGCAGCTGTAGATTGTAAAAGTGCGGCTCTTTCAGCCTGTGCCTTTAAACGTACAGAAATAATCCTGGAAGCCTTTGAATGGACAGAAGAGTGATCTTTATGTTTTGACCCTTTACTTGAACATTGGATATACTATCTTCAGGCCTTATGTTATTATTAAGCAATTGAGCAATTATGGGAATGTCCTTCACCCCACTCGACTGCAATCCTTCTTTAAATGTCAGAAACAATCCCTGCAGCATCCCGAGAACTGGAACAATAAATCCCTCTGTGTATCTAATGCAAACAGAAAGTTGCTCAGTCTTTGAGGACTTTGCTTCATCAGCAATAACAGCAAGAAAACCCGTCTCGTGTACTTTCTTGGAAATCTCGTCATGAATGAGCTCTGCACACAATGCAATTATTTCATTCTGAAAGTCTCGGCTTTGTGCAGTTAAAATATTTGGACTGCATGGATTCAAAATCAGGGTCGTATTTTGAAATCAAATGACATACACTTAAATAATTCCCCCTGGTTTCTGCATCAGTTTCTTCACGATGTGAAGGGATACCTAATACCGAAAGGGTACTTTTTTTTCCCTACTGTGCTTTGATGGCTGTGTGACCCCAAAGCCTGTTTGCTGTCGCCACTTTTCTTCAAATATTGCAAGATCAGACGCAGAGTAACTATTTACAAAAGTTTGAGCTCGGAACTGGAAAAAACTGTCGGAGAAGCTGACAAAACACGCTTGGTCACAGGTGCATTTAAATAGCCAAAACAAAAAACAGAATCCAGTGAAACTGAGTACTCTATCCATGGGAACTTGTGATAGTAAAATGCAGAGAAGGCACGATTAACATGTACAATTAGGTGCTAAGGGAAAGAAGAAAAGTATGGGCTGTTTCGGCCCAACAGCTTTCTCCCTGATGTCGTTACCGTCTCCAGATCCAGATGCGGCAGGTTGATCTCCGCTGACAAGGTGGTGGTGTCTCCACGATGCCGCCGTCTCCTTCGCATGTAAAGCACGGTGATAATGACAATCTTCGTTAGATAGTCCATGATGACAATTGACAAACATTGCTGGATGCCATTTTATAATCCAGCATTACCTAATTCCAGAATAAAAGCATATTTTACAGGCCGATGATTTGTCAGTAGTGCTATATTATTTGATATCAAATTATATTGCATGCAATCATTTGTTCAGATTGTAGTTTAGCTCTGGGCTGCGTTTCCATATATAATGATGGATCTTAGCACTTACGAGCATTTTCTACGAGCGACTTTACGAACGTTCGTGTTCATTTCACGTGCATTTCACAAAAACAGACTTCGCACGATCGCACACAGCTGTGCTTCAAGTGTATGGTAGATCCGGGCAAGATTCTGTCACCTCACGTACCCCAGTTTGAGAACCATTACCGTAACCTATCTTTGTAAAGCGACCTTAGGTGTTGGAAAGGCACTATATACAAATCATTATTATTAATATTATTATTAATAACCACCCAAACACAATACAAACTGCTGGATACCAGTGCTGTGTGAAAAAGTCAGTAATTATTTAATGCCAGTATTAAAAGATTGAGGCATTCGTACACAAAAACAAACATTGCACAAACTTTATTGGCCAGCCGCCCCTGATTTTGGAAGTGAGCTGAGTTGATAATTATATAATGTACTGATGATATTCAGATGCATTTGAGTTCATTTCTGCTGTCGTTTTTCTCTTAACCCGGGGAATTACAATACAGTCGAGTCTTCCTTATCTTATATATTCATACTCCATATTTTCTGTCTCTTTCAGAGATGTCTGTGATCGGCTCCAGTCCAGATGATCCAGTGATCCGGGTTATTCTGATGAACAGGAACGGCTCTGGGAAAAGCTCATCAGGAAACACTATACTGGGGGAAAAGAAGCTAAAAGTAAAAACAAGAAGCTGAAGTGAATTCTCCAGATCTACTAGATCCATATCTGAATCTAGAGATGATGATGATGAGAGAACAGCTCGTCTCTCGAGTCTCGACACACCTGGGGCCTCATTTATAACCGTTGCGTACGCACAAAACAGGCCCTGAGAGAGGCGTACGCCACTTCCCACGCATAAGTCTTGATTTATAAAAACAAACTTGGCGGGAAAATGTGCGCACCTGCACGCAAACTCTGACCCATGCGTACGAACGTTTTGGAGATGCCGATGGTGAGCTGGAGTTATGCTTTTTGGTCACTTTTAGACAGAAAATCTAAAGAAAATTCATATAGAGAAAGATAATTCAAATATAATTTCACTCACCAAGCCTATCACTTGAAGCAAATATCCACACCTTCTTTAATGTTCGCGCCAGCGAGCGCGTGTGGCCGTTTAGTGAAACTGACGCATAACGGCAGATGAAGTAAAACAGTAAATCTTCATTATCAGTCCTAATCATACAGTGCATGTTCACAATAACAGTTTAAATAAATAAAAGAAAGATTTAAACTGTTTTACTTCTGATACATTTAGATTATGCCATTCTCATGAATGGAGTTAAACACTTAAACTACATGGAATCATTACCGAGAAGTTACAACCTTTTTTATATTCAATAAATCTAAATATTTGTAGTAGATGCGATGCTTTTGAACACTTTTCCTGTGGCATGCTGTGTTTTAATGTTTTAACTACAGAGATAATTGCTGCTTATGATAATACCAGATTGTCTGAGAAAATAATTTTGTGCAAATAATGCACAACAACAAGGCCTATATGTTTCCATTAAAAATGGAAATCAATTAAAAATACTATTTGGCCAGTGGAAAAGATTGAGAAAATCTTTCTCTGAAATGAATTTTATATAATTATTTTATCAATGTAATGTGACGGCACATCTGTATCTCATGTTTTCCAAAATGTACCGGTAAACATTGTATATGCATATGCAAATGATATGCAGATGAGGATATGCATAGTAAAATTAGGCGTTGTAAGCTCCATATATGGTTATTTTGGGAAGGAGACGCATGTGCGCACAATCTTCCGATGACTGGGATTTATCAAGTGAATTATGCGCAGGTTCTGGCGTACACACGGGTTTAGAAATCGGAATATTTTTTTGCGTACGCCATTTTTGGCTTTCGGGCGCACGTACACTTTTAGTAAGGATCCTACGCACAGTTTTATAAATGAGGCCCCAGGACTTTATGATAATGAACTCAATTAAGTGGAGATTGTAGCTGAAATAGTAAAGTGTATTATATTCTTGTCTCCTGGACTACACTTAAAGTGGATTGGAAAAAAAACATGAAGAAACTCAAAAAGTGTTTGGAGAACAGTCTTTAGAAACCTTTGTAGCCGCAAGGAGCTGCTACCGCTAATGCCCAGAGCTCCACTCAGCTAATGGCAGTTATGGGTGAAAACACTTATTAGCTTTGGTTTGAAATGTAAAAGTCAAAGTGCACTATTTTCCAACAGTTGGGTTTCTAAGTAATGACAATCCCCTTATTCTGTAAATCACTCCATAAAAAGGTCTGTTTAATATAAAGGCAAGGCAAGTTTATTCTGTACACATCTTCAGTGCATTGGTGCTGTCCTCAATGTCCTTCGAAAGCGCCTATACTGCTGTATGCATTTACAGCCTTGTCTGTGTTGACTTCTGAGTGACCTCCGATTGATTCCAAGATATCATACAAGTGACTAAATATTTTGGTGGAGAGCTTGTGAAATTGTGATAGACAAGCATTTAATTTGTGATTACTACAGCAGAATAACATGATGCTGATATCATATGACAAAAAGTGATCAACTTCGTAAGGAACACAAAACTTGTTCACCATTTTCTTACCCTCGGCCCATTCTCTCATTTCCAGCTGGTGAGGTGAGCTTTCAGGGTTTCCAGGTCCCAAAGTGGATCTGTATAGCTTTAGAAGTCTAAAATGACAAGAAAAGTATTATTAGTGTATGAACCACTTGATATTCATATAATACAGGTTATTCTGTTTAATCCTGTTCAGCTTGTGTAAAACATGTAACATTTGTTTCTTGGAAATTGAAATGGGTCTCTTTCTATGTATTAAACTACTTACTTATATTTCAACTACTACTGGTCTTCTATCCAAATACAGAGGCATATACAGTAATCAACTAGTAAAGTAACGCATTACTTTTAAAATTTACAACAAAATATCTGAGTTACTTTTTCAAATAAGTAACGCAAGTTACTTTGTTTTCCCATTTATTGACTGACAGCTCTCCTGTCCTCATGTTGAGACGAATCGAAGAGCAAAGGTGTGTGTGTGTGTGTGTGTGTGAACATGTTTATTGTAGTTCTAGACTAAAAGTGAGCATTTACTCATCTCACTTGCACAAACAAATATTCAATATTTCTCAATAAAATCAGTGAAATGAAGACTCAGAATACTATGCAAACCTCCAATAGCTAAATATGTTAAATAAAATTTGTATGCATTTAATCTCACTTTATTGACCAATGTACTTGCTTCTGACCTTCGATGATTCAGTTTAATAAGCAAAAATGACTATAGATGGATAGAAAGGTTTGCTTGTTTGCTTTCCTCTACTGTACACATTTCCTTCAGCCTGAGGATTATTATTTCACTTTTGGTGTGAAAGGGTCATTACATTTGCCCAAAAATATAACTTTTGTGTTAACAAGCCCAGCCCAGGTGGGGGAAAAAGTAACGCAAAAGCAACGTAACGTATTACTTTTCTAAAAAAGTAACTAAGTAATGCAATTAGTTACTTTTTAAGGGAGTAACGCAATATTGTAATGCATTACTTTTAAAAGTAACTTTCCCCAACACATAATGTATAACATAATGATGGCATTGGCACATCTACACGGCATGCCAACTACTGTTCCACTTCCTGCCCTAGGGTGGAACCAGCACCATCATGATGTTCTCCACACAATGGCATCTGAACAGAGGGACACCAACCTGAACATCAAGGGCATACAGTAAAGCAAATGTCTCCATTTACATCCATTTTAATTAATCTAAAGCCTAATCAAAACTCAAACTGCCACAAAATATAAAAGGTTCCTTCCTGGACCATGTCCCACCCATCCATCAAGTTATAAGTAATCCTGCTTACAAACAAGAAACATACAGACAAACACAGGTGAAAACATAACATCTTTGACAGACGTATAACAGTTATACAAAACTGACATTTAACACAGGATTTTTAATTAGGTTATTTCTAAAGATCTATATGTACTGTATGTATACAATTTAGGCAATGAATAACAAGCCAAAAACTTTGTTTATGTTTGTAGTTGAGTTGCAGGCTGTAGAATGCACTGATTGCTATTACGGTTCTAAATCACCTTAGAGTATTATTACACAATTAATGTCCAGTAACTAGGAGAAAACTGAAGAAGCCAGAGACAAAGATCAAATTCACTCACTGTATTGATTGATACATTCTTTCACAATGTCAACAGAATATAAATGTCACAATAAAACAGCGTAGGCCTACGCAAAAATAACAACCATAAAAAACATAGTCAAAAGATACAATTATATTAAGAGAGAGGGCAATGGAGTGATGGTAATACGTAAGTGTACTCAGTTTTAGTCCCAAGTATTCCAGAGGAAGTCCGATTAATGGAAGAAGGGTGCAGATGTCATCAGAAGTCGATCCTCAGACGAAAGGGTTAATAGCTGCGATGTTCAGTATGTGTGTGTGTTGGGTTTGTGTGACAGGTCCGCCGGACAAAATGTAGATGAACGTGTATGTGTGGTTCTATAATAAACAAACAAACTCAATTAGCTTCTGTTACAACTCTTACAATAGAAATGCTGCATCATTATCACTTCACGTGATTGAACGTGAGAGGTAACACAAACTTGTAATACAGGTATAATATAACAGCTGTTCTTTTATAACTGAATAAATATCTTATTGATACATTAACAGAACATAAAACAATGATTATTAGACTAAATAAATGTAAGATAATCACTTACAGTCTGCAATGACGCACACGCGAATATTCACCACAGAAATCCAACAACCTCAGGAGCGATCACACAACATCAGCCGCCCATCACATATGAAATACCAAACTGCTCACCCGCTATATTATCGATCTATAACTTTATGGCCTTCTGATGCACCTTAACTCGTCTCGTTTGTTCACAATAATAACTCGCGCCACATCTCCTCACTCTTTCTCCATTGCCGCGAATATGCGATCTCTCGCCCTTTCTTACAAAACTCGCGAGACTTCTGATTCAAACCTCGCCCACTAGGCACACTCAACACTTGAATTGGTCAATGTAAAACTATAATAACAACATAAACATAAAATGGCCATGCCCTTTTGCACAGTAGTTGTTTTATTCATTATCATTTTAAAATTATATATATATATTTTTATTCATTCTTTAAGAAGGGAGCAAATGTAAAAATGTACATTTGCTGTCTGTCAGGCTAGCAAAATGGTATATCATTTTATGAAATATAACTTTTAAAAAATATTCAAACATTTTAGTAACTGTTAACATTGTTAATGTTTAAACTGTTGTGTGTGGTGTGTATGTAATAAACTGTACATTAGTAGGCTACACCTATACCAGCAGAGGTGTAGTGGTAAAAAAAGAGGTGGGTAAACTATAAATTCTGGTGGACCACGACGTGGTCACCCGGTAAGGTGGGCCACTGCCTACCGGTGTGTGTGTATCCTGATGACATCGCTATAGGCTATCATTTGATGGTACTACCAAGGGTATCACTGGTTGTTCCCTCATCATATAGGTCACACAATCACTATTCAATTCATACATTAATCTAAGTTCTTGTTAAAGAGACTCAAGAAGGAATAATATGGTTGAAATCTATAAAGTTTACTAAATGACAAAACAAAGAGAACAAAAATATTTAAGAGAGATAGAGAGGGAGGCTTATATCTGTCACGACACACACAGGAAAAGGTAAGGTCCAGGCGCAGTATTTATTAGGGGTAATCCGTACTCACAAAACAGTCCAGGCAAGGGTCATAATCCATAAAGGCAATCCGAAGACACAAGACAAGAACAAGGTACAGGCAACAACAGGAACGGAAGTGTGGGGACATTAACAAGGACTCCGTGACACATACTAAAACAGACAGGGTTATATACACAGGGAAATGACAATGCTAATGGGGAATTGGCTGAGTGCAATGATTAGTGACAAGGGACAGCTGAGTGTAATGAGAAGACAAGGATCGTGGGAAATGTAGTTCAATAGTGTGATGGACACCGTGGGGAAGGAGGACATCTAGTGGTGACCCAAGGAACATAAACCAGACACTGTGACATAACTACGGAGCGGCTACCAGACGCTCCAAGACCCACAAAAAACAAACAAAGAGTCCAGGCAGGAGGTGGAATGGTGGAGGATCAGGGGGAGGGATGGAGGGCCAGGACCATGAAGGGGGACAGGAACAGGGGATGACAACTTAACCGGCGGCCGTGGCGAAGCAGACAGTCCATCGGGCGGCCAGGGCGGGGACGACAGTCCATCTGGAGGCCAGGGCGGAGACGACAGTCCATCTGGCGTCCATCTGGCGGCCACGGCGGTGAAGACCCCTCGGGCGGCCACGGCGGTGAAGACCCCTCGGGCGGCCACGGCGGTGAAGACCCCTCGGGCGGCCACGGCGGTGAAGACCCCTCGGGCGGCCACGGCGGTGAAGACCCCTCGGGCGGCCACGGCGGTGAAGACCCCTCGGGCGGCCACGGCGGTGAAGACCCCTCGGGCGGCCACGGCGGAGACGACCAGGGTGAATACGACCACTCGGGCGGCCATGGCGGTGAAGACCAAGGCGGGACAGGGACAGACCCTGGCTCGGGAACAGGCACAGACGCCACCGGCTCAGGAACTGCAACAGACACCACCGGCTCAGGAACTGCAACAGACACCACCGGCTCAGGAACTGCAACAGACACCACCGGCTCAGGAACTGCAACAGACACCACCGGCTCAGGAACTGCAACAGACACCACCGGCTCAGGAACTGCAACAGACACCACCGGCTCTGGAACAGCAGACACGGGCTCCGGCTCTGGAACAGCAGACACGGGCTCCGGCTCTGGAACAGCAGACACGGGCTCCGGCTCTGGAACAGCAGACACTGGCTCCGGCTCTGGAACAGCAGACACGGGCTCCGGCTCTGGAACAGCAGACACGGGCTCCGGCTCTGGAACAGCAGACACGGGCTCCGGCTCTGGAACAGCAGACACGGGCTCCGGCTCTGGAACAGCAGACACGGGCTCCGGCTCTGGAACAGCAGACACGGGCTCCGGCTCTGGAACAGCAGACACGGGCTCCGGCTCTGGAACAGCAGACACGGGCTCCGGCTCTGGAACAGCAGACACGGGCTCCGGCTCTGGAACAGCAGACACTGGCTCCGGCTCTGGAACAGCAGACACGGGCTCCGGCTCTGGAACAGCAGACACGGGCTCCGGCATTGGAACAGCAGACACGGGCTCCGGCTCTGGAACAGCAGACACGGGCTCCGGCTCTGGAACAGCAGACACGGGCTCCGGCTCTGGAACAGCAGACACGGGCTCCGGCTCTGGAACAGCAGACACGGGCTCCGGCTCTGGAACAGCAGACACGGGCTCCGGCTCTGGAACAGCAGACACGGGCTCCGGCTCTGGAACAGCAGACACGGGCTCCGGCTCTGGAACAGCAGACACGGGCTCCGGCTCTGGAACAGCAGACACGGGCTCCGGCTCTGGAACAGCAGACACGGGCTCCGGCTCTGGAACAGCAGACACGGGCTCCGGCTCTGGAACAGCAGACACTGGCTCCGGCTCTGGAACAGCAGACACGGGCTCCGGCTCTGGAACAGCAGACACGGGCTCCGGCTCTGGAACAGCAGACACGGGCTCCGGCTCTGGAACAGCAGACACGGGCTCCGGCTCTGGAACAGCAGACACGGGCTCCGGCTCTGGAACAGCAGACACGGGCTCCGGCTCTGGAACAGCAGACACGGGCTCCGGCTCTGGAACAGCAGACACGGGCTCCGGCTCTGGAACAGCAGACACGGGCTCCGGCTCTGGAACAGCAGACACGGGCTCCGGCTCTGGAACAGCAGACACGGGCTCCGGCTCTGGAACAGCAGACACGGTCTCCGGCTCTGGAACAGCAGACACGGGCTCCGGCTCTGGAACAGCAGACACGGGCTCCGGCTCTGGAACAGCAGACACGGGCTCCGGCTCTGGAACAGCAGACACGGGCTCCGGCTCTGGAACAGCAGACACGGGCTCCGGCTCTGGAACAGCAGACACTGGCTCCGGCTCTGGAACAGCAGACACTTCCGGCTCGGCAACGGCCATCTTGTCTGAAGACACAGGTTCGGTGGCGATCATCTTCTCCGAAGACACAGACTCGGCAGACCTGACGTGAACACTCTCGACGGCGGCCATCTTGTCCGAAGACCCAGGCTCGGCAGGCGTGACATGAACAGGCTCTGCGGCCATCTTGTCCGAAGACACAGGCTCGGCAGACGTGACGTGAACAGGCTCGGTGGCCATCTTGTCCGAAGACACAGGCTCGGCAGACGTGACGTGAACGGGCTCTGGATCGGCAGACGTGCTGTGCCTCCTCCAAGCATGCAGTACTGCCACAGCATAAAAAAGGAAGACAGCCCTCCTTACCGTGGCCGGACTGATGGTGGGTATCTCCGGAACGCTCTCTGGGATGACAGCGGGCTGCACTGGAACAACCACCGGAACGGCAGCGGCCTGCACGGGCACGGCCTCCAGGATGACAGCGGGCTGTACTGGAACGACCACCGGGATGACAGCGGACTGTACCGGAACGGTCTCCGGGACAACAGTGGGTTGTTCGGGAACGTCAGGAGTGCAGGAAGCTCTCCCTCTCCTCCTCCTCTGCCGCCTCTGATGGCGACAGGCAGGCTCTGGACTGGATGGGGTCGGTGGCGGATGGAAGTCTGGGCTGGACCTCACCACCTCAGGTTCCATTGAGGATCGAGGTGGAGAGTGATACCTGGACTCCCCTCTAGTACCTCCTCTCCTATGACCTCCGCGGGTCCCAGGATATTTTGCCAGCCGGGTTCCCTCAAACGACTCTCTGGGATGATCTGAAGGGTGTGTGGAAGCTTTCTTTAAATCAGCTTCCTCAGTCAATCGGGCCCACAGGGCAAAACACTCAAAGATGTTCATACGAGGAGGAATCTCTTTAGGTTGAGAATTCCCCCTCTCAGTTGCTGGATATTTAGGAGACCCCATACCGCTGGATCTCTGCATGACGGAGTCCTTCTGTCACGACACACACAGGAAAAGGTAAGGTCCAGGCGCAGTATTTATTAGGGGTAATCCGTACTCACAAAACAGTCCAGGCAAGGGTCATAATCCATAAAGGCAATCTGAAGACACAAGACAAGAACAAGGTAGGGATGGCTGACGCGAAACAGTCGTTCCGAAGCTTTGCGAGATCCCGAAGCGCAGATGTTTCGAAACACTGATCCGAAGCGTGATTCAAAACACCCATGTCACGTGACTATGGCCAAACGAAGCCTCGAAGTGTTTCACAAGTGTTTCATCAGCTGTGATCCGCCGAATCAGCGTTTGATTGACACGGTCGGGAACAGACCACACAAGCGCACATCTGTATATAAGTGAAATTAACGCATATTGACCTCGTGGGTTTTTGTGAGAGGAGTTTGATTTTGAGATAGCGGATTTTTGGTGATATAGTGACATTTATAGTGCGATTTGTTTAGTTATATTTAGGCTTACATTTAAATTTACACAACACATTGACTGATAGGCTAGAGACACAGAGTATGTACTAGTGACACATTAATAGATACATAGATATAAATATAGACAGCTATTAATAGATAGATAGATACATATATAGATAGATTATAGATAGGCTACATATATAAATACATAGATAGATTAGAGATACATATTATATATCTAAATACATAGATAGATTGTAGACACATATCTAATTACATAGATAGATTAGAGATACATATCTAGATAGATTTGGATAGATAGATAAAATGGAGGCTCCCCAGAAGAGACCAAAATAACATTATGCACAGTGAGGAGCCTAGGTTACAAGCTTCACATATTAGAAAAATACATTAATAAAAAAACAACACATTTTTTTTAATGGCTCGTCAAGGTTGTTTCAGATCAACACCTGCAAGTGACCACTAGGTGTCACCGTGGAGACGGGTGTCGGATTGATTCGAAGCCTCGAAACAATATGAACCATTTGGTTCAACTGTTTCATTGCTTCACGAAGCCTCGATCTGCCCATCACTAGAACAAGGTACAGGCAACAACAGGAACGGAAGTGTGGGGACATTAACAAGGACTCCGTGACACATACTAAAACAGACAGGGTTATATACACAGGGAAATGACAATGCTAATGGGGAATTGGCTGAGTGCAATGATTAGTGACAAGGGACAGCTGAGTGTAATGAGAAGACAAGGATCGTGGGAAATGTAGTTCAATAGTGTGATGGACACCGTGGGGAAGGAGGACATCTAGTGGTGACCCAAGGAACATAAACCAGACACTGTGACAATATCCAGGGTTTCCAATGCAATGCACTTGTGTAAAACGAAAACGCTTGTATTTTTAAAGCGCAAAGTTAAACAACAAAATTTTAATTTGACCTGTAGGCTACACCAAATGCTGCGCAAAAAAATACATGTAGACAAATTTTTGTTTATGACTTATTATTGCCCCTTTATTAAACATTTAAAATATTCACAAATTAATATGGATTTTGTTGTTGTTGATTTTACTATTTTTCTAAGACAAAATTAGAAACTTGGAAATTATATTTTTCCCGCAGTGCTGAATGAGAAGAGCCATATATAGGCCTATGTCTCTGGAACCACAGCCTACAGAAAGGTGATAGGCTAATGATAATAAAATAAAATTGCGAAATTGACGTGTTTCTATTGTGCGTATTTTCAATTCTCAATTTGCGCAATTTGAAGGGTAATGGAAACGCGGCTACTGACAGTAATGCAGCGCTATATGAAAGACTTTGTCTTAGGTTGAACAACCTATGAAACTAATAATGAACAATATGAAACTAAAACGACATAAGCTTAATTTAAAATTGCTTAGGAACTATAGGCTATGTGGAGGTGGATAAACGCAATTTAGAGGAGGATAAATGCACTTTGTAGGTTGGGTAAACGCTATTTCCGAATTTTGAGAGGTGCGCAAACGGCGTTTACGTGTGTTTAGCCTCCACTACATCCCTGTATACCAGGGGCCTGTACCATGAAGCCGGTTTAGGTGGCTAGCCAGCTATGTTTCAGCTTAGTTTCCGCCAACCCTGGGTTTTAGGTACTATGAAAGTAGCTCGGCAAGAGACAAGATAAAGTTGCATTAATAAATATTCATGCTAAAGTGTTACTTGGTTAAATAAGTTCACATACTGAGATCAGTTTAATCCAGCTGTTTGATCTCCAATTTATTTATTTTTTAAACGTGGAGCCTCCTCAGCTCACAGTCAGGCTCCTTTAGTGTGCAGTCTCTATAGGCTCCTTTAGTGTGCAGTCTAGCTCTATAGGCTCCTTTAGTGTGCAGTCTAGCTCTATAGGCTCCTTTAGTGTGCAGTCTAGCTCTATAGGCTCCTTTAGTGTGCAGTCTAGCTCTATAGGCTCCTTTAGTGTGCACTCTAGCTCTATAGACTCCATTAGTGTGCAGTCTAGCTCTATAGGCTCCTTTAGTGTGCAGTCTAGCTCAGTCTAGCTCTATAGGCTCCTTTAGTGTGCAGTCTAGCTCTATAGACTCCTTTAGTGTGCAGTCTAGCTCTATAGACTCCTTTAGTGTGCAGTCTAGCTCTATAGGCTCCTTTAGTGTGCAGTCTAGCTCTATAGGCTCCTTTAGTGTGCAGTCTAGCTCTATAGGCTCCTTTAGTGTGCAGTCTAGCTCTATAGGCTCCTTTTGTGTGCAGTCTAGCTCTA
This sequence comes from Phoxinus phoxinus, assembly GCF_949152265.1. Taxonomy (NCBI): domain Eukaryota; kingdom Metazoa; phylum Chordata; class Actinopteri; order Cypriniformes; family Leuciscidae; genus Phoxinus; species Phoxinus phoxinus. Next base: position 3,769,672 of record NC_136876.1, read on the forward strand.
TAGGCTCCTTTAGTGTGCAGTCTAGCTCTATAGGCTCCTTTAGTGTGCAGTCTAGCTCTATAGGCTCCTTTAGTGTGCAGTCTAGCTCTATAGACTCCATTAGTGTGCAGTCTAGCTCTATAGGCTCCTTTAGTGTGCAGTCTAGCTCTATAGGCTCCTTTAGTGTGCAGTCTAGCTCTATAGGCTCCTTTAGTGTGCAGTCTAGCTCTATAGGCTCCTTTTGTGTGCAGTCTAGCTCTATAGGCTCCTTTAGTGTGCAGTCTAGCTCTATAGGCTCCTTTAGTGTGCAGTCTAGCTCTATAGGCTCCTTTAGTGTGCAGTCTAGCTCTATAGGCTCCTTTAGTGTGCAGTCTAGCTCTATAGGCTCCTTTTGTGTGCAGTCTAGCTCTATAGGCTCCTTTAGTGTGCAGTCTAGCTCTATAGGCTCCTTTTGTGTGCAGTCTAGCTCTATAGGCTCCGTTTGTGTGCAGTCTAGCTCTATAGGCTCCTTTTGTGTGCAGTCTAGCTCTATAGGCTCCTTTTGTGTGCAGTCTAGCTCTATAGGCTCCTTTTGTGTGCAGTCTAGCTCTATAGGCTCCTTTTGTGTGCAGTCTAGCTCTATAGGCTCCTTTTGTGTGCAGTCTAGCTCTATAGGCTCCTTTTGTGTGCAGTCTAGCTCTATAGGCTCCTTTTGTGTGCAGTCTAGCTCTATAGGCTCCGTTTGTGTGCAGTCTAGCTCTATAGGCTCCTTTTGTGTGCAGTCTAGCTCTATAGGCTCCTTTTGTGTGCAGTCTAGCTCTATAGGCTCCTTTTGTGTGCAGTCTAGCTCTATAGGCTCCTTTTGTGTGCAGTCTAGCTCTATAGGCTCCTTTTGTGTGCAGTCTAGCTCTATAGGCTCCTTTTGTGTGCAGTCTAGCTCTATAGGCTCCTTTTGTGTGCAGTCTAGCTCTATAGGCTCCGTTTGTAAAGGGCCCTGACTGAGTCTGTTTCCACCTGAAACATAATTCCACCACAAACAAGTTTACAAGTTTCCACCACGATCATTACAAGTTTTCTGGAGGCTAATCAACTCACAAAAAGTTCCTTGACAAACACCTGTAATTTATGTCAATGGTTTTAAATCCTTAACTTGTTCACATTTCTTCTGAAGCCTGTTGAGGTAGAGGCTTCAGTTTCTGGGACAGGTTGTGAAAAATCCTACAATAAAAGAGATGTAAGGGCCAGTCCCTGTTTTATGCCACACATTTAAATGTTTGCCTTAATAAAAAGCCCAGTGCATTCACCTCAGCAACTGTCTCAGAACACAGACAGAGTCTTCATCATTTCCTCCACCCTAATAAATAAAAGTAGGCCAATATAAAGCATAACTGTTATAGTTATGTTTCTGGTGTTCTGTCTGCTGCATACTGACCTCTGTGTGCGAGACTGTGTGTGTGTGCTGGCTTCAACAGGGACATACAGAACATACAGTCAGCCATATCTAAAACTTAAAATAGTAATGTATCGCACACGTACCCAGTGTTACTTGCTTAGAGGAGCCAGCACAGGGTCAGATTGTAGCACCCATCCATAATCAGAGCCAACTCAGTGTATTCTGGAGGAGTGGCCCTCCATTGGTTTTCTGAATTTCTCTCTTTTTTCTAGAGAAGTGTTTGTGATTAAATGTTTACAAAAAATAATAAAAGGTTATGATACTTACTACTTTGAATTATATTTTAATATTTTGTCTTTATCTGCTGCCAAGAACGTTTGGAGTTGCATCTAAAAATCAATGAATATTAATCTTTATTAGTAGCTATATACATGCACATTTTTATATATTATAAAAATATAGGCTATATTTCACACACACATACATTCATAGCCTACATATATACATAATTGTACATGAATATAGAACGTATTTGTTAAGCTTACACATTAATGCAATCAGCCATCTCCAACAGTCTTCTCTTGCTTTGGCAGCAGAGACCGTATTGTTTCGAGCTTGTAATACATATTTAAATTAATCGTAATTCTGAATGATTCATCTCTTGCTCCTCCGCGGAAAAATATATCGCTCTCGCTCTATCCATATCGAACGCGATTGGTTGTTCGGTGCCAACGTCACTTTGGTATGTGCACGCGCTCGTGGATTAATCATAGCCTTAAGATCAAAGCCTGAGTTGACAGAGAAAGTTGATGAGCTGCGTCATGGTACCAATAAAGCCTGATTGCATCGGTTTGGTTTTGTCAACTCAAAAACTAATCCTGTAACCCCGAGTTTGTTCAGCTACCTTCATGGTACAGGCCCCAGGTCTTGCATGGAACCCAACAAATGAGGACCTCCTCTGTTCCCTATAGAATAAACACACACACAAAGACTATCTATCACAACACAAGTTTCCACAACACAATTTCCAGCAACGTTTGTCTTGGCTCAAGTCTTGCAATTGTGGTGGTAGCAAGTATGTCAGGAGTCCTCAAAATATACTTTGTTGGAAATATTAACATGTAATAACATTTAAACAATAACATTTACTGCTGTAAGATGGTGGTACAAAGAAATACGTTTCGATAGCTGTAATAGTAAAAACGTAGTAAAAAGTTTTCGAGAGAGCTATTTCATATGCAAACATGTCAGCCAATCACAGCAGTGGGCGTTTAAACTGAACTCTCATAGCAAACAGAGTTTTGACTAGTCAAAATTTATTTAAAGTCCGCGTGAACCAGAAGTTGCAACCGACTTTATCTCAGTGTTGTGACGTATTTCCGAGAGAAACGGAATACTAAATGTGGAAAAAAGTGGGTGTGGCTTTTTCCAACTAGCACCTGATTGGATCTAGAAAAGTAGGTGTTTCATTCAGCCAGTCTACTGTCAGTTGGAGGGGCGTGGTTACGGATCTTAAGCAGACACCAAACCCGTCAAACCTACGTCATCAGGGAAGGTCCTCCAATGCAGAGGGGAGGGGCATTTTCAGATTTTAATTAAAGATTACCGAGCCAAAACATTTTTTTGTGTGGATTGACTTGTTGATGAATTGTTCACCACAAAACGATCAATTTAGGCAAACAAAGTAAATATGGTCAATTTTTATATCATGTGGACTTCAAAGATATTTAAATCAGATTTCTTACTAGAGCTAATTGCAGAATCTCTAAATAATATTCTGACTAGTCAAATTATAATTAAGACTAGTCAAAATACAGTTATGACTATCCAACATATTTATGGATAGTCAAAACATAGTTGTATGCTAAAACGGCTTGCCATTGTTTTTATATGTTAATATGGCTTGCCATAGCCTACTGGTTACCGTCTCTTCCCTCGTTGAGTTTCAGTGTCGAGTCTTCTGAGGTGAGGAGAGCAGTTCACGGTATTTCTCATATTCTCTCAACAGACATTTACATCGATAGTCTGGCGTTGTAATTTATTTGCTTTTGGTGTACTGTGGAGTGGGTAAAACTGTTTTTAATGGCAGGCTAGCAGATACCGATAGACTCGCGCTAGTCTAGTAACGTTACCGGCGAACTATGCAACTGGAAGGACTGGATGAAACAATTTGAAAACAGAGCGCTGTTGTGTTCTTTGTGTGATTGTTTCGTCAAGTCAAGAATCAAAGTTTAAAATCTATGAAGGGAATTAATGTGAATCGATCTCAATTGTCTACTGGATGGAACATAGCCTACTGCTAAATGCTTAACATTGAGCTTATAATGAGCCACGTGAGACATTAACGCAATACTAACAAATATGAATAGAGTTTTACTCGCTATAGCGTTTAGTTTTAAAAGTTTTATGATACTTATCACCAGTTTCTGTTATTATTTGAATGATCTAACTCCTTAAGTGATTGATGTAGGCTAGTTATCATAAGATCAAACTAGCTATAGATTTATGTGGACATATTATGCTGTAATTATTGATCTGTAGTGGTTTAGGGAGATGAGTGTCTTTAGTGATTGTTTTTGTATTATTGATGTTTTATCCATGTCATAGTGTGAGAAATAACAGTATTGCCTTTCAGTATAGCAGTAGTTTTATAGGCTTTTATCCTGACTCAAATAATGTGTTTCTAACAGCAAACACTCAGAATAAAGTGAGATGATCTGCTGATGATCCTGAATGGCTTGTTGAATGAGTGTTGATAGTCTGAGGCTCATCATTATTAACAGATCTGCTGAAAACACTCTTTATTTCATGACAATAGTTCCTGTTTTCTCCTCATTTATTATGCTGATGTCTCCAGATCTCCTGTAAATTGTCACTTAAAGCTCATTTCATTGGTGTCAGCAGACTGAGGGGATTTGTTGGCTACTATATGTAAGTTTATTTCTGTTTACGATTTTAACTGTTTTTCTTACCATTTTTTATATTTTGAAGAATTTAAATTATTTATATTCTTTTCTATATTTCTAGATAACCGTATTTTAATGAAGAAGCAGAATAATGTTAGGATTAACAATAAAAAATAATAAAAATTAATAAATTGGCATCAGTTACTGTACGATGAATAGATAGACAGACATATTATGCTTAAAAGTGTAATTTATTATAAAAAACAAACTCAGTAATTGATATTTTTGATTTAGGCAGATCAGCTCTGGAATTCATCATCAGTGAAGCTCCTCCCACAGCAATCACATCATCAGTGAAGCTCCTCCCACATTAATTCCCCAATAAATGCTGTAAATCCCCATCAGCTACAAGTGGAGACGAGCATGAAAGCATCAGGAAGAGCTGAAATCTGCAGAGACTGAGTTTATTAAAGAGGACAGTGAGAACACGAGTGATCCAGAACCCTGCAGAATGAAACACACTGAAGATCCTGAAGAACAAAGAGGTTGGTGTTTATTCTTCATTCATTCATGATAGGGCTGTTGGAACGAATTCCGAAATTCGAATATAATTCGAATATTTAAAAAATCAATACTATTCGAATGCTGAAGTTACTATTCGAATATTGCTTTTTTTCTTTTCTTTTTTTAAATTATTTTATTATATGATATCTTGCCTTTCTCGCCAACTTGGCTTACACAGGCATGTGAAAATGAAATGCTTTTGTTTCGTCTGATAAACAATAAAAAAATTGAATCGTAACACAATTGTGCGCGTTATCCACGCTGCATCGTCATAACAATACTGTCAATAATGGCGGCGAGCAATGTCTCCATGGAAACGGAGATCACCACTCCTGACAATTTGAGAAGCGATGTGTGGAAGGTGTTTGGATTTTAAATCATAAATGGGAAAATTAAATCACAAATAAAGTCTGAATGAAATATCACTCCTCAACTTGCAACCTACTGTGCGTTCACACCGGACGCGAATAGCGCGTCAAATTCGCGCCTGCCGTGTCTAGTTATACACTTGACCACTTTTGTGTCCTTTCGCGCCTGACGCGCTATTCGCGTCCGGTGTGAACGCACCATAGGGCACATCTGACAACGCTACACCATGACAAGCTATAGGCGATCTGTCCAAGAAACCGCTGCTAAAACAGGCAAGAATGACTTATTTTCTTCTCTTCATCACGGGGCTTACCAGCTGTCTGCTGTCCTAGCCGCGCAACAATCACTGACAGAGTTGTGAAACTCTGACACAACATCAGACAACTGATCAGTGGAAAAATGTCCATTCAAGTTGCCAAATTAAAGTCATTCATTTTGTTCCGCTGTTTTATTGTTAATAAAAAAACGCGATCACCCGTTTCTAAATGTTTATAGTAATGTTAGCTGTCCCTCTAGTGGACAGAACGTGTAACAACAACCAAATGCTATAGTGGCATTGACGATCCATAAGCCTGTGTAATGTCGCAAATATTAATAATAGGATGAATTTGAGCATTTAATATTCGAATATTATTCGAATATTAAATAAAATAAGGAATGGAATTCGAATAGTATTATAGAGGAAGATTGACAGCCCTAATTCATGATGCTGAATAGGGCTGGGTGATATATTTGCGATAATATCGCAACTATTTTGATGACGATGTAAAATTTGAAAATATTTCACATTCAAGTATACTTTCCCAAAAAACGTCCAATATTATGTCCCCTTTTCGTCCTGTCACGTATTACAAGAGATAGCCAAAGATATGATACCTGTCAGTACTGTGGAAAGACCTGGCTTCAAACGGCTGCTAAAGACAATCGACCCCCGATACAATTTGCCTTGCTGTACATACTTTTCCCAGGACGCTCTCAAAATTGTATTTCAAAGTTTGCGAAAAGCTGTCACAGAAGCTTTCTTACTGATCATCAGCTAAAATTTCAAAATCAAAGACCGCAATAAGAGAGAGCGGCAACAGCCCTGGTAAGATCATTTTGTTTCTTTACTTTTAATGAAGATGATTGTGTGTTAAGCGTCTGCGACTTACTTTCACTTTGATTTGCGATAGTTTGCACGTTGGCTTGATGAATAGATGCTCATCTGCGGCGATGCGTGTTGCTAGCCTGGCTAACGTCAGACCTTGTCTCATTGAGACGTGGTCTGGGAATCACATGTTAATTTTCTCGTATTTGAGGCGTGGTTTACGAATGCCCAGAGCCGTTTATTTGGCGCTACGAATGTCTATCAAATGCGCCTGTACGTAGCTCATAGCCAATCGTTTCAATTATACCAGATGACGTATGTAGAGCGACAGAAATTTGACAAGGAAGAAGACGATGGGTCATAGATTTATGTGTACACGATGGTGTTCAGCGACTACTGTCGTTTGTCCAACACAAACATGATGGTCGAAGGTAAATCTGCAGTGCACATGTTGATATAAACAAACTGCTTCTGTGTGTCGCATAGATGTCGTCATCGTCTTGCTGCTCCCTCCCCGTTCTGTGATTGGTCCCCTCGCTGAGGTGAAAATCTGGTCCATGGAATCCAGGCTGCCTAGAAATAAAATCACGCTGCGCGCAAGGGAAACCCAGGCTAGCGTGTTGCAGTAGCGTCGTCATATCTGGATATAACATGACATATAGCCTATAACACGCTCTCACACGGTTATTTATTTAAAAATAATATTTGGAAGATATATTCATGGAAAGTTTCCAGGACATACAATCAATTTAAAAAAATATTAAAAATTAAAATCAATTAGTGATTGAACAATTGAAGTAGGTTTTTTTTCTACTTAAAAACTATAATTTAGTTATTTTACTAACCCAACCAATTACTCACCCGGGCTTTCCAATAGGTTGAACGTAAGGGGGAAAAAGTAGCTTCCTTCCACTTAAGAAGAGTTGATACAATGGCGTTGGTTTGGTTGCTAAAAAGGGTACTACTTCGCCTATATGGTCCTAAGTTCCCTCACATGCTGGAGAAGAGGGAGAGGAACCAGGCGCCGGCGCCGCCACCGTGCCTAACAAAAAAAAAGTGGTCTTTGGGCAGCCTTCTTGCGAAGACATCGATTGACGATGATATCGTCCATCGGCACAACCCTAATTTAAACTGGTTTCGCACGTTGGCTTGTGCTGAGCCAGAGTCGGACGCGTTCAGCGCTGTCATATATTCAGTGTTTTCAACCGCATAATGTTTATTTTAGGTTTCAGACATTTACATAAGCATGAGTAAAACAAATACATTTGGAGTTTGTAAAATACACACTGATGTCTTTGGACGCAGCAATAACAATATATTAAAATATAATTTGCCAACGTGTGTTATTCCTATCGGACAAACATAGTTGAAGTAACTATAAAGTTGACTATATTCTTCTCACAGTTCACCGGACACTTATTTGTATGTATTTCGGGAGAAACTGATGAATTCACATGCTCTAAATCCGACTGATAGGACAACAACATGGCGGCGCCCATCTCACATTATAGATCAAGATTATTTATAACCAAACACACTCAATTTATTTGAGAATCGGAATATCAGATAGTTTGTGAATATTTTGAATAAAAAAGGAAAAACTAAATGAAAGCGACATTGCGTGACGCGTCACCATAGAAACATTAAAGAGAACGTTCTAAAAAAATGCTGGCCTTGGGAAAAAAAATTCACTCTGATGGGTCGGTTACAATATTTTAAACTTATGCGTAAAAAGGGGTAAAGAAAAGATAGAAAATAAATATTTGTGTGCTGTAAAGTGGTTAGAAAACATTAAATCTATATCGGCAGGTCAAACTCGATGAAAAATCGGAAATCGGAATCGGCCTAGAAAATTGTAATCGGTGCATCTCTAATAATATTTTATAGCAGTTATCTACTTCCTACTATTACATCAGGGCTCACTTTCATGTCCTTTCACTTTATATTTATCTCTTTGAATTATTTTGATGTATTGAAAATCAAATGTAATAATTTGTTTCTTTCATGTCAGACCCAATGGAAGAGAGCGAGGAGAGTGAAGAACCGAGAGAAGTGAAGGAGGAGAGTGAAGAACTGAGAGAAGTGAAAGAGGAGAGTGAAGAACTGAGAGAAGTGAAGGAGGAGAGTGAAGAACTGAGAGAAGTGAAGGAGGAGAGTGAAGAACTGAGTGAAGTGAAGGAGGAGAGTGAAGAACTGAGTGAAGTGAAGGAGGAGAGTGAAGAACTGAGTGAAGTGAAGGAGGAGAGTGAAGAACTGAGAGAAGTGAAGGAGGAGAGTGAAGAACTGAGAGAAGTGGAGGAGGAGAGTGAAGAACTGAGAGAAGTGAAGGAGGAGAGTGAAGAACTGAGAGAAGTGGAGGAGGAGAGTGAAGAACTGAGAGAAGTGAAGGAGGAGAGTGAAGAACTGAGTGAAGTGAAGGAGGAGAGTGAAGAACTGAGTGAAGTGAAGGAGGAGAGTGAAGAACTGAGAGAAGTGGAGGAGGAGAGTGAAGAACTGAGAGAAGTGAAGGAGGAGAGTGAAGAACTGAGAGAAGTGAAAGAGGAGAGTGAAGAACTGAGAGAAGTGAAGGAGGAGAGTGAAGAACTGAGAGAAGTGAAGGAGGAGAGTGAAGAACTGAGTGAAGTGAAGGAGGAGAGTGAAGAACTGAGTGAAGTGAAGGAGGAGAGTGAAGAACTGAGAGAAGTGGAGGAGGAGAGTGAAGAACTGAGAGAAGTGGAGGAGGAGAGTGAAGAACTGAGAGAAGTGAAGGAGGAGAGTGAAGAACTGAGAGAAGTGAAGGAGGAGAGTGAAGAACTGAGTGAAGTGAAGGAGGAGAGTGAAGAACTGAGTGAAGTGAAGGAGGAGAGTGAAGAACTGAGAGAAGTGGAGGAGGAGAGTGAAGAACTGAGAGAAGTGGAGGAGGAGAGTGAAGAACTGAGAGAAGTGAAGGAGGAGAGTGAAGAACTGAGAGAAGTGAAGGAGGAGAGTGAAGAACTGAGAGAAGTGGAGGAGGAACATCATGTCCAACCTGGAGGAAAACCTTTGAGTCGCTCAAAGACTAAAAATATTTTTTTAAAGAAAAGAAGAGCCAATAAATCTTTCACCTGCACTCAGTGTGGAAACAGTTTCACAACCAAACCATGTCTTGTACGTCACATGAGGATCCACACCGGAGAGAAGCCGTTCACATGTGATCAGTGCAGGAAGAGTTTCAGTCGATCTACACACCTTAATTATCACATGATGATCCACACGGGAGAGAAGCTGTTCTCATGTGATCAGTGTGGAAACAGTTTCACACACAAACGATGTCTTGCACGTCACATGATGATCCACACCGGAGAGAAGCCGTTCTCATGTCATCAGTGTGGAAACAGTTTCACATGCAAACGAAATCTTGAGATTCACATGATGATCCACACCGGAGAGAAGCCATTCTCATGTGATCAGTGCGGGAAGAGTTTCACACACAAACGATGTCTTGCACGTCACATGATGATCCACACCGGAGAGAAGCCGTTCTCATGTGATCAGTGTGGAAACAGTTTCACAAGCAAACGAAATCTTGAGATTCACATGATGATCCACACCGGAGAGAAGCCATTCTCATGTGATCAGTGCGGGAAGAGTTTCACACACAAACGAAATCTTGAGATTCACATGATGATCCACACGGGAGAGAAGCCGTTCACATGTAATCAATGCGGCAAAACATTTCTTAGGTCATCACACCTGAAGAGACACCTGACAGTTCATACGAAGGAGAAGCCGCATTCATGTTCTGTGTGTGGAAAGAGTTTTTCACGGCTGCATTATTTACATAGACATGAGAAAACTCACACTGGTGTGAGAGAGTACATGTGCTTTGAGTGTGAGAAGACTTTTACTACAGCGGCCAGTTTAAAACGGCACCAGAGAATTCACACTGGAGAGAAACCTTACAAGTGTTCACACTGTGACAAGAGATTCAGTGTGTCATCATCTCTGAAAACGCATGAGAGTATCCACACTGGAGAAAAACCTTACAAGTGTTCACACTGTGACAAGAGATTCAGTCGGTCAGCAAATCTGAAAACGCATGAGAGTATCCACACTGGAGAAAAACCTTACAAGTGTTCACACTGTGACAAGAGATTCAGTCGGTCAGCAAATCTGAAAACGCATGAGAGTATCCACACTGGAGAAAAACCTTACAAGTGTTCACACTGTGACAAGAGATTCAGTCTGTCAGCAAATCTGAAAACGCATGAGAGGATCCACACTGGAGAGAAGCCGCACACGTGTGATCAGTGTGGGACGAGTTTCTCTTTTAAAAGTAACCTGAAGCGACACATGAAGATCCATACAGTGGAGAAACCACTTAAACACAGTCTGAGATCCCGGTAAGTAGTTTATTTTCATGTGCTGAGCAACAAAGTCTCTTCTGTGTAAGTTAGCCACACATCACCCTATAGCCAAATTTCTCCTCTCCACCTATGTGTGTGTGTGGTGAGCACAGGACACTTTGTTGATTGATTGATTGATATCTATTAGGGATGTCAATTTTCACAAATTCCAATGATCGATCTCGTTTAAATTAACAGTCAATTAATCGATTAATCGATTAATCGTTAGCCTAAACACTGCAATATGAGTCTGCTCAACAGAATGACCGGGTCTGCAAATACAGCACAAAACGCTTCCTCACCAAGTGAATGAGAGGGTTTTTAATCTAAATAAAGGGCTAGTAGGATTGTAAAATGTTTCGATGTGATTGATCATTGAATTAAATTACTTATTTAATAATCAAATATAACGACTAATACAACGTGTCACCAACGCCTCAGATGCGTGCTTGTCAGAATGTGTTGTGGGCGTGCTCTTCCTGGAACAACACGCTGAAAACGGCAACGAAACCCAATGAATTCACAACGATTTAATACAATAGTGTTCTCATGTTATGTAATATGACAGTCCTAATCATAGTTGTTATTAACCGTGCATTGCTGTTTGAGCTACGTGCTGAAAGAACACCTGTAAACTGGAGCACTTTGCTAGCGAGTTATTTAACTCAAAGAAACGTATCCTCTATGAGATTACTCAGATATACGACATAAACCTATTACAAATGATATCTGCACAAAATTAAGCGAATGCACGAGTGAACTTGAACTAAGTTACGTGCCATTCAGAATGACTCATGTTGTGGACGCGCTCTTCCTGGAGCAATGCGACATGGTAACAACCCAAATAATTCACAATTTGTTATCACAATATTGTTCTCTTTATAATGTTATGTAATATGACAGTCCCAATCATAGTCATTATAAGTCGTGCATTGCCGTTTGAGCCGCGTGCGCTGAATATGATCATTGCACGCTTTACTACAATGTTAATTCTTAAAGGGATACTTCAGGATTTAGGATTAAGCTTTGTATCAGTAGAAAACCTGTAGTATTTTCACATTACCATGCTTTCCTCCCTCATATCCCCCTGAGACGAGAGATTTATGTATTTTTTTATCTGGAAAAATTCCTCAGATGACGCAAGAATCGTCATTTTGCGTCATCTGAGGATTTTTTGGCCAGAGACTAAAAACTACAGCCAGTAGAAGGCGCTAGATCCGCATGTTTTCAACCCGCCTATAGAGGGTGGGATCTCACTCACAGAATGCACAAATAGTGTCGGCCATCTTTTTTTGGAAGCTAAGCTAACAGGCTTTTGTTCTGTGGCGAAAGCTGAGTAGTAGGGGTTACCATCCTCTTTTTCAGCTTATGCTTTCTGCAGTCGCCATTCATTGTTTATATGCACACCTTTTGTTTCAATATAACTGAATTCATTCTGATTGGTGAATCTGATGTAGTGTTTATATGAACGCTAAACAAGTGATCAGTTAATGTGCGTTTTAACATTGCTAAGAAAATTCCCGCTCCTCCGTGAGAGATATGAGACTGGTGCGTCTCACAGGTGTGGCTCATCAGTAATCACACCACCGGCCTTGCATCGTTCTCCCGCGGCTTTCAGTCTCGTCCTGCTCGCCACAGTAAACATGATGAATGGCGACTGTAGAACACAAAAGCAGAATCCTGGAAATTTTGGCCGATGTCAAATTACCGGGCAGACTCGTCATGGAGACTCACTAGTAGCCTAGCCTTGTTGTTTAACTGCGCTCTCTTACCGGTAGGCGTGGCTTGGGAGTGGCCTCCTAGGGCAGCGAAGCAAGTGCATTCTGGGAGTTGTTGTCTTTCATCCTGTAGAAGCTATCCTATAAGCCTCGGCATAGATGGCATGGTGTTCTCAACGCGTAGCAGAAAATCCTCAGTCCTGTTCCCCCGTCTTTCCTTGGAGGCGGCGACAAACTACACACTCAGAGATGACCTTCCTGCAAGCAGAATTGGCATGAGTAATCCAGTATTGCTTCCTGAGAGAAGAGAGCATGTGATTTCTACCTGCGTGACCCAGCTTTTGATGGATATGCTTTAAGATGAGTTTGGATGCATGTTGCTCTTTAGAAAGAATGACAGGATGTTTTTCAACTTCAGGCATGGCAGCCCTACTAAGCCTTCCTCCCACACGCAGCAATCCATCCTCCAACACTGGGTCCAGCTTGTAGAGGTCGCTGTTTCGTTTGACAGATCCTCCGTCTTTCAAAACAGCAATCTCATTAGAAAACCTCTCTTGCTGGGAAAAACAGATGATGGCACCTTCTGCCCTCTCAAGGTCACCTGCTGTCAGTGACTGTCCACAAAGTGCTAATTTTTCCCTTTGCATTTCGGCATAAAGGTAGTGGTTTCTTCGGTTTCCATTATCGTGGCGAATGCTTTCGGAGGCTTTAAGAACCTTTCTCCTTTGGGACAAGGTTAGAAGCACGTCTCTGAGTCTGAACATCCATGCTACAGACGTTCTCAGTTTCTTAAAGTCTGAAAAGTAGCTTAAAAACACTTTTGTTGCATTCAGTGGACTGTGGGAGACAAAGGCATTTACCAGTGGGTCTTTCTTCACCTCCGGGTCATCCACAGGGATTGGAGGTTGTTCCACGATGGTGTTAGGCCATTCCACTTCCCCCCTCAAGAGAAATTCTGGTCCCTTCAGCCACCGCTCGTATGCAAGGAATTCTTCAGCACTTAGACCCCTGGATGCCTCTTCTGCTGGATTAAGTCTTGTGCCAATGTATCTCTGTGCAACATCTGTTTCATTTCTGATCACAGCCACCCTATTGGCTACAAACGTATGAAACCTCCTTATCTCGTTTCCAATATACTTTAAAACCGTTGTGCTGTCTGTCCAGAATACTGATGGGTAGAGATCCAGCTGCAACTCCCTCTTCAGCATCTTGTCCACCCTGACAGCCAGGACAACAGCAGTCAGCTCAAGATGAGGAATTGTTGTTTGCTTTAAAGGAGCAACCCTGGCCTTGCCCAAGATAAAAGCAATACTGACATGGTTTCTCTTATTCTCCATCCTGAGATATGATGCAGTTCCGTAGCCATACTCACTGGCATCGGAGAAGTGATGCAACTGCAGGTGAGTAGGTGTTCCAAAGTTCTTTGGCTTGATGCACCTGTCCACTGTGAGCTCAGTGATGTGATGGAGATTAGCCAGCCATTTTGACCACTGCTCGGACAAGACATGAGGTATGCTGGCATCCCAGCCGATGTTCAGCCTACACATCTCCTGCAGCATCCTTTTAACAGGCAAAGTAAATGGTGCAGGAAAACCCAAAGGGTCATAGATAGACAATTCATGCACCATTTTTATGGCTTTAGCCTCCAATGACACAGATTTTAAACAATCATCCATGTAGAAATTTTGGAGTATGGTGTTCAAAACACTGGGTTCAAAGTTGTCTTTGTAGTCTCGCACAATTCTCCTTAGTGCATAATTCGCACAACCGGGCGAAGACACAGCCCCAAAGAGGTGAACTCTCATCCTGTATTGCATGGAAGCTTGTCTTGTTTCGCCATCAGGATACCACAAGAACCATAAAAAGTCTGTGTGCTCCGGAGTCACCCTCACCTGATGGAACATGGCTTGGATGTCTGCCATCAGCGCTACACGTTCCTGTCTAAACCTGGTAAGTAAGGTGCTTGTGAGGTAAGGCCCCTGCAACAGCTGTGAATTCAATGAAATTCCTTTAAACACAGCAGCACACTCAAAGACAACTCTAAGGGTTTTCTTTTTCGGATGGTATACCCCATGATGGGGAATATACCACAGCTTGCCGTCAGCTCGCTTCAACTGCTGATGTGGTACAAGCTCAGCATAACCCTTTTCAATGACTTCGGAGAGGAAAGCTGTGTACTCTTGATGATAATCTTTGTTCCTCTTGAAGTTCCTGTGAAGACTTAAAGGGGGGGTAAAATACTTAGTTTCAGTCAATCTCATGTTAATCTTGAGTACCTATAGAGTAATAGTGCGTCCTTCATATCTCCAAAAAGTCTTTAGTTTCATCATATTTATAAAATAAAAATACAGCTTTCCGATTCTATCCGGAAAAAGCAGAGGTCCCTGATTCTGGGCGTGGGCGGAGCTATAGAGTCAAGCGGGAGCATCCACAACATACAAACTGCATCCACTGTTCCAGTAACACTGGGTTCTTTGGGAAGCTGAACAAGGTAAACTTTCCCTCACATCCCAAAACACACTTTTTTGGAGACATTCTTGACATCAACCATTCCTATTTAGCGCTGCTGATGATGATTTCCGGTATGCTCATATAAGGAGTTCCACTCTGGTCTACGTCATTAGATCTACGATAGAAAAAAAACAGCCGAAACGTGTTGCAACCCGGAAGTATGATTTTCAGCACAGAAATTCTCTGTTATTCGTTCAAAATAACTTTTCAAACTTTGGCCATTATTAGCATGAGAATCCATCTCTTTAACACTGTAAACAACTCTGAATACATGAAACACCATTGTACCCCCCCTTTAAGAGACGCTGCTCTGCAATGCTGTGGTTATTTGGCAAGACGACATCTTCAGCCTTAAAAGGCAAATCAAAGCAGTTGTGTCCTTCATCAAGCTGAATTGAAGACTCCATTATTTGTATGAACTTTTGATCCTCTCTGGAAAGGCAAACATCGTCTGATTTTTCATTGAAATCCCGATTGTATTGGGCAACCAATAAGTCTTGTAGCTTGGCGACTGAGATCCTATTGGCAGTGACAGCAGGACGACCCATCTTGCCTTTACGCGACTCACCACCTCTCAGCGGACCATTCACGACCCACCCCAGTAGAGTCCTGACAGCATATAGTCCTTCTCCTTGGCTATTTATTATTTCCCATGGTTCCATGAGCTTCGGCGCATTGATACCTATCAGCAATTCCACCTCTGCCTCAAAACTGGGAACTGTAATGCCTTCGAGGTATTTCCACCCCTCTAGGTCCTTTTGAGTGAGAATGTTATTTCTGCTCACAGGCATAGTCCTCTGAGTGTAGACTTCAGGTAAGTCCAGGAAGTTTTCTTCATTCAAGCCAAAAACTTCGAGCCAAAAGTTATTTTCTTCATTCAAGCCAGAAACTCCTGAAAGATTCAGTTTTCTCATTAGATGTTGGGTACAGAAAGAAGCTGATCTCCCCCCAGGGTCTAGAATGGCATAGGTGTTCATAATCGTGCTCCCGGACTTGGCCTTCACCTGTACAGGCACAATAGAGAGAACACATTCATCACTTCCGGCCCCATTATGGCCACATGTCTCCAATGACACAGATGCATTATTGACTGACACTTCCTGCGTTTTAGGTTTGATGTGTAGGACAGTTGGATGTTTGTGTTTACATACATCACATGTCAAAGGCTTGTCAGATTCCCTGCTCATATGACCTCTCCTCAGACAGCTGAAACACACTCTGCCTACTTTCAAAGCCTCCAGTTTCTCCCAGTGTGTCATCTCATCAAGCTGTGAACACTTCTCCACTGAATGCTGGCTCTTACACACACAGCATGAATCTTCGTCATACTTTTGTGAAGCTGGCCCTCTGCGCTGTTGGTGCCAAGCTGCTGATGTAGTTGATCCTGAGGCAGTATTGATGGCAGCAACAGTAGCTTGGCCTCTTCCGGTATATCTACTCTTGGGTTTAGAGGAAGGGTCTGGTGGCGTACCCTGTAGTTCACCAAAGAGAGGATCAGACAGAATATTTACCTGACGCTCAATGAAGGCCACAAAGTCTGGGAACATAGCATTGTAACCACGGCGCTCCTGTAGCTCCCAGGCGACAGACCTCCATTTTTCCCTCAGTTTATATGGCAACTTCATCATTATCAGGCGAAGATTGGATGGCACGTTCAACTCCTCCATATGCTGTAAATCTTCCATGACATTGCAACAGTCCCTTAAAAAGATTGAAAAAGACTGCAGAGCATTAATGTCATCAACCCTCATCGTAGGCCACGTCATAGCCTTCTCCATATAAGCTACGGCAATTTTTATTTCATTTCCAAAGTATTTTTTCAATAGATTTTTTTCTCTCTCATACCCCTGCCCAGGAGCCATGTTATAGCAACTCCGAACCAGTTCTCTTGGCTGCCCTCTGGTATGTTTCTCAAGGTAATAAAGACATTCTTGTTTATCTGTAGTTTTCTTTTTAATAGCTTGCTCGAAAGCTCTAATGAAGGCAGCATACTTAAGTGGATCACCATCAAACTCTGGGATAGCTCGTGGCGGAAGAGAGGCTAAGGCTTGGTTCTGAACCAGCTGAATGATGATGTTAGTTTGCTGTTGCATAAGGTCATACAAAGTAGGGTGTTGAACATTGTCAAGAGAGAAATGATGATGCGACTGTGATTGCATATGTTTACTCCCTTGTGAGGTCAGTGGCTGAAATCCTGCTGTTAAAGCGTTGGTGAGCCTGGATCCGTTTCCCTGCACTTCAGACTCATGCATGTAGATAGGTCGACTCCCTTGTGAGATCAATGGCTGAAGTCCTGTTGGTGCAACGTTGGTGGGCCTGGTTCCAAGGACGTTCCTCCGCGCTTCAGACCTGTGAGAAGATGGTGCATATGACACTGAAGACAAATTAGTTATCAGTTTTTAGTTGTCAGACCTTACTGAAGACTGGGCTTGTGGAATGTGCGGCCTTCCCTTAGGCCGTACAGCCAATGGCAGGGAATGGTCCTGTTGGAAAGAGACAGTTTTAGGAAGTTGCAAGACAGGAGCTGTGTTCGAATAACTTGATGTTTGTGATTTCAAATGAACATCAAGATAGGCATTCATGGCATCCTCTCCATTATCCTCTTCATACTCCACATCTTCACCACCACGCACATTTTTAAACACAGACAATCTAGCCGTAGCAGCAGCCAACTTGGCCTCAACCGCTAGCTGTTCCTTTTTCCTTTTCAGCTTTGCCTTTTCCATTTGAAGGGCTTCTTCTTCAGCATCAATGTCATGCATTTTTCTCAAAGCAGCTGTAGATTGTAAAAGTGCGGCCCTTTCAGCCTTTGCCTTTAAACGTACAGAAATAATCCTGGAAGCCTTTGAATGGACAGAAGAGTGATCTTTTTGTTTTGACCCTTTACTTGAACATTGGATATACTATCTTCAGGCCTTATGTTATTATTAAGCAATTGAGCAATTATGGGAATGTCCTTCAGCCCACTCGACTGCAATCCTTCTTTAAATGTCAGAAACAATCCCTGCAGCATGTTATGGAAATTTTACATTTAGATGTGTTTCTTTTACTTTTGTATGGGTACAACTTTTATTAGCATTGAAGATGTATTGTTTACTCATGAGAATTTAAAGGAATATAATCATATAAGCAAAAAGCACATTATTAAAGATATAAAACCAAGCTTTTAGAAAAGTATAAAGTTAGGACAAACTTTCAGGAATGAAATGTTCTCTGAGTCATGTGAAGGCTGACAATATCATATATGTGTGCACAGTTTCGATCAGCAGTTGAGATCTGTAGCTAAAAGCAGGACACTTTTTGCTGACATGACAAGTTGTTCTGTCTGATAGAAATAGTGTTGGACATGAGATCATGAGCACATGAGACCATGAGCTAAGAAGTCTGGGTTTAAGGTAACAAAGGTTTTTTACACAGGATGTGTTACACTGAAAAAAGGGAGACTGTCACCTGTTAGAATTATCCAATTATATTTAGTATGTTTTACTAAATGGTTTTATGTTCTTAAGTAAAACGTGATAGCATTGTGTTGACTAGAACACTAGTTTGTGTCGATTGAACACAATTGAATTGTGTGCAACCAATGTCCACTATTCAATTGAGTAAATCCAATGGATTATTTTTTTCAGTGTAGGGTATATAACATTGGCGAAAGGGACTAGCCTTCGCCTTCTCATGTCAGATGCTCTCTGCGTGAGAATGCCATGGGCCTTCTCATATCAGACGCTGTCTGTGTGGGAACGTCTTATTTCATGCATGAAATAAAATACTTTGTTTAAACTTTTGAGAATCGACTTTGTCTCCTTCATCCAGGGTTTTGAATATTGATAATTTCCACGACAAGCATCGCGAGAACTGGAACAATAAATCCCTCTGTGTATCTAATGCAAACAGAAAGTTGCTCAGTCTTTGAGGACTTTGCTTCATCAGCAATAACAGCAAGAAAACCTGTCTTGTGTACTTTCTTGGAAATCTCGTCATGTATGAGCTCTGCACACAATGCAATTATTTCATTCTGAAAGTCTCGGCTTTGTGCAGTTAAAATATTTGGACTGCATGCATTCGAAATCAGGGTCGTATTTTGAAATCAAATGACATACACTTAAATAATTCCCCCTGGTTTCTGCATCAGTTTCTTCACGATGTGAAGGGATACCTAATACTGAAAGGGTACTTTTTTTCCTACTGTGCTTTGATGGCTGTGTGACCCCAAAGCCTGTTTGTAGCTCTCCCGCTCTCATGCACTTGTGACGAAGCGTGTTTTTTTGTCAGCTTCTCCGACAGTTTTTTCCAGTTCCGAGCTCTCACTTTTGTAAATAGTTACTCTGCGTCTGATCTTGCAATATTTGAAGAAAAGTGGTGACAGCAAAAACAAAACAAAAAACAGAATCCAGTGAAACTGAGTACTCTATCCATGGGAACTTGTGATAGTAAAATGCAGAGAAGGCACGATTAACATTTACAATTAGGTGCTAAGGGAAAGCAGAAAGTATGGGCTGTTTCGGCCCAACAGCTTTCTCCCTGAGATCGTTACCGTCTCCAGATCCAGATGCGGCAGGTTGAGCGGATATCTCCGCTGACAAGGTGGTGGTGTCTCCACGATGCCGCCGTCTCCTTCGCATGTAAAGCAGGGTGATAATGACAATCTTCGTTAGATAGTCCATGATGACAATTGACAAACATAGCTGGATGCCATTTTATAATCCAGCATTACCTAATTCCAGAATAAAAGCATATTTTACAGGCCGATGATTTGTCAGTAGTGCTATATTATTTGAAATCAAATTATATTGCATGCAATCATTTGTTCAGATTGTAGTTTAGCTCTGGGCTGCGTTTCCATATATAATGATGGATCTTAGCACTTACGAGCATTTTCTACGAGCGACTTTACGAACGTTCGTGTTCATTTCACGTGCATTTCACAAAAATACACTTAGCACGATCGCACACAGCTGTGCTTCAAGTTGGTAAATCCGGGCAAGATTCTGTCACCTCATGTACCCCAGTTTGAGAACCACTACCATAACCTATCTTTGTAAAGCGACCTTGGGTGTTGGAAAGGCACTATATACAAATCATTATTATTAATATTATTATTAATAACCACCCAAACACAATACAAACTGCAGGATACCAGTGCTGTGTGAAAAAGTCAGTAATTATTTAATGCCAGTATTAAAAGATTGAGGCATTCGTACACAAAAACAAACATTGCACAAACTTTATTGGCCAGCCGCCCCTGATTTTGGAAGTGAGCTGAGCTGATAATTATATAATGTACTGATGATATTTAGTGGCATTTGAGTTCATTTCTGCTGTCGTTTTTCTCTTAACCCGGGGGAATTACAATACAGTCGAGTCTTCCTTATCTATATATTCATACTCCATATCTTCTATCTCTTTCAGAGATGTCTGTGATCGGCTCCAGTCCAGATGATCCAGTGATCCGGGTTATTCTGATGAACAGGAACGGCTCTGGGAAAAGCTCATCAGGAAACACTATACTGGGAGAAAAGAAGCTTAAAGTAAAAACAAGAAGCTGAAGTGAATTCTCCAGATCTACTAGATCCATATCTGAATCTAGAGATGATGATGATGAGAGAACAGCTCGTCTCTCGAGTCTCGACACACCTGGGGCCTCATTTATAACCGTTGCGTACGCACAAAACAGGCCCTGAGAGAGCCGTACGCCACTTCCCACGCATAAGTCTTGATTTATAAAAACAAACTTGGCAGGAAAATGTGCGTACGTGCACGCAAACTTTGACCCATGCGTACGAACGTTTTGGAGATGGAGCAGTTTGGCGACACCGATGGTGAGCTGGAGTTATGCTTTTTGGTCACTTTTAGACAGAAAATCTAAAAAAAAAAATCATACAGATGCCATTCTCATGAATGGAGTTAAACACTTAAACTACATGAAATCATTACCGAGAAGTTACAACCTTTTTTATATTCAATAAATCTAAATATTTGTAGTAGATGCGATGCTTTTGAACACTTTTCCTGTGGCATGCTGTGTTTTAATGTTTTAACTACAGAGATAATTGCTGCTTATGATAATACCAGATTGTCTGAGAAAATATTTTCGTGCAAATAATGCACAACAACAAGGCCTATATGTTTCCATTAAAAATATAAATCAATTAAAAATACTACTTGGCCAGTGGAAAAGATTGAGAAAATCTTTCTCTGAAATGAATTTTATAGCCTACTTTTTGATTTATTTATTCAAAAACAAGGCAAGGATAGGCTACTAAATGATTTTTATCAATGTAATGTGACGGCACATCTGTATCTCACGTTTTCCAAAATGTATTGTACCGGTAAACATTGTATATGCATATGCAGATGAGGATATGCATAGTAAAATTAGGCGTTGTAAGCTCCATATATGGTTATTTTGGGAAGGAGACGCATGTGCACACAATCTTCCGCTGACTGAAATTTATAAAGTGAATTATGCACAGGTTCTGGTGTACACGCGGGTTTATAAATCTGAATATTTTTTTGCGTACGCCATTTTTGGCTTTCGGGCGCACGTACACTTTTATTAAGGATCCTACGCACAGTTTTATAAATGAGACCCCAGGACTTTATGATTATGAACTCAGTTAAGTGGAGATTGTAGCTGAAATAGTAAAGTGCATTATATTCTTGTCTCCTGGACTACACAAAGTGGATTGGGAAAAAAACATGAAAAAACTCAAAAAGTGTTTGAGAACAGTCTTTAGAAACCTTTGTAGCCGCAAGGATAATTCACACAATTCATATTCAAACGTGCATACCTGTAGATGAAACACGTGATGCGCATGTACACGCCGTCTGCGTTTTCGCAGGTTTGCGTTTGAGGTTTGCGCAAAGAAAACATTTTTTTCAGCATTTTTCAGGGCTTGCAGCTTGAAGCTATTTCATGGTTTGCGTTCTCAAGCCTCAGGCACTGTTTTGTGCGGATTACTTCATGTTATTATTGATTAAACTCTTTACTAATTTGATCATCTCATTGTTATTGTCCATTTTCTTATTTTCTGCTGAATCTGCTTGAATTAGAAATCATTTTAGTTATGAAAGTCATGAAGTATCCTGTGTTTTATGGTGCGTAATTTTAAACACCTTTTACCTTAATTGAAATATTCTCAGGTTAGGTAAAGTAAGTCAAATCTGTTCTAAATAATAATAATTTAAATTGCCATACTTATATTTAGATCACAGAAGACTTTCCATGGTTAGTTCAGCTCAATCTTTTGTAAAATGGAGACTTATGGCAGGTGAGCTTCTAATTTCTTTATTAAATACAGATTAAGTTGTTTACATAAAAGGTATATAAAACAAAAATAAAAGTAAATCAAAACCGAATCGTTTACAAGCTTTTAAATGCAGGAGGCACAACAGCAAAGGCATCGAACACCGGAGAGGCCGTCCTTGGTGGATCAGCGTCTACCTTCACATTCTTGCTTTCCAGTTCTTTTTATAGTCCATCATACTTTTTGACAGCTGGAAACTCCTGTGGAAGGCTCCCACGTGGCCCGAATCATGAATTCAGTCCTTTACAGACAATCTGTCCAATCCGAAGTCCTGAACTGTAATTCATTCTGGAAAACCCCTTAGGACCTTTGAATATAAAGCCTTCCGTCTCTTATTCCTTTTTCTACGGGCTTTACATCCATCTCTTAATATTCAGTAAGATTCTTTCTAATACATGTTCAATTTCTCTCTATTCTACTCATTTTTGCTTAATAAATGCTTTCAACTGTCGCGGGTAAGTTCAAGCAACGACGACGCAGGAGATGGTCGAAACAGTATTTAAAAATAAAACTCAAAGATATCCAAAAGAAATAACCACCATAAACACAACGTTAACGACAGACAAGGGACAGACTGAAACATAGGGCTTAGATACACAGAACAGGGAAACAAGACACAGCTGGGACAAATGAACTCATAATGACTAATGAACTAGACAACAGGTGATAGGAAGAACACTGAAACACACCTGGGCAAACGGTGTCACAGGCATATCATATTATACAGGCTGGATGTCTCGTCTGCGCTGCTGGCCAATGGAGGTCGACGTCCGCACACGGCGGCCATCTTGCCACAGGGGGCTCGCTCACTCGTAACATTGTTTTAATGGTGCATGTACTTTTTAAATAACCATTTGCTCAATTTTCTACCGATTTTCAAACGGGTTGGTTTGTTATAAACGTCAGAGTAGTAGTTATGACACTGCAAACTTAATTACTTGAATAATTATAATATTATATATTTCAACATGTTCAAGCATCCAGAATTATAGCCACGTTAATAAAGTTTGTAAGAAACCAAATCGTTTGTAAATCCGTCAAGATTTCAGCGAGATAAGAGGATTTGTGTTCGTGCAGATCACTCATCTTACAGAAAGCTTCCCTGTGACAAGATGGCCGCCGGTGATGCCGTTCGAGACTCCGCCGTAAGACATCTAGCCTTTATTATGTATATCTATGGTCACAGGCAGACGTTGGTCTGCCAATCCGCCATTAAACACCAGAAGAAGAAGTAGTCACAGGCAGACATTACATGGACAAACACTAAACGTGACAACAACATTCTCTCAATAAATTATTTTACCACAACAATTGCAATGTTTTCTACATTAACTACTTACTCAATATATGGTTACCATGAGTGTCTTTCATTATACAACGCTTTCTTAATAAATCGTTTAACAACAACTTTTGGTGTCTAGCTTTATAAAAACACTTTAATTACATAAGGTTACAATTCACTATACGCACTTCATACACAAAAAGGTATAATTATAATAGAATATTTGCATATTCCATAACAGTACACAAACAATGAATTTAACCCATTTAAGCCCACCGGCAACTATAGTTGCCGCAGTGTATAGTTGTCATTTTCCAAGTATTTTTCTAGATGTTATCCATGTTTAATGTCTCAATGACATGCAAGCAAACAACCAAGTAAAGGATTTCAAGAAAGAAAAAAAAAGGTATTGATTGATTTGATTGAAATTTTTATTTCGAACATGAGAGAAGAAGAAAAAAAGAAATATATATATATATATAAAATAAGATACAATAATGTCCAAAACATTAAGAAAAAGAAAAGAAAAAATATAAAAAGCAGCAAACAAAGTATGATTACTTTCTGTGTGAACATACTTCTATCTCATGTGCGAAAAGGAGTAGGAAGAAGTAAAACTTATGTACTCCTACCCCTTTAATTCTTACATTCCTTTAATTAACAAATTTTATATTATTATTATTTTGTTATCTGCATCTATACACATATACATACACATACCAACATATACATGTACATACACACACATATACCTACTTCAAAGTGACCACTAACAAGTATTTAAACTCATAACAAAGGAGCACTCCTACTTTCCTACAGTACTTCTTGATACTTCTTGAAAATCTTTTCTGGTGTTCAGGTATTGGACTTCTGTGCTAGTTACAGTTTGTCCATAACGAACACCATGTTCAAGCATAAGGGTGTCCATCAGTACATGTGTCACCAGGACACCCTAGGCCGTAGGTCGATGATCGACTTTGTGGTCGTTTCATCTGACCTCCGACCGTATGTCTTGGACACTCGGGTAAAGAGAGGGGCGGAGCTGTCAACTGATCACCACCTGGTGGTGAGTTGGATCCGATGGCGGAAGAGGAAGCTGGACAGACTCGGCAGACCCAAGCGTACTGTAAGGGTCTGCTGGGAACGTTTGGCCGAGTCTCCTGTCAGAGAGATCTTCAACTCCCACCTCCGGCGGAGCTTCGACCGGATCCCGAGGGAGGCTGGAGATATTGAGTCCGAGTGGACCATGTTCTCCACCTCCATTGTCGAAGCGGCCGCTCGGAGCTGTGGCCGTAAGGTCTCCGGTGCCTGTCGAGGCGGCAATCCCCGAACCCGGTGGTGGACACCGGAAGTAAAGGATACCGTCAAGCTGAAGGAGTCCTATCAGGCCTGGTTGGCTTGTGAGACTCCTGAGGCAGCTGACGGGTACCGGCAGGCCAAGCGAACTGCAGCCCGGGTGGTTGTGGAGGCAAAAACTCGGGCCTGGGAGGAGTTCGGTGAGGCCATGGAGAAGGACTACCGGCTGGCCTCGAAGAGATTCTGGCAAACCGTCCGGCGCCTCAGGAGAGGGAAGCAGTGCCCCACCACTGCTGTCTACAGTGGAGGTGGGCAGCTGTCGACCTCAACTGGGGATGTCGTCGGACGGTGGAAGGAATACTTTAAGGATCTCCTCAATCCCGCCGTCACGTCTTCCATTGAGGAAGCAGAGGCTGAGGGCTCAGGTGTGGACTCATCCATCACCCAAGCTGAAGTCACCGAGGTAGTCAAGAAACTGGCAAGGCACCGGGGGTGGATGAGATTCGCCCCAAGTACCTCAAGTCTCTGGATGTTGTGGGGCTGTCTTGGCTGACACGCCTCTGCAGCATCGCGTGGCAGTCGGGGACAGTGCCTCTGGGATGGAGGGTGTCGGGTTTGGGAACAACACGATTTCGTCTCTGCTCTTTGCAGATGATGTTGTCGTGTTGGCCCCTTCAGACCAGGACCTTCAGCATGCACTAGGATGGTTTGCAGCCGAGTGTGAAGCAGCTGGGATGAGAATCAGCACCTCAAAATCCGAGGCCATGGTCCTCAGTCGGAAAAAGGTGGCTTGCCTACTTTAGGTTGGTGGAGAGTTCCTGCCTCAAGTGGAGGAGTTCAAGTATCTTGGGGTCTTGTTCACGAGTGAGGGAAGGATGGAATGGGAGATTGACAGACGGATCGGTGCAGCTGCTGCAGTAATGCAGTCGATGTACCGGTCTGTCGTGGTGAAGAAAGAGCTGAGCCGCAAGGCGAAGATCACGATTTACCGGTCAATCTACGTTCCTACTCTCACCTATGGTCATGAGCTTTGGGTCATGACCGAAAGAACAAGATCCCGGATACAGGAAGCCGAAATGAGCTTTCTCCGCAGGGTGGCTGGGCGATCCCTTAGAGATAGGGTGAGCAGCTCGGTCACTCGGGAGGAGCTCAGAGTAGAGCCGCTGCTCCTCCACATCGAAAGGGGTTAGCTGAGGTGGCTTGGGCATCTGTTCCGGATGCCTCCTGGACACCTTCCCGGGAAGGTGTTCCGGGCGCGTCCCACCGGGAGGAGACCCCGGGGAAGACCTAGGACACGCTGGAGATACTATGTCTCCCGGCTGGCCTGGGAACGCCTCGGAGTCCCCCCGGAAGACCTAGAGGAAGTGTCTAGGGAGAGGGAAGTCTGGGCATCTCTGCTTAGACTGCTGCCCCCGCGACCCAGCCCCGGATAAGCGGAAGAAGATGGATGGATGGATGGGCGTTCTAAATCAACGCGCTGCTCCGCGATCTCTGTCTGCTTCCTTTAATCTCACACACGTCTGGTAAGCTCTCTCTCTCCTGTACAATGCTGTCAGATCCAAATATGGTAATTTCCTTTTTATCAGCAATCAATCGTGAAAGTACAATGGGCATTTAACTCTAAAAGCGAAATCTCATTGGCTGATGTCAATTTCTGACCACCGTGATTCGTTCAGATGCATCACGTGACGTGCTCTGACATTTAGATGTTTTTGACTGTTTTTCTGTTCAGTTAAAGGCCATGAATGCTGTGTTTAGTTTTGATGTGATTTAGGTGGTTTGTATTGTTGTTGCTAATGATTTGATGAGATGTGTCTGTAAATAGTTGTTTCAACTAAAAAGGGTATGAATTTTTTCCTGCGGGACGGGAGAAGACACGAAATCAATGCATCTCTATTATTGTGCGGGAATAGATTCTCAGAGTTTTGCGGGTGCGGGCGGGAGTGGACATGCATATTGCGGGAGCGGGCGGGAGTGTAACACATACGTTGCGGGAGCGGGCGGTAATGGTCAGAAATTCGGCGGGGCTCTAGCTCGGGCCGGCTATAGGTGGAGAGGAGAGATTTGGCTATAGGGTTGTGTGGCTTACTTACACAGAAGCTCACCACATGAAAATAAACTACTTACCGTGATCTCAGACTGTTTTTAAGTGGTTTCTCCACTGTATGGATCGTCATGTGCCGCTTTAGGTGACTTTTATAAGAGAAACTCGTCCCGCACTGATCACACGTGTGCGGCTTCTCTCTACTGTGGATCCTCTCATGTGATCTCAGATTTGCTGACTGACTGAATCTCTTGTCGCAGTGTGAACACTTGTAAGGTTTTTCTCCAGTGTGGATCCTCATGTGTATCTTCAGGTCACTTTTAATAGAGAAACTCGTCCCGCACTGATCACACGTGTGCGGCTTCTCTCCAGTGTGGATCCTCTCATGTGTTTTCAGATGTTCTGACTGATTGAATCTCTTGTCACAGTGTGAACACTTGTAAGGTTTTTCTCCAGTGTGAATTCTCTGGTGCAGTTTTAAACCGTCTGCTGTAGTAAAAGTCTTCTCACACTCAAAGCACATGTACTCTCTCACACCAGTATGAGTTTTCTCATGTTTATGTAAATATTGCCGCTGTGAAAAACTCTTTCCACACACAGAACATGAATGTGGCTTCTCCTTCATATGAACTGTCAGGTGTGTCTTCAAGTGTGATGCACAGAGAAATGTTTTGCCGCACTGATCACATGAGAACGGCTTCTCTCCGGTGTGGATCCTCATGTGACTCTCAAGACTTTGTTTGTATGGGAAACTCTTCCCGCACTGATCACATGTGAACGGCTTCTCTCCGGTGTGAACTCTCATGTGAATCTCAAGATTATGTTTGGTTGTGAAACTGTTTCCACACTGAGTGCAGGTGAAAGATTTCTTGGATCTTTTTTTCTTTAAAAAATTATTTTTATTCTTTGAGCGACTCAAGGGTTTTTCTCCAGGTTGGACATGATGTTCCTCCTTCACTTCTCTCAATTCTTCACTCTCCTCCTTCACTTCTCTCAGTTCTTCACTCTCCTCCTTCACTTCTCTCAGTTCTTCACTCTCCTCCTTCACTTCCATCGGGTCTGACATGAAAGAAAAAATGACATTTAATTTTCAGTACATCAAAATAATTCAGAGAGAAATATAAAGTGAAAGCACATGAAAGTGAGCCCTGATGTAATGGTAGAAAGTAGACAACTGTTATACAATATTATGATTGTTATGCCTTTTTATAATTTGATCATATGTCCTTGAAACTTTCCATGAATGAGATCAATTTATCTTCCAATTATTTATTATTATTATTTAAAACATTATAGGCAAGGCAAGTTTATTTATATAGCACATTTCATACACAGTGGTAATTCAAAGTGCGTTACATAGAAGAAATTGAAATAATTACTTAAATAAATATAGCTGCAAGCAGCAATCACCGGGGACAAGCGCAAGCAAGACGACAAGACGTGCCAAAGTGGCTGGGAGTGAGAGATCAACTGCAGCAAGGAGCAATTGAAGACATTTAAAGATAAATTTTGACAAAATGGTTGAAAAATCACATGCATTCACTTAAAAATATGATTTAATAGATTTTCACTTTCGACCAATAGGTGGCGCAGTTACAAAACTGTTGTGATGTGGTCAGAGTGAAGTGACGACGACACATACAAAGTTTGGTGTCAATATGTCAAGGCATTGCAGATATAAAGCCTGAATAGTCATTTTGGCATTATGCCTCAACTTTGCATCTGCGGTATACGACCATGGTTTTGTCTATTGACACGAAATCCATAACTTTTACTTGGCACGGTCTGGAGATGACAAGATCCGATTTTGGTGAAAATCGGACAGTCGGTCTAGGAGGAGTTCGAAAAAGTACATTTTAAAAGGAAATAAAGATGGCGGACAGGAAGTTTGGCTGACTATGAAGATTTGGCTGACTATGGTATCTATGTTTTCAGCATAACCCAAGGAATCTATTAAGACCAGTGTCATTACTATAGGCAAAGGTATGCAAAAGTTATTAGCATTTTGGGAAATTTTGTTACAACTTTTGACCAAAAGGTGGCGCTGTACCATAATATTTTGAGTACCTTTAGGGCCTTGTACTGATGACCAATACTGAGTTTGGTAATGATACGTTCATGCGTTCATAAAATACAGCATTTTAGCACATAATTCAAAATGGCCGACAGCCAAAATGGCCGATATGGGAAAATTGGATATCAGTCGACTCAGCATGACGCCCTGAATCTAACGAGACCACTTTTGTGATTTTTGGACAAACCGTTCAGAAGTTAAAGGCAAAAACATAAATTATTCATATCTCCGGACCAGTAGGTGGCGCTGCGCCGAAACGCAGCATGTAGCCTCAGGTCATGCTTGTGACGACATGTAACAAATTTGGTCTGAATCTGATAAAGCGTTGTGGAGATACAGCATTGAGCCTGTTTTCGCAAGTGCTACGTAAAATTTATTTGCGCGGTATTCGAGAACGGTAATTCGAATCAACTTGATTTCCATAACTTTTTGTCGGCACAGTCTCTAGATGATCTGGTTCAATTTTCGTGAAATTCTGACCAACGGCCTAGGAAGAGTTCGAAAAAGTAGGTTTTTCGGAAAATTCAAAATGGCGGGAAAACTATTATGACGGAAAATGAGGTCATAGGGTGCAGTCGAATCGTCATGAGCTCAGGAATTAGAGGGAAAAAAAAATTTGTTTCTAGCCCTTATGGTTCAAAAGTTATTAGCATAAACATGAGTGCAACTTTGGACAGTTGGTGGCGCTAGATGGATTGATTTGGAGACTCCAAATTTGCTATGGTGATAGTTCAGACTGTCCTCTATATGTGTGCCAAATTTCATAACTTTCCCACAAGCGGTTCTATGGGCTGCCATAGACTCCCAGTCGGAACAATGAAGAATAATAATAAATATAGCTGCAAGCAGCCATTACGGGGCCAAGCGCAAGCAAGACGACAAGACATGCCAAAGTGGCTGGGAGTGTGTGACCAACTGCAGCAAGGAGCAATTGAAGACATTTAAAGATGAATTTTGGCAAAATGGTTGAAAAATCACATACAATAACTAAAAATATGATTATCACTTTCGACCAATAGGTGGCGCAATTACGAAACTGATGTGATGTGGTCAGAGTGAAGTGACAATGACACATACAAAGTTTGGTGTCAATATGTCAAGGCATTGCAGATATAAAGCCTGAATAGTCATTTTGGCATCATGCCTCAACTTTGCATCTTCGGTATACAAAAACGGTTTTGTCTATCGACACGAAATCCATAACTTTTACTCGGCACGGTCTGGAGATGACACGAACCGATTTTGGTGAAAATCGGACGTTCGGTCTAGGAGGAGTTCGAAAAAGTAGGTTTTAAAAGAAAATAAAGATGGCGGACAGGAAGTTTGACTGACTATGGCAAAATTGGTATCTATGTTTTCAGCATAACCCAAGGAATCTATTGAGATCAGTGTCATTACTATAGGCAAATTTATTCAAAAGTTATTAGCATTTTTGGAAATTTCATTATAACTTTTGATCAAAAGGTGGCGCTGTCTCATAAATTTTTGAGTACCTTTAGGGCGTTGTACTGATGACCCATACTGAGTTTCGTAACGATACGTTCATGCGTTCATAAAATACAGCATTTTAGCACATAATTCAAAATGGCCGACAGCCAAAATGGCCGATATGGGAAAATTGGATATCAGTCAACTCAGCACGACGCCCTGAATCTAACGAGACCACTTTTGTGATTTTTGGACAAACCGTTCAGAAGTTATAAGCAAAAACATAAATTCTTCATATCTCCGGACCAGTAGGTGGCGCTGCGCCGAAACGCAGCATGTAGCCTCAGGTCATGCTTGTGATGACATGTACCAAATTTGGCCTGAATCCGATAAAGCGTTGTGGAGATACGGCCTTACGTCTGTTTTCGCAAGCGCTACGTAAAATTTATTTGCGCGGTATTCGAGAACGGTAATTCAAATCAACTTGAATTCCATAACTTTTGGTCGTCAAGGTCTGGAGATGATCTGGTTCAATTTTCGTGAAATTCGGAGCAACGGCCTAGGAGGAGTTCGAAAAAGTAGGTTTTTCAGAAAATTCAAAATGGCGGAAAAACTATTATGACGGAAAATGACGTCATAGGGTGCAGTCGAATCGTCATGAGCTCAGGAATCAGAGGAAAAAAGAATTTTGTTTCTAGCCCTTGTGGTTCAAAAGTTATTAGCATAAACATGAGTGAAACTTTGGACAGCTGGTGGCGCTAGAGGGAATAAGTTGGAGACTCCAAATTTGCTATGGTGATAGTTCAGGCTGTCCTCTATCACTCTGCCAATTTTCATAAGTTTCCCGCAAACGGTTCTATAGGCTGCCATAGACGCCCAGTCGGAAGAAAAAAAAGAAAAAGAAAAAGAAAAAGAAAAAGAAGCAGAATAAGAACGGGAAAAGATACAATAGGTGCCCGCACCTTCAGTGCTTGGCCCCTAAATATAGCTGCAAGCAGCCATTACGGGGCCAAGCGCAAAAGCAGACGACGAGATATGCCTACATGGCTGAAAGTGTGAGACAAACTGCAGCAAGGAGCAATTAAAGACATTTGAAGATGAATTTTGGCAAAATGGTTGCAAATCACATACAATAACTAAAAATATGATTATCACTTTTGACCAACAGGTGGCGCAATTACGAAACTGATGTGATGTGGTCAGAGTGAAGTGACAATGACACTTACAAAGTTTGGTGTCAATATGTGAAGGCATTGCAGATATAAAGCCTGAATAGTCATTTTTGCATCATGCCTCAACTTAGCCACTGCGGTATACGAAAACGGTTTCGTCTATCGACACGAAATCCATAACTTTTACTCGGCACGGTCTGGAGATGACACGATCCGATTTTGGTGAAAATCGGACGTTCGGTCTAGGAGGAGTTCGAAAAAGTAGGTTTTAAAAAAAAATAAAGATGACGGACAGGAAGTTTGACTGACTATGGCAAAATTGGTATCTATGTTTTCAGCATAACCCAAGGAATCTAATGAGATCAGTGTCATTACTATAGGCAAATTTATTCAAAAGTTATTATTATTTTTGGAAATTTCATTATAACTTTTGACCAAAAGGTGGCGCTGTCTCATAATCTTTTGAGTACCTTTAGGGCCTTGTACTGATGACCCATACTGAGTTTCGTAACGATACGTTCATGCGTTCATAAAATACAGCATTTTAGCACATAATTCAAAATGGCCGACAGCCAAAATAGCCGATATGGGAAAATTGGATATCAGTCAACTCAGTATGACGCCCTGAATCTAACGAGACCACTTTTGTGATTTTTGAACAAACCGTTCAGAAGTTATAAGCAAAAACATAAATTCTTAATATCTCCGGACCAGTAGGTGGCGCTGCGCCGAAACGCAGCTTGTAGCCTCAGGTCATGCTTGTGATGATATGTACCAAATTTGGTCTGAATCCGATAAAGCGTTGTGGAGATACAGCCTTACGTCTGTTTTTGCAAGCGCTACGTAAAATTTATTTTCGCGGTATTCGAGAACGGTTGTTCGAATCAACTTGATTTCCATAACTTTTTGTCGTCATGGTCTGGAGATGATCTGGTTCAATTTTCGTGAAATTCGGAGCAACGGCCTAGGAGGAGTTTGAAAAAGTAGGTTTTTCGGAAAATTCAAAATGGCGGGAAAACTATTATGACGGAAAATGACGTCATAGGGTGCATTCGAATCGCCATGAGCTCAGGAATCAGAGGAAAAAAGAATTTTGTTTCTAGCCCTTGTGGTTCAAAAGTTATTAGCATAAACATGAGTGAAACTTTGGACAGCTGGTGGCGCTAGAGGGAATAAGTTGGAGACTCCAAATTTGCTATGGTGATAGTTCAGGCTGTCCTCTATCACTCTGCCAATTTTCATAAGTTTCCCGCAAACGGTTCTATAGGCTGCCCTAGACGCCCAGTCGGAAGAAAAAAAAGAAAAAGAAAAAGAAGCAGAATAAGAACGGGAACAGATACAATAGGTGCCCGCACCTTCAGTGCTTGGCCCCTAAATATAGCTGCAAGCAGCAATCACCGGGGCCAAGCGCAAGCAAGACGACAAGACATGCCAAAGTGGCTGGAAGTGAGAGACCAACTGCAGCAAGGAGCAATTGAAGACATTTAAAGATGAATTTTGGCAAAATGGTTGAAAAACAACATACAATAACTAAAAATATGATTATCACTTTCGACCAATAGGTGGCGCAGTTACGAAACTGATGTGATGTGGTCAGAGTGAAGTGACAATGACACTTACAAAGTTTGGCGTCAATATGTCAAGGCATTGCAGATATAAAGCCTGAATAGTCATTTTGGCATCATGCCTCAACTTTGCCACTACGGTATACGAAAACAGTTTCGTCTATCGACACGAAATCCATAACTTTTACTCGGCACGGTCTGGAGATGACACGATCCGATTTTGGTGAAAATCGGACATTCGGTCTAGGAGGAGTTCGAAAAAGTAGGTTTTAAAAGAAAATAAAGATGGCGGACAGGAAGTTTGGCTGACTATGGCAAAATTGGTATCTATGTTTTCAGCATAACCCAAGGAATCTATTGAGACCAGTGTCATTACTATAGGCAAATTTATTCAAAAGTTATTAGCATTTTTGGAAATTTCATTATAACTTTTGACCAAAAGGTGGCGCTGTCTCATAAATTTTTGAGTACCTTTAGGGCGTTGTACTGATGACCCATAGTGAGTTTCGTAACGATAAGTTCATGCGTTCATAAAATACAGCATTTTAGCACATAATTCAAAATGGCCGACAGCCAAAATGGCCGATATGGGAAAATTGGATATCAGTCAACTCAGCACGACGCCCTGAATCTAACGAGACCACTTTTGTGATTTTTGGACAAACCGTTCAGAAGTTATAAGCAAAAACATAAATTCTTCATATCTCCGGACCAGTAGGTGGCGCTGCGCCGAAACGCAGCATGTAGCCTTAAGTCATGCTTGTGATGACATGTACCAAATTTGGTCTGAATCCGATAAAGCGTTGTGGAGATACGGCCTTACGTCTGTTTTCGCAAGCGCTACGTAAAATTTATTTGCGCGGTATTCGAGAACGGTAATTCGAATCAACTTGAATTCCATAACTTTTGGTCGTCAAGGTCTGGAGATGATCTGGTTCATTTTTCGTGAAATTCGGAGCAACGGCCTAGGAGGAGTTCGAAAAAGTAGGTTTTTCGGAAAATTCAAAATGGCGGGAAAACTATTATGACGGAAAATGACGTCATAGGGTGGAGTCGAATCGTCATGAGCTCAGGAATCAGAGGAAAAAAGAATTTTGTTTCTAGCCCTTGTGGTTCAAAAGTTATTAGCATAAACATGAGTGCAACTTTGGACAGCTGGTGGCGCTAGAGGGAATGAGTTGGAGACTCCAAATTTGCTATGGTGATAGTTCAGGCTGTCCTCTATCACTGTGCCAATTTTTATAAGTTTCCCGCAAACGGTTCTATAGGCTGCCATAGACGCCCAGTCGGAAGAAAAAAAAGAAAAAGAAAAAGAAAAAGAAAAAGAAAAAGAAGCAGAATAAGAACCAGAACAGATACAATAGGTGCCCGCACCTTCAGTGCTTGGCCCCTAAATATAGCTGCAAGCAGCAATCACCGGGGCCAAGCGCAAGCAAGACGACAAGACATGCCAAAGTGGCTGGAAGTGAGAGACCAACTGCAGCAAGGAGCAATTGAAGACATTTAAAGATGAATTTTGGCAAAATGGTTGAAAAATCACATACATTAACTAAAAATATGATTATCACTTTCGACCAATAGGTGGCGCAGTTACGAAACTGATGTGATGTGGTCAGAGTGAAGTGACAATGACACTTACAAAGTTTGGTGTCAATATGTCAAGGCATTGCAGATATAAAGCCTGAATAGTCATTTTGGCATCATGCCTCAACTTTGCCACTACGGTATACGAAAACGGTTTCGTCTATCGACACGAAATCCATAACTTTTACTCGGCACGGTCTGGAGATGACACGATCCGATTTTGGTGAAAATCGGACATTCGGTCTAGGAGGAGTTCGAAAAAGTAGGTTTTAAAAGAAAATAAAGATGGCGGACAGGAAGTTTGGCTGACTATGGCAAAATTGGTATCTATGTTTTCAGCATAACCCAAGGAATCTATTGAGATCAGTGTCATTACTATAGGCAAATTTATTCAAAAGTTATTAGCATTTTTGGAAATTTCATTATAACTTTTGACCAAAAGGTGGCGCTGTCTCATAAATTTTTGAGTACCTTTAGGGCGTTGTACTGATGACCCATACTGAGTTTCGTAACGATACGTTCATGCGTTCATAAAATACAGCATTTTAGCACATAATTCAAAATGGCCGACAGCCAAAATGGCCGATATGGGAAAATTGGATATCAGTCTCTAACGAGACCACTTTTATGATTTTTGGACAAACCGTTCAGAAGTTATAAGCAAAAACATAAATTCTTCATATCTCCGGACCAGTAGGTGGCGCTGTGCCGAAACGCAGCATGTAGCCTCAAGTCATGCTTGTGATGACATGTACCAAATTTGGTCTGAATCCGATAAAGCGTTGTGGAGATACGGCCTTACGTCTGTTTTCGCAAGCGCTACGTAAAATGTATTTGCACGGTATTCGAGAACGGTTATTCGAATCAACTTGAATTCCATAACTTTTGGTCGGCAAGGTCTGGAGATGATCTGGTTAATTTTTCGTGAAATTCGGAGCAACGGCCTAGGAGGAGTTCGAAAAAGTAGGTTTTTCGAAAAATTCAAAATGGCGGGAAAACTATTATGACGGAAAATGACGTCATAGGGTGCAGTCGAATCGTCATGAGCTCAGGAATCAGAGGAAAAAAGAATTTTGTTTCTAGCCCTTGTGGTTCAAAAGTTATTAGCATAAACATGAGTGAAACTTTGGACAGCTGGTGGCGCTAGAGGGAATGAGTTGGAGACTCCAAATTTGCTATGGTGATAGTTCAGGCTGTCCTCTATCACTGTGCCAATTTGTATAAGTTTCCCGCAAACGGTTCTATAGGCTGCCATAGACGCCCAGTCGGAAGAAAAAAAAGAAAAAGAAGAAGAAATATAGCTGCAAGCAGCAATCACCGGGGCCAAGCGCAAGCAAGACGACAAGACATGCCAAAGTGGCTGCGAGTGTGAGACCAACTGCAGCAAGGAGCAATTGAAGACATTTAAAGATGAATTTTGGCAAAATGGTTGAAAAATCACATACAATAACTAAAAATATGATTATCACTTTCGACCAATAGGTGGCGCAGTTACGAAACTGATGTGATGTGGTCAGAGTGAAGTGACAATGACACATACAAAGTTTGGTGTCAATATGTCAAGGCATTGCAGATATAAAGACTGAATAGTCATTTTGGCATCATGCCTCAACTTTGCCACTGCGGTATACGAAAACGGTTTTGTCTATCGACACGAAATCCATAACTTTTACTCGGCACTGTCTGGAGATGACACGATCCGATTTTGGTGAAAATCGGACGTTCGGTCTAGGAGGAGTTCGAAAAAGTAGGTTTTAAAAGAAAATAAAGATGGCGGACAGGAAGTTTGACTGACTATGGCAAAATTGGTATCTATGTTTTCAGCATAACCCAAGGAATCTATTGAGATCAGTGTCATTACTATAGGCAAATTTAATCAAAAGTTATTAGCATTTTTGGAAATTTCATTATAACTTTTGACCAAAAGGTGGCGCTGTCTCATAATCTTTTGAGTACGTGTAGGGCCTTGTACTGATGACCCATACTGAGTTTCGTAACGATACGTTCATGCGTTCATAAAATACAGCATTTTAGCACATAATTCAAAATGGCCGACAGCCAAAATGGCCGATATGGGAAAATTGGATATCAGTCAACTCAGCATGACGCCCTGAATCTAAAGAGACCACTTTTGTGATTTTTGGACAAACCGTTCTGAAGTTATAAGCAAAAATAGCCCTTTTTCATATCTCCGGACCAGTAGGTGGCACTGCGCCGAAACGCAGCAGGTAGCCTCAGGTCATGCTTGTGATGACATGTACCAAATTTGGTCTGAATCCGATAAAGCGTTGTGGAGATACAGCATTGAGCCTGTTTTTCCAAGCGCTACGTAAAATTTATTTGCGCGGTATTCGAGAACGGTTATTCGAATCAACTTGATTTCCATAACTTTTTGTCATCATGGTCTGGAGATGATCTGGTTAAATTTTCGTGAAATTCGGAGCAACGGCCTAGGAGGAGTTCGAAAAAGTAGGTTTTTCGGAAAATTCAAAATGGCGGGAAAACTATTATGACGGAAAATGACGTCATAGGGTGCAATCGAATCGTCGTGAGCTCAGGAATCAGAGGAAAAAAGAATTTTGATTCTAGCCCTTACGGTTCAAAAGTTATTAGCATAATATAAGTGAAACTTTGGACAGGTGGTGGCGCTAGAGGGAATGAGTTAGAGACACCAAAATTGGTGCAATTACTGTTGGGACTGTCCTCTATCAGAATGTCAAACCGGAACAACTTTCCCGGAAACGGTTCTATGGGCTGCCATAGACGCCCAGTCGGAAGAAGCAGAATAATAATAATAAATATAGCTGCAAGCAGCAATCACCGGGGCCAAGCGCAAGCAAGACGACAAGACATGCCAAAGTGGCTGGGAGTGTGAGACCCACTGCAGCAAGGAGCAATTAAAGACATTTGAAGATGAATTTGGGCAAAATGGTTGAAAAATCACATACAATAACTAAAAATATGATTATCACTTTCGACCAATAGGTGGCGCAGTTACGAAACTGATGTGATGTGGTCAGAGTGAAGTGACAATGACACATACAAAGTTTGGTGTCAATATGTCAAGGCATTGCAGATATAAAGCCTGAATAGTCATTTTGGCATCATGCCTCAACTTTGCCACTGCGGTATACGAAAACGGTTTCGTCTATCGACACGAAATCCATAACTTTTACTCGGCACGGTCTGGAGATGACACGATCCGATTTTGGTGAAAATCGGACGTTCGGTCTAGGAGGAGTTCGAAAAAGTAGGTTTTAAAAGAAAATAAAGATGGCGGACAGGAAGTTTGGCTGACTATGGCAAAATTGGTATCTATGTTTTCAGCATAACCCAAGGAATCTATTGAGATCAGTGTCATTACTATAGGCAAATTTATTCAAAAGTTATTAGCATTTTTGGAAATTTCATTATAACTTTTGACCAAAAGGTGGCGCTGTCTCATAATCTTTTGAGTACCTTTAGGGCTTTGTACTGATGACCCATACTGAGTTTCGTAACGATACGTTCATGCGTTCATAAAATACAGCATTTTAGCACATAATTCAAAATGGCCGACAGCCAAAATGGCCGATATGGAAAAATTGGATATCAGTCAACTCAACATGACGCCCTGAATCTATCGAGACCACTTTTGTGATTTTTGGACAAACCGTTCAGAAGTTATAAGCAAAAATAGCCTTTTTTCATATCTCCAGACCAGTAGGTGGCGCTGCGCCGAAACGCAGCATGTAGCCTCAGGTCATGCTTGTGATGACATGTAGGAAGTTTGGTTTGAATACGATTAAGCGATGCGGAGATACAGCCTTATGTCTGTTTTCGCAAGCGCTACGTAAAATTTGTTTGCGCGTTTATCGAAAACGGTTTGACGAATCAACTTGAATTCCATAACTTTTTGTCCCCACAGCCTGAAGATGATCTGGTGCAATTTTGGTGCAAATCGGACAAACCGTCTAGGACGAGTTCGCAAAAGAAGGTTTTTTGGACAATTCAAAATGGCGGCCATATTTTTATGACGGAAAATGACGTCATAGGGTCCAGTCGAATCGTCGTGAGCTCAGGAATCAGAGGAAAAAAGAATTTTGTTGATAGGCCTTACGGTTTAAAAGTTATTAGCATAATATAAGTGAAACTTTGGACAGGTGGTGGCGCTAGAGGGAATGAGTTAGAGACACCAAAATTGGTGCAATTACTGTTGGGAATGTCCTCTATCAGAATGTCAAACCGGAACAACTTTCCCGCATACGCTTCTATGGGCTGCCATAGACGCCCAGTCGGAAGAAGCAGAATAATAATAATAATAATAATAATAAGAACCGGAACGAAAACAATAGGTGCCTCCGCACTTTCAGTGCTTGGCCCCTAATAAGAACGGGAACAGATACAATAGGTGCCCGCACCTTCAGTGCTTGGCCCCTAATAATAGGAACGCCAACAAAAACAATAGGTGCCTCCGCACTTTCAGTGCTTGGCCCCTAATAATAGGAACGCCAACAAAAACAATAGGTGCCTCCGCACTTTCAGTGCTTGGCCCCTAATTATTTTTGGTACGGGAACAGATACAATAGGTGCCCGCACCTTCAGTGCTTGGCCCCTAATAATAAGGGAACCTTTTTGCCATTTATAGTGCCACCTATGGTCCGATCTGCATGAAACTCGGCACGCTTGTTCACCATGTCATGACACATATGCTCAGCGATTTTCGTGATGTTCTGAGTTTTTGTTTAGGATTTATAGGCTTTTGACTGTATTTTGCCCCGCCCATTTTCCAAATGACCCTGTTATAGCCAACCAAATGCAAAAATTCTACTTTTTTTCAAAAACTATTGATCGAGAGAGTCCAGAGAAATGTCCTAGACTGGTTTGGCTCCGGTCGGGCGAAAAACCAGGGACTAGTTCGCAAAAGTAGGTTTTGGACAAAATTCGACATAGCAGAAATTTTTTCTGGCCTAAATCGAAATCGGAGATGGCCATTTTGTCCGCCTTGAGCCAAGGATTCCAACGATTTGGGGCACTTGATCCTGGGACAAACGGTCTAAGAGCTATGATCAATTTTGAACTTTTGGTTGCTGTAGCGCCACCTATGGGCCATTCGGGGTCATACTCTGATAGGTTGTCCCCAAATTGAGGCCTACCATCTGGCCAGGTTTCACGTCTCTAGGCCTTACGGTTTGGCCTGCACGATGCGTTTTACGAATCCTTAATTACAATAGGGTTTCAGCATTTCATGCTTGAACCCCTAATAAGATTGAAGGCTTTTTGCCAGTTACAGCGCCACCTATGGTCCGATCTCCATGAAACTCTGCATGCTTCCTCACCATGTTCTGACACATATGCTCATCAATTTTGGTGAAGTTCTGAATTTTCATATGGGATTTATAGGCTTTTTAGTGTATTTTGCCACGCCCCTTTTCTAAATGACCCTGTTACAGCCACCCAAATGCAAAAGTTCAACTTTTTTTTCGATATTTATTGATCTAGAGAGTCCAGAGAAATGTCCTAGACTGGTTTGGTTCCGATCTGGTGAAAAACCTAGGGCTAGTTTGCAAAAGTAGGTTTCGGACAAAATTCGACATAGCAGAAAATTTTTCTGGCCTAAATCGAAATTGGAGATAGCCATTTTGTCCGCCTTGAGCCAGGGATCACAGTGGTGTGAGACACTTGAGTCTAGGACAAACGGACTCTAGGAGTTATGGGCGATGTAGTACTTTTGCACTAAATCTGTAGCTGTAGCACAACGTAAAATTTGTTTGCGCGGTATTTGAGAACGGTTTGACGAATCAACACGAATTCCATAACTTTTTGTCGGTACAGTGTGGAGATGATACGATTCGATTTTGGTGAAAATCGGACAAACGGTCTAGGAGGAGTTCGACAAAGTAGGTTTTGACTGAAAATCAAGATGGCGGACAGGAAGTTCGGCCAAATATGGCAAACTTGGTATCAATGTTCTCAACGTGACCCAGCGAATCTATTGAGACCAGTGGCATTTCAATAGGCAGATGTATTCAAAGGTTATTAGCCTTTTTGGAAATGTTGTTATAACTTTTGACCACAAGGTGGCGCTGTTTCGAAACTTCTCACGCTCCTTCAGGGCATCGTGCTGATGACCCATACCATGTTTCGTAACAATCCATTCATGCGTTCTTAAAATACAGCATTTTAGCACAAAATTCAAAATGGCCGACAGCCAAAATGGCCGACATGGTAAAATTGGATATCAGTCGACTCAGCATGTTGGCCTGAATCTAACGAGACCAACTTGATGATTTTTGGGCAAACTGTTCAGAAGTTATAAGCAAAAATAGCCATTTTTCATATCTCCGGACCAGTAGGTGGCGCTGCGCCGAAACGCAGCATGTAGCCTCAAGTCATGCTTGTGATGACATGTGGCAAATTTGGTCTGAATCCAACAAAGCGTTGCGGAGATACAGCCTTACGTCTGTTTTCGCAAGCGCTACGTAAAATTTGTTTGTGGGTTTTTTCGAAAATTGCTAAGCGAATCAACTTGAATTCCATAACTTTTTGTCGGCATGGTCTGTAGATGATCTGATTCAATTTTCATGGAAATTGGAGCAACGGCCTAGGAGGAGTTCGAAAAAGTAGCTTTTTCGGAAAATTCAAAATGGCGGAAAACTTTTCATGGCGCAAAATGACGTCATTGGGTGCAATCGAATCGTCACGAGGTCAGGAATCAGAGGAAAAAATAATTTTGTTTCTAGCCCTTGTGGTTCAAAAGTTATTAGAATAAACATGAGTGAAACTTTGGACAGTTGGTGGCGCTAGAGGGAATGACTTAGACACACCAAAATTGGTGTATTTAATGTTGGGACTGTCCTCTATCCGAATGTCAAACCATTACAACTTTCCCGCGATCGGTTCTATGGGCTGCCATAGACTCCCAGAGCGGAAGAAGAAGAAGAATTATTTTTGGTACGGGAACAGATACAATAGGTGCCCGCACCTTCAGTGCTTGGCCCCTAAATATAGCTGCAAGCAGCCATTACGGGGCCAAGCGCAAAAGCAGACGACGAGATATGCCTACATGGCTGAAAGTGTGAGACAAACTGCAGCAAGGAGCAATAAAGACATTTGAAGATGAATTTTGGCAAAATGGTTGAAAAATCACATACAATAACTAAAAATATGATTATCACTTTCGACCAATAGGTGGCGCAGTTACGAAAATGATGTGATGTGGTCAGAGTGAAGTGACAATGACACTTACAAAGTTTGGTGTCAATATGTCAAGGCATTGCAGATATAAAGCCTGAATAGTCATTTTGGCATCATGCCTCAACTTTGCCACTGCGGTATACGAAAACGGTTTCGTCTATCAACACGAAATCCATAACTTTTACTCGGCACGGTCTGGAGATGACACGATCCGATTTTGGTGAAAATCGGACGTTCGGTCTAGGAGGAGTTCGAAAAAGTAGGTTTTAAAAGAAAATAAAGATGGCGGACAGGAAGTTTGGCTGACTATGGCAAAATTGGTATCTATGTTTTCAGCATAACCCAAGGAATCTATTGAGGTCAGTGTCATTACTATAGACAAATGTATTCAAAAGTTATTAGCATTTTTGGAAATTTCATTATAACTTTTGACCAAAAGGTGGCGCTGTCTCAAAAATTTTTGAGTACCTTTAGGGCGTTGTACTGATGACCCATACTAAGTTTCGTAACGATACGTTCATGCGTTCATAGAATACAGCATTTTAGCACATAATTCAAAATGGCCGACAGCCAAAATGGCCGATAAGGGAAAATATGGATATCAATCGACTCAGCACGACGCCCTGAATCTAACGAGACCACTTTTGTGATTTTTGGACAAACCGTTCAGAAGTTATAAGCAAAAACATAAATTCTTCATATCTCCGGACCAGTAGGTGGCGCTGCGCCGAAACGCAGCATGTAGCCTCAGGTCATGCTTGTGATGACATGTACCAAATTTGGTCTGAATCCGATAAAGCGTTGTGGAGATACGGCCTTACGTCTGTTTTCGCAAGTGCTACGTAACATTTATTTGCGCGGTATTCGAGAACGGTAATTCGAATCAACTTGAATTCCATAACTTTTGGTCGTCAAGGTCTGGAGATGATCTGGTTCATTTTTCGTGAAATTCGGAGCAACGGCCTAGGAGGAGTTCGAAAAAGTAGGTTTTTCAGAAAATTCAAAATGGCGGGAAAACTATTATGACGGAAAATGACGTCATAGGGTGCAGTCGAATTGCCATGAGCTCAGGAATCAGAGGAAAAAAGAATTTTGTTTCTAGCCCTTGTGGTTCAAAAGTTATTAGCATAAACATGAGTGAAACTTTGGACAGCTGGTGGCGCTAGAGGGAATGAGTTGGAGACTCCAAATTTGCTATGGTGATAGTTCAGGCTGTCCTCTATCACTGTGCCAATTTTCATAAGTTT
The DNA here is from genome assembly GCF_949152265.1 of Phoxinus phoxinus. Taxonomy (NCBI): domain Eukaryota; kingdom Metazoa; phylum Chordata; class Actinopteri; order Cypriniformes; family Leuciscidae; genus Phoxinus; species Phoxinus phoxinus. The sequence continues at coordinate 3,812,717 of NC_136876.1, forward strand.
CCCGCAAACGGTTCTATAGGCTGCCATAGACGCCCAGTCGGAAAAAGAAAAAGAAGAAGAATCGGAACAGATACAATAGGTGCCCGCACCTTCAGTGCTTGGCCCCTAATAATAGGAACGGGAACAGAAACAATAGGTGCCTACGCACTTTCAGTGCTTGGCCCCTAATAAAAGAAATAAGAATAATTAAAACAGTTTAGAAAATAAAATACAGTGCAAACAGTCGGACGAACAGTGGCACAGTGCTCATTCAGTAAATGCAAAGCTAAACAGTGGTAATTCAAAGTGCTTTACATAGAAGAAATTAAAATAAAAGAAATAAGAATAAATATAGCTGCAAGCAGCCATTACGGGGCCAAGCGCAAAAGCAGACGACAAGATATGCCTACATGGCTGAAAGTGTGAGACAAACTGCAGCAAGGAGCAATTAAAGACATTTGAAGATGAATTTTGGCAAAATGGTTGAAAAATCACATACATTAACTAAAAATATGATTATCACTTTCGACCAATAGGTGGCGCAATTACGAAACTGATGTGATGTGGTCAGAGTGAAGTGACAATGACACATACAAAGTTTGGTGTCAATCTGTCAAGGCATTGCAGATATAAAGCCTGAATAGTCATTTTGGCATCATGCCTCAACTTTGCCACTGCGGTTTACGAAAACGGTTTCGTTTATCGACACGATATCCATACCTTTTACTCGGCAATGAGAATTTCATGTTTTGTTTCGTTTTAGCGCCACCAAGAGGCTCAATCCCACAGTTTTTTTTGTGTGTCCTCAGACTGAGCCCATGCATCTGTGTGTCAATTTTGGTGAAAATATCTCAATTAGATTCAACGTTATAGACATTTATGTGAAAAAACACGTCAAAAACGACTGACACGTGACTTTGATTGAATTTTACTACCCCTTACGATCAATATTTTGAGATTTGGGCATTGGCATTTAGCTATCGACCTATGTTTACAAACTTCTGACGGTGGTTTCGTCTCGATCGGACTAGAGGTTTCGAAGATATCGCCAAATGTTTTTTAAGCGCTAAATTACAACGCTGCACAAACCATATGCCGAAACCTGGCAAGTCTGATATCGTTGGACTCGGCAATGATTCAGGAGTCTAAGGAGATGACTCCCGTGAGAATAAGCCGACCACACCCAAAGTTATAAGCATTTGAAAAAAAAAATTATCCACTAGGTGGTGCTGTTTCGAAACTTCTCAGGCTCCTTCAGGGCATTGTACTGATGACTCATACCGAGTTTCGTAAAAATTCGTTCATGCGTTCAAAAAATACAGCATTTTAGCACATAATTCAAAATGGCCGACAGACAAAATGGCCGATCTGGAAAAATTGGATATCAGTCGACTCGGCATGACGCCCTGAATCTAACGAGACCACGTTTAGGATTCTTGGACAAACCGTTCAGAAGTTATAAGCCAAAATAGCAATTTTTCATATTTCTGGACCAGTAGATGGCGCTGTGCCGAAACGCTGCATGCAGCTTCAGGTCATGCTTGTGATGACATGTACCAAGTTTGGTCTGAATACGATAAAGCGTTGCGGAGATACAGCCTTATGTCTATTTTCGCAAGTGCTACGTAAAATTTGTTTGTGCGTTTATCAAAAACGGTTAAGCGAATCAACTTGAATTCCATAACTTTTTGTCGGCATTGCCTGAAGATGATCTGGTGCAATTTTGGTGAGAATCGGACAAACCGTCTAGGACGAGTTCGCAAAAGTAGTTTTTTTGGACAATTCAATATGGCGGACATATTTTTTTGACGGAAAATGACATCATAGAGTTCAATCGAATCGGCATGAGCTCAGGAATCAGATGAAAAAAGAATTTTGTTGATAGGCCTTACGGTTCAAAAGTTATTAGCATACAATTTCTGAAACTTTGGACAGGTGGTGGCGCTAGAGGGAATGAGTTAGAAACACCAAAATTGGTGTATTTGATGTTGGGAATGTCCTCTATCAGAATGTCAAACCAAAACAACTTTCCCGCATACGCTTCTATGGGCTGCCATAGACGCCCAGTCGGAAGAAAAAGAAGAAGAACCGGAACAGATACAATAGGTGCCCGCACCTTCAGTGCTTGGCCCCTAATTTAAACCCTATCTGAGATGGAAGTGATTGAGCAGGTTTGCGGTGCCACTGGACCTACAATCCAGGGATGTCCTCTGCTGGGGTGGTGTCTTACACCAGTGGGTGTCCCCCACAGAGCACGTTTCACTTTTGCTGTTTTAAACAAACAGCGAACCTTTATACTCTCCATAGTATAGCTAATCTTCACTCGCCTCGTCGGAGTGAAGCTCTCCCATTCCCCTTCAAAATCTCTTCCAATCAGACAGCCCTAAAAATTAATAAAATCTTCCTGAATCACGACTTACGACTTCCATCTATCAACTTTCTTTTCTCTTTCAATCTTCTTACGACTTCCATCTATCAACTTTCTTTTCTCTTTCATTTACTTGCACATTCTTTTCACTTTCCTTAGCCCTGCATTCACATTCTTAGTTCTTTCTCAGACGAAAACTTTAATATCGTCATTCAAATACTGTTCTACATTCAGTAAATGCAAAGCTAAACAGATGTGTTTTGAGTCTGGATTTGAATGTGGCTACTGTAGGAGCACACCTGATCTCTTCTGGAAGCTGGTTCCAGCTGCGGCTGCATAATAGCTAAAGGCGGACTCTCCTTGCTTTGAGTGAACCCTTGGTATTTCTAGTTGATGTGATCCTAATGATCTGAGTGATCTGTTGGGTTTATATTCAGTGAGCATATCTGCAATGTATTGAGGTCTTAGGCCATTAAATGATTTATATACCAGTAATAATACTTTAAAATCAATCCTAAATGTGACTGGAAGCCAGTGTAAAGACCTGAGGACTGGTGTGATGTGTTCAAATTTTCTGGTTCTGCCCAGAAGCCTGGCAGCAGCGTTCTGTACGAGCTGCAACTGTCTTATGGTCTTTTTGGGAAGGCCAGTGAGGAGTCTATTACAATAATCCACCCTGCTGGTGATGAAAGCATGCACAAGTTTTTCTAAGTCCTGACTGGAAACAAAGCATTTAATTCTTGCAATATTTTTCAGATGATAGTATGCTGATTTAGTTATTGCTTTGACATGACTACTGAAGCTAAGGTCTGACTCTAGAGACACACCAAGATTCCTGACTTGATTTTTAGTTGTTTGACACCTAGAGTGAAGGTATGCATTCACCTTGAGGACTTCATCTTTGTTTCAAAACACAATGACTTCAGTTTTGTCTTTGTTTAACTGAAGAACGTTTTGGCACATCCAACTGTTTACTTCATCAATGCATTGGAACAGGGAGTCAATGGGGCTGTAATCGTTAGGCGATAGGGCTAAGTAGATCTGTGTGTCGTCTGCATAGCTGTGGTAAGAGATTTTGTTCTTTCTCATTATTTGGCTCATTGGAAGCATGTACAGGTTGAATAGGAGTGGCGCAAGAATTGAGCCTTGAGGAACTCTGCATGTCATGGATGTCCACTCAGACTTATGGTCTCCTATACTCACATAATCACCTCTCGCTTCTAAGTATGACCTGAACCATTTTAGGACTATCCCAGAAAGCCCCACCCAGTTCTCCAGCCTGTCAAGAAGTATGTTGTGATCAACAGTCTCAAAAGCAGCACTGAGGTCGAGTAGTACCAGCACTGATAATTTGCCTGTATCAGTGTTTAGGCGAATACCGTTAATTATCTTTATGAGCGCTGTCTCTGTGCTGTGATCCGATCGGAAACCAGATTGAAAATTGTCAAAGTATCCATTCGAGCTTAAGAATTTGTTCAGCTGATTGAAAACAACTTTTTCAATGATCTTGCCAATGAAAGCAAGATTTGAGATTGGTCTATAATTGCTTAATATAGTCTTATCCAGATTGCTCTTTTTCAGGAGGGGTTTGACAACTGCAGTTTTCAGGGAGTTTGGAAAACTTCCAGAGAGAAGTGAGGCATTTACCACTTCTAGGAGATCTGCTTCTAAGCGGTTTAACACACTTTTGAAGAAAGATGTGGGAAGAGCGTCAAGGGCGCAGGTTGATGTTTTAAGGTGCTGTACGGTTTCTTCTAAAATTTTGCCATCAATTTCTTTGAAATCAGACATAGTAACTACTTTCTCAGGTTGTGGTCTGATCTGTCTGACCCCAGTGCAACTCAAGGATGTGCTGATCACCTTTCTGATATTATTGATTTTCTCAGAGAAGAAAGAAGCCAACTCACTGCACTTGCTGTCTGAGAGCATTTCACTGGGAATCTGGCTCGGGGGGGTTGTCAGTCTCTCTACAGTAGCAAAAAGAGTGTGTGTGTTGTTTAAGTTGCTGTTTATAATATTTGAGAAGAAAGTCTGTCTAGCTTTTCCTAGTTCCATATTGAAAGCATGGATGGTGTCTTTGTAGATGTTATAATGGACTACAAGTTTTGTCTTCCGCCACATGCGCTCTGCTTTTCTGCATTGTCTTTTCATATTTTGCACTGCTGTTGAGTTCCTCCAAGGTCCCTTTTGTCTACCACTCTTCCTGACTTTCACAGGAGCAATATCATCAATAGGCACGAATCCCATGTTTCTTTAACAAGAACTATTCAATATATTTGATCAATGACATCAATCATGATATTAACATTAAAATATACAATACTGTCATATTTTGACACCAACTTTGAGATTTATATTAATTTTTAGTGGTGTGCTGATATAACATCGGCAGATATGGTCTTTTTTTTACACATCGGTATCGTTCCGATGTCAAAATAGGGCAGATGTGAACAGGCCGATAATCATTCCTGTGTATTTGACCTGCGTGTAGGCTTATGCTGCGTTCGCGAATCGAGCGTGAAATTCGCGTCTGTTTATTGAACATTTTGAATGCATTCGCGTGTCCAAACCGGAATAGACGCACACATCTCTCGCAGTAGGCTAAATATAACTGTATCAGGCAGAATGTAGTTATATGGTCGTAATAGGAATTGCAAAGAACAGCAGTCGTCTTGCCAAACAGTCCAGTTTGGCTCAATCCATATATTTGGCGACATAGAAATTAAGCTAACGTCCTTCGGGCTATGCACGTACACTTCCAGACTGGGTCAGTAGCTCATACAGTATTGATCGGCTGCAGCGTGAACCATGGAAATAATTGAAAGTGTATGCACTGAAGTATTTAGAAGACACTTTTATGCAAAAAAGGAACAAAGCGGAGTGTGGAGCGCGCACTGCATGGCACGGAGGCGCGGGCGCGAACACTTGCATTTTCCTATCAACAGTGGAAACAACTTAAAATACTCTATCATTTCTGGTCATACAGAAAATAATAATACATTATTCACAACTACCGTATTTTCCAGACTATAAGTCGCTCCGGAGTATAAGTCGCATCAGTCAAAAAATGCGTCATAAAGAGGCAAAAAACTATAAGTCGCATTTATTTAGAAATTTATTTCACAAAATCAAAGACCAATAACAGACATTTAATCTGGAAAGGCAAGTTATTCAACTTCACAATAGCACACAGAACAGGCTGAATAGGTGTCCGGCATGTAACAGGGTTTCCCGCAGCACTTTGGAACTACACAAAGCAAACAAGTTGCCAAGTTGCTACACTAAGCAACACACGCCTGCCGCCTTAACGCCTTAGCTTAGATTCTCTGCCCAAGCCCGATATTTCCCACCGCTATACTTGGGCCGGGCGCTTGATCTAGAGACGTGCAGCACGGGACTATATTTGATTGCCGAGTGCTCAAAACTGACTTGTTCAGTGCTGAATTCTGAATGCTGGCAAATCCTCTGATTATAACAAACAAAGTGTAGATATTATGAAAGATTCATTATGCAGTCAGCTTCATGATAATAACAGATGTATGAGATCGCGATGTCAGCTTTTTAGAAATTATTAAGGGAGCGCATTTTGCACGCATTCATGGCAAACCATGCACGCAGCCTGCTTGCTTTTATGTTAAATTAACAGTGGTTTGTGAATGTTAATGCTTTAATAACAAATAATTAAATGCTGATGTGTATGGTGGCGACACGTAGGCTAACTTGTAGATATTTCATGGAGGTACAGCGGGAAACCCTGATTCAGCTGCACAATAGCATAAAGATACTTGGGAGGCTGAATAGGCTAAATTAACATAAGCCAGCGAGTCCAACAAGTTACCGGTAAGCAAGTTCACCAAGCTCCCGATCTCATTCCACAACACTGAATCCAATGAGTTCTTCCTCGGTGTCGCTTCTGAACAACTCCGCAAACTAGAGCGCCCTCTCGCGGCTGTAGAAGGTAATGTTTTATCTTGGTTCATATCAGTCTGGATTAATTTTGATATACAAGTCGCACCTGACTATAAGTCGCAGGACCAGCCAAACTATGAAAAAAAGTGTGAATTATAGTCCGGAAAATACGGTACTTTTATTTGCAGCAGGGATTCAATCTTCAGCTGGCTGGCAGGAGCCGCCACTGGTATGTCATGTGACCTGTCAGTGGCTGGCTGGCAGCTGCCAGTCTGATTCTGCCATGTCACGTGACCTGTCAGTGGCTAGCTAGTTTGTCTGGCAATCTGCCTTTGGCACGTTTCAGAAACCATTGATTTTTGGCCGTTTTTGTGTTTTGTGTTCCTCCCTCTCTAGCTCATTTATCATGCATCTGTTGATATGATTACCGTATTTTCCGGACTATAAGTCGATCCGTAGTATAAGTCGCATATCTTTTAACCACTCAAATGGCCGTGATCAGACTGGTTGCTTACCGAGATTGAGTATTACATTAAAGGTGCTCTAAGCGATCTCGGTTGGCGTAACCTCTTGTTGATGTTTGAATTATTATCAAACAAAACGGAGGCTAGCTAGACCCTCCCTCCTCCTCATCAGGGTGGGAAATTAACTTTTTTGTCCACCAGCCACAGTGGCTGGTGGATGCCCAATTTTACCAGCCACTTATATTTTTTACCAGCCACTTTTTCCGGAATTCAAATTGCAAGAAAGAAATTGCTTCAATACGTTTTTTCTTTATTTCAGAATAATCTGGGATCCAGATTCCAGGATCCTCCAGCTTAAATTCAAGGCTTTTTAAGACCTTTTTAATACCATTTCAAATGAAATTCAATGCCAACTTCGTACCCATTCCAACATAAGTATGAGGGGAAAATATCAAATCTGTATACATTTTAAACCCTGGAAAAATAATTATGTAGGCTACTATGTAGGCTAATTGAATTAAATAAAACATTTTATTTAAATGATCAGTCATATTTAATACATACGCAACAGCGTTGTAGCGCGCTTGGTGTGTGTAGGCCAGTGTTCATTTTGGCAACCATTTTTGATTCAGTCTTAGTCTTCATCTTCAGACAAAAATGCTTATGAATGCAAACTTTTAGTCATTACTTTTAGTAAACTGCAGTTACTTTAGGTAGCTATTTTATATATAGTCTTTAGACAGAAAATGTCATAATTATTCTCTCTGGGCCATTCAATTAAGCTTATGGTAAATTATTTACATTGCACTCTTTAGCAGTAGCACTTGTGCAATTCTACATATCCCTTTTCCTAAGTTCCGTGGTTCTCCAATTTTTTTAAATGCCGTACCCCCTGGTACCCCCTCTCTTCCACTTAGACTGCAGTCACACCTTTTCCATTAAGGGACAATATTCGCACCCTTTAATACATTTTTCCATTTAATTTTTAACCTTTATAATACCTTTTAAAAATAAATAATGCTTTAAATAAAACAATGTTCAATAAATATGCAATGTTAAAAAACGTTTAATATTAATAAAAATATTATATTAAAATAGCCAGTAGGTGGCGGTCATCGAGTCATTCATTCATTGAATATCACGATTCGTTCAAAGCCACAGATTTCGTTGCAAAATAGAGCAATAAGCCTGCCTGACTATAAAATCAATGTCACATTTGAAATCGTGTGGATATTCGGGAAACATTGCATTCTTGCTCATATATGATCAACATTAAAAACACTGCTGGATATCAGCCTGCATTTTGATCGCAGATTTAGTCGCACAAACAGCGCAAGCGGCTCGTGACAGAACACAGACCAACTGAATGACACTTTAATTTAAGTAGAAAATCTCAAATAAAGATCGCTGAACTCGCTTGTCTGTGTTTTCAGATCATCCGTGCTTCAGCAGTGTACGTTACGTTAGAGAGCGCGCGCGCGCATGGTTGCCAGATACTAAAAAGACAGTGTAGAAAACATGTTCTTTTAACAGAAAAGCTCTGATTTGGGGTTTAAATTATTGAATTCTGGCATTTATGGCCACAGCGGATTAAACCGACACTTTCCCATTTCAGACGAACCTAAGTGCAGTGCATAGACTGGTCGTCGGGAAGGTAGGATAATTCCCTCGGTTTTCCTTGGTCATCAATGCGCCACTTGTTAGAAAAGAACCTTTTCGTTTTCTTTACTTCGCCCTCAGTTTGTAGTTGTTCATTTATAACTGCTGACTCCGCTGCGGGCCTCCTAACTCCAGGGATATGTCGCCACATTTTTAAAAATAATTTCCTTTTCTTCTCAGCTCAGCTATATACACTTTTTTTTTTTATTCTCAGCTTAGCTATGTGTATAAGTTATACAGTATAACGGTCTCTTCAGCGCCGTGACACACAGCGCTGAAAACCAATCAAAAGAGTTACTCGACAAAAGTGTATTATTGTTACTTAGCAACCGCATTATTTGACAAAGGCTGTCCAATCCGTACAATGAAATCACTCGCAGCATGTGTTTATTGGTTACTACTTAATACATTCAATGTTAAGTCAATGTAAAGACGCGTTTTACGCGCTTCTGGTGGTCCTGTCCTGGTCCCTCGGTGGATGCGAATTTTTGCGAACTGTATTCGCTTTTGGTGCGAACGCAGCATTATTATAATCCACCCGCCACTGTGGCTGGTATACACGGCAAAGTGACCCGCCACTTTGAAAAAGTACCCGCCCTCGGCGGGTGGCGGGTGCTAATTTCCCACCCTGCTCCTCATACACGCAATAACCCCCCAAACCCCACCCCACATCATTCTTGTCGGTTATTGGCTGGAACAGTTTGTTATGTTTCGTGGTACGGGTCGCTCTGTTTATTGCTCAGTTTGTTTTTGCTGCTGTTTGTGGAGCTTGGGCTCTCTGCAGAGACCGCGTTTTTTTACAGTGTGTTCAGGGGACAGGCAGCTAGCGGATAGTGAGGAGATGTTTGCGGTATGTGAAAAAAAATGTTTTGGCCTAAAAATCGCGCGAGATCGCTTAGAGCACCTTTAATAAAAAGAAAAGAAAAATTCCTTACAGCGAGAGTATCAGACAACGCGTTATACACGCAGTTCAGCCCCAGCTGACTGGATTGAGCACCCAGCAAAGCGTCAGTAAGCAACCAATCTGATCACGGCCATTTGACTGGTTTAATTGGGATAAAATTATCTAAAACATCACTCATACCCAAAGAGTAGACGCATGAGATTACATTCATTAAAAGAAAAAAAAAAATTTCCTTACAGCGAGAGCATCAGACAACGCGTTATACGAGCAAGTTCAGCCGCGGCTGACTGGATTGAGCGTCCAGCAAAGCGTCGGTAAGCAACCAGTCTGATCACGGCCATTTGACTGGTTTATTTGTGATACAATATTCTAAAACGCCAATTATGCAAAAGAGCATAATCACATCAACAAATGCATGATAAATGAGCTAGAGAGAGAAGAACAAGACAAAAACTGCCAAAAATCAATGGTTTCTGAAAATTGCCAGAGTCAGACAACTAGCCAGCCACTGATGGGATTCCAGCTGAAGATTGAACCCCGACTCTTTATTTGTGTAAACTCACGATAACAAGAAAACGTTGTGCTTTTGTAAAATAAAACAAAACAATCATACGTGCTTTCATGATCTCCGTGAACCAGAGCGCGAGAACTGAAACAAAATATAGCCTAGGCTAAAGCTTGAAATGTCCACTTTAAAACGAACAAATTCGAATCGAAAGCTAATACCTTCTGATTATGTAATCCGTATGAAAGGTGCATTTCTCTCTAAAAGCGCATCTGCTTAACAGCGGAGATGGAGATATGTTTTTAGCCGACACTTAAAAAACAATAGTTTATTAATAATATTAATGGCTCTTCTCATTCAGCACTGCGATACAAATATAAATTCCAGGCCTTAGAAAACCAGAAAAATCGACATGTTTCCATATTCATTTGTGAATATTTTAAATGTTTAATAAAGGGGCAAAAAGTTAAAGTTAAATTAATTTTAAAAAAACAATAGCAGCTGGTACAAAATAATTTTTAAATCTATTAGTCCTACAAAGTGGTAAAGAATATATGAGAGTAGAACGTAGAAGGTAACAACTACCGTATTTTCCGGACTATAAGTCGTTCCGGAGTATAAGTCGCATCAGTCAGAAAATGCGTCATGAAGAGGAAAAAAATATATATAAGTCGCACTGGACTAAAGGTTGCATTAATTTCACAAAATCCAAGACCGATAACAGACATTTAATCTCGAAATGCAAGTTATTCCGCTACACCAGGGGTGCCCAATCCTGCTCCTGGCGATCGACTGTCCTGCACAGTTCATCTCCAACCCTAATCAAACACACCTGAAGCAACCAATTAAGGTCTTCAGAGCACGTCAGGATCACTTCAAAATTAAAGGCAGGTGTGTTTGATTAGGGTTGGAGATGACCTGTGAAGGACAGTCGATCGCCAGGAGCAGGATTGGGCACCCCTGAGCTACACAATAGCACACAGAAACACAGGCTGAATAGGTGTCCGGCATGTTAACGTAACACAGGGTTTCCCGCAGCACTTTTAAGCAACACATGCCTGCCGCCTTAACTTCGTCGTCAAAATTTTTTATATGAGCGATATCCGTCGTGTTACTCAGTCTGTCCTGTTTAGAGCTTAGATTCTCTGCCCGAGCCCGATATTTCCAGCCACTATACTCAGGCCGCGTCCTTGATCTAGAGACGTGCGGCGCGGGACTAGATTTGTATGTGGTGCCAGACTGGACAAAAGCGAGGCAAACTGCACGAGCGAGCGACAGTGCTCGAGAGAGACCGAGTGATGGCCGAGCGCGGGCGGTAGCCTAATGCACTCACTCTGTGTGTGTGCGGCTGCGGGAGAATAAAACTATTAAATAGAAATATCTATGAATAAAACATATAAAAACTAATAAATTGTTATTCATCTATTGCAGAAAAGCAACAAGAACAACTAAAACAAAATAGACACGATTTACAGGCCAGAGTTTCTATTTGTAACATGTTTGCAGCGTTGAGCGATGTAGCCAATCACAGACATATGTGTTGATTTCTTGAACGCAATGGCCAATCAGAAGCATTTAAGAGAGAATCCCCTCACGGCTAAAAACTGACTTTGTTCAGTGCTGAATTCTGCATGCTGGCAAATCCTCGGATTATAAAAGATATTATGAAAGATTCATTATGCAGTCAGCTTCATTGATAATAACAGATGTATGAGATCGAGATGAACTGATGTCAGCAGGAATTATTAAGGGAGAGCACTTTGTGCGCCAGCGAGTCCAACAAGTTACCGGTAAGCAAGTTCACCAAGCTCCCCATCTCACTCCACAACACTGAATCCATTGAGTTCTTCCTCGATGTCGCTTCTGAACAACTCCGCAAACTAGAGCGCCCTCTCGTGACTGAGATGAACCAAGAGAAAATTTTACCGTCTACAGTCAGTATGAATTCATTTTCGATATGTACGTCGCACCTGACTAAGTCGCAGGACCAGCAAAACTATGAAAAAAAGTGCGACTTATAGTCCGGAAAATACGGTATGCAAAGGATGGCTAGAATCTCTCACTATCAACTCGGCCTTCCTCAGAGTCCAGGCTCTATACAAACCACTCAAATCATGCAGGGTAGTGCCAACAATCTTACCACACACTTTAACAATACCCTGCAATCTATTTCTGTTTTTGAGATTAAGTGACCCATACTAGCACAGAAATGAAAAGGTAATAACGGACTCAATAAAACAAGAATAAAACATTTTCATAAAAGTACTGTCCACATTAAAACCACAAAGCTTCCGTAAAAAATACATATGCTGGTGGGCTTTCTTGCACACGGCATCCACATGGGTCTCAAAAGTCAACTTTTCATCTATTACAGTACCAAGGTATGTAAATTGTTGTACAATCTCAACAGCATGATCATTAATAGCCACAGGAGAGATGGCTGTACGATTTTTCCTAAAATCTACAATCATCTCTTTAGTTTTAAATACATTGATATCCAAAAAGGACAATTTACACCAATCAATACAATCTGCCAATACAGAACCATGATCAAGATCCTCATTGTTAAGGAGGGAAACAATCACTGAATCATCCGCAAACTTAATGATATGACGCCGCTCTAGTCGCGTCCGGCACTCATTGGTATAAAGCACAAATAAAATAGGTGAAAGAACACATCCCTGCGGTGACCCAGTAGAAGAAAAAAGTACATCAGATAAAACACCATTTACCTTAACACGTTGAGACCTATAGGTTAAAAAATCCATCAGCCAACATTAGGGGTGGAATGGTACACAGAAGTCACGGTTTGGTTCATACCTCGGTTCAGTACGAATTTGGTACAATGAAGGGAAAAGCAAAACAAAAATGTAGAAGGCAATTTTTTTTATTGTGCATGTCTCAGTCTGTACCACCTAGTGTCATACAGTATCTCCCCTGAGCAGCTGCACAGCCTGCCCTGAAGTGTGTAAAGTAAGATGTAAACCGTAAACAATAAGTACCCCACATGATCTCCAGACTCCATCTGTAACATGTAAACAAAATAAGACAATCAGCCAACAAACTGAAAATACAGCATCTCTTATGTATGTGCGACGCACAAGCACGAAGGTGCGCGCGGCAAAAATGTCATCATTGCGGCGTGGGCGGTCATGCGCGTGGCCACATTTTGCGTGGCGGTGTGCAGTGCACGGCTTCTTTTGTAACAGCGCTCACGGCTCCGCATCCGAAGATGTGCGACTTCGAGCCGAATCTGGCCGAGTATGTACATCTCACAGCACAGGACCAAGTTCTTGCGTCTACATTAGTTGCTTACATTAAAGGGATAGTTTACCCAAAAATGAAAATTCTGTCATCATTTACTCACCCTCAAGTTGTTTCAAACCTGTATGAGTTTCTTTCTTCTGCTGAACACAAAAGAAGATATTTTGAAGAATGTTGGTGACCAGACAGTTGCTGGACCCCATTGACTTCCATAGTAGGAAAAAAAGATACTGTGGAAGTCAATGGGGTCCAGCAACTGTCTGAACACAAAATATATTCTTTTGTGTTTGTTACGAACCCATCAAATGAATTATGGATCAGCATAACATATAAAAGACCACAGAGATTCGGTGACAGTGTTAATAAATAATTTGAATCAAATAATACGTCTTGACGTAGGCAGAGCATGGTGGCAAAAATAAGCAAAACATAAACAAAAGAAAACCCTGACCCACACTATTCTTCAAAGCAGATGAAACTTGCCTGCCTCCCGTTCAAAACAAAAGACAGAGTTTGTGTGAGTCTTCCGGGTCCTCTTTCTCCTGCTCTTCACTAATCTCTACTAAATAATATGCACAAACCCATCACCAGTTACCACCAGCTCTAAATAAATGTAATAAACTAAAAGTAACAAACAAATCCCATATCGGGATCGTGCTTGTGAACCCAACATTAAATCCAGCTCTAACCAATTCAAAAGGAAAACAAAGGCCAAGCACGCAGCGGAGTTAGAGTGCTCCGTCTGCCACCAGGAGCGGATGGGAAGTGAGAGAGAGCCACGGTCTCCAGACTGGGCGTCTTTAAAGCAGTTGGCCCGCCCACAATCACAGCCGGCGGGACCTCACGTGACCTGTATAGGAAATTAAAAACCAGTAACACGTAACAGTGTTCAACAGAGGAAAGAAACTCATACAGGTTTGAAACAACTTGAGGGTGAGTACATGATGACAGAATTTTCATTTTTGGGTGAACTATCCCTTTAACAAAATGAGCCTACAATAGCAGACATAAGCACTTTAAATAAAAAGAAATGGGCATGTTTTATAAAAAGGTTCACAAAACGAAATAAAAATGTTAAGAAAATGTAACGTTAATTTAGTTGTAGGTTACGTTCTTTTTTCTCTAATGTCACAGGGAATAATCTGGTTTACACGATTATTTTGTAGTGTGGTTTTGGTGTAAAGTGTTGTACTAAAATAAACATTCACGAATGTAGCTTACTTCTCGCCGCTGATTCCTGATGGTTAAGAGGACAATTACACCGAGCGCGAAGTAAATGCCTCGTCCATGTGGGGAGGCGCGCGCGCAGTCATCGAAGGCAATTAAAGGCTGATGAAAAATCAATAAAAACCAAGCGTACAAAAGTTTTTGCGCCCTCAGGATGTCCCAACATCATGTTTAATAGGGTACATATTTCATCATCAACACCCCTGCCTGACCTGTAGGCAAACTGAAGCGGATCTAGATTGGCCTGTACCATGGTCAGAAGCGCGTCCTTCACAATCCTCTCAAATGTTTTCATTATCAGAGACGTAAGTGCCACTGGCCTGTACTCATTTAAAGATTTTGGGACATTATTCTTAGGCACTGGCACAATAATAGACTCCTTCCAAAGACGAGGAACCTTATGAAGACTCAATGACATTTTAAAAATGAAACAAAAAATATCTGCCAGTTGTTCCGCACAATTTTTAAATTAGGCCTCCAATACCATCCGGGCCAGGACTTTTCCTCTCTCTCACACCCCGAAAAAGTTTTGAAACCATATCCTTATCAACATTAACGCTATTCTGGTCCAGAGCAGCATTATTAAAAATGGACAATTCCTGACTAAAATCATGACAATTAAAACGATTATAAAAACCATTCAGATCGTTAGAAAGATCAAAATCGAGCTTCCCATCAAGAGAAATATTACATTTTTTAGAATGCATCCCCATCATGGATTTCACCCCCTCCCGGGCAGAATGTGAATTTCCAGAGCTTAGCATATCCTCTACTTTGTTCTTATAATTAAGCTTTGCCAGTTTAATTAGGGCCCAAGCCCTGAAAGGGCGAAGGCCCTATTGTTTTTCTTCGGATTATTAGGGCCCAGACAGCCCCCCCTTTTCTGTGTGTGTTTGGAGGGGAGCAGAAAGACTCACACTGATACAAGCTCTAAAGCAGACTTCTTCTCGACAGTCAAAGCGGGGTTACGTTATTGCCCGTCGTGCACAGGAACCCGAAAGGCAACGGGGTGGCGGCTTTTTATATATATATATATATATATATATATATATATATATATACAGTCATGGCCAAAATTGTTGGCACCCCTGGTAAATATGATCAAAACTGGCTGTAAAAAATAAATCTGCATTGTTTATCCTTTTGATCTTTCATTCAAAAAATTGCCAAAATTCTGACCTTTCATTGAAGCAAGAGAATTGAAAGTGGGGCTAAATCACATTATGAAATAAATGTTTTTCTCCAAAACACGTTGGCCACAATTATTGGCACCCTTTTATTAAATACTTTTTGCAACCTCCCTTTGCCAAGATAACAGCTCTGAGTTTTCTCCTATAATGCCGGATGAGTTTGGAGAACACCTGACAAGAGATCAGAGACCATTCCTCCATACAGAATCTCTCCAGATCCTGCAGATTCCCAGATCCATGTTGGCGCTTCTTCTCTTCAGTTCAGCCCACTCATTTTCTATAGGGTTGCGGCCAGGGACTGGGTTGGCCATTGCAGATCTTGGTTTTGTGCTCAGTGACCCATTTTTGTTTTGATTTTGATATTTGTTTTTGGATCACTGTCCTGTTGGAAGATCCAAACATGGCCCGTTATAAGATTTCTAGCCCCGGCTGTTAGGTTTCGATTTTTTATCTGTTGGTATTTGATCCAATCCATGATGCCATGTATCTGAACAAGATGTCCAGGACCTCTGGCAGAAAATTAGGCCCACAGCAGTAAAGATACAGCAGAGTATTTCATTTTACACATGGGGTACTTTTTTATCCCTGTGTGCACCTAACCCATCTTAAGTGTTTGCTGCCAAAAAAGCTATTTTTTTGGTTCCTCTGTCCATAGAACGTTTGAAAAGTACCTGACACGACTGCCACTTCATACGGGACGGGTTCTATGGTCAGATGAAACAAAAAAAAAAGCTTTTTTGGCAGCAAACACTTAAGATGGGTTTGGTGCACACAGGGATAAAAAAGTATTGTTTTCCTTCGGATTATTATTATTATTATTATTTTTCTTACGACTATTCGGGCACTTTTGGGTCTCTTAACGTGCTCAAAAACTCTTGAAACTTTGCACACGGGTCAGAACCCACGGCCATTAGAGCCGGACTGAAGCTGGTACCCGGGCGTGGCAGGGGGGCTCGACAGCGCCCCCTGGAATGGGATTCGAACACTTGTCCGTATATCAAACACACTTGCATGTAATAATATGAAACTCGGTACACATTTAGATCTCATCGGGCCGAACAACTTTCGTGCTCTAAGTTTTACGCCAGTCCAACAGGAAGTTGGCTATTGTGGGTGGTATGAAAACGCATGCCCCTGGAATTTGAAACACTCTTTCTAGAAAATTCATCCAATCGCAACCAAACTCGGTCAGCATGAAGTCAAGACATTGAGGATTCTAAATTGCGCACGGATTTTTGATATCTCGAACGGTTTGGCCATGGCAAGGAAACGAAATTATGGCGAGAAAAGAGAAACACGATGTGTTATAACGTCTTCATACATTTATTGATCTTGATGAAACTTCAGCAGTGTGTTCGCTGTAAGAGGCCGATCACATGGATGTAACTAATGTGAGTCAAAGTTATAGCGCCACCAACTGGCAGCAGGAAGTGTGTTACTTTTGACAAAAGTGGGGGGGGTAGTTTTACCTAAAGTCACAAAACTTGGTATGTATATTGTGCACATCGAGCCGGACAACTTTCTAATTTACAGTCATTAGCTCCTACCAACAGGAAGTCAGATATTTTGGTTTGAATGTGGTTTTGTCTCTCTCTGCCTCTCTCTGACAGAGTTCCCCCTGCCATTATGTGTGTGTGTGTGTGTGTGTGTGTGTGTGTCTGTGTGGGGAGGGGAGGGAGGGCACACACACATAGACAGCCCCCCCTGTGTGTGTCTGTGTGTGTGGGGAGGGGAGCAGATAGACTATGAACAATTGTGCCATCTAGTGTTTTATACTATGTATAAATGTGTTTTTTATTTTAAACAAGTGTTTTAAAGGACACTAATTTCAATTAATTATATGCTGCATTTTTATGTATATTTAAACTATCAAAGTTAGGATGTCATTTTTTTAGTTTCAAAAGTTATCTGTCTCTGTCTCCCTTTGGCTGTCATTACCCTCCCCTCACTCCCACAGTCTCACTTATTTATTTCTGTATCAAATAATATTACCATTAACAAAAAGTTTGAGTTTCTTTTTCAATCAATGTATTATGTGTAAATTAAAAATAAGCAGATTAAACAGATATGTTTGAGGGCAAGACATGAAAACGATTAAATATAATATAGTATTAGTAAAAGAGTGCAGTATAGGGTTGGATGAATCAGATAAATAACATATTTTGTTAAAAAAACATTTGGTTAAATAAAACCGAGTGATACATAGGGCTATATTGCCCTCTCGACAGTCAAAGCGGGTTACGTTATTGCCCGTCGCACAGGAACCCGAAAGGCAACGGGGTGGCGGCTTTTTATATATATATATATATATATATAAATAAATATAGCTGCAAGCAGCGATGGAGGGCCCAAGCCCGGGGCACCGCCACCCTGGTGCCTTTAGTGTAACTAAAGGCACCAGGGTGGCGGTGCCACCGGCTTGGGCCCGTAATCGCTGCTTGCAGCTATATTTCATTTTAGGTTTCAGAAGGGTGCTCACGCATACTTTGTGGTTGATATGTGCCCTCGATGCGCACTTTTGCAGAACCCACACTGATGCAAGCTCTAAAGCAGACTTCTTCTCGACAGTCAAAGCGGAGTTACGTTATTGCCCGTCATGCACAGGAACCCTAAAGGCACCGGGGTGGCGGTTTATATATATATATATATATATATATATATATATATATATATATATATATATATATATATATATAGCTGCAAGCAGCGATGGAGGGCCCAAGCCGGTGGTGCCACCGGCTTGGGCCCGTAAATCGCTGCTTGCAGCTATATTTATTATTATTTTTCTTACGACTATTCGGGCACTTTTGGGTCTCTTAACGTGCTCAAAAACTCTTGAAACTTTGCACACGGGTCAGAACCCGCGGCCATTAGAGCAGGACTGAAGCTGGTACCCGGGCGTGGCAGGGGGGCTCGACAGCGCCCCCTGGAATGGGATTCGAACACTTGTCCGTATATCAAACACACTTGCATGTAATAATATGAAACTCGGTACACATATAGATATCATCGGGCCGAACAACTTTCGTGCTCTAAGTTTTACGCCAGTCCAACAGGAAGTCGGCTATTGTGGGTGGTATGAAAACGCATGCCCCTGGAATTTGAAACACTCTTTCTAGAAAATTCATCCAATCGCAACCAAACTCGGTCAGCATGAAGTCAAGACATTGAGGATTCTAAATTGCGCACGGATTTTTGATATCTCGAACGGTTTGGCCGTGGCGAGGAAACGAAATTATGGCGAGAAAAGAGAAACACGATGTGTTATAACGTCTTCATACATTAATTGATCTTGATGCAACTTCAGCAGTGTGTTCGCTGTAAGAGGCCGATCACATGGATGTAACTAATGTGAGTCAAAGTTATAGCGCCACCAACTGGCAGCAGGAAGTGTGTTACTTTTGACAAAAGTGGGGGGGTTAGTTACCTAAAGTCACAAAACTTGGTATGTATATTGTGCACATCGAGCCGGACAACTTTCTAATTTACAGTCATTAGCTTCGACCAACAGGAAGTCAGATATTTTGGTTTGAATGTGGTTGTGTCTCTCTCTGCCTCTCTCTGACAGAGTTCCCCCTGCCATTATGTGTGTGTGTGTGTGTGTGTCTGTGTGGGGAGGGGAGGGAGGGCACACACACACACATAGACAGCCCCCCCCTGTGTGTGTCTGTGTGGGGAGGGGAGGGAGGGCACACACACAGACAGCCCCCCTGTCTGTGTGTGTGGGGAGGGGAGCAGAAAGACTATGAACAATTGTGCCATCTAGTGTTTTATACTATGTATAAATGTGTTTTTTATTTTAAACAAGCGTTTTAAAGTACACTCATTTCAATTAATTATATGCTGCATTTTTATGTATATTTAAACATTATCAAAGTTAGGATGTCATTTTTTTAGTTTCAAAATGTATCTGTCTCTGTCTCCCTTTGGCTGTCATTACCCTCCCCTCACTCCCACAGTCTCACTTATTTATTTCTGTATCAAATAATATTACCATTAACAAAAAGTTTGAGTTTCTTTTTCAATCAATGTATTATGTGTAACTTAAAAATAAGCAGATTAAACAGATATGTTTGAGGGCAAGACATGAAAACGATGAAATATAATATAGTATTAGTAAAAGAGTGCAGTATAGGGTTGGATGAATCAGATAAATAACATATTTTGTTAAAAAAACATTTAGTTAAATAAAATCGAGTGATACATAGGGCTATATTGCCCTCTCGACAGTCAAAGCGGGGTTACGTTATTGCCCGTCGAGCACAGGAACCCGAAAGGCAACGGGGTGGCGGCTTTTTATATATTATATATATATAAATAAATAAATATAGCTGATGGAGGGCCTAAGCCGGGGGCACCGCCACCCCGGTGCCTTTAGTGTAACTAATGGCGCTTTTCCACTGCATGGTACGGCTCGGTACGGTTCAACACGGCGCGGAACGGTTCGGCTCGCTTCGCTTTTCCACTGCATGGTACGAGTCGACTCGGTACGGCACGGTTCGGTTCGCTTTAGCTCGGTTGCTTTTCCACTGCAGTTAGTACCGCTTCAAAGTGGGTGGGACTGATCGTTATTGTAGGTCCGGTGGTAGCCGTGTGCGGCTAAGAGCTGTGCTACTTCCGCTCCTCGGCCACCAACGAGAGGAACGTCTGCACCTCGTCCACTGACCACGATTCAGCCATTTCTTGTTTGATTTTTTTTTTACTTTTTTTGTCAAGTAAATACTCTAAAAACAGGTGCTACCGCGTTGGCTGTTATCTGGCTATTTAAATCTAGCGGGTTTAGTGTCTCGTGTCGCAAATACAATGACGCTGAAGTGACGATTCTGTCTGACCAATCAGTGATCTGCAGTGATTTCACTGCACATTTAGTATCGGTACGGTACGCTTGGAACCTCAACAGAGGTGGTACCATTTAAAGCGAGCCGAAGCGAGCCGTGCCGTACCGTACCATGCAGTGGAAATGCGCCATAAGTGAGCCGTACCGAACCGAGCCGTACCGTACCATGCAGTGGAAAAGCGGCAAAGCGTGCCGTGCCGTACCGAACCGTACCGTACCATGCAGTGGAAAAGCGCCATAAAGGCACCAGGGTGGCGGTGCCACCGGCTTGGGCCCGTAATCGCTGCTTGCAGCTATATTTTAACTTGTTTTTGTAATACCTTATACTGAGTCACATCACCTTGATTAAAACAAATATTTCTCTGAATAATTGAATTTTTTACTGATTTAGTGACCCATAGTTTATTATTTTGGTAAATGTGGTCAATTTCTTTCCTAGGAATAACAAGATTCTCACAAAAGTAATATAAGCTGACACAGTCTCTGTAAGTTCATTCAAATCAGCACAAGCATCAGTAAACACATCCCAACCTGCAACTAAAACAGTCCCGGATACAATTTACAGATTCCGCCGAACAAAGACGTTCCGGCTTAGTTTTCTTCAGGACCGATAATGGAACTAAGTACACAACATTATGATCCGATGTACCTAAGGGAGCTCTACAAAGTGATTTATATGCTCCCTTTACAGATCCGTAACAATGATCCAAACATTTCATATAACGTGTAAAACAGGTTACATACTGATAAAAACCACACAGGGACTTTTACAATGGTTAAAAAAATCACCCATAATAAAATTCGGTGCATCCGGCAAAGATCCCTTGAAGCCTTTGCACAGTTTTAACGATAGTTCGGGTCGCTGTATCAGCATTAGCTCTCGGGTGAATATACACGAGCGTAACAAATATCTGCGGGACTCCCTAGGTAAGTAATAGGGTCGTAGGGAAACAGATAAAAGTTCAATGTCAGGTGTATAATGTCTCCCTACCTACTAGGGCTGCACGATATTGGAAAAAAATGACATTGCGATATTTTTTTCCCCAACAATATATATTGCAATATTGAGAGCCATAACTCCAGGCTAAAGTCAATAATTACCATTCCATGATATTAATAATTTCACTAATAAGCAAGCTTCATTACATGTGACAAAAAGGTCACTTATTTTATTCCAAAATTAGAACATTTCTGTAAACACAAAAGAAGTAAAACAGTCTTGGTGTTGGTCATCATAATCATATGAAATAAACAAAATGATATAAAACTTTAATATATCTTGTATTAAATCTTCTAAACAGATTAGAAAACATGTTTCTGTAAACAGAAAAGCTGAACACATTTAAACAGCAGCTTTACCGCCTGTCAGCGTCGCCGCTCCCACCACGCGCATCAAGAGCTGAGGGAGCACCAAAAAAATAGCCTAATGAAAACCAATAATTATAATGCCGATATTATTTCAGTATAAAAATACAGACATCCCAAGTCTCGCGGAAGTTACGGGAGTCTCCCGCATATTGATAGCGGCTCACTGATGCCCGCGAATTAGTTAAAATCTCCGGAATCTAGAGCGAGCGCGCCCGCGAGACAGAGACTGTGCTCCAAACCGCGTAGTGCGTGCACGGCAGAGAGGGAGAGCGAGAGCAAGAGACCGCGCGCGTGCCTCATAAAGCGCATGTAATATCTCCCGCTGGTGCTACTGTGCTACTACCCTTCACATCGCATGTTCCGGGGATGTGACTATCGCTCACTCGCACATCGCGATGTTCGATGTTAAAACCGAATATCGTTCAGCCCTACTAACTACCACTATATTACACCAACTTTTGTTAACATAAAGACATAATCCTCCACCAAGTGATTTACCCGTCACAGTTGGATCTCTGTCCAAACGATAGGGTTCCCCAAATCCATCAATTTCCAAGTCGGAATAAGAGTCTTGTATCTTGAGCCATGTTTCCGTGAAAGCGAGAAGACATGCTCCTCTATACTCCTTAAGGAATTTTACATTTGCCCGAAGCTCATCCAGTTTATTTCGGAGTGATTGAACGTTAGCTAACATAACTGTAGGGAGAGGAATACGACGATGGCCTTGACTCTTCAATCTCTGACGTACGCCACCGTGACCCCCCCTCTTCCTCACCCCTTTCGGCTTGGATCAGTGTTGTTTTTGGCAGCCCTTTTAGTTTTAGTCTTAGTCTTTTTGACGAAAATGCTTTTTAGTTTTAGTCACATTTTAGTCACTTATAAACTTGATAGTTTTAGTCAAGTTTTAGTCGACGAAAACGCAATAAGGTTTTAGTCAATTTTAGTAAAAAAAAAAAAAAGTAGTCTTTAACAAATTAATTTAGGTTAAAAAGTATTGGAAATGGGCTTAGGTTTGACAGGTTGCAACAAGTGTTGCAATTCATAAAACAACAGTTAACCTTCAAACCTTTGCATAATAAACTAGACTTTCTGAATAATTCGATTGGTTGGGTGCTTACATGCGCTTCGTGAGGCACACTAGCACACACACGCAAGGTCTCTCGCTCCCTTTCTCTGCTGTGCGCGCGCTACACATGCGCGCTCTTGCTCGCTCGATCTAGATTCCGGGAGATTTTAACTAATTTGCGAGCAATTCTGAAATTAGCGTACACTATGGTATTTTTTTCATTATTGATCGTACAGAGGTCAAAATTATCGTACAAATACAATAAATATTGTACGTCTGGTAACACTGGTTGTTGTTGTGTGGAATCTGGTGAGCGGCAGCCGGGTGGTGGGCGTACCCAAAACAACGATTAGAATGTGACATTGCTGATACTTTTTTTAGCTCAAAACAGACCGATTTCACGCAAAATTATCATATTTATAGGCAGAAATTACATGCATTGTGAACGTCAGACTTATAATCATTTTCGTTCCATCTCGTCTCGTCAACGAAAACTCGAAAACGTCTCGTCATGTTTTAGTCACCTTAGAGCCATTTTTAGCTAGTCATCGTAACGTTATCGTCATAAAAAAAAGGTGCGTCAACGAAATAATTGCGTTATCGTCATCGTTGACGAAAACAACATTGGCTTGGATACACACTCTCGGTTTGCCACAGTAAAGTCTGACTGGATAACCTCTGCTGGAAACGCCGCCAGAGGATCCACAGTGCCCTCTCCAAAGCTCCGTAGTAGTAGAAGAAACTCACGGCTATACTGCTGAGGTACACGGAGATCGCATAAAACACTCAAAAAGTGGCAAAAAAACAAAAAAGGAACAAGCCCGTCATATTAAAAGAAGTTATTGTTTTTAAACAAATAAAATAAAAAACAAGCACAAAAACGTCACTGTACTGCACGCTTCCCAAACTGCTGCTGCGTGTCGCCATGAACAGCGCCACCTGTTGTCTGTCTATGTTGAAAATTACTAAAATTCTGGTAACGTTGTTGCAAATTGGGAACCAGATATAAAATAAATGTAAATGTAAAATAGTATTTAGCTTGATCTAACATTGATCATAAATATAAAAATGTCTCAAATCTCCTTTTACTGAACATTTGCTGAATAAAACCCAGAACATTCTGTACCATTTCATAGTTGGACTGTTTATCTAAATGTGATGAAGTGCTTGAATGTTTCTAACATGAATGTTCTCCAGCATCATGAATGAATGAAGAATAAACACCAACCTCTTTGTTCTTCAGGATCTTCAGTGTGTTTCATTCTGCAGGGTTCTGGATCACTCGTGTTCTCACTGTCCTCTTTAATAAACTCAGTCTCTGCAGATTTCAGCTCTTCCTGATGCTTTCATGCTCGTCTCCACTTGTAGCTGATGGGGATTTACAGGATTTATTGGAGAATTACTGTGGGAGGAGCTTCACTGATGATGTGATTGCAGTGGGAGGAGCTTCACTGATGTGATTGCAGTGGGACGAGCTTCACTGATGATGTGATTGCAGAGTTTGAGGAGCTGATCTGCCAAAATCAAAAGTATAAATTACTGAGTTTGTTTTTATAATAAACGACACTTCTAAGTGTAGCTGGCGCGGTCTGCACTTCGCCGACTACTGCGTTGTGTTCTGGTGCACTGATGACAGGACACTGACGAGCTTCAATCGGAATCAGTCTCTCTCAGTCAAGAAGAATGCAGACTCAATATTTAATCGCATTCAAAAATCTGAAACATTACCATGAAAAATGAACATATCGCATTAGGCTTGAGTATATCATGTGTGTCATATTGCGTGTTATTTCTGTTATTAACTATGGGTAATAACGTTAATGTTTTACATTAACATTATGCAACATGAAATAAACCATCTTCCTTTCACTAGTTAACACAGTAACATGCATGAAGCAAAATGTGTATGCTTTACATCTGGGCTGTTCAGTGCCATTGAACATCAATAAATACAAGAAAACTTAAATAAACACATTATATTCTAAACCTGGTATTGGAAGTACATACCTGTACAATTTCAAAGAGAGTAAAAGTTCAGGATTGTATCTCCACTCAGAATCAGCCTAACATAAGAAAAAGGAAAACTGAAACATGTGGGCTTCATCACAAGACGACAGAATGGCGAGCGCTAACTTACAGCAAAACAAACCACGAGGCTAGCTATGTTAGCAATTCCTTAAGCACTCAAAACAGCAGTTCTCGACACATCTCAACTAAATATGTGCACTCATCATAAAATACACGTACAAGTTACCATGTGCACTAAAGCTAAAGTTACAGCCGGTATATTTCAAGCTTACATTGCACTGATGTGAACACGTACCTCTCTCAGTCCAGTAGAATGCAGACTGAGAAACGAACGCTTTAAGTCAGTATATGACCACCGCCAGCCTCTATCCGATAGAGGGCGCACTTACACGACAAACAACTCTCCCAATACCTGTGAGCTACCATGAAGTGACTCACAATACAAGATTATGGTGAAATAAACTCACATACCCACAAGATAGAAAATGGAAGGTTGCAAAAATATTTGTCATTCTTTAACCTGTTACATAAGCATTTATGTCTGTCTATCTATTCATCGTACAGTAACTGATGCCAATTCATTAATTTTGTATTTATTTTTTTATTATTGCTAATCCTAACATTATTTTGCTTCTTCGTTAAAATCCAGGTATCTAGAAATATAGAAAATAATATAAATAATTTAAATTCTTCCAAATATAAATAATGGTAAGAAAAACAGGAACTATTGTCATGAAATAAAGAGTGTTTTCAGCAGATCTGTTAATATTGATGAGCCTCAGACTATCAACACTCATTCAACAAGCCATTCAGGATCATAAGCAGATCATCTCACTTTATTCTGAGTGTTTGCTGTTAGAAACACATTATTTGAGTCAGATAGATGACTAAAGACTATTAAACTGCTCCATTGAAAGACAATACTGTTATTTCTCACACTATGACATGGATAAAACATAAACACAAAAACAATCACTAATGATGACACTCATCTTTATAAACCACTAGGGGAGAGTGGATAGAAGAAATTGGTCATGTGACCACATAATTTTGAAAAGTAATCAATTTTACTCATCCTCCAAAGAAGAGAGAGGTAAGCACATTTTAGCTCAAAAAACTGTTTTTTTCCTTTCAAAGTAAAATTTCTATGATTAAGGTTTTTGGATTGTAATGTCTGAACAAGTATAGACACGTTTGAAAACATTTCACATGTTTTAGTGCTTTAGCAGGCTATACAATGAGTCTATACAGTTAGCATGAAGTTAGCTCTTAACTGCTGGATCATGCTAGTTTTTCAAACATGTGGGTCTGGGGTGATTTGTGCCAAAGGGCCTGGGTTAAGTTGTGCCAGATCCAGACCACCTATACTCACAGGGGATAATCTGGAGATGGGCATGCCTCATCAGTGTTTAGGCCTACCTGCCATTTGTTTAATTTAGCTAACACTGATTTCAGTTTTGAGTTTGCACTATGTTATTAAAGAGAAGTTTTATTAAGTTTTTAAGTGGCTTAAGTCACAATAGGATGTTTAGAAATTAGCCTAGTCACTTTATTCTTATATGTTACATAATTGACAGACAGCGTTCTATGTATGTCAATAGGCATCTATTGCCAAAGTCTTTTTGCCTGAAATGATTCACAAATATCATATATTGTGTTGCTATGGTGCTCTAAATGGTTGCTAGGGCGTGGCTTGATAGCTTCACAATGATCCTGAGAGACTGATTGGTCGTCTGAGTAAAATGAGCCCGCCCTCTTGTCTCTGTGACACTGTGATCCAGATTGGGTGATTCTATAATTTAGGGTACACTGCATGTCCAATGATGTTAAATATACTTATACAATCAAATTTTTTCAAACAAATTGCATTTTATGTGTAAACTTGCTTTATGAAATAACATCACACAGACAATATGTGCAATATATTCTTCATTTTGCTTAAAATGTGTCATTATGGCCCTAAATATACAGTTTTGTCCATGTCTGATTTCAATATGAGAAAGTTGAGGGTCCAAAAACATCCATTAAAATAATTAAAATAAATCAATTATTTTTGCAATCTTTTACAAAAGTCTTAATATTAAAGGAAAATAATAGTTTAAAATATAAGTTATTTATTTAAATATTAAAATATATTAATTTATTTGTGTCCACAAAATGTTGGTCAACTATGTTACAAACAAAACCTCCCCCAGCAACTCAAAAATGGTTTGTCCCAAGACCATGTGACCAGCACCATGTGATGTCATTTTCCTCTGTGGAGGCCATTTCAAACACACCATGGTGAGTCTCCTCTCAGTTTTTTCAATATTTGATGTAGAAAAGCATATTGTGAATGGCCGTATTATTAACCATCAACTATGTTATGTACATTGTCATGGCTACAAAGTTTTATTTATTATAATGAAATGTTGTGTGGAATTCTTACATTAACCTGCTCAAAAAAATGACATGTGGTTAGCTAGGCTAGGTCCACCATTTCTGTTATGTGGAAGAAATATGGAAATTGTCAACTAAGTTATGGTCAACTAAGTTACAGTCAACTATCTTTCAACTAAGTTACATCAGTGCTCTACGGCATATCATGATCATTAATTGTTTCTATGTTATTTATATGGACTGAACATGTGTGTATATATATTATGTATGTAGATATATTATTTTACTTTGAAAAATTATACATTTAAATAGGTCTCCTCAGCTGAGAGACAGCGGAGATAGATACCCCTTTTCCACCAACAAGAACCGGGTGCTGGTTCAGAGCCAGAGCTGGTTCAGAGTTGGTTCGACTGACGAGCTTACTAAGAACCGGTTTGCCTTTCCACCGGCTAGAGAGCCACAACAGAGCCAGATCTTACGTCACTGTATACGTCTCATGTTGCCCAGCAACCGCTAGTGCGGTAGCGCCAAACACAAACACACGCCAGGCTTGTTCGAGATGCATCGGCTTCTTGCAGATGACATCAAAGCACTGCGATAGCGATTTAAAAGCACAAGGAGTCCTATATGCTCTCCAAACACTACCGCAGCTCCGATCGGTCCTCGCCGCTCCGATGCATCTCGAACAAGCCATCGACAATAACGGACGTTGCAATACTATGGATGCTCATGGGATTGCAAAAATACATCGGAATCCAACGCGTCCGTGCAGCGCGCCGTAACTTACATAGACGTATATTATAATCGAGCTGCTATTAGCTCGACTAGCTGCTATTTAAAAATGGCGGTCACAAGTTTCTATTCGACGTGTTGGTCACGGTAACCCCGCCCCCAGCCCCTGACGCAAGCGGTTCTTACTTGGCTCCGTTCTAGACCCTGCAATGATTTGGTGCTACTTAAGAACCACTTTTACTGGTTCGGAGCTGGTGCTTTGGCGGTGGAAAAACAAAGAACCGATTTGAAACTAGGCTCTGGCTCCGAACCAGCACCAGCTCTGCCTTGGTGGAAAAGGGGTAACAGGGCTCGTCGTGATGCAGATCCTGAAAGAAGGGCAGCATGTTTGGAGAAGCAGAGAGAGGCATGGCACAGGCTCAGGTCACAAGGAAAGGTGAAGACAGTGGCAGATATGAGTGAGAGAGAGAAATGAAGAAAGAGGGCCTACTGGAAGAAAGCAAAACAGAATAGCAGAGAGAGAAAGAGCAGGCTTGAGAACGTAATTACACCACCGGATAGTCCAGACAACCATCCACCTCAGAGCAGCAGGTAGAGTTCAAGAGGCTAGACAGAAACAGGTTTATGCATTTAATGTTCCCAGTTACCCACATGTTTTGTCTGTACATTAATATACAATATACTGGTTGTTTATTTCAGACAGAAGAAGTCTGGAAGAATAAAGGCCAAAAGAGGAAACTCAAAATTACATAGAGAAATACAGAAACTGAGAGACTTGCTTGAAAAGCAAAAAAGAAAATCAGATCAATTTCGCAAGAAACTAAAAAGATACAATAGCACTTCAAAAGAGAATGTGTCAGAATCCCCAGGATCCAAGACTAGGCGACAACTTCAACATGCCTCTGTTTCCTCTGAGGTGCGCAGGTCACTGCTTGTGCACAATGCACTCATGGCCAACATGAAAAATGCCTTTTTCACCAACAAGAAAAGGGCACATAGGCGGATAATGTCAGGGCTTGTAACAGGAAGAATCCTGAAAAAGTATGGCTTACAGCATGAAATAACTAAAACACTACACCTGTCCAGAAAAAAGAAGACTCTAGCTGATGCTGAAGGGAAAATTAAGTACAGAAGCCTGTGCTATAGAATGCAAGAAAATGTTCACGAATTTTTGACAAGGGATGAAAACAGCCGTTTGACGGCAGGCAAAGCTCAAACAATCACGAGAGGGAAGAAGAAAAAACAGAAGAGGTTTTTAAATGACACCTTGAGAAACCTCCACAGGAAATTTCTCATTGACCATCCTCACTCCAGCCTTTCCTACTCCTTGTTTTGCCGTCTGCGTCCATTCTGGGTAGTTCATCCAACAATCGCAGACAGAGAAACCTGTCTTTGCAAGGTCCATGAGAATTTTTCATTTCTTGCCGAAAAGCTTCACACGCTTAAATTAATTAAGGGTGTGGACATGGAGGATATGATGACATCCATAAGCTGCAATACAAAATCAAAGGACTGCATGTACAATGTGTGTCCTGATTGCAAAGGGCAGGAGTTTGCTATACTAGCAGAAGGTGACCAGCAGAAACGTGTCGAGATCACTCAGTGGTTGACTGAAACAGTGATTAGAGAAAAGAAGAACAATGATGGTGTCAAAGAAATGGTCCCTATGAGAATAACAGCAAAGAAGAAAAAGGAAATAGAGTTAGGAGACATGCTGAAGATGTTTCAAGATCAATTGACCCATTTGAAACGACACATATTTAACATCAAAAGTCAATTTTCACATTACCGTGAATTGAGGCTAAATATGTCCGACAACGAATGCTTGATTCACGTGGATTTTTCTGAAAACTATTCATGTAAGCTTTCATCTGAAATACAAGCAATGCACTTCAACCAGAAACAAGCTACCCTCCACACAGGAGTTCTTTATGTTGGGGGGACAACAGAGCACATGTGCTTTGGCACCATTTCTTCATCAAAAGAGAAGGGCCCTCCTGCCATATGGGCACATCTGTCCCCCATTCTCGATGAAGTTAAGGCCTCACATCCTTCTATTGAGGTGGTACATTTCTTTAGTGATGGCCCTACAACACAATATAGGCAGAAGGGAAATTTCTACCTCTTGACCACAGAGCTGGTGAACCGTGGCTTCAAAAGGGGAACATGGAATTTTTTTGAAGCGAGCCATGGGAAAGGTGCTCCCGATGGAGTGGGAGGCCTCCTGAAACGGACGGCTGACAGGCTTGTAAGCCAGGGGCATGATATCGGATCAGCAGAGGACTTGTACAGTGCTTTGGTTGATAGTGGTACTGTACGAGTGTTCTACATCTCTCAAAATCTTGTGAATGAATTCCTCCAGAAGATGCCAAGTTCTCTGCCAGCAGTGCCTTCAACCATGAGAATACATCAGGTGGTCACAGGGTCCTTGGGAAAGCTTCTCTATCGAGATGTAAGTTGCCCTTGTACCACCAGGCAAATGTTTGAGTGCCAGTGTGAAGACACACATGCCTTCAGCTTTGAGGTTCAGCCATCAAGCCCTGCACTGCCTCTAGTACACTCAAACAAGGACAATGAAATTCTGTGGAGTCCTCAATTGATTGGACAGTGGTGTGTTGTGACCTATGAGGAGACGATTTACCCTGGCACCATTCAGGAAATCACAGAGACTCATGTGCAGGTGAAGTGCATGAGTAAAGTTGGACGGGCAGAGAACCGCTTTTTCTGGTCCCTGATAGATGATGTGCTCTGGTACTTGTTTGAAGATGTTTTGCGAATTATTCCTCCTCCAAAGCCAGTAAATTCCCGCCATGTTGAAATTGATCAAGATATCTGGTCAAATTTGTCAAAGATCTAACTTGGTGTTCATTTAGAGGCATTCTCTCTGAAATTATATGTTTTGTGTGCAGTGTTTCACCTTTGCATGCTGAATGCAAAAAAATAAGTTTGAATAGCATTGTTTTTTAAAGGCTCTGTTGCATCAGCCTACTGTTCTGTTGAAGAGTTTTTAGAGTTTTTTTGGGGGGAATTGTTAAATTACTTGAATTGAGCTGATAAATTAATTACTAAGAGTATGTGTTGCCTTTTATCAGTGCATTCTGAATGCATAAAATAACTTAAAAAGGATTTATTTGGGATTATATAATTACTGCGCAATCCCTGTTCTGTCAAATATTGACTAGTTAGTGTTGACTTGGATGTTCTCCATGAAATTATATGTAGCTGTTTGTATTTTTGTCACTGCATTCTGAATGCATAATTGAGAAGTTCAGTTCACTAAGTTCATTTCTGTACTGTTCAATAATTCTACATTTAAAATAAAAGAGCAAAGCAACTTTGAAAGCAACTTTGCTAATTAAATTCTGTCTCATGAATAAAATGTTGTCCATGGTTAACAATATGTCCAGTCAACTAGGTTACTAATGTCAACCGTGTGATTTTCATTGTCACCTAGGTTACACTTAGATTTTTAAAGTTAAAATAGCCAATACTGATGATTCTGACATTTTATAGCATTCTACTTATTTGCATAGGTTGGAGTTTACTATAACATCTTTTTTAATTATCAAAAATAACTTTAATGGAGATTTATGATGAAAAACATCCTTGTCCATAAGGACAATTATAAATGCATTGCATGTTCATCTTTAAAAAAAGGTTGATTATGAAAATAATTTAAAATAACAATTGTATGTGTGGCAGAAATAGACTCAAGAGCCTTCTAAATTGCATTTAATTTCAAGTGCAAGACTGAATTGAATGGTTTTTATAACACCCTGTTTGTCTGTAACATAGTTGACAAACTCTGAAGTAAAAACATGTTTTTAATAAAAAAAAAAAAAAACAGTTAATGTTTAAGCTCTGCAGATAACAGATATGTAACACTGAATTAATATACTATATTGAGACACTTAATGTTCCACTGAGAAAGGACAGTGCTCTTGTGCTTTTTTGCTGACATGAAATGTACCCTAAATTAGAGAATGACCCAGTTACGTTCAATACAAAATCCCTATGCAATTTACATATTGGAAAAACACATGCTATGGTATTCTAACAGTTTAATTGGGTGACAATATCTAAATAAACCTTAAATGAGTAATTTTGTATTGAATTTGTCTTGCTTTTATATAGCATTACAGTTCATAACATTAAAATGTTATGTTTTACTTCAGAAATCACTGGCAAAATTTACCCCAACGTATTCCCCCAAAGGCACAACTTACCCCGCACCAGGGACCACTTCTTTTCCCAAAAGCTATATTTCTGAAACAATTTATTTCAGATCCAAAGTTATTGTTCTC
Source organism: Phoxinus phoxinus (assembly GCF_949152265.1). Taxonomy (NCBI): domain Eukaryota; kingdom Metazoa; phylum Chordata; class Actinopteri; order Cypriniformes; family Leuciscidae; genus Phoxinus; species Phoxinus phoxinus. Next base: position 3,844,900 of record NC_136876.1, read on the forward strand.
AGGGATGCACCACGTCCTTTTTAAAATAAATCTCTGATGTCCCCAGAGTGTGTATGTGAAGTTTTAGCTCAAAATACTCCACAGATATTTGTGCATGTTAAAGTTGTCACTTTTTGAGGGTTAGCAAAAGGGTGATTCTTAGACTATGGGCACTTTTACTGCTGTCCCACAGTATTGGCAGTGGTGGAGCTAGACTTTTAAAACAGGGGTAGCAAAGTAATATTTTGGGGGGTCAATATACAAAGTTTTTTTATTTACTAAAAATTAATTAATTTCCACAAAATGTATATAGATTCAATTAAAGTTGTTTATTTTCCAAAATGTACACAATTATACATGTATTAAGTATACACAGGGTGCGATTTGTGAGAAAAAAAAAACAGGGGGGGGGGGTGCTTTGAAACATTTTTATTCATAAAAATAAATCATGAGAACATGAACTTCATCACTGCATTTGCAGGAATTGTAAAATCCTTTTTCTTATTAACTGAAGTAGCCTAACGCAATATTTTTACTCTAATAGCTTATCTTTCCCCACACATATGAACTGATCATGCAATAACGTTAACTTTACATCGCGATGCTGAGCTACAGTGAAATGATAGAAAATACATTATCTGTGATAGCAATTCGCCTCATTCGGGCAAACTGGACGCGCGAATGAGGCTCGTGTCTACCGCACCGCGCTAAACACCGCGCCGCAGGACCTCTAGACGCGCATAAACGAGTCTTTACATTGAAATCACTCGCGCCAGACGCTCAAGAGTGAGTGAGTAATCATTTTACAATAAAATTGACTTTAATCAAACCACGGATCCGTGATAAGTTTTGTGATCCGTCTCGCCACTAGTGTAGTAGCACTGTGATCACTTTGAGGGGAGGATAAATTTATCCCCACCGGGGATAAAAAATAATTAAGCAGAGGCAGGGATACATTGACCAGAAAGGGGGAAATCCCACGCATCCCCCCCGGCAAATCGCACCCTGAGTATACAGCAAAAATAGAACAACAAGTATTCAAAGTGCTCCTTGGACTAATCAAGTCCAGTAGTAAACAAAAACTGAAGTAAACTTGGACCTGTCAAAAAACAAGGCAGGACAAGGCAGTTGTACACATTCAAATATGTACCACAAGATAATAATAGAACAACAATACAAAAAAACATAGAGCCCTTTAACACTGACTCTAATGATAAAGTTCAATAGTTGTACCAGGTATGACCTGCATCTACCCAGTGGTATGGCACCACCAAGTTCACAAAAACAAACATTCAGAACAGCATAATTTTGCGGTTCTGGTGAGATGAAGCAAAATGTTTTACAAAGTCCTCCATATTAATGTAATATGCCCTCCTTGACTCAACACTGAGTATGCCCAGGTGACTTAATCCATCATCTGCCATTGTTGTCCTGAGGTGGGTTTTTATTAATTTAAGGACAGAGAAACTTCTTTCGCAGGATGCAGTGCTAACTGGAATCACAACCAAAATTTTACTAAGCCTAAAAAGTTCATGGAAAACCTCTTTGTAAGGTTCCAAAAACCCCACAAACTCAAGTAGAGAAGCTGGTCTCTCTCCACTTTTCTCCCTTCTTAAAAGCCGTCTCGTTTGATGAAGCTCATGCTTAAGGTCTTCTAAATCTGACTCGAATGGTTTTCCCAAAGCAAGCAGGGGTTCCTCTTTTAAGAATGATGGGCCTTTGGAGTCAAGAGACTGCACTCCTTCCATTATCCCACAGTTCTTTTTCGGAAAAGCGCCTATTTATTTCTGCTGTAAGACAGTCAAGTACCTGATAGAAAATACTTTTATTGAACTCTTCATTGTTTGCAAACTCAAGAGTGCCTTTGTCCAACAGTGCTCATTACAAGTGAGTTCAGAAATTTCAAATTGGTCTTTGGTCGTCTCTTGTTTTGTGCTTCTGTGCTAATGTTGCAGTGGTGCACAAGTTCTTCAATCTCCTTCCATAATTCTTTAAATGTACAGTCACTTCTGTAGCTTTTTAATGTGTCTGTAAGGGACCCAACTAGATCTATTGCTCTAACCAGATCAAGACTTCTGGATTGGAGCATGTCAGACAGGATTTTCACATCCCCAAACACTTTACAAAAAGTAACCAAAAGTCCTATAAACTGTAAACAGCCTATCATTGAGTTATATAAGTCTATAATGTGTTATGTGTATGCTAGGTCAAAGAGATGTGTCTTTAATCTAGCTTTGAACTGACAGAGTGTGTCTGCTTCCCGGACAATGGTAGGAAGACTGTTCCAAAGTTTTGGTGCTAAATAGGAAAAGGATCTACCGCCAGCAGTCGATTTTGATATTCTAGGTATTATTAACTGGCCGGAATTTTGAGATCGCAGTAGACGTGAAGGACTATAATGCGTTAAGAGCTCGCTCAAGTACTGCGGAGCTAAACCATTTAGTGCTTTGTAAGTAATCAGCAATATTTTTTTATTTATACGATGTTTAATAGGCAGCCAATGCAGTGTTGACAGAACGGGGCTAATATGGTCATACTTCCTGGTTCTGGTAAGAACTCGAGCTGCTGCGTTTTGAACTAGCTGTAGTTTGTTTATTAAGCATGCAGGGCAACCACCCAGTAGAGCATTACAATAATCTAGCCTTGAGATCATGAACGCAAGAACTAATTGTTCCACATTTGTCAATGAGAGCATATGACGTAATTTAGATATATTTTTAAGATGGAAAAATGCGGTTTTACAGATACTAGACACGTGACTTTCAAATGAAAGATTGGTATCAAAGAGCACACCCAGGTTCCTAACCGACGACGAAGACTTAAAGGGGTCATGACATGAGAAACCAAATTCGCCTTGATCTTTTGGTATATAAGAGGTCTTTGTACCATTAAAACGTCCTGCAAGTTTCATAGCTTAAGACGTCCTCCCCATTATAAACGAATCATTTATTTAATCAAGCTCTAAATACAGCTCGTTCTGGATCCATGGTAAGAAGTGACGTCACGGTACGAAGTGACGTACCAGCGTTTGCATATGACCGCCTCCAGCGCGAGACAACTACACTTTAAGCGCAAGACAACTACGCTCATTTCGTATCACCGCGCGCCTCACAAGTGTTCAGTCGACGGACAGCGAGTGGGTCTGCAGGGAAATTACGATGCCACAGATGTGCTGTTCCTGGCTGTGGACAAACAACATCTTTGAATACGCTGCGAAAGATCCAGTCGTCAGGGAAAAATGGATGCACTTTATTTTTTGCGGACGTCTCAGTTACGGCAGTGTTAATTTAAGCGTTTGTTCTATACATTTGAAGGATGACTGTTTTGAGAACAGACTGTTTTGAGCTTTGCCAGAAAACTGTTGCTCAAAGATAAGTCCGTGCCGACTATTCTGGGCTCAACATCGACGACGCAAACTGTAAGTAATGTATTTAAAACTTTAAACTACTTTTTAAATACGCTGAAAGATCCAGTCGTCAGGGAAAAATGGATGCACTTTATTTTTTGCGGACGTCCCAGTCACGGCAGTGTTCTATACATTTGAAGGATTACTGTTTTGAGGAAAAAATCCCAATATGATGCTTGGCTTTGCCAGAAAACTGTTGCTCAAAGATAAGTCCGTGCCAACTATTCTGGGCTCAATAACGACGACGCAAACTTACTTTTTACCATGGCTAATATAAACACATTTGTATAAAAGAATCTTGAAAATATGTCGCCTTTCTAGTAGGCCTACATGTGATAGAAAATTAAAAATGTTGCCTTTATCAATGCTGCATCTTCTAAGATGGCCTGTCTGTGCATGCATTTTTGTCCGTGGTACACCCTATCATTTCATTGGAATTAGTTAAATAATGTTAAACTGTTAGAAAATTAAGCTATAGGATAATTATGCAACAATAATCCGTTTTCAAGTGTCTCGGGTTAATTTTTTTTTATTAATTCAAAATAGTTTCACTTTCCATGTGGACACGGGCTGATCCAGTCTTCGTTGTTGTGGTGATGGTTCATTTTCCTCTGATTCCTCCTCTGATTCCGGCTCAAACATATAAGGTTTTATCATTGCAAGAGCCATCGCTTCGCATGCATCACCCACTATTAAACAGTTGCGCCAAATCCGCAAATGTTCTGGCTGGGGGCGTTAATAATTGATGCATAGGCACTGACGTTAGCCAATCATAACAGTGGGCGTTAACACTGAACTCTTAAAGAGGAAACACCCCCAAAACAGACTGTTTGAATCAGAGGATGAGAAACAGGGTGGGAAAAGGTCATAAATCATTACATTTTAAAAGTTTTTTGTAAAAAAAACTATAGTAATACTATAATTGCACCTAAAGGAACATAATAATAAAATAAAAAAACCATGTCATGACCCCTTTAACAGAGCAGCCATCAAGTGTTAGACAGTACTCTAGGTTATTACGTGTGGAAGTTTTTTGTCCAATAATTAGAATCTCGTTTTTTTCTGAATATAGTAGTAGGAAATTACTAGTCATCCAATTTGTTATATCCGCTATGCATTCCATTAATTTTGTGAATTGGTAGGTTTTGTTAGGTTTTGAAGAAATATACAGCTGAGTATCGTCGGCATAACAGTGAAAGCTAATGCCATGTTTCCTAATGATATCTCCTAAAGGTAGCATGTACAGAGTGAACAGCAGCGGTCCTAGTACTGAGCCTTGTGGTACACCATACTGAACTTGTGATCGATAAGACATCTCTTCATTTACTGCTACAAACTGATAACGGTCAGATAAGTATGATTTAAACCATGCTAGTGCAATTCCACTAATGCCAACATAATGTTCGAGTCTATTTAAAAGGATGTTGTGGTCAATGGTGTCAAATGCAGCACTAAGATCAAGTAACACTAATAGAGAGATACAACCACGATCGGATGATAAGAGCAAATCATTTGTGACTCTAACGAGAGCTGTCTCGGTACTATGGTACGGTCTAAATCCGGACTGAAAATCCTTGCAGATATCATTTCTTTCTAGAAAGATCGGCCTGTAATTGACTAATTTTGTAGGATCAAGTTGCGTTTTTTTAACAGGCGGTTTAAACATAGCCAGCTTAAAGGTTTTTGGTACGTATCTTAGAGACAAAGATGAATTAATGATATTAAGAAGAGGATCTATGACATCTGGAAGCATCTCTTTCAGCAGCTTAGTCGGTATAGGGTCTAACATGCACGTTGTCGATTTAGATGATTTGACGAGTTTGCAAAATTCTTCCTCTCCTATAGCAATAAATGAATAAAATTTTCCCTCAGGGAGACTACAATGCACTTCCTGATGCGATACTGTATTAGAGGTTGCATTGTTATAATTTTGTCCTTGATATTTTCGATCTTATACGTGAAGAAGTTCATAAAGTCATTACTGCTGTGTTGCTTGGAAACTTCTGGGCTTGAAGCTTTCTTTTTCGTTAGTTTAGCCACTGTTTCAAGTAAATACTGTTAGGGGTTAACAGTTATAAGACCCGAGACCAGATATGTAGAAAAGATGACCAGGAGTCGTGAGGTTCAATCAAAAAGATAAAAATTTACTGAAGAATAGTTTGCAGTTTCATTGGTAGAGCGAGCGTCAAAGTCTCACGAGGAGGTCGCAAGCCAACTCTACCTTACACAAAATAATACACCAATTATACCATTTTTCAAGGGCAAGCATCGCATCATCATACATCTGATTGGCTAAGAGAATATAGAACCATAAACAATTTCACACATGTGAGCAGATAAAAGGTGCCTATCGCCATTAGTCAGGATAGCTGTCGCCAATCCTTAGATTTAGGTCAGAGTTGACCTAACTGTTAGAGGAGAGCGCCGATGAGGATGAGCGTTGTGTCCCAAATGCCTGCGTAGAAAGTCAAACACACACACACAGAACACCACCAAATAACATCGCCAAGGCCGAAGAGTGCTTGAGCTTCGTATTATCAGTTAGCCAAAACATAGCTCCTCAGGAAGAAAGGCAGAGAAATGGCATTGCTCTCTAAAGGAAATATATAATTTCACAAGCACAAAAGAATATAGAAATGATTATGTGATAATGCATATATATATTTGATTATTGATTTGTATAAAAGTAATGTAAGCATTCAAAAGGATATGGAATGAAATATATATATAACTGACTGAAGAGACAAGGGATTTTGACCGCCCCTTCAATACCTAGGATTATGTTTATTTTCTTCTAATAGGGTTGAAAAATAAGCAGATCTAGCAGCTTTTAAAGCCTCTCTGTAAGCAATCGAGCTCTCCTTCCATGAAATCCTAAACACCTCTAGTTTTGTTTTCTTCCAGTTGCGCTCCATTTTTCTGGCTGCTCTCTTAAGGGCCTGAGTGTGCTCGTTGTGCCACGGCGTTGGACTATGTTCTTTAATCTTCTTTAAGCGCAGCGGAGAAACTGTGTTTAAAGTGCTGGAAAAGAGAGAGTTAAAAGTTTCTGTTGCAATATCAAGTTCTTCTAAGCTATCCGGGATGCTGAGATGATGAAACCGATTAGGAAGATTATTGATAAAGCAATCTTTAGTAACAGAAGTGATCGGTCTAACATATTTATAACACTGAGTCGGCTTTGCAGCCTTGGCTAAATGTAATTTACATGAGACTAGATAATGATCTGAGATGTCATCGCTCTGCTGCAGTATTTCAACGGCATCAACATCTATTCCATGTGATAGTATTAGATCTAGAGTATGATTACGGCAATGAGTCGGTCCTGAGACGTGTTGTCTAACTCCAATTGAGTTTACAATGTCTTTAAATGCCAATCCCAATGCATCTTTTTCATTATCTATGTGTATATTAAAATCACCAACAATTAGTACTTTATCTGCAGCCAATACTAATTCTAATAGAAGTCTGCATGGTGCCCTGGTGGCCTGTGTACAGTAGCCAGCACAAATCTCAAATGTGATTTATCGTTTACACTAGATATTTTTACATTAAGCACCAACACTTCAAAATAATTATATTTAAAACTAGATTTCTTAGTGGTTTTGAAAATATTACTATAAATTACAGCAACACCTCCTCCTTTGCGTTTCAGACGAGGTTCATGTGGTGGCAATTTTATGATATTCATTGATCTTTAGTAAAATATAGATGATTCAAAGGATGTCACATGTGTGTCTCTCACTTGTAGTGAGAGAAGATTCTGTTTATGTACCTGGGGAGGCAGAAGGGGGAGACACTCCAGAGAACAGACGAGTAAGGACCTCTGACCTAGATGTCAGAAGGCCATTTGGTGCAGGGGGGGCTTAGTGGGCCAACTAGTGACGAATCTAAACTAGTGTTATGGCTTCTTTGTCTATGGAAAACTACTGGATGGAAAACTACTGAGGAGGAAGGCTCTGGGGGAAGAAGACCTTGGAAGAGCTAGGATAAAAAGGTGGTTCAGTCTGTCTGGGGGTGTGTCACTCTTCTGTACAGGGTAACAACTGTGTATTAGACTGCTCCTATTCTTGCAAGAATAAATACTTCTCTTTTTATAATTTGACTCTGAGTGTCTCTTACGCAGTGATGTTTGTTTGATGTATTTTTGCCACAACAGTAATCTTGTGGGGTTGACTCATTTAAAGCAATGTAATCGTTTGGTTTTAGCCAGGTACTACTTTAGCCAGCTACTTTTAGCCAAAGCACATCTAGGTTATAATCTGTAATCATATCATTAACTATTAGCGCTTTTGAAGTAAGAGATCGAATATTCAGCAACCCAAGCTTTATCATTTGCTCATCCGTATTATATCCGTTTTTTATTTGTTGAACATCAATTACATTTTTAACCTTAGATGGGTTTGAGCGTTTTTTGGATTTCCAAATTCGGGGAACAGACACAGTCTCTATATGATGATATCTAGGTGAAAGAGGCTCAAAAGAACAGGCACAACTGTTCTCTCAACAGTAGAGTTTGGCGCTCGCAACGCTAAGGTCATGGGTACTGCAAAACAAACTCAACACACATGTGTGACCTGCACCATAACAAATACAACAATACAAAAGACTGTTTGAAGACATGAAAATACTGTTTGATGTTCTTTCTTGCCCGGTACACACTGTACAGTGATTACTGTACTGTCCAAAATCCTACAGTCTACATACATGTCATACCCAAGTTTGTTAGATGCATATCGTACAGTGTGATTTATAATGATCTTATACTCCAGTGTGGATGATCTCATGTGTTTTCAGATGTGCTGATCGACTGAATTTCTTGTCACAGTGTGAACACTTGAAAGGTTTAAAAGTCTTCTCACACTCAAAGCACATGTACTATCTCACACCAGTGTGAGTTTTCTCATGTCCATGTAAAGTGTGCAGCCGTGAAAAACTCTTTCCACACACAGAACATGAATGCGGCTTCTCCTTCGTATGAACTATCAGGTGTTTCTTCAGGTTTGATGAACTAAGAAATGTTTTGCCGCATTGATCACATGTGAACGGCTTCTCTCCAGTATGAACTCTATTGTGAAGTACAAGACTATATTTGTGTGGGAAACTCTTTCCGCACTGATCACACGAGAACGGCTTCTCTCCGGTGTGGATCCTCATGTGAACATCAAGATTTCGTTTGCATGAGAAATTGTTTCCACACTGATGGCATACATGCGGCTTCTCTCCAGTGTGGATCCTCTCATGTGTTTTCAGAGATGATGAGTGACTGAATCTCTTGTCACAGTGTGAACACTTGTAAGGTTTTTCTCCATTGTGAATTCTCTGGTGCTCTTTTAAACTGCTCGCTGTAGTAAAAGTCTTCCCACACTCAAAGCACATGTACTCTCTCACACCAGTGTGAGTTTTCTCATGTCTATGTAAATTAGACAGCAGTGAAAAACTCTTTCCACACACAGAACATGAATGCGGCTTCTCCTTCGTATGAACTATCAGGTGTCTCTTCAGGTTTGATGAACTAAGAAATGTTTTGCCGCATTGATCACATGAGAACGGCTTCTCTCCGGTGTGGATCCTCATGTGAACATCAAGATGTTGTTTGGTTGTGAAACTGTTTCCACACTGAGTGCAGGTGAAAGATTTCTTGGCTCTTCTTTTCTTTAAAAATGTCTGTTTAGTCTTTGAGCGACTCAAAGGTTTTCCTCCAGGTTGGACATGATGTTCCTCCTTCACTTCTCTCAGTTCTTCACTCTCCTCCTTCACTTCTCTCAGTTCTTCACTCTCCTCCTTCACTTCTCTCAGTTCTTCACTCTCCTCCTCCACTTCTCTCAGTTCTTCACTCTCCTCCTCCACTTCTCTCAGTTCTTCACTCTCCTCCTTCACTTCTCTCAGTTCTTCACTCTCCTCCTCCACTTCTCTCAGTTCTTCACTCTCCTCCTTCACTTCTCTCAGTTCTTCACTCTCCTCCTTCACTTCTCTCAGTTCTTCACTCTCCTCCTTCACTTCTCTCAGTTCTTCACTCTCCTCCTCCACTTCTCTCAGTTCTTCACTCTCCTCCTTCACTTCTCTCAGTTCTTCACTCAGTTCTTCACTCTCCTCCTTCACTTCTCTCAGTTCTTCACTCAGTTCTTCACTCTCCTCCTCCACTTCTCTCAGTTCTTCACTCTCCTCCTCCACTTCTCTCAGTTCTTCACTCTCCTCCTTCACTTCACTCAGTTCTTCACTCTCCTCCTCCACTTCTCTCAGTTCTTCACTCTCCTCGCTCTCTTCCATCGGGTCTGACATGACAGAAAAAAATACTACATTTAATTTTCAGTACATCAAAATAATTAACCCTTCAGAATCTGAATAGGTGTTTTTCATATTTTTTTTTTCTTTTTACTGTAAAATACTAAAACAATTTTTTTTTTAGTTTGTAACAAATTAGTTGTTGGCCATAACTGTGTTTGGTGAGTTTGCAAATATAATTTAAATAGACAAAAATAAACAAGAATAGATTCACTGATTTTTATTTAGAAAAAAAAAAGAAGAAAAAAAGAAACTAACAGTTTAAAGTTTAAAAATGACCTATAATACACATATACAAGTCTTTTTTTTGACACTGGGTTACAGTTTTCATTTAGGATAATTAAAAATGTCATACACGCACATAACACACACACTAAGATGTGTGAAAGAGTAACGGCAATCCGCCTCCCAAGTTTAATAAAAAAGTATCCCCAATTCCCTTCTTCTGCTCTCAACCACTTCTAGGGCCCTATGATTTCTGTGATCACGGAAATCTCGGACGAAATCGCGGAATTGGTTAATTAACGCGGAATCTAGTGTTATCGTCACAACACTGGAGAAAAGTTATTTGCAACTTCTGGTTCAAGCGGACTCTAATACAGACATTTGTTTATATTTTTTATATAAAATTACATCAGATAACCCAAATAGAGTTCACGTCAGAAAGTTTTGGGAATATTCGCTCACAATGTATACGTGTGTACATAAAACATGAGATCAGAGTTTTCAAATCAAACATTTTAAAAGAGAACAATACATCACGGTTGTTTAAACCATTGAGCATTTAGCTCATCTCAAACAAGCCTATAGTCTCAGTTTTTACACAAACTGTACCGCGTTGATCACATTCACAAACCCTGTTACCAAAGTTATTATAAGAAGAAAAATCTCTATAATTATGAATAACTTATATGATATTTGACAAATACAACTTATCAGTAACTTAGTGTTTACTGATTATTCCTAAAAAAATAACTATTTAGTAAACTGTATTGAAAATGACTCAAATTCTGGTAATGTTGCAATTTGGAAACCAGATATAAAATAAATGTAAAAAAAAATCTGATGTTAACAATCAATATAAAAATGTCTCAAATCTCCCTTTACTGACCATTTGTTGAAGAAAAGAAAGAACATTCTGCACCATTTCATAGTGTAACTGTTTATCTAAATGTGATGAAGTGCTTGAATGTTTCTAATAGGGATGCATAACGATTAATCGCAATTAATCGGTTGCAGAATAAAAGTTTTTGTTTATATCATATATGCAGGGCCGGATTAACCATTAGGGCAACTGGGCAATTGCCCAGGGGCCCAGGACATCTGAGGGGCCCTGGGCACCGTCAAATATTATGATTAAAATGTCTCCACGATCTGCTTTTGAAGAAATATCGTAGGATCGTGCATTCTATCAGTTTGCCGTTCTGGCGCCTCCGTCTCAACATACTGTACAGCGCGACGTATATTCACATGAAATGCAGAGGAACGGGACACTGTAGTTTATAAAAATTACTAATCTAATACTAATCTAATACTGTCAAATACACACAAGGTTTACATAAACAAAGTTGGTTATGTCTAAAGTGAAAGAACAGTAGAAAAAAATAAGAAAAAAATCTGCTTGTCAAATGCGTGTATATTAGATTCGTCGCGGGCAGATCTTAAAGAGACAGTAGCCCTAATAGTAAACATGCATCCGCTTGTCCTTAAAGGGATAGTTACCCAAAAATAAAAAAGATGTCATTATTTACTCACTCACTCTAATGTTGTTCCATACGTGTATTAATTTCTTTCTTGTGCTGAACACAAAATGTAGATAACTGATGATGTGTCATCCAGTTAGTTATAACATACTTAAGTTAGGTTTAAGGAAGCTATGTATGGTATTTCCCTGTGTTGAAGTGCCCCCTGGGAACGAGGGCGGAGAGTTGTGATAGAATGTACTGGCATCGTGTTGTTAGCAAGCTCTCCATGGTGGCTAATAAAAGTACGAGTTGTTCTGAAATATATAAACGTCTCCATCTCTATAACGAACTACATGGTGTCAGAAGTTAAAATCAGTCAATAACAGAGGACATAATGGCTGAAGGATTTCGCCGACCAGACCCGCTGATTTTCGACGGCAACATAGCAGAAAACTGGCGAAAATTCGAACTGGAATTCGACATATTCATCGCCGCAGCTCACAGCGAAAAGCCAGATAAAACTAAAGCCTACATACTCCTCAATCTTGCAGGACCAGAGGCGATTGAAAGAGAGCGTTCATTCTCATATGCTCCAGCGATACTGGCTGATAATGGGGCAGATATAGTTACGCCAGCAGAGACAAGGGAGGATCCAGAATGTTTGAAGCGAAAATTCCAGGAAATTTGCAATCCAGAGACAAACGTGACGATGGAGAGACATTCATTCAACACCAGAAACCAAAATCCAGGCAAAACCATCGAGGCCTATGCGAGTACGCTGAGAAATAAAACGGAAACATGTAACTTTGGTGCTCTCACAGACGAATTAATCAGAGATAGACTGGTGTGTGGCATAGGCAGTGATAACGTGAGAAGAGTATTGCTCAGAGAAAGTGATTTGACTCTCGTGAAAGCGATAAAAATCTGCCAAATCAGCGAGATAACCAAGCAACACACGAAGGTGCTGGCTGCGCCGCGCAGCAGGCCAACGAGCGTCGATGCAGTATATACTAGAGGGAAAAAAGCCGTCGTGTACCGGCAGCAGCCGCAACAGAAAAACACGAGCGGGACAAAGAACATTGTTAATAATGTCATCGATGTAAAAAGTTTAATCATTTCAAGTCCCAGTGCAGATCTGCATCAAAAGAAAATTTCAAATCCGTCTATCAGATCACTGACGCAAACACAGACAGCAGCGAGGAATCATTTCATATCGATGGGCTGTGTCTTGGAGCCAGTGAAATTGATGCAGTTAATCACTACAGTGCGATGAACTTAAAATTGATACGGGCGCAAAGTGCAATGTCATCTCAATTGAGACGTACAGAGCTGTGAATAAAGAAGAAAAAATCAATGAAAAGTCAAAAGCAACATTAGTGGCTTATGGAGGCACAGTGATTGAAACAAAGGGAACCATGATGCTGCAGTGTCTGACCAGCAAACGGAAATCACACCTGTTGGAATTTCATGTGGTTGATAAAAATGTAAAATCATTGCTGGGCCTGCCAGATTGTCTAAAAATGAACTTGATATCCCTCAAAGAAGAAGTGTACGGAATTGATTTCAATAAAAATGTGAGCTTGCCACAAGAAATATTCACAGAATATGCTGAACTGTTTGACGATGAGCTGGGCACCCTACCCGTAACGTACTCGATGAAGATCAACCCAGACATCACTCCAGTTGTTCGGCCCCCTCGTCGACTACCTGTGGCAATGCGTGACAAAGTAGAGGCTGAATTGAAAAACATGACAAAACTGGGAGTCATAACACCCATCTCAGAGCCCACTGAGTGGGTGTCCTCAATGGTCGCCACACATAAGAAAGACACTGACAAGATTCGTTTATGCATTGATCCCAGGGATTTAAACGAAGCCCTTATGCGCCCTCATCATCCAATGCGGACGGTAGAAGAGGTAGCAGCACAAATGTCCAATGCCAATATCTTCTCAGTGCTCGATGCAAAGAGTTCATTTTGGCAAATCAAGCTAGACCATGAATCTTCCATACGCACCACTTTTGCAACGCCTTTCGGCAGATATCGTTTTTTGCGCATGCCTTTTGGCATAAATTCAGCATCAGAGGTGTTCCAACGGGCAATGGAGCAGATCTTTGCAGGTTTCCCATGTGCCATAATCGTAGATGACATCATCGTTGGAGGAAAAGGAGAGAAGGAACATGATGAGAACTTGAGAAAGGTTCTAAGCAGAGCACGAGAAGTCAAACTGAAATTAAACTCACAAAAATGCAAGTTCAGGCTAAAAGAAGTCAGTTATGTGGGCCATCTCTTCACAGAACATGGATTAAAACCAGATCCAGCCAAGATAAAGGCCATTACAGAGATGCCACCACCAGATGACAAAGCTTCCTTGTAGCGCTTCTTGGGCATGGCTAACTATTTGGGTAAATTCATCCCAAATTTCAGTGAACTGACAGCACCACTTCGACAGCTGCTACACAGGGATATAGTTTGGTGCTGGTCACATCAACAACAGGAAGCATTTGAAATGCTAAAAAAATGCATCACATGCCCACCAGTGCTGAAGTACTTTGACGTAAGCAAGCCCTTTACCATCACATGCGATGCTTCTCAGTATGGATTGGGTGCAGCATGCCTTCAGAATAGTGAATCTATCAGTTATGCCTCACGCACTCTAACAGAAACCGAAAGGAGGTATGCTCAAATCGAAAAGGAGCTACTGGCAGTGGTCTTCGCCTGTCAGAAGTTTTATGACTACATCTATGGAAAACCGGTCTTGGTGGAAATAGACCATCAACCCCTTGTCACAATTCTGAACAAACCCCTTCACACTGCTCCAGCACGACTTCAGCGAATGATACTGAAGCTCCACAAGTTCAACCTGACTCTCACTTACAAAAGAGGAAAGCAGCTCTACCTGGCAGACATACTGTCATGTGCTCCCAGGATAGTAACAACGGAGGATCTTAAAGATGAGGATGAATTCGAGGTGATGACTGTCCAACTGATTTCGGTCAACCGATTGCAAGAGCTCAAAGAGCACACGGACAAAGATAGCTCTTTGCAAAGTCTGTATAACACCATCAAGCATGGCTGGCCAACGAAAATTCAAAGTGTGCCAGTTGCACTAAAACCCTTCTTTCCTTTCCGAGATGAGCTCACTATCAAGGATGGAATCATCATGAAGGGAACAAGAGTTGCAATTCCTCAAAGCCTACTGAGTGAATATTTACAGATCCTGCACAAAGGCCATTCCGGAGCTGAAGCAACCAAGCGCAGAGCGCGTGATGCTGTCTTCTGGCTGAATATGGCACAGGACATTGACAACTTCGTGCAGTCTTGCAGCATTTGCAACGCTTTAAAACCTCATCAACAAAAAGAGCCGTTGCACCTCCATGAGATCCCAGAACTGCCTTGGTCCATTGTTGCCGCTGACATATTTGACTGGAACAGCCAACAGTACCTAGTGCTGGTAGATTCCTACTCCAATTGGTTTGAAATAAACCCACTTCGAACCTTGTCGTCGCAAAACGTCATCAACAAACTGAAGAAGCACTTTTCTGTGCACGGTATTCCCCAAAAGCTAATCACTGACAATGGCACCCAGTTTACGAGCCAGATCTTCAGAGACTTTGCAAACATATGGGACTTTCGTCACGTCACTAGCAGCCCTGAGTATCCCCAGGTGAACGGTCTTGCAGAAAGAGCCGTTCGTAGTGCAAAGCGCCTGCTCGAAACCACCAAGAGGGATGGGACAGACTTGTATCTGAATTTGTTAAACATCCGCAACATTCCTCGAGATGAGATACTGGGTTCACCGGCACAGAGATTGATGTCCAGGGTAACACGTACCAACATGCCCATCAGCAAGCAGATGCTTAAACCAAGATCAAAGGACACTGTGAAAGTCAAAGCTCAAATCTCCAAAAAGAGACAAATGCAAAAAGTGTACTTTGATAAAAGAAGCAAACCACTCTCTCCACTGCATGAATCCCAAGTGGTACGGATGCAAACAGCAAAGGGACACGATAAGATTGGAGTTGTTAAAAGCACTCACGGAGCCCAGATCTTATGTTGTGGAGTCAAACGGTAAGGAGTACAGGAGGAATCGCCGACATCTACTTCCTGTAAAATAACCACTCTCACACAGCGCAGAAGCTGACCTGGAGGACTTATTGTCACAACTCCCATTTGATCCAGACAACAACAATGTGTCTAAAGGTGCACTGCATGCTGAAGAAAACATTCCAGCTGAGCCAACTGCTCAAACGTTACCATATCGTACTAGATATGGACGGATTTCCAAGCCAAATCCTAAGTACACTGTTTAATGCAAATTGTAAGACAAAATAATAATAATTCTGATCTTTTTTATTTTATTTCTTATTTTCAGTCATAATTTCAGTTTAGCACTGCGTGAACGTTGCAAAGATGTTTGTGAAATAATAATGTTTTGACTAGAGGAAAGTATAAAACTAAAGAAAGAGGATGTAGATAACTGATGATGTGTCATCCAGTTAGTTATAACATACTTAAGTTAGGTTTAAGGAAGCTATGTTCATATATGGTATTTCCCTGTGTTGAAGTGCCCCCTGGGAACGAGGGCGGAGGGTTGTTGTAGAATGTACTGGCATCGTGTTGTTAGCAAGCTCTCCATGGTGGCTAATAAAAGTACGAGTTGTTCTGAAATATATAAACGTCTCCATCTCTATAACGAACTACACAAAAGATGATATTTTGAGGAGTGTGGCTAACCGGGCGGTTGCTGGTCCCCATTGACCATAGTAGGAAAAACTTTTCCTACAAGTCATTGTACCCAGGGGCCTCTGAACTCTTAATCCGGCCCTGCATATATGTGTGTGTACTGTGTATAATAATTATGTATATACAGTGATGGGAATAACGTCGTTATAAATAACGCCGTTACTAACGGCATTACTTTTTCCAGTAACGAGTAATCTAATTGATTACTCTTCTCATCTTAATAACGCCGTTACCGTTACTGCCAAAAAATGCGGCGCGTTACTATAACTGATGAAGCTGGGGGTTTTTTTTTTTCATCAGACGAACGAGATCTCTGAGCGAGAGGCAAATACTTTTTTTTACTGTTCTTCCTTGGTTTAGTGGGCAGAGCACGAGACAAGCGCATAAATGCTGACGATTGGCTGAGGTAGAGTAAAATTTCATTATAAGCCAATCAGAGGTAGAGTTGGGCGGGTGTTTGAAAGCACGCATAGTAGTGATGGGCATTCGGCTCTTTTGACTCAGCTCACTGAAAAGAGCCGCTCTTTTGGCTTTGAGCCAAAAAAAAAATCAATTTTTATTACAGAATTATTTAATTTCTATAGGCTAAATTTGTAAAAATAGAGTCGGCTCTTCAGATATGCGAGCCAGCTCCCGACGTTCACCTAAAAGAGCCGGCTCTTAGAGTCGGCTCATTCGCGAATCGCGAACGACCCATTAAAAGCTCATTCGCGAACGAGTCGATCCATCATCACTAACGCTCATTCGCGAACGACCCATCATCACTAACGCTCATTCGCAAACGAACCATCATAACGCATAGTCGGACAGGACAGGACACACAAGGAACAACACAAGCCAGTCAGTCAACGAGAGACATGTATGGCGACGAGCCCAAATAATGGAGGCTAGTCTCACTTTGTCCCACAGCAACATTTTTTCTTTTAGATGTGTGTACAATGTTTCATGTTTCTGTTAATAATGTATTGTATTAAGTATCCATTTCATTATAATATTCAGATTTATCATAAATAATTGAACATGCACATGTATTTTAAGTTCCGTTAAAGAGGGGTAGAGGTGGGGTCACATTTGAGCATTTAAAATGTAATTTTACTTGAAAGTAACGCAATAGTTACTTTCTTAAGTAACTAGTTACTTTTAAAATTTGTAACTGAGTAACTAGATTTTATGACAATCACGAAGTACTTAAATCATTAAAATATTACATTTTATGGGCGCTGAAACTCAGCAGAAAGAGAAAGACCGCAAAGCGGGACAAACTGATGTAACGTCCCGGGAGCACAATAAGCGCCACACTGCCCACTGCTGACGAACTCCACAATTACTCATGACCTCTATATAAAATATATTAGTGAGTGGTAGAAACAGGTTAATTACCCCTGAACAAAATTCAAAAACATTTCTTTATAAAATTATAAAAACTACCACAAATGTGATAATTTGCTGGACATCACATCATCGTACCGAGCCTCTAAAGTGACATGGTAGTGGGAAAAGCACATTTCATACGGATTACACAATCAGAGAGTAGCCTATTTCTAATTCGTTTTGAATTGTTTAGTTTAAAAGTAGACATTTCAATCTTTCTATAGATAAGCTATATTTTGTCTGTGAAAGGCATACGTTGAGTTTCTGTTCATTTATGAGACGCGCTCCAGTTCACGTGCAATGCAAGTGATTGCGCCGGCACCTCCATGATTATATTGTCTGCTATATTTGCTTCTTATTTATTAAACCAAGGCAATTGGTTGATGAAACTTTGATTTAAAATTAAGATACAATTTATACAAAACGAAATTCACTTTAAAGAAAGTCTTTCTACAAAACAAAACTTAATGAAGTGGCCAAAATCATTTCTGACCTGAAACAGATCGTCATATGAGACAGACAATAGTCATATGCATATGATATAATATGAAGCGTCCGTAACGGTCACATCCATAACGCATTATTATGGTTGTTCAGAGCAAAGTAGTGAAATTAATTGTCGATTCTAAGAAGCATAAAAATAATTTAGCTTTGTGTATATAAAGTTTCAAGTTATTTGCATTTATATTTGTTATATTAAATAAACTAAAACGTTATGGACATGACAGGGCCCTGAAGCGTCAACCTCTTTATTATAGCCCTTTCAACAGGCAGTGCTGTTATGACTAAATGAGTATTTATTTATCAGGCATGCCTCCATCTTTTTGCAAAATGCTTACTGTTAATTGTTTTTGTTCAAATACATTAGTACAGTGTATTACAAGACCTAAATGGACAACTTAAAAAGGGTTTTGTTCTTTTGGTAAAAACTTGGTAAGGTAAGGATGACCTTTGCATGGAATTGCCCTCTGGCGTTCCTCCACCTCCCCAGCTCCACCTGCATAATTTAGGTATCTTGCTACCATACTCATCATCTAAGCATTGTTAGTCCCACTGGGTGGTTTATCTAAGCTCGAGTTGAAGCATTTATATGGACAAAACGCAGTTGAAACATGTTGTTGGAACATGTTGTTGTCATTATTGAACTTTGCACACGGTTAGCCAAGTGTGCTGAGAGTTCAGGGCCGAGAACGGTTTGTAATTGTGCCGTGCCATACCAGGCTCAAGTGGAAACACAACTGGAACCTTTTCCGAAGATGGAAAAACAGCTTTATTTTCTCAGCACATAAAGATGAACTACTTACCGTGATCTCAGACTGTGGTGATGTGGTTTCTCCACTGCATGGATCTTCATGTGTAGCTTCAGGTCACTTTTAAAAGAGAAACTCTTTCTCTCCAGTGTGGATTCTCTCATGTCTTTTCAGATGTGCTGACTGACTGAATCTCTTGTCACAGTGTGAACACTTGAAAGGTTTTTCTCCAGTGTGGATCCTCTCATGTCTTTTCAGATGTGCTGATCGACTGAATCTCTTGTCACAGTGTGAACACTTGAAAGGTTTTTCTCCAGTGTGGATCCTATCATGTGTTTTCAGAGATGATGATTGACTGAATCTCTTGTCACAGTGTGAACACTTGTAAGGTTTTTCTCCAGTGTGAATTCTCTGGTGCCGTTTTAAATGGTTTGCTGTAGTAAAAGTCTTCTCACACTCAAAGCACATGTACTCTCTTACATGTGTATGAATTTTCTCATGTCCATGTAAAGTTTGCCACAGTGAAAAACTCTTTCCACACACAGAACATGAATGCGGCTTTTCCTCCGTATGAACTGTCAGGTGCGTCTTCAGGTTTGATACACAGAGAAATGTTTTGCCGCACTGATCACATGTGAACGGCTTCTCTCTGGTGTGGATCCTCATGTGAACATTAAGGTTTGCTGATTGCCTGAAACTCTTCCCGCAATGATCACATGAGAACGGCTTCTCTCCGGTGTGGATCCTCATGTGAACATCAAGACTTCGTTTGCACGTGAAACGGTTTCCACACTGAGTGCAGGTGAAAGATTTATTGGCTCTTCTTTTCTTTAAAAATTTCTGTTTAGTCTTTGAGCGACTCAAAGGTTTTTCTCCAGGTTGGACATGATGTTCCTCCTTCACTTCTCTCAGTTCTTCACTCTCCTCCTTCACTTCTCTCAGTTCTTCACTCTCCTCCTCCACTTCTCTCAGTTCTTCACTCTCCTCCTCCACTTCTCTCAGTTCTTCACTCTCCTCCTCCACTTCTCTCAGTTCTTCACTCTCCTCCTTCACTTCTCTCAGTTCTTCACTCTTCTCCTTCACTTCTCTCAGTTCTTCACTCTCCTCCTTCACTTCACTCAGTTCTTCACTCTCCTCCTTCACTTCTCTCAGTTCTTCACTCTCCTCCTTCACTTCTCTCAGTTCTTCACTCTCCTCCTTCACTTCTCTCAGTTCTTCACTCTCCTCGCTGTCTTCCATCGGGTCTGACAGGAAAGAAAAACTCATTTTCAAATTTTCTAAATAATCAAAATAGTTCAAAGAGAGAAATATGGAGTGAATAGATATTAAAATTATCCCAGATGTAACAGACAACTGCTATAAAATAATATAAAATATATAAAATATAAAAGTTCACTCGTGTCTTCACTGTCCACTTTAATAAACTCAGTCTCTGCAGATTTCAGCTCTTCATGCTCGTCTTCACTTGTAGCTGATGGGAATTTACAGCATTTATTGGAGAATTGCTGGAGGAGGAGCTACACTGATGATGACTTACAGTGGGAGGAGCTTCACTGATGATGAATTACAGTGGGAGGAGCTATACTGATGATGAATTACAGTGGGAGGAGCTTCACTGATGATGTGATTGCGGAGGAGTCGATCTACCAAAATCAAAAATGTATAGATTACTGAGTTTGTTTTTATGCTCATGGACATCAGAATATAATAATGTGAATTCTTCCAAATATAAATAATGGTAAGAACAACAGTTGAAAGCATAAACAAATAAACATAAGCTACTATATAAGCTATTTCCTGTTAGATTGTATGAACAATGCCAAACCCAGCGCTGAGTAGAGCCCGACCCGACATATCGGCCGGCCGATATTATTGGCCGAAATGAGCTAATTGCATTTAAATCAGCATCGGCGTTTATAACGGCCGATGAAACATGAGAAACAGTCTCATGCTTCACTCATGTTATGAGTGTTGCATAGTTTGCCCACCAGAGGGAGGTCTGCAACTCCCCAGTTGACAACAGCGCCAGAAATCCACTACAGAAGAAAGCTATCAGCCAAGCCAGTGGCAGAGCATTACACCCGGCATGGAGATGTACTGTTTTGATGGCGAGTCTGTCGTTCGTCATGTGAAATGATTTTAGATTTAGTTCATACACTGTATATAAAAACGGTGTGGTAGTTCTAGCTAACGGTCCTATCATTATCACTTCTAAATATTCTGTAACATCACTTACAGCCGCTAATGCATTGCTATATTAGATTAGCCACAAAGCGAATACCATGTTTATCAGTGGAAGAGCGCAAACGTTATAAAGAGGTCAAATTATAGCGTTAGCGTTGAACTTATTCTAAATAGATCTGCAGTGTTTCCCACATAATGACTGCGTAACTGTGGCAGGGGGGTGCGTGTAGTCAATGACTAGAAGTTATGTACAGCGTGCCTCGAAAAAACAACAACTGTTACGTTATTCTAACGCTAACATAGCTTCCTTTTTAGCAGGCCCCTTAAATGCTTGCAATTAACTTGTTTGAAGGTGGTTCTTCTCAAAATTGACAGCGGTGTGTTCATGACACTAACGTTAACCATTCAACTTTCGCAAAGCCGGTGTCGTGGAAGTTTTATGATATTCATTGATCTTTAGTAAAATATAGATGATTCAAAGAATGTCACATGTGAGTCTCTCACTTGTAGTGAGAGTAGATTCTGTTTATGTACCTGGGGAGGCAGAAGGGGGAGACACTCCAGAGAACAGACGAACAAGGACCTCTGACCTAGATGTCAGAAGGCCATTTGGTGCAGGGGGGCTTAGTGGGCCAACTAGTGACGAATCTAAACTAGTGTTATGGCTTCCTTGTCTATGGAAAACTACTGGGAGGAAGGCTCTGAGGGAAGAAGACCTTGGAAGAGCTAGGATAAAAAGGTGGTTCAGTCTGTCTGGGGGTGTGTCACTCTTCTGCACAGGGTAACAACTGTGTGTTAGACTCCTCCTATTCTTGCAAGAATAAATACTTCTATTTTTATAATTTGACTCTGAGTGTCTCTTATGCAGTGATGTTTGTTTGATTAATTTTTGCCACAACACCGGTAACAGTAGGCTAACTTTACGTTCGCCAACGCATGACGATGTTTTGATTCAGACTGCACAAAGAGAAGAGGAGAAGATATACGGGTCCGTTGTGAATGTGTCTGTGAGAGCAAATATTGTGTAGTTACAGTAACTACAGTAGGTGCGTCAGAAATGATTAAACCAGAGGGGACATGCAAATAAATGTGAGCTGAACAAGCGTTTTTTTGTTGTTGTTTTTTTACAATACAGATTGTTTCAAAGCAGCTTTACAGACATAACAGGAAAATGTTGTAATAATACTGTTAAATATATGCAGGTAATAGGTAATACCTATTGCTTGACAAAAAAAAAAATATATATATATATATATATATATTTATTTCTCTATATTTCTCATTTTTGCCTATGTAGGAGATCCCTGTTTATTATAATTCTAATTCTAATGATGACATTATTAATACACATGCTTATTATTTCTCGGTCTCTCTTTCTGCCCTAGAGATGGCTGAAAAAGGTGAACGCTGTAGCAGCAAAGTGTGGGACTACTTCTGCAAAGATTCCTCTAATGCAGTGTTCTGCAATATATGTGCAGCTAATGTAAGCCAGGGGTCTATCAAAGCGAAGCAGAAAAACACTTCCAATTTGTGGACTCATCTGAAAACCAAACACAGTGAGCAATATAAAGAGGCACAGCAGCAGATTGAGGTACAAAAAACTCTTTCTGTTAGAACACAGCCGCCTACCCTGCCACAAGCATTTGATAAGGTACTCAAATGGGGTCCATCAGATCCAAGGGCAAAAAACCTGGACAAAAAAGTAATGGAGATGATAGCGACAGACCTCCAAGCTTTTTCTGTGGTGGAAGGTGTGGGGTTTAGAAGCTGCTGGCTGCTGCAGAGCCTAGGTACACTCTGGAGACAGAAAAGTTGTATCGCACAGATAAATTGCATCATGTGCATGCAAAAGTGGTGATCAAGATAAAGGAGCTTTTGGCTGTTGAAAATGCAAAGCATATTGCATTTACAACAGATTGTTGGTCAGGGTCTACTGAGTCGCTAATGAGCTTGACTGCTCACTTCATCGATGAAGAATGGAACAAGGTGCAAGTTGTCCTAAATGTGAAAGCCATAAGTGGATCTCTCACTGGTGAGTACATTGGACAGTTGTTTTTAGACATGCTTACCGAGTGGGATATAGACAGTGAACGTGTGCAGCTGGTGCTCAGGGACAGTGGAGCCAATGTTGTTAAGGGGATGAGGTTGGTGGAGATGCCTGACCTCAGCTGTAGTGCTCACACCCTCCAGCTTGTTGTGAATGATGACCTCCAGGCACAGAGAGCTGTAGGTGACATCCTGGCCAAACTGAAAAGGTGTGCAACCCATTTTGGTCATTCAGTCCCTGCCAAGCAGAGGCTTGAACAAATTCAGAAGGATGTTGGTCTACCTGAACACCAGCAGTCTACTCTGGGGACTTTGGACATTTTACATGTCCAAGTGTGGAGGAGTGGGACCTGGTCGAAAAGCTGATCAACACACTGGAACCAATTGAGGAAATTACTCTAGAAGTGAGTAAGTCTGATACATCTTGCATCATGCATCATCCCCACCATTGAGGTTTTGAAAAGATTTCTGGAGACTCAGGGTCCTGAAACTAGAGGAATTCAGACTTTGAGGAAGGTCATGCTCGACAGCTTAACCAGAAGGTTTTCCAAGATTGCAGAGTCCAAAGAAGCAGTGCTGACCTGTGAGCTGGATCCTCGTTACAAACAGCGTCCCCTCTCTGACAGCACAACCAAGAAGGCCAAAACCTGGCTTGAAAAAGAGGCAGACAAACAACATCAAGCAAGCTCAGCAGCCACTCATAAGGATGCCGAGGGATATTCAAAGAAACCTAGGATGGAGAAGTCCCTAGACCAGAAGCAGAGTGTGCTTGACCATCTCTACGAGGACATGTTGCAGAGCCAGCAAACAGTGACAGGGGTGTCTGAGAGTCTGAACGAGGAGCTGGATCGCTATCTTCAAGAGCCCGTTCGTTCTTGATCGCAAAACAGGTTTCACTATTTATTTTTCAGTTATATGAAATTAAGTTATGCTTTTGTATATTAAGTATATAACATTTGTATTTGTCATCATCATCATCAGGTGACCCCCTGCAGTGGTGGAGGCAAAACGCTGGCCGCTTCCAGACTCTGGCTCCATTGGCCAGGAGGTTTCTCACTCCTCCACCTTCATCTGTCCCTAGTGAGAGGGTATTCAGCACTGTGGGGGCCATCCATCAAGATAGGAGGAGCTCTTTTTAACAGATGTTGTGCTTCCTGTACTACAACCTGCCACTTCTCAACTGGCAGTACTAAGGAGCACCCTGTTCAAGACATTTTTCAAAACACTGTTCAAATATTAAAGTTCAGAGCAAGACAGAGTAAAAGTCTAGAAGTATAATTTGTAAAAGGTAGTGAAGGAGTAAAACCTCTTGCCTGTGTGTTGTATATATTGAGAACATTCTACATTGTTTTAATTATATTTTGGTATTATTCATTTATTTTATAATTTATATTTATTTATTTTATATGTAGCTATACATTTAACTTATTTTAATTTTATTTTCAATTCCTTGACATGGTTTTGTGGAATATTGAATTTGTTTGGTATAGCTCTTTTACTTTAACTTTAGTATTATCATTTATTTACAGTACACAGACTGTTAAAACCAGCTTCAACTGGAAGTAAGTAAAAGTGTTAAATGTTTAAAACCAGACTGTTTTTTTTATCATTAAAAAATATATACTTTTGATGTGCAATTGTTTAGTCATCGAGACTGTAATCTAAGGCTTTTTTTTAAACATAATCCCTTCTGGAAAATGGTTTATACAGCCCACATACTTAGAACAGGCAGATATTTTGCTATTGAATGTTGTGTAAGTGCAGTTTATAGGAAATGGGTCTAATATCTAGTTTATTTTCAAAATCTAAATATCGGCTTATAAATCGGCTCTTTTCGAGTTAATATCGGCATCGGCCCCCAAAAATCCATATCGGTCGGGCTCTAGCGCTGAGGGAGAAAGCTTAGCCTCATATTATCACTGTAAAGCTGCTTTGAAACAATCTATATTGTTAAAAGCGCTATATATGAAGGTGACTTGATTTGACTTAATGAATAAATGTCATATTTCTTAGTTAATCTGATAGTTTTTTAAGCCGTCGTGTTCATGCTACAGTATCAAATATCAAGCAGATCCTCAGGAAAGAAGCATGATCACGCACGGATGGGATGAGTGATGGAAGTTATTCTCTTTTAAAAGAGTAGTAGGAGGCAAAATTAGCAAAAACACAGAAAGCGTGAATGCTAAAAGGCATGAATGTACCGTACATAATTGCACATGTAGGCAACAAAATACATAACAGCGTTTAATATAGTTATAAAATATAATATAACGGTTAATGCAAATAAAAAAATACTAAGCATACCTCCAACACACCATCATGTAAACACATCAAGAAAATGTGTGTAAATATTTTATAATATAAAGACTTTTTGGTAATCATGCTGTGTCATTGAATAAGATTGAACCATATGGTAACTGACGCTGCTAGTCAAACAAATATTATATCTTAGACTGCTATTCAATCACATTGAAACTTAAAACAAATTATATAACCATTAAGTGTGCAAACCCCTGATAGCAATAGACTCCGGGACGGATCCGCCCTCAAGCCGCCAGGTCCGCTGTTCTCTCATGCTGTGTTCACACCAAACGCGAATCGAGCGTAAAATTTGCGTCTAGTTTGACGCTTGAACATTTTGAATGCATTCTCAAAGAAGAAGCGGATTTCGCTCGGACGCACGTAAAAAGCAAGCGTTTGAAGCGAAATTGACCGAGGCGAAACCGCTTTTTGTGGTAGGGGCAAGTGCTAGGCGGTTCTGTTTGCATGAAAGGCTGCAAAATTTAAACATACTACTGTTATTGTGTCACGAAATGTAGTTTTAAGAGTTGTTCAGTCGAGAATGTAGTTGTCTAAAGCTCAAATCTGTGGTTTAATTTATAAAGATAGCGCCTATTTAAAAAATTTGATTGACATTTCGGAGTTGTGAGATCCGGGCGATCACCGGGAGCTCAGCGCTCATGTAACCCGCCGGGAGCAGCCTCACCTCGGCTAGTCCTCCTGACGTTTTCCGCTGGTAAACGAGAAATGTTTAAATTCACAATTTATAGCTTCGGCTCTATTATATGAAACATATAAGTTAAAATACACGAATGACTCGTTATAACGTAGGTCAAACGACTTTAATTATGTGAGTTTTTCTTCATCTCGTTCAGAAATGTAGCCCATGACTGCAAGTGTTCAGTGTCACATTCATAGTTAACATCTTAACAATGTCATTCCTTCTTTCACGTGGGCATTTAGTCATTACAAAATAATTTTTTGTGGTCAAACATTTAAAATGACACTATAATCTGAAAAGCGGGCCTGCCCTCGTTTATCACGTCACTTCACCACGTGACCGCAGCAAGCAGGCTCAGGCGGCATTCGCGAATTCGTGTGAAACGCGTGAATGCACAAAAAGCACTACATAAAATCATTTGCGCGCCGAGAGGCGTATTCGCGTCTACCGCACCGCACTCTACGCCTCATTCGCGCCACAGGAATTTTTTATGCGCATAACGCGTCTTTGCATTGCCTTACGTGCTATTCGCGTCCGGTGTGAACGCACCATTAGACTCAATTCGGCGATGCGCACAGAATATGCCCCGCCTTCGGACAGCGCACTGTCAACTCGCGCACTCGCAACAGACGCTGGCCGGATTCGCCGACCGACCGCGCCTATTTTCAACTGTTGCCATCACCGAATCATTCTCCGCACAGTGGAAAAGCTGCAGGAGGCAGGTCGGTGAGGACGGAACACGGTAAGAATGGTTAAAATATGCTTGATTTGTACAGGTTCTTAACCATATATGAACATTACCTTTCATACCGTTCAACACACCGATGTTTTTAATTCTGAAATGATTGTGGCAAGCCAAGTTAGCACGTAATAAATTTGAGTAAAAAGCTAACGTTAGTTGGATGGAATTCTTTCTCCCTGGGAGGTGTTTATTTAACGGTACCTGTCCGGATTTTTATCAAATCCTGACCGCATATTTTCTCCCCTTTCTAGTAAAATGTCAGGCTAGAAATGATAATGTTAGGCCTAACGTTACCAACGTTTTTCACTGAACTTCTGGTATAAGTAAAAGGGACAATAAGTATCTTTTTAGGTATTTTATTATCTAAAATCAATATTTTTATTCATAAATATGTCCTCAATGGTGTACAAATACCTCGGCCAATTATCTGACTTATCCTTATAAATGAAGAATTTATTATCTTTATATACATGGGACGGGTAGGTCCACGGAGGCTTCCATGTAGTTCCGCCATCTTGCAAAACTATAATAGCAGAGAGGGACAAAAAGTACTAAGCCAACGCGTTTCCACAACGCGTTTTCGTTCAGAGCCGAAACCAGCAGAAACGCAGGTGCAGAGCAGTGAGAGGCGCTTGAAACTGCACCGGTAAGTTTAAAAGTCTGGATTGCATTGTTATTATGGACCATACATATGCCAAGCCACAGGAGAAGAAAACATCGTCACCAAAAAAAGTCACAAATAGAACGTAAAAGGAAACGTGACCGTAGATTACAGAAAACAAGAGCTAATGTCACTAATGTGGCTAATTTTATATAGCTCTCCTTTTTCAAAAACAATCCAGTAGCTCAAGTTGTGAATATTTTGCTACGTGCATAGAACTGTATGCCTGACTCTCGCTCTCCTCCTCTTCCTCGTCGTCGTCCTCCTCGCCCAGATCCCACTGATCCACTGCCTCTCTGTCCTCTACCTCTTCCTCTCCCTATTGTTGAATCATCTGATGATCATATCTAACAATGAACATAATTCAGAAAATATAACTAATAAAGAAGGCATAACCTATAATAAGAAGGTGGGGGGGGGGGGGGGGGGGGGATTTCCCCCTTTCTGGTCAATGTTTCCCTGCCTCTGCTTAATTATTTTTATCCCCGATGGGGATAAATTTATCCTCCCCTCAAAGTGATCATAGTGCTACTACACTAGTGGCGAGACGGATCACAAAACTTATCACGGATCCGTGGTTTGATTAAAGTCAATTTTATTTTAAAATGATTACTCACTCTTGAGCGTCTGGCGCGTTAATGCGCGTCTAGAGGTCCTGCGGCGCGGTGTTTAGTGCGGCGCGGTTGACGCGAGCCTCATTCGCGCAAACTGGACGCGAATTGCTATCACAGATGATGTCTTTTCTATCATTTCACTGTAGCTCAGCATCGCGATGTAAAGTTAACGTTATTGCATGATCACAGTTCATATGTGTGGGGAAAGATAAGCTATTAGAGTAAAAATATTGCGTTAGGCTACTTCAGTTAATAAGAAAACAGATTTTACAATTCCTGCAAATGCAGTGATGAAGTTCATGTTCTCATGATTTATTTTTATGAATAACAATGTTTCAAAACATCCCGCCCCCTCTCCTCCCCTCCCCTCCCCTCCCCTCCCCCTCCCTCTTTTACAAATCGCACCCTGGGCATAACTACAATATTTCATGTTTTTCACAGTCAGTAATTCATACTGTAACATTCGTTTGTTTGTTGTCATGTTGCAGTTTGTTTGAAATAACACACCTGTTCACCAGAAGGAAAACTCAACGAAGTGCTATTAGAAGACATCCTGTCAAAGCTTTTTGGTACATATCGCCTACCGTAAATGCAATGTGTGTGTGTGTGTGTGTATTACAGCTCATTCAAATCAAGTGTCGTCTTTTTTAGGATTATTTCATCATCATAATTTCATCTTTTCCAGACATCTGAGTAAGGTAAGTTACTGTTTTAAACTTGATTTAGCCAGCTATTTTGTCAAATACTGACTGGTCCGCACTAAACACTGTTCTGGTATACTAGTTTGAGTCTATTTATGACAAATAAATTCTCCACCACCTCCCCATGTAATGTTGTTTCAGATAATTATATAATATCATATTAAGATACTCTGTCTCTGTGTGTGTCTCTGTCTGTCTGTCTGTGTGTGTGTGTCTGTGTCTGTGTGTGTCTCTCTCTCTGTGTGTGTGTGTGTGTGTGTGTGTGTGTGTGTGTTCTGTTGCAGCTTACAGCTCATTCAAGTGCCACCAGTCTGTTTTTGGAGTTTCATCTATCCAGACATCAGTAAAGTAAGATTAAATACTGTTTCAAACGTGATTTAGCCAGCTACACTAAACACTAAATATATGGTACAGGGGAAACCGGTTACGTGGTCATCAAGGTCTTTAGAATATATCTTTGTTTAACACTGGCCATTTATTTCCCTCTGTTAATTATAAGAAAATTATAGAATTTTTGTTACATTTTAGATTTCCTCCCTGGCAACTATTGGGGGCCATGACACCAATGTTGTTTACAGTTACCTGTATTTTTTTAGTTATTATTACTTAATCAAAACAACCCAGTTGCAGTTTGATTGATATTCAAATGCACAATAAAAAAAAAAACATGATATATGAACATGAACAATCTGTTCTTGCAAATGAACTCTTCTGTTATAGAGATAACTCCGTTCTTGTTCATGTTCATATATCATGTTTTATTTACTTGTAACTTGTAACAAACTACTTGTAAATGTCCCAATTGGGAGAGAATTTAGTTTAATTGAGTTTATTTTTGGATGCATTTGTGAGTTAATGAACGTAACTGGTTGTGTACACTTGGCACATAATATCTAAATATCGATTAATTGATCGATATAGCCCTAAATCGAAACGTAATCATATCGCAGAATTTTTTGAGGTATCGGCAAATATCGTATCGCTGGCTGAGAGAATTCGATATCGTATCGTGATGAACTGTCCGATTTACACTCCTATCCTGAATCACTACAATACACCTATAATAAGTGTTTATATTCTGACTATTATAGACAGCGTGGGATGCCAACTGCTGCGGAGTAATTCCCTGCATGACTCGCCATAGAAATAAACAGAGAAGTAGCTCTGGCTACAATGTTCTACCGCAAGACACACGCTTCTGTTTATTAACCACTAGAGAAAGTTAGCCAAAAGTTACAGTGTACTTATAAATGTCAGATTTTACACTTTTGTTTTAAAGGCAGTGGTTCTGTCTATCCTTTAAAAACTCAACCTGGTAGCTCCAATGTGATTTCATGACATTTAATGAAAATCTGCTTGTGTATTACAGGTGCTGTGAGAAAGAGCCATGTCTCCCGTGCCGCCACCGGTGACGAGATTACAAAGCATGTAATACAGTGGTTCAACCTGCCAATAGATATGGGGAAGCTCAAAGAGACATCCCACTGTCAGCATCCTGACCAATAAAACAATGTTCTTGGAACAATTTATGGTTGAATTTCATTTTTCTGTAACGTCAATATCAGGATTGCTACTGAAAGTTTTAAACATTTCCAATAATCGTTCTGAAAATGCTGCTGGATGCTCGCCTTTCCTGATGTGCATCTCACATATTTTATATATAATTAACTGACATCACACCGAAGACTTCAAGCAGTGCCTTTTTTAGCATTTCTGTCATTTACTTTCTGAATTAATGTATACATTAATAAAACTATTTTAAAAAATGGTAATTATAGACTGTACATTTATAGTCTGCAATGACTTATTTTTATAGTTTTTATAGTAGCCTATTGTTAGCCTACTGGCAAACTTTTTTTTTTCAAGTTTTGAATGATTTCATGTTTTATTAATAAAGACAGACACACTAATGACTGTTCAAGCTTTTATAGCGCAATCCAGTCCATCTAATGTTTGTCCATTCGATTTTAATTATTTATATAGCTAGTTTTGGCCAGATTACTTTTAAATGAGAGATCTGAAAGGTTTCCAGACTAAATGACCCACTAAATAAACGGGTCCAGATCGGATCCGCGGATTATCAGCTTTATCAATCCTTATGTCTGTTCCGGATCCGCCGCGGTGTGCAAGTGGACGCAGTTTCGGACCCGTGTTGCGGATCCGTTCCGGAGTTCACTGTACGTCCGCGGCGGATGCGTTTCTAATTATATAACCATTAAGTGTGCAAACATACCTTTAAAGAAGAGTAGTACGAGGCAAAATGAGCAAAATACACCGGAACTCCTACTCTCTCACTCCTGCATGGACAAACACACGCGCGAATGAAGCGGATTGATTCACGCTCGTGAACAGTGTTGCTTCTTCTTCTTCTTCTTCTTCTTTGTTAAGTTTTGTGGCGGGTGGCACCAGCATTATGGTGCATTACCGCCACCTACTATGTTGGAGTGTGAGCCAGTAATAACGGCGGTAGTCATGGCGACGTCGAGTGACAGTCGCGCAAGCCAATCCTGTGATTCGTCCCGAATGGAAATAATGAGCTGTGTTTAATGAAGATTAAAGTCACTCGATTTTTATACTCTTTTTATCAGAGTACTTACATTTTAATTATGCATTGATATATATAGAAAGTTTAATCAAATTTGGTAAAAAGTTTTTATATAAATCCTACCTACCCTACCTTTAACTTAAAGTTTGCTATTTTGAAACAACTAATTTTGTACTAAGTATATTTTAGTAGTAATTAAGTTGTAGTAAAGCATAACTTTAAATGTATTTTGTGTACTTTTGTGTACTAAATTGGAACAACTTTAAGTATATTTAGTATACTTTAAGTATATGCCTGTGTAGGGACTAGTTACATACTTGATTAGTGATAATAAAGTGTACTTTATCTGTGTTAGTACATTACAAAATCATTACGAGCAATTAGGGGTGGGCGATATGGCAAAAATATCATATCACGATTTTTTTTCAGGAAAATCACGATTCACGATTTTATCACGATTCCTTTTCATGTTGGTTTTACTATTTTGCAAGTGACTGAGCATCACAGCCAAACTAATGTCCCTATTTTAAAAACAAAGCCTTGGGTAACAAAATATAAATTTAGGCCAAAGTGGCGAAGATAAAAAATATTTGTCATTTTCTTTGTTATTAAAAATTAAGAACAAAGATACACATACACAACTTAATATACAAATTAAATAAACAGTGCTTTATTTTTTCAGCTACAGGTGTATTTAACAGCATTGAAGAAAGTAATTAAATGAACAAATATGAAAATAAAACACAACATCGACTTCACTGTATAAATTTTACATTGATTCTTATTAAAGCGACTATTAAAGTTCTCAGTCAAGAGTGAGTGATTTGCTCTTTGTATTTTGTTGTTTTATTAACAGGGATAGTTCTCCCAAAAATTTAAATTCTCTCAAGCCGCTTTAAACCCGAATAAGTCTCCCTCTTCTTTTGAAAATAAAAGTTATTTGGAGGAATGTGGGTAACCAAACAGTTGATGTACCCCAGTGACTTCCATAATAGTTTTTTCCTACTATGGTAGTCAATGGGGACCAGCAACCGCCCGGTTAGCCACACTCCTCAAAATATCTTCTTTTGTGTTCAGCACAAGAAATAAATTAATACAGGTTTGGAACAACATTAGAGAGTGAGTAAATAATGACAGAATTTTTATTTTTGGGTAACTGTCCCTTTAAGGACAAGCGGCAGCATGTTACTATTAGGGCTACTGTCACTTTAAGATCTGCGCGCAACGAGTCTACACGCATTTGACAAGGCAGATTTTTTCTTCATTTTTTCTATTGTTCTTTCACTTTAGACATAACCAACTTTATGTAAACCTTGTGTGTATTTTACAGTATTAGCGCAATAAGACTCGAAAGATAACTTAGTCAAAGAGTATAGAAGTAACAAGAGGCAAAACTCCGTTGCAGTTTTGACAACAATCGCTAGATGGCGCTGCGGTCGCGCTGACGCCATTTTGGACTGAACCAACGGCTTTACCGTTAGCACAACTATACAGCATTAACAGCATTATGTCTGGAAATAATTGGAAACAAAGAAAACAGTGTTCTGCCATCAACTACCAGTATACAACCAATCAACTAGCATTTCATAGATTTCCCAAAGATCCAGAGAGGTAAAGTAGAAAAGGTTTTTATTAACATTAAAGTACTACATTATAACGTTATGTGTTTGGTCGAATTTGGCTTTTTAAATCGCATATTGTCAGAGATAACACCCTTTAACTGTCACCCCCCCCCCCTTTCGCATAGACATGAAAATCACTATCCAAACTTAAATGGTTGTAATTCAAGAATGCTTTAAAGGGCACCTATTATGACATTTAAAATGTTCCTAATGTTGTTTAGGGAGTCCCCAACAACAGTTTTACGTGCATGCAATGACAAAAAACACTTTTGTTGTCGTATAATATGCATTTATTTTTACCTGATTTGCTCACCGACTCCCAAATGAATCGTTCAACGACTCATTTTTCCAAACCCCTCCTTTGCGCGACGCTAATCTGCGTTGATTGGTCAGATGACCCAGCAGTGTTTACAGAGATAATACTTATTGTTTAACACGGAGTACAATGATGCTTTTATCAATTAAATTGTGTTATAATAATGATTATAGTCCACTGCTTTGTAGTTTGTAGTAAAAAACTAAAAATAAGATAAAGAATGTAATGTTATGTTAGCGAGCATAGCCCAGAGTTCATATTGTAAAAGCACAATCAGTCTTTGTTTGCGTTAGCCCGATGCATAAACATAACGTTTTTACAAAAATAAAAAAAATAAAATGTAGTTACGTTACTACGAGGTATTATTTTATTCTTTAGACAACTCCGAAAACAACGACAAACACTTCACATATCTCAATACAATTGCCATTGAAGACCTAGAAGCTAAACGGTGCTTACACAACAAACTAAATAATTATCAAGCATGCTACATAAAACATAAAAGCAACAATTATTAATAACACTTACAGGTTGTGATACGGAGGAGGAAGCTGATGCAAATACACTTAGAAATGAACCTTCCTTCAATAGCTCGCGAATCCAAGTTTGATTGCATTAAGTTGGTAAAGCAATCGTCTTCAAAATGGCGCGAGCAAAGCACAGGCTCGGACTACACTTCTGTGGTATAGTTGTATATGAATTGTAGCCACTTAGTCTTCAAATGCTCCTCCTTGGGCAGATGAAAAAAGTTTGCTTTTGAGTCGCACTTCAGAACACAGCGTCTCGTCGCCATGAAGTTTTCCCTGCTGGCCTTGGAGCGCAATAAGTGGGCGTATCGTATTCAAATAACTTGACAAGTTGACGTCATCTAGTCAGAGAAAAAGCTTCGGTCTTCTAACGATTCATAAAAATGACTCAGAGTCGACTCTTACTTTTGAAAGACAATAACTTTATATACGGTGCACTTTCATATTTCAAACTTTGCAGGATGTTTTTGTTCACTTAGATCTATGTTACACACTACATGAAAGGTAAATTTCAAAATTCCATAATAGGTGCCCTTTAAAACAAGACCAACCATAGGTCTATATTCCAAAGGAGACATTTGCCAGATTATTGTTGAAGTTAAATAAATTATTAGAACCGATTAATATCAGAATATTAGTAATAATTAGTTATTAGTTATTCTTATTTATGATTGGAAGTGGTTCATCATTTATTACATATTTCTGTCATATATTATTATACAGATATACACTACCGTTCAAAAGTTTTGGTGGCAGTAATCCTATTTTAATTTTTTTATTTATATAATTTTGATTTCAAATAAATGATGTTCTTTTGAACTTTCCATTGTTCAAATAATCATGAATTTTTTTTATCACAGATTCCACAAAAATATTAAGCATAACATTGATAATCAGAAATGTATTTTGAGCAACAAATATGTTTGGAAAAGTATGGAATTTGATTTTAATCATTTCCAGACCTGGATCATATGGAAAAAAATGTTTCCACTTTCCAGACTAGTAACAAAATTGCAATATCCATATTGACCATTCAAATTTCTAAAAATAAAAAAGCAGAACATAAAAGCAGAGTGTTTTCATGGCAAAAGTTTAATTTCACACGCAAGGTCTCTCACTCCCTCACCCTTTCTGCCGTGTGCGCAACACGCTCTGGAGCTGCGCGCTCTTGCTCGCTCGCTCTAGATTTCGGGAGATTTTAGCTAATTTGCCGGCATCAGGGAGCCGCTATCAATATGCGGGAGACTCCCGGAACTTCCGGGAGACTTTGGATGACTGCTATAGAGATATTAAAAACGAGAAACAACTATTTAGTTCCCTTAACAGCTTTTGAATTGGAACCGGTATCGTTCAATTCTATGACGCGTTCAGTCCAAGATGGCGGAGCTGCAGCTCTGCGCACGGGTGCGTTTGTTGCAATGGAACGTTCTATTGAGTTTCGCCTCTTGTTACTTCTATACTCTTTGACTTAGTTTAGTAACGGGCGCTGTTAGACAGGCCTTTAGTGCATGCGCGCGTCGTGTATTGCACTCAGAAAAGCGCCCGTTAGAACAGCGCATCAGCAGCGAATGACATGTTTAACCGGCAAGGCTTTAAAGCACATGCACATAATTATTTTTTATGAACTACAGTGTCCCGTTCCTCTGCATTTCATGTGGATATACGTCGCGCTGTACAGTATGTTGAGACGGAGGCGCCAGAAATGCAAACTGATAAAATGCACGATCCTACGATATTTCTTCAAAAGCAGATCGTGGAGACATTTTAATCGTCCACGATCAAAAATCGTAATATCGCACACCCCTACGAGCAATATACAAGTCTATTATTTTTGAGTAAAAATTATATTCTCCGTAATACCTTTGGCTTAATCCAAATACTACAAATAGCACACTTTGTCTTCAATAACAAATGCACATTAAAAAGTGTAATTAAGCATATATTTATTACCAATGTACTTACAGTGCACTTGTTAGCAATATGTTAAAAGTATGCTTGCTTTTAAATATATTTTTAGAAAATATACTAAAGTAGGCCAACTATTATTTTAAAGTGTGTTAAAAGTTGTATTATAAAAATGGATAAAAAGCATGATGCTAATATACTTTTAATATATTTAAAGATAATATTTTTTTAGTATATTTGCAATGTACTATTGAAAAAGGGAATATATTTCAAATACAATAAAGTATACTTTTTTTCACCTGGGTTATTTTGAACAAATACTTTTAAAAATATTTGGATTCGGGAACAAGAAAAACTTTATATCAAAAAGCTGCGTTTCCTCATGAGACCGCAGTGCGTGCCCGGATGAGTGAGTGAGTGAGTGAGTGAGTGAGTGAGTGAGTGAGTGAGTGAGTGAGTGAGTGAGTGAGTGAGTGAGTGAGTGAGTGAGTGAGTGAGTGGCGGACACGGGCTGCTCCAGTCAACAGAGAGGACTCGGCTGAGCGAAAAAACACTTAACTGCATCACAAAATAAAAAAATAAATCGTTATAAAATCGCGATCTCGATTCACCCTGTTCACGATTTAATTTTTAAATGACTTCGATTTCAGCCAACCACTCAGTCTCAAACCAAACTTGTTCCAAAAAAAGGGCTCACATTCGGTGGTGTGGAAGTATTTTGGATACAAGGAAGAAGACGAGGGTCAGTCTAATGTGATTTGCAAGGCATGCTTTGCCCTTGTTGCAGCACCACAAAGTAACACCACAAACCTTTACCAGCACCTCAAACGTCACCACAAAGTGCAATATGATGAAGTCGTACAAGGCAAGAGGTCCGAAAGTCGTCCAAAAACGCAGACATCTATTACGGACACCTTGCACAATGCGACGCCATACCCACATAACTCCAGTAAGAGTAAGGAAATAACAGAAGCCATTGCTTACCATCTAGCAAAAGATATGGTTCCGATATATACAACGTAGAACGTGACGGATTTAAAAAGATGATCCATACATTGGACAAACGCTACTCAATACCATCCCGCAACTATTTTTAATACGTTGCACTGCCAGCTATGTACAAGAAAGTGCGCACTGTAGTCGAGGCAGAAGTGCAGCAAGCGGATTATTTTTCAGCAACGACGGATTTATGGTCAAATATCATTTAATTTACTCTTTTGTAATGGCCAAATTAATATTCATTTTCTTTTGTCATTGATGCCTTAGCAGGTTGGCAGATTTGTGTTTTATTTATGCTTATTTATGTTACAATTTTTAAAAAGTTGCAGAGAATCGTGATATCAATTCTAAGCTAAAAAATCGTGATTCATATTTTTCCCAGAATCGTGCAGGCCTACTATTTTTGTTGAATAGATGTTTGTACCTTAATTGGGTTCCTGAGGCAGTTTATAACTTTCGGGAAGCGGAGTTTGATCGGGAGATTATTCCATTACACTGCATTATTGACGTCTGCAGTCGGGTGCTCTCATGTTCGCTCTGTTTAGCGCGGTAATTTACACAATAGGCTGTTTACAGAGTAACATTAACGTTTGGTTAAAAAGTTTAAAAATGCTTGTGTAGTTGTGTCGAATTGTATGCACGTGTGGGAGTTATATGGTACCTTTAAGTTACTGTCTTTTGCAGACAGCAAGATGTAGGCTGTAGGCTTCACAATGTTCACAATGGTATTTTATTTGTTGTTGGTTTAACCGTGGATGAGGTAATGGCTGTTATGTTATTTTCTTTTCATTGACGTTCCTTGTTTCATTGCTGGATTTATGGAAAAACATCAACCAATATTGCATATCCATAATTATTATAATCAGAGGTGTAGTGGTAAAAAAAGAGGTGGGTAAACTATAAATTCTGGTGGACCACAACGTGGTCACCCGGTAAGGTGGGCCACTGCCTACCGGTGTGTGTGTATCCTGATGACATCGCTATAGGCTATCATTTGATGGTACTACCAAGGGTATCACTGGTTGTTCCCTCATCATATAGGTCACACAATCACTATTCAATTCATACATTAATCTAAGTTCTTGTTAAAGAGACTCAAGAAGGAATAATATGGTTGAAATCTATAAAGTTTACTAAATGACAAAACAAAGAGAACAAAAATATTTAAGAGAGATAGAGAGGGAGGCTTATATCCAAGGCTTCCAATGCAATGCACTTGTGCAAAACGAAAACGCTTGTATTTTTAAAGCGCAAAGTTAAACAACTAAATTTTAATTTGACCTGTAGGCTACACCAAATGCTGCGCAACAAATACATATAGACAAATTTTTGTTTATGACTTATTGCCCCTTTATTAAACATTTAAAATATTCACAAATTAATATGGATTTTTTTGTTGTTGATTTTACTATTTTTCTAAGACAAAATTAGAAACTTGGAAATTATATTTTTCCCGCAGTGCTGAATGAGAAGAGCCATATATAGGCCTATGTCTCTGGAACCACAGCCTACAGAAAGGTGATAGGCTTAATGATAATAAATGTGTCTGAAAAAATAACGAGGCATTTTAATTGTTTATTAATAAACTATTGTTTTCTAAATCAGTCTCGGCTAAAAACATATCTCCATCTTCGCTGTTAAGCGGATGCGCATTTAGAGAGAAATGCACCTTTCATACGCATTACAGAAGGTAATTAGCTTTCGATTCGAATTTGTTCGTTTTAAAGTAGACATTTCAAGCTAGGATTTATTTTGTTTCAGTTATCGTGCTCCAGTTCACGAAGATCATGCGCGATTGTTTTGATATTTTAAATTGTTTACTGTTGATAGGAAGTGTTCGCGCGCGCCTCCGTGCCATGCAGTGCGCGTTCCACACTCCGCTCCACAAACCCTTGGATATGCGTCAAAATCTTGTGTTTATTTGTAATTTTGTTTATTATGAATGACATTTGACGAATTGCTTTGTTCCTTTTTTGGATAAAAGCGTCTTCTAATTATGTAGCCTAGTAAATGTTATAATAATGATGATAATTAGGCTATTTATTTATTTTTGCGTCCCCAAACACACCGCGTCTTCCAAGTCAGGTTTCCATTGCAGTTTTACGAAATATTCCTTTTTCGAATTGCCTGAAAAAAAAACTTTTTTGCGATAAACGAGAGTGTTTCCATTGTGCGTATTTTCAATTCTCAATTTGCGCAATTTGAAGGGTAATGAAAGACTTTGTCTTAGGTTGAACAACCTATGAAACTAATAATGAACAATATGAAACTAAAACGACATAAGCTTAATTTAAAATGGCTTAGGGAACTATAGGCTATGAAGGATAACAAATTTATTAAATGTTTAATTTAGTTTTTCCACTGCAATAGTATATAAACTGATAAAGTTTAGTAGACTGATTACAGATGAATATTGAGATTCCTGCAATACCAGCAAGAGATTCCTGCCAGACCGGTTTTCTCCATTGTAAGTTAAATGAACAGAATCACTGAGATTCTCACCTTTCAGCCTAGTTGTTGGGGAGACTTTCACCTTTTGTCTTTAATGGGTCTCGGATGGCCCTTGGAACCGGAGTTCCTGGCCATTTTTAGCAATACAATAGAGTGTTATGCTGATTCCTAGCTCAGATGTTGAAGCATCAAGATGATTGGATTAGCAATACAATATGCTGATTTTGCTTGGTTTCTGCAGATAACCTGAAATACCGGTTTTTGCTAGATCCTCCTTGCTTTCGTATGATTTGTTTAAATTTGTCTCCACCCCAAGAAGTCTCCTCCCCCTTGAAATGTATATAACTACAATGCAATACTGTATTAAAGTTAGACTGTTTGAAAGAATTGCAGCCGCGCTCAATAAAGAACTTCTGCTTGAACGTGATCCAAACATCTCCTGGTATTTGCTTAGAAGAAGGAAAAGTTTCCTACAGCTATTTAGAGGTGGATAAACGCACTTTGGAGGTGGATAAACGCACTTTGGAGGTGGGTAAACGCTATTTCCGAATTTTGGGAGGTGCGTAAACGGCGTTTACGTGCGTTTAGCCTCCACTACATCCCTGATTATAATGGATATAATTAAAAAATACTTACACTATAACGTAAATTAGAAGTGTAATGCAAAAAAAATAGTTTTTTACGCCTATTTTGAATTTTACTCGAATACAAATACAAATACTTTTCCCCCCTCAACAAATACAAATACAGATACAAATATCGGCTGCTTTGCACACCCCTAATATATATATATATATATATTAGGGCTGGGAATCGATAAAAAAAAAATAATAATTAATTGCACATTTTCTGTAATTAATTGCAATTAATTGTGTTTTCCCCCAAGCTTGTTATCATCAATATTTAAATGTAGAATCACCTAATTAAATTAAACAACACAAAGTTTTTAATGACATAACATTTTAATGACATTTGAACTGTAAACAGACTCTCCACAGAACCACAGAGTAGCTGTTCCCATCAAATAAAATGTGTGCAGCAACATTATAAACAAAGTGAAAGTTGAATATTAAAACCATCAAGGTCATCAAAAAGTCTAGATCAGTTTAGAACTTAAGCCAATTGGCCAAAAGAAATAATTTCTTTATGCACCAACAATATATTAAAAAAAAAAAAATGTTTAAGTGCCAGTTGAATTTCAAAAAGGAACATAAGTCTTTGCAATATGAATAACAAAAGGAGAATGTTTATTTTTTTTTCACCCAAAGATTTTGCCTACTCTTTTACATTAAGCCAGCAACTGAGACAGACCAGTCGGTTTACATTATCAGGGGACAAAGCAGCTCTCTTTTTCTGGACAATGTGGCCTGAGAGTGAGAACAACCTCTCACAAGGCACTGTGGTTGCAGGTGTTGACAGGTACTTGCGTGCAATGCCAGCCAGCAGGACATGTGCTCCTTCTCTCATTGACCACCACTGCAGTGGACACTGGTCCATGTCAATTTTGGGTTCTGATTTGTAGCGGTCCAGGGAGTTGTCTATGGACTCTTCATCTTCTGAATCTGAATCAGGTGAACAAAGCAAGAAGACTGACATCCTGCTCTTCTTCGGTGGCTGTTTTCCTGTTGTATCTGCAGATGGTTGTTGTGCCAGCCTCTCTTCCTTTACCAGGTTGCTTATTGATTCCCACACCTCATTCCTTTCGTCTTTGGGAAGACACTTCAGGTCCTTAAACCTGGGGTCCAGGGCAGTAGCGATCTTCAGCCATGTGAGGTTGGTGCTTTCCTTACGTTTAGCTAGGTCTGTGGTAAACACCTTCTTGAACCTCAACACATAGACCGGATCATCATCTGATGGCTCCATAACTCTGAACAGGTGGCGCAATGCTGGTAACACCACTGAACAGGAGATGTATTGCTCTCCCCCCAGGAGTTCAGTCACATTTCTGCAGTGGAAATGTTTGAAATATGTCAGTAAATTGTAATAAATTACACACACACACACACACACACACACACACACAGAGAGAGAGAGAGAGAGCGAGCATCCCCTATCACACACACACACACACACACAGAGAGAGAGAGCATCCCCTATCATACACATACACACACACACACACACAGAGAGAGAGAGAGAGAGAGAGAGAGAGTAATAGAGCATCCCCTATCACACACATATACATATACACACACACACACACAGAGAGAGAGAGAGTAATAGAGCATCCCCTATCACACACACACACACAGAGGGAGAGAGAGAGTAGCATCCCCTATCTCTCACACACACACACACACACACACACAGAGAGAGAGAGAGAGAGAGAGTAATAGAGCATCCCCTATCACACACACACACAGAGAGAGAGAGAGAGCGAGCATCCCCTATCACACACACACACACACACACAGAGAGAGAGAGAGAGAGAGAGAGAGTAATAGAGCATCCCCTCACACACACACACACACACACAGAGAGAGAGAGAGAGCGAGCATCCCCTATCACACACACACACACACACACACAGAGAGAGAGAGCATCCCCTATCACACACATACATACACACACATACATACACACACACACACACACACACACACACAGAGAGAGATAGTAATAGAGCATCCCCTATCACACACACAGAGAGAGAGAGAGGGAGAGAGAGAGTAGCATCCCCTATCACACACACACACACACACACAGAGAGAGAGAGAGAGAGAGAGAAATAGAGCATCCCCTCACACACACACACACAGAGAGAGAGAAATAGAGCATCCCCTATCACACACACACACACAGAGAGAGAGAGAGAGAGTAATAGAGCATCCCCTATCACACACACACACACACACACAGAGAGAGAG
The DNA here is from genome assembly GCF_949152265.1 of Phoxinus phoxinus. Classification (NCBI taxonomy): domain Eukaryota; kingdom Metazoa; phylum Chordata; class Actinopteri; order Cypriniformes; family Leuciscidae; genus Phoxinus; species Phoxinus phoxinus. Next base: position 3,886,798 of record NC_136876.1, read on the forward strand.
AGTAATAGAGCATCCCCTATCACACACACACACACACACACAGAGAGAGAGAGTAATAGAACATCCCCTATCACACATACATTACACACACACACACACACAGAGAGAGAGAGAGTAATAGAACATCCCCTATCACACACACACACACACACACACACACAGAGAGAGAGAGAGAGAGAGTAATAGAACATCCCCTATCACACATACATTACACACACACACACACAGAGAGAGAGAGAGAGAGAGAGAGATACTAGCATAATATTAACTAACCTGCAAGGCTCAAGTAGTTCCTCCAGCTTTTGCAGTTTAGCGAGCTCTTGTGCAGTGAACATGACAAGTTTGCTGTTTTGCTGAGCCAAAGTGGTGGACAGTGACGAGTGGTTCTCTGGATCCGCTTGACCATCTCTAGGGTAGAATTCCATCTGGTCGCTACGTCCTGTACAAGTGTTTCTTGCTTCTGTCCAAGTGCAACTTGCTGTTCTGCTAATTCCTGAGCATTTGATGGACTGTGCTTAAAGTGCCCAACAATCTTGCGACATTTGGCCAGAAGACTGTCGAATCCACAGTCGCGAAGAGAAACCGTGATTGTTCTTTGCACACTGTGGGCCGTGCAGGGCAGGTGCTCAAATGGTAGTAGTCTCGCTGCTGCCGTCATGTTCCGAGCGCTGTCCGTCCCCAGTGTTGTTATCTTTTGCTCCACTTTCCATTCTTTGGCGACTTCCAAAAAATGTTCAGCGCATGCCTCTGCAAAGTGGCGCTCTGTGGTCTGACTCACAGTAAGAGCAAACGAACGCAATCGCCACTCTTCATCTATGAAGTGCGCTGTGACACCCAAGTAGTTGTCATTGCTCACCGATGTCCAGTGATCTCCTGTGAGAGCGACATATTTTGCTTTCTCTAAAATGTCCATCCTTCGCGCCCTCTCGCTGTCATACAAACTGTGTATTCTCGACATAATCGTTCTTCTCGAGGGTAGATTGTAAGACGTGTCTCCCGATGCAATTTGCACGATTTCTCTCAGTCCCTCGTCTTCCACAATGCTAACTGGGCGGCAGTTTCTAGCTATCCATTTAGCTAAAGCATCGGTTAATTGATCAGTTACAGGTTTGGTCAATGGCCTGCCACGATTACTGTAGCACTCCAGTAACGTGGATTGGCGAGGCGCTCCTGTAGCCTCACTAGTTATGTTGCTAGCACCTGGGTGCTTTGCTTTTAAATGGTAGATTAAAGACGAATTGCTTCTATAATATTCAAATTCAGCTTTGCAAATCGTACACACCATCTTTGTTTTATCAAACAGGCCATCCGGCATCTTTTTAAATGTAAACATTCCTCCTAAAACTCCATCCTTGTTCATCTCCATCATGAAAGGGTGACTGTTCGGCACATTCACAATAAGCAATAGGAAGTCATGGAAACGATCGAGGCAAAAAAAAAAAAAAGTGCTGCGTCAATTGCGTTATTTTTTTTTAACGCGTTAAACATCTAAAATTAATCGCAAAGATTAACGCGTTAATTCCCCCATCCCTAATAAATATATATATATATATATATATATATATATATATATATATATATAGATATATAATGAACACCAGTTTTGTTGTGCCTTGTATGCATGTACGTGCAGGGCTGCATAAAATAATAACAATAGTTTAGCAGGCATCGTTAAAAAGGAACACTTCAGTAACACTACACTATTATTATTCAAATATTTCGTTTGGGTTTTGAATTGTAAACACTTATAAAACAATTAACAAGTCCCCATACAGCAACCCCAACATACACAATAATAAATGACAATAAAATAAATAAATAAAATAAAATAAACTGACACGTTACAGAGCCTGTGAATCAATTATGTCCCAGTGTTTCCAGAAGGAAATTGTAAGTTAAAATAATCCAGAAATGGCTGCCAGACCGTATAAAATCTCTGGGTTGAACCCCTGATCGTATGTTTCAACTTCTCAAGTTTCAAGTGTGCCATTACATCCTCAACCCAGCGCCTGTGTGTGGAAGGCATATCTGACTTCCAATTGCGCAAAATAAGACGTCTGGCCAATAGAGATGAAAACGCAATGGCGTCTGATTGTGCACCAGATATTGCCATCCCAGCAGGGGTCACACCAAATATTGCGATTTCAGGAGCAGGGCTTATCTCTCTTAGCCTGGGAAAACCCAGACCCTCTCAGTTGTAACTGAGTAAGGGTCTGGCAAAGCTCCATAGACAATTCATTTCCACAGGGGCGTCACCAACGGACGTCGGATAGATCTAAAACCAATCAGAGCGATGAATGACATGACGTATGCAGAGCGACGGAGAAACATCTCGAGACTCTCAGCAATTCTCTGTTTGTGTTAACGAAAATGACAATTTTAAATCGCTTGAAACAGACGCGATAGCTGATTCGAACGAGTGATGTTGTGATGTTCCACGGCGGCATCCATGTCTGTAATGTACAAAATCTGCGTCACCGTCTCTGCTCTGTCGTCATCGTGTAAAACGTTTCTGATTGGTGCCGCGATTTCGGCGGATTGGAAATGGGTTTCAATGGGCTCTTTGCCAGACCCACTTGCAGAGCAAATCTAAATTTGCCGGAAGTGGTCTGGGTTTTCCCAGGCTATATCTCTCTTTCACAAATGTAAGAAAAAGTGTCAAAAATGAAAGACCAAAACTGTATTAACTTTGGGCAAGCCCAGAACATATGATAGAGGGTAGCCGGAGCCTGACGGCATCGGGAGCAGGTCGGGTCGACATCTGGATATATCCTGGCAAGCTTACTCCTAGATAAATGAAGCCTGTCGAGCACCTTAAACTGAAGCAAACCATGTCTGATACAAATCAAAGTTGAATGTATTCTCTTAATTGCTCTTTGCCAAGAGTCATCCGACAATCTAAATCCTAGTTCCCCCTCCCATCCTGCCCTAATATGACTAAGTGACGGTGAGGCGATCATCTGAATATCCTCATATAATCTGCTCACTCCTCTTTGATTTAGATCCCCCTCCAACCACTCCTCTATCCAGTTATTTGACGAGAGTAACGGAAAGGAAGGGAAATGTTTCCGAACAAAAACACGCACCTGCTGATACCTGAAATAATGCGAACTAGGGATATTTTACTCATCTACCAGCTGCTCAAATGACATGAACACACCATCCTTAAAAAGATCCTCCACCCGCTTCAGACCATTCCCAAACCATGACTTAAATGCTGTATCCATGAGTGAGGGTGGAAAGAGTGCGTTGGCCGAGATTGGGAGAGAGGACATAGCCTGTCTATGTTTGAAATGGGTCCTGAATTGGGACCATATTCGAAGTGAGCCACTCACAATAAGATTATTTGTAAGGCGCTGCTTACTGAGTAGCAATGGCGCACATACTAAAGAAGGTAGGGACACTGGATGAGCGGAATGTTGTTCCATTTCAACCCATACAGGTCCACCCCCCTCGTAAGATGCAGAGACCCAGTATATTAATTTATAAATATTAGCTGCCCAGTAATATTGTAAAAAATTTGGTAGTGCTAAGCCTCCTGCCTCTTTCTGTTTCTCCAGATGTGACCACCTTATTCGTGGGATGGTTTTGTTCCAGATAAAGGCAGATATAGATTTATCTAGCTCTTTGAAAAAAGACTTTGGGATAAAAACAGGTATTAATAATAATAATTTGTTACATTTATATAGCGCTTTATCTGAGACCTCAAAGCGCTTTACATAGAAGGGGGGCTGCCATTGTATGAAACAAAAATAAGAACCTGGGCATAATTATCATTTTGGCAGAATTAACCCTGCCAGCAAGCGATATAGGCAGCGCTGGCCAACGGGAAAGGACCAGTTTGGCCCTTTCCAGGGCTGGTTTAAAGTTATGCTTGAATTAATCCCTGTATTTACTGGTTACTGAGACACCAAGATAGGTACAAGTGTCACGAGTTTCTTTTAGTTGATATGCCTCAAAAGACATCTGTCGAGCCTGGTCGTTAATAGGGAAGAGCAAACTCTTAGTAGGGTTGATTTTGTAGCCTGAAATCTCTCCAAAGTTAGAGATAATTTCTAATGCCTTAGGAATAGAGGTGCAAGGACAGGTACAGTATCAGGTCGTCCGCATATAGAGACATTTTGTGATTTTGGCCCCCCCTGACAACAACCGTGAGCTCCTCGGCACTCCTAAGTGCAACCGCTAGTGGTTCGATGGCGAGGTCAAACAAAAGTGGGCTCAATGGACAGCCCTGTCTTGTCCCCCTACCTATAGGAAAATAGTTGGAGATTATTTTATTAGTACGGACGGAGGCCTGCGGGGTAGCATACAGGATCCTTATCCATGAACGAAAAGCCGGTCCAAAACCAAACCTCCCCAGAGTTGCAAAAAGATACTCATACTCAATCCGGTCAAATGCTTTGTGAGCATCGAGGGAGAGCAAAACCTCTGCTGTAGGTGGAGTTTCCGGGGAGTAAAGAATATTAAAAAGCCTTCGTATGTTGCCAAAAAGCTGCCTCCCAGTAATAAAACCAGTCTGATCTGAATGTATCACTGTATGCATAACAGACTCCAATCTACTAGCCAGAACCTTGGTCAAGATTTTGTAATCGGGTTAGGGTTAGAGGGTCCCTCACATTTCAGAGGGTCCTTTCCTTTCTTAAGAAGGACTGAGATTGTGGCCTGGGTCATTGTGGGAGGGAGAGTCTCGCGCTCCAATGCCTCAGTATATACATTTTTTAAAAGAGGGGTTAGTTTAAATGAGAATTAAAAAAAAATTTAAATAGGGAAGCCATCCGGCCCCAGAGCTTTACCGCTCTTCATTTTTTTAATTGCCCGATCAATTTCGGCTGCTGAAATGTTACTATCAAGATCTGCCCTGTCTTGTCGGCCTACGGTTGGAATCTCGAGACCATCGAAAAACTGAGCTAACTTAGTGCTATCACAATTTTCAGTGGCATAGAGGTCTTCATAAAGGTCTTCATTTTCTGAATTGTTTATTTATGCTTTTTTGATCTGTGGTTATCCCTTCTGGAGTGTTAATCTCTGTTATAAATCCAGCCTCTGTGGATTGCCTTAGCTGGTGACTTAGTAGTTTGCTGGCTCATTCTCCATGCTCGTAAAATTCTTGTTAACAAACCTATTCTCTCTTTACAAAGAGCCGCAGATGGAGCTTCAGAATTTTTATGATCCACGTCCTTTATCAAAGAGATCAACTCATAAAGGCGTGCTGACCGTCTTCTGTTCATGCTTTCATTATAAGATATTATCTGACCACGTAAATATGCTTTCATTGCCTCCCACAGGTTCGAGTGGCTCGTGTCTGGTGATTGGTTTGTTTCTAGAAAGAAGTCAATTTGGGCGGATAGGAAGTTAACAAAATCTTCATCAAACAAAAGACGTGGGTTAAGTCTCCAGTTGTGTTGTGGAGGCTCGTTATCTGGAAAGCAGAGCACCATTGTTACTGGGCTATGGTCAGAGATAACGATACTATCATATTCACTAGACCTCAGCAGGGGGAGGAGTTTCTTGTCTAGCAAAAAAGTCTATCCTGGAATACGAATTATGCGCTGGAGAAAAAAAAGAATACTGTCTAGAAACCGGATTTCTATATCTCCATGCGTCAATCACCCCATACGCTTGGAGAAAAGCGTTAATAGCCTCTGCTGATTTACTAAGTGTTCTCGGTACAGCCCTAGAACGGTCCATAGTGGGATCCAGAACACAGTTTAAATCTCCCCGAGGACCAATTGGTAACTGTTTAATTCTGGAAGGAGTGAAAAAAATATATAAAAATGTTTAGCATTATCCCAGTTTGGAGCATAGACGCAGGCCAGTACTACTGATAAATTAAATAAATGCCCTTGAACAATAATAAACCGACCATCTTTATCTTGAATCGTATTTGTCTGTACAAATTGCACTTCCCTGTGGATGAGAATGGCCGCACCACGACATTTAGCGTTAAATTTGGAGTGAAAAATCTGGGAAAAGCTCCCTCTCTTAAGTCTGGAGTGATCCTTATCAAGCAGGTGTGTCTCAGTTAAGAATGCTATATCTGTTTGCAGCTTTGATAAATGAGAAAACACCTTACTACGCTTTACTGGGTGGTTAAGCCCTTTGATTTTCCAGTGCGTAAATTTAGTGTTTGCCCGCCCCGAACCACTAAACTTAGGGGTCGCCATATTCTAGTATCTGAAATGACCTGACAGCAGCCTGCCTAGAAACAACCTGATCGTAAAGCGTTTTCACAGGTGACAGATCTCTGTTTAGACATTGTGCAATTAAAACCAACAATAAAAAACATGAAAACAACATAAAATACTAAAACACAAAATCAAACACATCATTCACAAGACCCCATTGCTGACCTCTCCCCAAACGAAAGGCTGCATACTCCCCCAGTCGTACATTATCGCACAACATAAAGCTTACCTCGTGAGACCGAGTCCCACCAAAACTATATTAATGACAGAATAACATGTTGCAGCTAATCTTAACTGTAATCAAATATGGTACACACTCCATAAATGTCCAATCTAGCACCTTATTTATATTCCACTTTCTGTGAGTAACCTTAACCAACATAAACGAAATCCCAGTTAATCCCAATTAACAGTGAAGCTCTAGGTTTAAGGAAATGTACATTTTAAATCGACCCGTTATGTGTCAAAGCCAAATCAGCCCAAAACAGAAAGTTTGTCGTAAATTTGCGCCTTTGCTGATGGTCTTTAGCTGGTGATTGGATATATTAAAATCCCCTTTGCTTAAACATAGTCTTTATCAGGTTGGTAGTCCGGATCACGTTAGTCAAACATACCTCTGGATGTAAGAAACCATGGAAAGTACGTCACTCTGCGCTGTCACATCTTTAGGTTGCGCGCTTCAGGTTTCCCATTATGAAATCCTTGGCCTGTTTTGGATCTTTAAAGCTTGTGCGCACACCATCTGGCGTAGTTATCCTCAGCTCCGCTGGGTACCACAGGCCGTAGCGGATTCCCTCACAACTCCGTAACAGGCCCCGTACTTCATTGAACTCTGCCCACTGCTTGGAGACTGCCTGTGTGTAGTCTGGTTGGATGCGGATATTATCACCGTCCCCCGTAGTCAGTTGTTTCACCTGCCCAGCTTTCCTTAGTATTTCCTCTTTCTCCTGGTAATAATGGCATCTGATGACGAAGCCTCTCGGCGGGTCACTGTTACCCCGTCTCACGCGCAGCGTACGGTGTGCCCGGTCCAGTAAAGGGAGCTTATCGAGACCAAGCTTCTCCTTCAGACACTGAGACATAAAATCCGTAGCGCGCTTCCCGTCCTCCCGTCTTTCATTTATCCCGGTAATACGCAGGTTATTGCGACGCGACCTTGACTCCAAGTCCTCATTTCGTGCTTTCTGGGTAGCGAGCTCCTTCTGTACGTTAGCCATGTCCCGCTCTAGAGCAGCAATCAAATCGGAGTGGCTGTCGGCTGCAGACTCGAGTGCGACCACCCTTTTATCTAGGGCTTCACTCTTGGCGTTAGCATTATCGTTGGCTTGTTTAATTTCTGCTCTTAGCTGGTCAACCTGGTTCCGAATTTCAGCGGATTGTGCCTCTGCTTTGGTGATCAATTCAGTTCTCAGCTCGGCGATTGCTAGGAGGATGACCTCATGTCCGGGTCCTCGGTCAAGTACGGCGTTAGATACAGAATCCGGTGCAGCGCTAGCCTCTGGGCTAGCCTTGGAGCTAACCCTTGTATCAGGCGCTTTTCGGGGGTTTTTAGACATTTTCAGCGAGCGTTAGGTCAAGATGTCAAGCCTGATGCGATGTCTTGGCTTCAATAATTAGCGTGACTCAAGGTATTTACATTGAATTGCTGCTTCTATATTTCTTAACAGTGTTGGCGAGGAGCTCGGTAAACCACGTCCTCACATGGCGCCGCTCAGACCGGAAGCCGTAACACTACACTAGAGAAAAATATATTATCATATGTTACTTCTTACTTTTTTTGCACCCTCCGATTCCAGATTTTCAATAGTTGTATCTCGGTCAAATATTGTCCTATCCCAACAAACTATACATCAATGGAAATGTAAAAAATAAACAATCCACTCCACTTGAATGCTAAACGTTTGTGTTATTTCTCACAGGGTTATTCACTTGAGCTTGTGTTTCTGGTGTCCCACTTTCACATGCACATGAATGGAAATCTATGAAGGAAAAGTCTAGTGTGAACGACCATTAATAATTGAAAAAGTTTTTAGTAAAATAAATATAAATCTCAAAGTTGGTGTCAACATGGCAGTATTGTATATTTTAATGTTAATATCATGTGATAATGGTTTAATTTACCAAATATATTTAATAGTTCTTGCTAAAGAAACATGGGATCTGTGCCTATGTTTTAAAAATAATAATTGGAAGATAAATTTCCCTCATTCATGGAATCTTTCAAGGACATATAATCAATTTATAAAAAGGCATCAAATGATCACAATGTTTTATAGCAGCGGTCTACTTTCTACCATTACATCAGGGCTCACTTTCATGTCCTTTCACATTATATTCTCTCTTTGAATTATTTTGATGTGCTGAAATTTTTTTTCTTTTATGTCAGACCCGATGGAAGTGAAGGAGGAGAGTGAAGAACTGAGAGAAGTGGAGGAGGAACATCATGTCCAACCTGGAGGAGGAAAATCCTTGAGTCGCTCAAAGACTAAACAGACATTTTTAAAGAAAACAAGAGCCAAGAAATCTTTCACCTGCACTCAGTGTGGAAACAGTTTCACAACCAAACAAAATCTTGATGTTCACATGAGGATCCACACTGGAGAGAAGCCGTTCTCATGTGATCAGTGTGGAAAGAGTTTCAGTCGATCATCATCCCTTAATCTTCACATGATGATCCACACCGGAGAGAAGCCGTTCTCATGTGATCAATGCGGGAAGAGTTTCAGTCGATCATCAAACCTTAATGTTCACATGATGATCCACACCGGAGAGAAGCCGTTCTCATGTGATCAGTGTGGAAAGAGTTTCAGTCGATCATCATCCCTTAATCTTCACATGATGATCCACACTGGAGAGAAGCCGTTCTCATGTGATCAATGCGGGAAGAGTTTCAGTCTATCATCATCCCTTAATGTTCACATGATGATCCACACCGGAGAGAAGCCGTTCTCATGCAATCAATGCAGCAAAACATTTCGTAGTTCATCAGACCTGAAGACACACCTGACAGTTCATACGAAGGAGAAGCCGCATTCATGTTCTGTGTGTGGAAAGAGTTTTTCACGGCTGCATTGTTTATATAGACATGAGAAAACTCACACTGGTGTGAGAGAGTACATGTGCTTTGAGTGTGAGAAGACTTTTACTACAGCGGGCAAGTTAAAGCAGCACCAGAGAATTCACACTGGAGAAAAACCTTACAAGTGTTCACACTGTGACAAGAGATTCCGTCAGTCATCAACTCTGAAAACACATGAGATGATCCACACTGGAGAGAAGCCGCACATATGCCATCAATGTGGAAACAATTTCAAACGCAAATGTTCTCTTGATGTTCACACGATGATCCACACTGGAGAAAAACCTTACAAGTGTTCACACTGTGACAAGAGATTCAGTCAGTCAGAACATCTGAAAAGACATGAGAGGATTCACACTGGAGAAAAACCTTACAAGTGACCCTTTGATCCTTTACCACAACAGCTCAGTTGAACCACATTCAATCACCATCACTAGTCCTTGTTATGGCAAAAATTCATTAAACCGACATCACTGCGTACGAGACACTCAGAGTCAAATTATAAAATAGAAGTATTTATTCTTGCAAGAATAGGAGCAGTCTAGTACACAGTTGTTACCCTGTGCAGAAGAGTGACACACCCCCAGACAGACTGAACCACCTTTTATCTTACTTCCAAGGTCTCCTTCCCCCCAGAGCCTTCCTCCTCAGTAGTTTTCCATCCAGTAGTTTTCCATAGACAAGGAAGCCATAACACTAGTTTAGATTCGTCACTAGTTGGCCCACTAAGATCTTGCACCAAATGACCTTCTGACATCTAGGTCAGAGGTCCTTGTTCGTCTGTTCTCTGGAGTGTCTCTCCCTTCTGCCTCCCCAGGTACATAAACAGAATCTTCTCTCACTACAAGTGAGAGACTCACATGTGACATTCTTTGAATCATCTATATTTTATGAAAATGAATATCATAAAATTGCCACCACATCCTATTAAAATCCATTTTGTAGTTGTTTATCGTTGGATTTCCTGCAGAGGTTCAGGCTGCAAGACTGCCGAATTACTAAAGAAACGTTGTCGGCAAGATGGTAGAAAACTGTACATTTCTTGTCTATTACCACCCACTGTAACTTATACCAATGACGTAATCAAGCGCAGTTAAAGTATTTTAAAGGATTAGTTCACCTCAAAATGAAATTTCCTGATAATTTACTCACCCCAATACCTTCCAAGATGTTCATGTCTGTCTTTCTTTCTTTCTTTCTTTCTTTCTTTCTTTCTTTCTTTCTTTCTTTCTTTCTTTCTTTCTTCAGTGGAAAATAAATTAATTTCAATAATAATAAATAAATAAATACATTTAAATAATTTCAGGATTTTTCTCCACACAATGGACTTCAATGGTATCCAGAATTTTGAAGTCCAAATAATTTTTTTTCTTTTTTTCTAGCGTGACCTTTCCAACGTGATGATGTAATGCCTGGCGCGCCGCAGACCAGCACAAGACGAACAATTGTAGTTAAAAAGTATACACTTAAAAAAATATATGTTTTTGTTGAAAATGACAGATCGTTTCACAAGCCCCTATTCCTCAGCTGGGATCGAGCAGAGCCCTTTGAAACACTTTAATATGGAAGCATATGGGTAGCAATTTATAATTTGAGATGTAATATGTAAAATGGCAATGCATTTCTTTGTTTAAATTGACATTTTCCCATCATTTGGGCAATGTTTGGTGCAAAATGATAATTAAATTATATAATTTGCCATTTCATACACTAGTTATAATATCTAAATTTAATGCATATTTTAACAATGAAAATGTTATTTAACAAAATTTAAAATTAAAATGTATTACAGATTAGATGTTTAAGCAAAAACTGTAGCAAACCTAAATCTAGGAATCGTGCGACAAATATCTTGACTAATGGAGACATACTCTCCAATGTATCCATGTGTGGTAATTTGCTTAGACTATGAGTTCTTAGCCAGTCAGAAACTGGCTTAGACCTTGGTGAAGGGTTGTAACACTAATGCCAATAGCATCCAGCCATCTGTTCATTACTGGCTAAATCCCAACTATCTCTCGCATTCCTTCATCCCAAAACCAGAACTTGAGTAAACAAAGACGTGGGTTTTATGGCCAACGCCACATCGAAGACGCCGCAATGGCTCGCAGGGCCGAACCTCCCGTTCTTGACTTTTATGACACCTCAGAAAATAAACAGAGAAACGCTACGTGACTTCCACACGTCCAAACACACACATACAAAGTATTAAAAGTATCTCTTTTGTGCTTAAATGTTTTCATATGTCATCCTGAATAAGTTTAATGTGAGCCAATCGAACTTTATATACTTGTAATTGTGAAAATCTTGTATTTCTGTTTATCTGAATCGCAGCATTATGATTCATGGTGTCTTTATAATCGTAAAAACCCGACTGTGTCGAATCTCGGCGACAAATTATACAAAAATGCATTATTTCAGAATTATCCTCTTTCGAAGTATAAATGCTTCAGCCTCATAAATTAGGTCTTGGGCTGAACGAGACAAGACAAAGAGAGTTTTCCCACTCTGGGTTCTCTGACCGTGATAGGTTCTTTCAAAAGAAATCGGTGGGTCTTTCCTTATCTATAAAGATAATTCTCGACTCTTGCTCAAGGTATTCCGCCAGAGAGAAAAGCATCCTTATTCTTCACGAGACAACTCCCCCGAGGAGTCTCTCCGTTTATTTTCCTTACTTTCGTTTTCATCCTAGTCATTTTGTTATTTTCGTCTGAGTCTTGTCTTAGTTCAGTGTCTCCGCGAGCTAAACGAACTTAAGCATAACCATCACTCTGCAAGTTACATCCGCGTGAACCGCCGTGCGCGCACCTGCAACTGAAAAGACTCCGAAACTGTTCCGAAGGCAGTTCGGAGTTTTAGGTCTCCATTAGGTCACCATTGGGTCACCTGATGGAGTTTTAGGTCACCATTAGGTCACCATTGGGTCACCTGATGGAGTTTTAGGTCACCATTGGGTCACCTGATGGAGTTTTAGGTCTCCATTAGGTCACCTGATGGAGTTTTAGGTCTCCATTAGGTCACCTGATGGAGTTTTTCGTTTCCTTGCTCAGTTGGGGATATTCAATTTAATGAATCAATCAATATTACTATTGATTAGCATTACCAAACATGGACGTTTTATTATTATTTTAATTTAATACTGTGAAGCTGCTTTGATACAATCTGTATTGTGAAAAGCGCTATACAAATATTCTTGACTTCACTTGACTATATATATATATATATGTCCCGGAATGAATATAGTTAATGCGGGCGTGTACGTGTTGCAGGCCCCGCCACCGGAGACCCAGCAGACAGATTACTGAAAATACAGGAAAGAAAGAAGAGAGTCGGGAATCGCGTCTGTTCTCTGCCAGCACCTCTGTATGATATCTTTATTGACAACAAATCAATCTCTAACATTCACCAGTTTCTTAAACCACAAAAATAAACTCTTATAATCTCTTTTCATTGTTTGTCTTGTTCTCATTTAACCTGTTTGAACATACAACATCCTTTTTATCATACTTTCTCATGGGTCAACAGTCCAATCTAGCAAGTTATTACTTTGATTATTCACCTAAGTGCATATTTGAAGTCTGTTTCAACTCTTAAAACCTTTGTGACATTTGTTTCACAGTTAGTTTGTCAAAAATCAACTTTTCAAAGCATGAACAGTTATTCAGGCCGCCATTACACACTTCTCTGCATGAGCTGATCACGTGACCATCAAGCGCGCCAAGCGTGAGTTCAGAGTGAGCTTTGCACACAACATATAACAAAACCGATTAACTTCTACACATAACACAATAGAGCATTTTGATCTGAGACACTGAATAAACATGTCAGACTCAAATATTGCATTCACAGAAGTATTTACAACAGTTTTTACCACATTATGACCCACACAACACTTTTAGAAATCACACATGTAAGTTATCAAATTTTCACAACCAGCCCTCACCATACATTGCAATTTAGGGCTGACTTCTAATAGTCGAGGATTCGACGATTCGATTCGGAGAGGTCTGATTCGACTATGAACCTCATGGTCGAATAGTAGGGAAGTGTTATCAGTGCCGCTGCTAGCCATTTTGGTGCCCTAAGCATAATTGCATAATTTATTTATGATGCCCCCTACCCCGAGAAACTTCGTCTTCATGAGGAACACGCGCGTGGACTTGCTCTCTCTGCCGTGCACGCGCTACACGGTTTGGAGCACAGTCTCTGTCTCGCGGGCGCGCTCGCTCTAGATTCCGGAGATTTTAACTAATTCGTGGGCATCAGTGAGCCGCTATCAATATGCGGGAGACTCCCGGAACTTCCTTTGGGATGTCTGTATTTCTATACTGAAATAATGTCAGCATTATAATTATTGATTTTTCATTAGGCTATTTGTTTGGTGCCCCCTCAGCTCTTGGGCACTGCGCGTGGTGGGAGCGGCGGCGCTGTGTGTTATGTAACCAATGAGCAGCAGCACACTACATGCCTAACGTCCGGACCGCACTTGTTAGCATTTACGGATTTATTGGCTCATAATGATCAAAAAATCATCAAAAGTGTGGGAGTATTTCGAGAAGGTTAAAGATGACCCAAATAAAGTTAAGTGCAAGCTGAAGGCTGCGCGCGAAGCGTCTCAGCAACGAAGACATCCTTTCCTTTTTCTTTTTGCTGCATGTGCACTTTCTGAAGCCCATTCGATTATGACTTATATTAGGCCTATGTTTATTTTTGTTGTTGTGTAATTGTTTTTATTTATTCAGACAGGCTTATTGTATTTTGAAAAAATGTTTGACATTTTGGACTAGTGCCAGGCTGTTGGCTAAGTTTTATTTTATTTATTTATTTTATCCCGATTCGGATTCCCGAGTGTGAACTGTGAATTAAAAGCCAAGAAATAGGTTCCTAAGTGAGAGATAAAGGCATGTTTTGGCACGTTGTTGTTTTTGAAGCCAATGTGTTCCTATTTTATGTGAACTTTTCTCATGTTTGATGTGTGATATACCTTTTATTCATTTAAAGCCAGATGAACAAAACATTTGTTACACACCATGTTTTTCTTTTAGTTTTTTTTAACTCTTTTGTTTGAAATGGAAAAAATCTAGCTATAAAAAAAAAAAAAAAAAGTTTGACTATCAGTCGACTACGGCAAAATCTAACGAATCAGATTCGACTATGAAAATCCTTAGTCGAAAACAGCCCTATTGCAATTAAATGGATGTTACTCTATTTTATCAAGTTTTCCCCGAACATTTGTACTATATACCTGAAAATACAGGAAAGAAAGAAGAGAGTCGGGAATCGCGTCTGTTCTCTGCCAGCACCTCTGTATGATATGAGCGGAAGCTGCAGAGATAGCCCGTAAGCGCGATCCCGTGTCAAAATAAAAGTCTCTGTTATAAGTGTCCATGCAAAATGTAAAAAAAACAAAAGGTCCTTCATGAATGTCCATATGAAAGGGTATAGAAGGGAAATATGATTATATATATGTGACTGTGTGTGTGTAGATGGAATCACACTGAGAGCAGGTGGACGGTTACTCAGATCACTTTACTGGGCCTGTGACAGACAGACTGGGACAAACACGACCAAAAGCTGGTTAAAATGTACATCAGTGCATCAAAGTCGCTCAATGTCAGCAATGAGAGATGTGAAAGTCTGCTGAATACATTTCTACAAAGTAATCGTGAACATATAGTGGACTAAAACTCAAAATAAAACATACATTAAAGAAATAAAATATAAATCACTTTCTCGGTTCTCATTTCTCATCTATTCACATAAATGCAGAAAACTATAAACTTAACTAACCATCTTTTACATATTTTGTATAATTGAAATACAGAAAGAAGAAAAACTGCAACCTAAAATGGCGCAGCTACACAATTGAGCACGTGCGAGCACATAACACACGTGTTAATGCTAATGCTCAACTCGGCCAACACATTTCCACACTGAACATGACAAATCCAAATATCACACATACCTGGGACAAACACGACCAAAAGCTGGTTAAAATGTACATCAGTGCATCAAAGTCGCTCAATGTCTTGAAAGAAATAAACAGAGATACTGAGTTTACAAGCAGGTTACACACATCATTTTATCATCGCAAATATTACATGACTCCACTGACAGAACTAAGAACTGACAGACACATAAAATAAACTCGTGTGTAGTATAAAAGTCCAACCTTACACTTCGAAACAATCTAAACTCAGTTTATGACGCAGCGGCTATTGATGCGACTTACCAGCAGTGAGAGATGTGAAAGTCTGCTGGTGGTGACGTAGCTCCGCCCACAATATCACGCACACAAGTGCAAGGGACGTAACAGCCAATGTCGAGTTGTCCAAATAATGCATGAATTTAACAACATTTAAACTCCGTTACATACACCCCCCTTAAATTCTGCTAAATTGGGCTAGAACCGGAATATGTAACAAACTAAATATACAGTAAAGATTGCAGAGAGAGAAAAAAAAATGAATGAAAATAAAACAGGCGTGAGTAAAAGAGCTTTACAATACAGCATGTCAGAATTTATCTCTTCCAAAGGAAGTGTGAAAGAATGGAATGGTACCAGATTCCACACTTAACACAGACTGTAGGAGGTGCAGTCTACACGACAGTCTACATCAAATACTGATTCATTCTGAACTTCATACACTGTTCACTCATTGGCCAGAGGAGAACTGGCCCCCGACTGAGCCTGGGTTCTCCCAAGGTTTTTTTCTCCCTTCTGTCACCTGATGGAGTTTTGGTTCCTTGCCGCTGTTGCCTTACCTTCTGGCTTGCTTAGTTGGGGACATTTAATATTCAATTATTTTCAATTTTTTTTTTTTGTATTTTCATGTTATAACTGTGAAGCTGCTTTGATACAATCTGTATTGTAAAAAGCGCTATATAAATAAAGATGACTTGACTTGACTTGACTTGACACGCTCCTAGTGATTACAAATGTATCTCTGCTCTTCAAATATCTTTTGATGCAAACAAACTTCTCAGACTCTTTCTCAGAGAAGAAAAACTCACTTCAAAGTCATTCTCTTAACATCAGTTGATTCTTAGATTAGACTCAAATCACTTTAAACAATGTTCCTTATCAACTCTACTACAAAGTTAGTTCCTTGAAAAATAACTTGTGCATCACTGTGTGAATCACTTTCCACAATTTTCTGACTATCAATTTCACAAATAAGTCTGTTAGGGGGCTTAACTGATCTCCCTAATCGTGTAGTGATGTGGCCTGTATATGTACTTGTGGGCTGTTCGCAAATGACAGGGGCAAGTCTGTTATCAGATTCTTGCAAACAACTGGGGTACTCATTTGGCTTGGTTACAGGTAAACTCTCTGTACTCTCAGCAGGTTCAGGAACATGTTCAGGTTCTGCACTGTACTGATCATTGCCAGAGCACTCAGGAGTCATCTCATCAGGAACGTCTGAACCTCCACAAGTGGCATCCTGCATTTCGTCACTGTCATGCGTTTCATCCATCTGCAATAACCATTCTGATGTCTTTGAAACAGGATCAGGATCCTCCATCAGAGCGGAATCGAGAGCACTGCCACGGGTAGCACCAGTAGAATCTGATCGAACGGATCCTTCCTCACCATCATCCCAGGATAAGAAATTCACTGGAAGCAACAGATTTCTGTGCACCACTTTTTCTTTGCCAGTCTGAACATCCGTAATCCTGTACACATTAATCTCTGGTCTCACTGATTGAACCTCATACAAAACAGAGTCCCACTTGTCCGCAACTTTCCTCTTGCCTTTCTCTCCACGGTTAGCCAGCAAAACTCTATCTCCCACTTCTAAGGGTGAACCTCTGACCTTCCGATTGTAAAGAATGGCATGGCGGTTCTGCTCTTTGAGACTGTGTTTCCGGGCAATTTCTGCAGCTGCGCTAAGATCTCTTCTCAGTGCAGTGACAAACTCATGGTGGCTGATCACCCTCTCATTGCAAAGGACATGCTGAAACATGATCGGCAGCCTCGGAATACGCCCAAACATAAGATAAAAAGGAGCGAACCCGGTTGTTTCATGCACAGTACAATTGTAACTGAAGGTTAATGTTCTTAGAAGCTGTGGCCACCTCGCCTTGGATTTCACTGGGAGAGCTCTTATCATATTACCCAAAGTCCTATTGAAACGTTCTGCCAGACCGTTACCCATAGGGTGGTATGGTGTGGTGTGTGATTTTTGAACACCAGCCATCTCAAGCAAGTTCTTAATGATTTTGCTTCCAAAATTTGCACCCTGGTCCGAATTTATTCTCCTTGGAAATCCATAAATGCAGAAGAGATCATTCCAAAGGCGATGGGCAACTTGCTTAGCCGACTGGTTGTGACAGGGGAAGGCGTGTGCCATCTTAGAAAAATGATCCGTCACTACAAGGACATCAACGACCTTCCCTGAAGTCTGTTCAGCACTCCAGAAGTCTATACATACTAGTTCCATAGGCTCAGTGGTGCGAATATGTTCAAGGGGCGCACGAGCATTTGGCTCTGGTGTTTTTCCGACAACACACCTCTGGCAGTTTTTCACATAAAGCTTGATGTCTTTACTCATTCCTGGCCAAAAGAACCTTTCAGCTGCAAGGGAGAGAGTTCTTGCACAACCTTGATGTCCAGCGGAGTCATGAACACCACGGAGAACATCATGCTTTAGGGAATCTGGTACAACGTATTGAAAGAGTTTCGTATTCATCAGTCGATCCTTCTTTACTCTGTACAGCACATGATTACGAATCTTTAGCTTTTTCCAGTGCTTTAAAAGGTTTGTCACAGAGCTAGGCTCCTTTACTTTCTCCCTCTTTGAAGGACGTTTATGTCTCAGAACATAGTTGATGACTCTACCGACTATGTTGTCCTGCTCTTGGAGATTTGCAAGTCTGGAAAACGGGATTGCAACAGATGGATCTTCATCAGGGAGCTGGAGTGACGTTGGACTTGTCACGGGCAATGGGCTAACTCCACCATCGCAGTGAGCACCCAGAAAAGCAGAAACTTCAGCAGCATCAATAGATCCAGGACATGAGTCATTCACGTCATCCTGCAACTCGTTCTCAGTTTCGTCGTCACTGGTAGCCTGCACATTCTGACAGTTGTTAGTGACACGGAAGGCATCTTGCACGGTTCCAGTAACAACACCATTTACCTCATCCAAGAGAGAAATGTACGGTTCTTTCAACAGATGATGGCTGACACAAGACTTGACAAAGGGCTCTCTGCTCAAGGCATCTGCAACAACGTTCTTCGAGCCTGGCACATACTTCAGGTCAAAGTCGTATGCAGCGAGCTTCGCCACCCATCGCTGTTCACATGCATCCAATCTGGGTTTGGTTAGAATATAGGTCAAGGGATTATTATCAGACCATGCAGTGAAATGTCTCCCTTTTAGCCAGTGGCTAAACTTGTCACAAACAGCCCACTTTAAAGCCAGAAACTCGAGTCTATGTGCTGGATAGTTCATCTGAGACTTGGAGAGTGTTTTGCTGGCAAAAGCAACTGGACGTGCAATTTTCTCTCCAGGCGGCACCTGAGATAACACAGCTCCTATGCCATCAAATGAAGCATCAACAGAGAGAATAAAGGGATGACTGAAATCTGGGTGTGCTAGAGTCACACTGTGCAGTAGGTCTTGTTTTAAAGTTTCAAAAGCAGTACGACACTCACTAGTCCAATCCTCGGGTGAAAGCTTCACGACACGGAGTGGCTTCCTCATCCGACCACACTTCCTCTGAGCTCTTTTCTGTGATTGACCTGATAGGAGACTAAAAAGAGGTTTTGCCTTAGCAGAACAGTCTATAATGAAATGCTGATAATATAAAATCATACCCAGGAAAGATCTGATCTTCTTTTGAGAAGGGGTTATGCCATCCGCTTCCATGAGGTCGGTAGTCTGGATGTCACTGATCACTTTCACCTTTTCTGGGTCGGTCTGGACACCATTCCCTGTGACAACATGTCCCAAGAACCTGACAGATCTCCTGAGGAACATGCACTTCTTTGGCGCTAGCTTTAAGTTGTGCTTAGACAGGCGTGAGAAAACCAGCTCCAGTCGGTCAAGAGCTACTTGCTCACTTGGAGCAAAAACCATCAGATCGTCCAAGTAGCAGAGAAGGCGTGTGAAATTTTCATCCCCGAAAATGGACATCATCATCCTCATAAAGGTTGCTGGACTGTTGGTCAAACCCTGAGGTAGACGATTGTACTCATGGAGGCCGAAAGGAGAGGAAAAGGCAGTATACTTTTTATGCGCTTCAAACAAGGGAACATTATAAAAGCCAGAAGTCAAGTCCATGGTCGAAAAGAAAACATTGCCTCCCAAAGCTGCGAGTGCATCCGCTTGATGTGGGAGTGGGTGAGCATCCTTCACTGTCTTCGCATTCAGCCATCTAAAATCTGTACAAATACGAAGGTCACCATTCTTTTTCCACACTAAAACTAGCGGAGATGCATATTCACTCTGTGACTTCCTTATAATGCCTTTAACTTCCATCTCATTCAAAGCAGTGCGCAGCTTATCATAGTGGCTGGGGGCTACACGTCGATAAGGGAGTCGAAATGGCTTCTCATCCACCAAGTGGATTTTGTGGACAAAGTCAGTGGCTTCTCCACAATCCATTTTTCCACGTGAAAAGGTTGACTCATACTTCTCGATGAGATTCAGAAGTCTATCCTTCCACTCCTCTGACACTTTACAATCATCCAGATCCAGATCCTGCAGTTCTAATTTATCCAGCACGTTTCTCCTTTCATCACTGGTCCGCACATGACATACAGGACTTGCAGCACACTGAACGTTACTCTTCAGGGACTCAGGTGTAGACAACTCTTCCACAGCAATACAAGTGAAAACGTCCACGATCTTCGTGTTTTTCTTAAGAACAATTACTTTGTCTGTAGGGTTCATTATTTTGAATGGCACCCATCTACTGCCCCACATAGGTGTGATGACTCTCCCTATGATCACGTTCCTTGGACGACATTTACAGAGGGTTGGCTCAACAATGACTGTACTCCCCACAGAAACAGCTATTGACTCCGGAAGCTGAGCCCAAGCGAGATGTTCATGGTGCGGTTCAAGAGTTATTTTCTCCTTCAACTTCGCAGTGCCCACTCTATCAGGTACGTCTTCACCCGTCCATCGTTCCACATTTGAAAGTAGAGACAGGAATTGGTGACATTCAACATCTTCGGAGTTAACCGGGCTGGACACGAGTCTCCAGTATCCGTCGGTTTCTTTCATTTTTTTAATCAGCCACTTGATAGCATTGCTGCCCAGGATCAAATCGTCGGTTTGCCCTGGAACCACTAAAACTGGAACAACCATCTTGCAGGCATAAACTGAGAGCTCAAGCTCATACATCACTTTTGGTGTAACACGCTGTCCACCACATCCAATTATGACAACATCACTGGCAGGGAACTTTTGTAAATTGGGCTTGTGCTGTAACAAAGAAACGTTCAGCAGCTTCACTCATCGTGCATGCCATGGAGCCACTGTCAACCATAGCTTTTAGTTGAAGGTCATCCCATAGTGTTGCCGGTGTGTAAAACAGACTATCAATTCGCTGTACTCTGTGCGTGTTCTGAAAAATTAAAGTTTTCCCTGCAGGCTCAACAGAACTAGAAAGACTATAAACTGAGCTTGGGTCATTCATACAACACTGGTTTGGAGGAATAAACTCACGATCCACACTGTCCTCCCTTAAGTGCAGATCTTCTAGTTTCCCAGCCCTTGAGAAGACGGAGATTTCACTCTCACAGGACAGACAAAGCGGGAATGGTCAGGAGAGTGACACTGGAAGCACAACTTTTTCTCAAGACAATGTGTGAGGCCAGAATGATCAGGGCTCGAACAGACAGTGCACGGCAGTTCATTGAGGCCTTTTACTCGAGGTAGACTCACTTTGGGCTTTACACGTGAACTTGGCTCTTTGCTGGCAGATTCTTTTAACAGGACTTTTTCCAGTAAGCTCATGACTCGCTCTAATGCAGACGCTTCCAGAGACCTGGACTGCTGGACATCAGAAGAAGCTGGAAGTGCTGCAGACGACAGTTCCACTTCAGTTCTGTTCACAGGAATTTTAGTGTGTGCTGCTGTTCTCACTGCAGATACAAGACTGGAATCTGAGTGATATTCATTCAAAATATCTTGAACTTCTCGCACAGACCATGCGGCAATTGTTTTAGATCGAAAGGTGATGGCAAGCTCTTTACATGGACAGTGTCTGATGAACATGCGGGTTACCTCTGTTCCTGGACAATCCAGTACTTTACCCTGTTCTTTCAAGCGCTCAGCAGCGACGTCAACTGCACGGTTTAGCCTGATCCAGTACTCGTAGGCATCCTCATCTGGTCTGGGTAAGGTGGTATAAAAGTCAGCCAGTGGGAGAGGAGAACATGGAGCAGCTTCGAAGTGTTTCCTGAGAATACTAAAGATTGCATCAGGGTTATGCACAATGTCAATGTCACAGTTCCTTATGCCAAACTTGACCACATCCCTTGCTTTGCCTCTTAGATGAACCATAATCTCCTCCGCTTGATGCTCTTTCCTCAAATTATTGCGTTTTATATAGTCTCTCATGATATCTATCCACTCATTTAAGTCAACAGCATCAGAAACTTCTCCCCTGAAGCTAGGAGGTTCTCTCACGTTTCTGGAAAAGGACAACTGGCTTTGTATCAAGTCCAGCATTTGTGAAGCTGATCCATCTGTAGTCACATTTTTGGAGGAATCATCAACTGAATGTGCGTCAACTTTATGTGTTGGGCTTAGTCTGGTGACTATACTGTCAGCTATTTGCTGACCGACCTGGCTGATTATGTCAGTCATTGCAGCGATTACATTTGGCGGCTGTGCATTAGAGTATGGAGTAGACGAAAACACACCCTGCTGCCCTCTTGAAGCATCTGATTCATAACTTGTGGATAGGCCCTCACAAACTAATGGATCTGAATCTGAGGTGTTACGGTCTTTGACTACATGAGCATCACTCTGTACACCAGACCCACTGAACTGTAATGTCTTTGGCACTTTCAATAAACCCCATCCTCTACCTTTACTACCACAGACTGGTGTGTGATAGTTATCAAAACCACTCATAATGAATATCAGTACTTGTGAAAAAAATGAATACAATAAATCAAAAAACAAAAATGTGCTGATGTCTGTATAGCAAATTGTCCTTAGCAATTGTTGCGAATTGCTTATGTGCAGTCACTAAATGAAGAAAAATAAAAAGTGTCTTTTTCTTTAAAAAAAAAAAAAAAACTGTTTCCAAGGAAAATTGTGTCCACCTGACTCCAGCGGAAGCTTTAAGATGAACCCTCGGCCGCTTCAGGAAACATCTTGGTTGAAGAAACAACGGGTCACGGCACCAATGTGACTGTGTGTGTGTAGATGGAATCACACTGAGAGCAGGTGGATGGTTACTCAGATCACTTTACTGGGCCTGTGACAGACAGACTGGGACAAACACGACCAAAAGCTGGTTAAAATGTACATCAGTGCATCAAAGTCGCTCAATGTCAGCAGTGAGATGTGAAAGTCTGCTGAATACATTTCTACAAAGTAATCGTGAACATATAGTGGACTAAAACTCAAAATAAAACATACATTAAAGAAATAAAATATAAATCACTTTCTCGGTTCTCATTTCTCATCTATTCACATAAATGCAGAAAACTATAAACTTAACTAACCATCTTTTACATATTTTGTATAATTGAAATACAGAAAGAAGAAAAACTGCAACCTAAAATGGCGCAGCTACACAATTGAGCACGTGCGAGCACATAACACACGTGTTAATGCTAATGCTCAACTCGGCCAACACATTTCCACACAGAACATGACAAATCCAAATATCACACATACCTGGGACAAACACGACCAAAAGCTGGTTAAAATGTACATCAGTGCATCAAAGTCGCTCAATGTCTTGAAAGAAATAAACAGAGATACTGAGTTTACAAGCAGGTTACACACATCATTTTATCATCGCAAATATTACATGACTCCACTGACAGAACTAAGAACTGACAGACACATAAAATAAACTTGTGTGTAGTATAAAAGTCCAACCTTACACTTCGAAACAATCTAAACTCAGTTTATGACGCAGCGGCTATTGATGCGACTTACCAGCAGTGAGAGATGTGAAAGTCTGCTGGTGGTGACGTAGCTCCGCCCACAATATCACGCACACAAGTGCAAGGGACGTAACAGCCAATGTCGAGTTGTCCAATTAATGCATGAATTTAACAACATTTAAACTCCGTTACATATATACACATTCATACAACCATATTGTGTACTCATTTTTCATGGGTACCACATACACATACCAAGGGTGGTCCAATGCGACCTCTATAATGAGACGCCGCAAAATTTAAAGCACCTTCTCTTAAAGGAGAACTCCGGTCAATTTTAACATTGAGCTCAATTTTTAGTAAATTTGGAGTGCTGTCAATACAGAGAACAACGACAAAAATCGGTGTTGCCTACACCGTGTTATCCTATTTTTAAAATTTGCACCCTATTGACTTGAATGGGGCAAGTTTTAAACCTGCTTTTATCCTCTTAACATCTTTGATGTGTCATTACAAGTGCCCAGCCATGTTGAGTGATTCCTTCAGAGTGAACACGAGTGAATCTGACTGCAGTAGATGTGAAAGATATGAATAAAAATGATGTTAATTCAGCCAGCGCAAATACCTGTATTTAGTTCCTGTTTTCGGTGGAAGTCCAAAGTAGTCGATTGTCGAGTTCACGCGCGTGATCATAGTAACTAAACCTATGCGCGTGAACTCGACAATCGACTACTTTGGACTTCGACCGAAAACAGGAACTAAATACAGGTATGTGCGCTGGCTGATATAACATCATTTTTATTCATATCTTTCACATCTCCTGCAGTCAGATTCACTCGTGTTCACTCTGAAGGAATCACTCAACATGGCTGGGCACTTGTAATGACACATCAAGGATGATAAGACTAAGAACTGGTTAAGTTTAAAACTTGCCCCATTCAAGTCAATAGGGTGTAAATTTTAAAAATAGGATAACACAGTGTAGGCAACACCGATTTTTGTCGTTGTTCTCTGTATTGAGAGCACTCCAAATTTACTAAAAATTGAGCTCAATGTTAAAATTGACCGGAGTTCTCCTTTAAGTGTTGAGCACCCCCATAGCACCTGCAACAGAAAATCTCTGGAGCCGCCACTGGTTCACTGTAAAAAATCATTTTCATTATTTGTCATCACAACTTGTTACCTTTTGTCAAATCAACTTAGATAATTAATGTGGTTCAGATAACATAATATTTTGAGTGTATGTTAGTTCAACCAATCTCCTTCATTGTATTAACTCAAAATTTTAATTTCAACGAACTCAAAATTTTAAGGCAACCAGGTAACTTACTTTTTTACGCTTAAACCAACAATAACTTTTTACAGTGTTGCGTGTAATGCAATACTAACTTAATGAATTACTGTAATTGAATTACTTTTTGTTCTAAAAGTAAAATAAGGAATCACTCTTAAAAAAATGGTAAAGTAATCTTATTACACTGTCGAAGATGTAATTAGCAGCTTTTAGTAGAATAAAGTAAAAATTACGAGTAAATGCGCTGGTCGAACTGCCTCGTGGATCTAATAGCAGCTTTCTACTTTTATCTGGGGTTTCAACAAAAGGAAATTCTACAGGTGCTAATCTACATGGCGTCACTATTTGTCTTGAAACGCTACAGAATATACCGAGCTGGACTTTACAGGACAAAACACTTTTCATACTGGATGGAGGTGATCCTCCTCTGCTTATTCTGACTATTTTGTGCTTCACTTGAAAAAGTTCCTTTCACCTTTAGGAACTGGAGTCACTTCAGTTCTAAAATAATAATAAGGGGAGCCTACTAGTAAAGCTGAAGCGGCGTGGCCCTGATTGGCTGCGGAGGTGTCCCGTGCGCGCGTGACCGCGTGCGTTGGTGGCCGATGACGTCAGCGCTCGCTCGCGCCGTCTCTTCCGTCATTGAGTTTCAGCGTCGAGTCTTCTGAGGTGAGGAGAGCAGTTCACGGTATTTCTCATCTTTACACAACCATCACACACACTTTATACAGTTTGATTAAGCAACAGACTCATTTGTTTCATCGATCACAGCGATACTTGAGCGTCTTTTCTGGCGTCTTCCTTCTGAAATAAACATGTAGTGCAGCAGCAGCGAGCATGAGGAGAACATGTTGAGTTCATTCAGACCTGAGCGATTGTGTGTTCGTTTGTGTGATTGTCTCGATGTTTGGACTGAAAACTGTTCCTGAATGTCAAGTCAAGAGGTAAAGTTTGAGATCTGTGAGGGAAATTGATGGGAAACGATCTCAAGTGTTACACTGATATTTACATTGATTGAGCCAACGTGAGACATTTAAATCAACTCTTAAATGTTAATATTAATAAATGAATAGCGTTTTACTCTTGGAAAAATATTGCTTTATGATGCTATTTTTTAAAAACGTTTTTATTATCAGTTTCAGCGCACATAAAATGTAATATTTTAATGATTTAAGTACTTCGTGATTGTTATAAAATCTAACTATATTTAGATTCAAATGTACATATAATGCTGCTGTGATTATTTATCTGTTGTGGTTTATGAAGATAAATATCATATTAGTGATTGATGTTTTATCAATGTCATATTTTTTCTTTCAGTAGAGCAGGTTTACAGGCTTTTGTCATGTATCCTGACTCAAATAATGTGTTTCTGACAGCAAACACTCAGAATAAAGTGAGATGATCTGCTGATGATCCTGAATGGCTTGTTGAATGAGTGTTGATAGTCTGAGGCTCATCAATATTAACAGATCTGCTGAAAACACTCTTTATTTCATGACAATAGTTCCTGTTTTCTCCTTATTTATTAGATCTCCTGAAATTCATCATCAGTGAAGCTCCTCCAGTAATTCTCCAATAAATGCTGTAAATCCCCATCAGCTACAAGTGAAGACGAGCATGAAAGAATCAGGAAGAGCTGAAATCTGCAGAGACTGAGTTTATTAAAGAGGACAGTGAGAACACGAGTGATCCAGAACCCTGCAGAATGAAACACACTGAAGATCCTGAAGAACAAAGAGGTTGGTGTTTATTCTTCATTCGTTCATGATGCTGGAGAACATTCATGTTAGAAACATTCAAGCACTTCATCTCATTTAGATAAACAGTTACACTATGAAATGCTACAGAATGTTCTGGGTTTTCTTTAGAGATGCTCTGATCAGCATTTTCGGGGCCGATCACCGATAACCGATCACCAAAATCATGATCTGCCGATTGCCGATCATAGAATGGCAGTGGAATGGGAATCTTTTATCCATAATCTAGCAGAGTTTGCACCATTTGTAGAAATTAAACTACAGATAACTATGAGGTGGCAAGAACAATTTTTTTCTGGAACAACCAATTATGAAAAATCAGACAAAAATTCATGAAAGAACTTTTGTAAGTCAAATTTAAGACCGTTTTAAGACATTTTAAGATCATAAAGATTGAAATTTAAGACCTACACACGCATTAACCAGCAAATAACAAATAAAATTAGCATCAATATGCACTTTTTGTTTACATAAGCATTAAAATAATACATTTACATTTAGTCTTTTAGCAGACGCTTTTATCCAAAGCGACTTGCAACTGAGGACTACAGCGAGCGAGTCATCGTGAAGAGGCAAAAATAACGAAAGAAGTGATCAAAGTACAAAGTTCAGGCATTGCTCAGAGTAGCATAAGCCAAACAAGAGAGGATTGAAGGAAGAGTTTTTTAGGGCTGTAATCAGCCAAAGGAAATCTTGGTCGACTGAAGTCCTGAAATTTTCGACTAAAAATGACGTTAGGAAAAAAAACGTTAAATTAATTAGCTGCGCAATGTGCGCAGTACTTGGTAGCCTTGTTGTCCGCCTAAATTAATTATAAATAAACATAAAAAACTAGTAGGCTATTTGCAGTATATTAAATAGTTTTTGACCCAATTATTTTGCACTGAAATGAGTCTGACACACGAGTTTGTCGGCTCTTGACAGCGCTGCATCACGTGCACCTGCGCAATATCATAGCCTATGATTTCTGAAAATATTACTGTTGTCAACTAGTGATATCATCACAAGAACTTTTGAGGAATATGCAACATAATTTAGACAATTGTTTTTATCATATGTATTATAATAACTGACAGCTCGAAGCAGCTCGCAGAGTGAGGCTGAACACAGGAGCGCAGCTTCGCGGCTGAGACACGAAGAGACTATTAACTTAAAGCTTTTACTCTTAAACACAAAAGGCACGCCCATTTTATTAAAAAAATAATATTTATTAAACAAACCAGATCAAGAGCAAAAACGAAATAAAGTGCATAACTGAAAATAAAGCATAGGCTCAAAACTAATACAAACAGTGTATTGCATTGCGCATTGGGCTCCAATAATTTTTTCCCGTTTTCTATAAAAATAAATAAAAATGCTGCCACACTGCCGATGTCTTTGTTGACATGGTAGAAGAGGACTGACTATGAATTAAACGCTCTCAATTAAATAAAGAATATTCAGCAAACCTTCTAGTAGCCTACTTTCCTCAATCTGTCTCTCTTCTCCGGTGGGTTGGGCTAATCCAAAAGAAGTGAAAACAAGGGGGGTGTTCTGAAGACAGACTGTTACCTGTGGAACAGCGGTGCTCTGAAAACACCCCCATTAGCTAGTGTTGTCAAAAATATCGATATTTCGATAAATATCGATACTGAAATATCTGAACGGTACCAATACTAATTTCCCGAAGTATCGATACTAGCCGAGCGGTCACTTTCACTTCTCTCCAAAGGCGCGTTGACAAACACCACACGTGACGCACTCGTCTCATTCGCTCTGGTTAAATAGCAGAAGTGAATGGAAAGATGGCGAGGGCGCCCCCGCGACCGGCTTTGGTTGATTGATAAAGAACAGCGGGTATGTCGGAGAATAGCGCGGACACGCGTAAAAACACACCACGAGCGGGCATGTCGGAGTCGGAGAATAGCGTGGACACGTGCTACACACTGCGAGCGGGTATGTCAGAGAATAGCGTGGACACGCGCTACACACTGCGAGCGGGTATGTCAGAGAATAGCGTGGACACGCGCTACACACTGCGAGCGGGTATGTCAGAGAATAGCGCGGACACGCGCTTCACACTGCGAGCGGGCTGCAGGCACCCAAAAGATTGTTTGACAATCAATAATCCCTCACATCACTCATTTTTAAAAATTATTTTATAGGTGAAAACAGACTTAAGGAACAGGCTCCAGGGGTACCATTTAGCAAGCATAGGCTACACTCAGCATCAGGGGTGTTTGTTGTTTGGACAGACCTAAAGGAAACACTAACTCTTCTCATTTTAACTTTTCTGAAACATTAACCAAGATGGCCTAGTATTGTTGTTGATATGAGTCTGTGTTGTCTCGTTTTTTCACCGTAATTCTTAAAGTTAACATAATCTGACTGAGGAATCTTAGACAAGTAAATATTTTAACTGTGGTCAAATGTAAATTAACTTGAATCTATTTCAGAATATTATAATTTAATTCTGCAATTTGCCTTCATTGGCGATTATCATCAATTTGATTACACAGATATTAATTAAACTAAACAGCTAGACAATGGCATCTCTGAATTCAATAATGAAATGCCTTTAACTGAAAATTTAATGTTCAATCTTATTATTATACATTACTGACACTCTATCCTCCAATTTGATACTGTTAAGTGCTTTTTTGTTACAGTAGGCTATATTTTAATCTTTGATAACAGTAGGTTATCAGTAGGTTATACAAATACAACGGGTCATGTTAGCCCTGGTCCAATTAAAAAATATTAACAGATAGAACTCAGGACATTTTTGTTCATGTAAAATATATCTCATTGTCATGTTCTAGAGTTTTTATATTTAGCTTTAAATAAAAAAAATACCCCCTTAATATTGTGGCAGTTTTTTTCTCTGTGGTATCGAAAATGGTATCGAATATCGATATTTTTCAAGGTATCGTATCGAAGTTAGAAATTCTAGTATCGTGACAACACTACCATTAGCAATTAGTGCTTTCCACCTGATGAAACGAACGCGGCAAAACTGATGAAGTGAACACGGCAAAAAATCAACCAATCAGAATTTTGGTCGAGCCAGAGCGTATCGACCAACAATCGACTAATCGACTGGGAGATTACAGCCCTAGAGTTTTTTATTTTTTATGTCAAGTGCTCACGGAAGAGATGAGTTTTCAGTTGTCTTTTTAATGTAGTCAGGGTACATTGTACGAGGGTAGGGAGATCATTCCACCAGCAAGGAACCGTGACTGAGAATGTTCTGGAGAGTGATTGTGTGGCTCTCTGTGATGGTACCACGAGCCGTCGCTCATTGACCGATCGCAGGCTTCTGGTAGGGATGTAGACTCGTAGGAGCGAGTGAAAGTAGGAGGGAGCTGAGCCTGTGGTCGATCTGTAAGCAAGCGTCAATGCCTTGAACTTGATGCGAGCAGCGAGTGGTAGCCAGTGCAGAGAGATGAACAGAGGAGTGACGTGGGCCCTTTTGGGCTCGTTGAAGACGAGACGGGCTGCAGCATTCTGGATCATTTGTAGAGGTTTAAGCCTGTTTTATGCTTCTGCGTCGAATTGACGGCGTACCCCCGCAGACCCTTCTGCGTCGACGCGAACCCCTCTCCGCCCCCTCCGCCGTAGCTCGACGTGCACCTCCAAAAAATTGTAACTACGCGTCGAGGCGACGCACACCACAAGGGCTGTGCTTGGTCGTTGTGTCACAAGTTGTGTTGCATGCTCAGTTAGGAAAGGCCTGATCTTCCTGATGTTGTGCAGTGCAAACCTGTAATAACATCAATTATGGCTAGATTTTAAAAGAGTGTCTTGCAACATGTTATCTACTAACATGTACAAGTGCAAATAAAGTTTTGACAAAAAAGGTTTTATAAAAAGATAAACCTCATATTTCAGCCTTTAAATAATTTTCTTATAAAAAGAATGAGTCAAAAAAAGATAAATGACTGACATTTACAATGCACAATCTTTTATTATTAATAGTAAAATTCGGTTGGATTTTCCCGTGGCGTCTGTTGTTGCTATGCAACCATGCACTGCGCTCTCCACAACGACAAAGAAGTTTTTGTAGCTTTTGCAGAATTCTGAAGTTGATATCTCGTTGATATCTTCATCTCGCTGCGCCTGGGAAAAACGGTCGCATCGCTTCTATAATGAGCGCGCTTGCCGCACGCCTACATTTGCAAGAACAAACTTGAGCGCGCAAAAGACGCGATATGTGAACGGCCCCTTGGCGAGCTCCCTCCAGTGTTGGAGACCCCTGCTCTACAGCTCCGCTTTGTAGGCTACGACTACTTTTTTGCTACTTTGTAATGAGACTCTGCGGCCAGCGTTTCTGGAAATGACTTTTTAAAAACTTCCAGACGGGAAAAGAACTCATGTTGCCACTGGCAAGCTCCGGTCTGCTGTTGTGTGACCGCGTGCTGCGCATGCAGGTGGAAAAAAGTTGCGCGAGTAATTACGTCACGTGATCTGCTTTTTATCTATTGGCTAAAAATAGCTTGATCGGCGAACCCCGAAAGCGCCGATCAAGCTATTTTTAGCCAATATCGGCTGATCAATCGGAGCATCACTAGTTTTCTTCAACTAATTGTCAGTAAAGGGAGATTTGAGACATTTTTATATTGATTATCAATATTAGATAAAGCTAAATACTATTTAACATTTATTTTATATCTGGTTTCCAATTTGCAACAGCATTACCAGAATTTTTGTCATTTTCAACATTATTTTTTATTTTTTAAGGAACAATCAGTAAACACCAAGTTACTGATAAAGTTGTATTTGTCAAATATCATACAAGTTATTCATAGTTATAGAGATTCTTCCTACAGTAACTTTGGTAACAGGGTTGATGCATGTAGTCAATGCTAAATGGACTGCACCGACGGCGGTGTCAGCCATGCAAGGCGATCCAGCTCGTCGGGAGCAGCTGGGGTTAGGTGTCTTGCTCAAGGACACCTCGACACTTGGTCAGGTGGAACCGGGGATTGAACCACCAACCTTCCGGTTTGTAGACAATCTACATGAACCACTGAGCCATTGTCGCCCCATGTAACCCGCAGCTACCCGTTTTATGGCGTAATAACTTGGGTACATGTGATCTATTTGTGTCTCGGACCAGATTACAGAAGGTAGGTTCGACTCACTGGAGTATAGGAAATTTATAACAGAAACTAAAGAAAGAAAGCAACTCAGACTCAAATGTAAATGTTAATTACTAAGAAATTAAATATATTGTTATTACGGAAAAAATGAATTGAATCTTTTGACAAATAAAATGATATAAATAAACAAATAAACAGTAGTTCAGTTCACAATTGACACCTCAGTTCAATTTGGACATTTAGATTTCAAAAATCAAGATTTAAAACCAGATTTCACAATTCAAAAAACAGTGTCCAGATTAACAAAAGAAAAACAACTTCGGGAATCAGATTCAATGTTCAGCTGTCACTGAATATTTTTAGTTCAGTTCCGGTTCAATAGGAAAAATCCAACGATTGATCCAGGGAAAATCCAGAAGAGCAAAAAAAAACAATATAGCACAGTTCAGGGTGAGTATATTTTGTAGGGGTGGCTCTATACCACTTTTTCATGTCCGATACCGATACCACACACTTGAGTATCTGTCGATACCGATCTATACCGATGCAATACCATATATTCCACACAGCTGACATGATAACTTAATAATTAAGTCCCTCCAGAAAAATGCTGAGTTTTTTTGTGATTGTTGCGGGCAAAAATCCTTGATTATGCGACACGTTTTCTTGAAAAAAATGTGATGGAATATGCGGGATATTTATGCAATTTTATGCGATGAAATTGCGGGAACTTGCAAAAATTGCGGTTTGATGAAAAAGAGAGAAAAAAAATGTTCCCCCAACACCCTATTCATTAGGCTACTACTTTAATGTTAAGAGTAATTTCTTATTACATCCTATGATAAGCAAGCATACTACCTCACATAAAGTGCTGGGAATATTTCAGTTCTCATCTTGTTTTATTTCAGACCTTAATAGACACATGGCTCAAACTTACAAAACATTGATGAGTCGAACAAGTTCTGTAGCTTTACAAAATGAATATGCTACAACTTCTATAAAAATGACAAAGTGGTTGTCCAGCGTCGACGTCCGCCTGTGGTCCGACACGCAGTTGCACGGGGTACAAAATAATTTGCCCCCACTGTCATGTAACACACTGGGAAACTGCTTTGCGCGGTCTTATGCGTTTATGTTTGTTGGCAAATGAGAATGATTTGCGGGCTTCATCATGGTTTCATCAGCATTACGGGGTTTGCAGCTTTTCAATGATGTCGCGCAATTACGTCACTTCATAACGTTCCCATGGCAACAAGGCAATGACTGCGCTTGTGTGAAGTAAACGCAACATTTTTCAACTTTCTGCTAAGATATGTGACTTTTTGCAACGAAAATGCAGGGATTATGAAATCATGCAAGCCCGCATATTTTGCGCGCGGAAATCTGCAATTTATGCGGCGAAAGTGCGGCGTATTTGAAAAAAATGCACCCCCCGCATAAATATGCGGACTTTAACTGATTTTGCATTGAATCATGCGATCGCATAATCGCGTTTTTCTGGAGGGACAATTACTGAGATGGCTCGCTTACCTCACTCACCTCTAGCTACCGTTCACGTGATGCCAGTGTTGCCAAGTCCGCGGTCTCTCCCACCCCGAAACGCGATTAGCTATTTTTAAGAAGCAATTGGGCGGGATTTGTATGTGAAAATCTGGCAACTTTTGGCCAGTATCGGACAGTTCAGCAAAACAATAGATGTTTTAATTTTCCAGGTACGCTCAAGTAGATGGTTGGCTCGCCATGTCCAAACCACAGACAGAACATCCACGGCAGGGACAGATCAGGACTCAATAGGCAACGATCTCGATGAATTCAGAAACAGAAGAAAAACGAGAGAAAACAAAAAAAACCTGGCCTTGCAGAAACAAGGCCAAAAATAATCATTATTCAGCAGTTCAATAAACTTTAGATTAAATAAATTGTCTGGTTTATCACTCAATTTCCTATGCACTTAACATACATGCTAATCAACCACATGTTCACTTTTAGTACATTGAAACCTATGTACACAGCTAGCAAAGCTAGCCGCCCATGTAACATGTCTTCATAAATAACATAACTACTTAAACAAATATACATAATAATATGAACCGTTAAACATTATTTACACAGTTATCATGAAACCGTCTTTAGATGCATGTCTGTCACATTACATTTCAAATGATAACTTTCCATATTTCAAAACCACTTGATATATATATATATATATAGCCTACAATAGCAAAAATGGTACTCGCCAAGTAAAAAGTGAAAGAGAAAAATAAAATAGTTTTCTTTTGGTTTGGCCTTAATCTAGATGGTTTCAGTCTTCTTTTAATGTGCGTTTCTAACTTTTCCCATTCGTCTCGATCTCTTCTTCTGTCGGCTTCCACTACATTTAAAGTGTGACTTGTAAGGATATTTTTCACTAAAATAATCTATTTTTAAAATTATTTTGATTGTCTTTCAGGAGTTATGAACACGATGCACTGTCTTGCGTCAATCTGCGTCTTTTTCTCATTAGTCACACTCTCTGCTGCTCTCGTTTTGGTTTCTTCGCGCTGTAAAAACGAACTCACTTCCCGGAGGCGGGACTAACCTCCGACCTCATCCAATCAAATCTTTCTTTGGCCAATTTCTTTTTCTAGATTTACTTTTGTAATATCATATAAAACTTAAATTTCTTATCTGTGTTCTTTTGTTATTAATACTAAACAGATATTAATAGTCAAGTCAAGAATATTTGTATAGCGCTTTTCACAATACAGATTGTATCAAAGCAGCTTCACAGTATTAATTAAAATAATAATAAAACTGTATCAGAAAGAGCCCAGATGATGTCACTTCCTGAGTGTCACAGTTTTAAGAAATGCTCTGTTTTTGAAAGGAGGAAAATCATGTCAGGAGTAACAGTGTTGAGTGAAACATGTAGGACTAACATGTTCATTTAAAACTAGTTAAAGCCACAGCCACTCTACACTTTGAGCATGTGAAGTTTTCTACAGACACTGCAATTAGGGCTGCACGATTTTGAGAAAAAACCTAATTGCGGTTTTTCTGACAAATATTGCGATTGCGGTGCGATTTTCGATTTTTGCGTTCGATACTTTTAAGTGCATAAAACCTATGAATAAAATGTGTTGTTACTTCGACACAGAGGGTTAAATAAACTACATACATAGTGATTGAGGTAATGAGATTGTTTGATGCTTCGTGATTATTAAATACCTGAACCTAAATACCAAAGAATAAGAAGACATAATGGAAATTAACTTAAACACTTGGTCATTTGTTTTTAAATTCTTAAACACTGAAAAATAGAAAATTAATTCTTATTAGATTTAGATTTACAATTAGAAAAACAAAATAATTCTGTAGTCCACTGCCATTTACTGAACATGAAACTGTTTTATTGCACACATTTTAAAATAAATAACAATAACAATTAAAAACAACACCTTATCCAGCCTTCTGCAATCTGCAAGATAAGAAAGTGCAAAATAAGAAACTGTGTAGGTTTTATAAAACACCAACACATATTTACCATTTCTAGCTTGAGACAGGCACGCTCACATGTGACAATGTTGTCACTGGCACTGAAAATATGCTCTAATGGCATAGAATAATGAGACATACTGGGAATTACCTTGACAAATGTTAAATTAACTTTTTTTTTTTTTACAAAAAGTGAACAATTCTAACCCATTAAACTTAAAAATTTAAAAATAAATAATACAATCTCTTTTTAGACTTGGAATTAGAAAAAATAAATATAGCAATACTGCAACCCCCTGGTATTTTAGTAAACATAAAACAGCTGCATTGCACACATTTTGAAGTAAAATAAAAAGCTAGATCAGCTTGCCTTCTGAAAGATAAATTGCAAAATTGAGAACTTTCACAGTGTTACATTTTCAGAGTTCTTTTGCCAAAAACACCAACATGTCTACAATTCTGGCATGAGACATCTGACAATGTTGTCACTGGCACCGAAAAAATGCTCTGATGGCATAGAATAACAAGAATAACACTGAAATCCACTTGAAACATTGTAAATTCACTTTAAGACATAACATAAAACGGTTGTATATTGCACACAATCATTTTAAAGTAAAATAAAAAAACAACAACATCTCATCTTGCCCACTGCAAGACAAAGTGCAAATATGAGAACTCCTGTCAGAGTGCTACATTTTTAGAGGTTTTTTGCTAAAAACACCAACATGTCTACCATTTCAGGCTTGAGACAGGCCCGCTCACATGTGACGATGTTTCCTGAGGCACTGAAAAGACGTTCTGAGGGCGAACTCGTTGCTGGCACACACAAATACTTTCGAGCCAGTCTGCTTAGTATTGGGAAATTCACAGAGTGAATTTTCCACCAAGCCAGGGGGTCACTTTCTCCGGAAATGACTGGAGCCATCAAATAGCTGTTAAGTTCAGCGTCGATGACAGCCTCTACCCACACAGCAGCAGAGGGTGTCTGTTTGGTAAACAAACTGCCCACTGAGCGCAATCCCTTCTTCTCAGTTGCCCCTGTGTCGCTAACATGAGGCCTTTTCTCCTGTAAAACATAAAACAGCAATAATGCATAAAGGAGATGAATGTAAAATTGTGGCCATAACGAGCACTGCACTTGAATTAAAAATAGACCACAATGGGTGGGGTCTCCTGGCAAAACATAAAAACACAACATAAACTACATTTCTGTCCCCGTAAAAAAGTTTTTTAAATGCAAATATTCTGTCTGTACCATTACTGGTGAGATCATGTTATATTAACATTATTCCCAAGTATCTGTGACATAAGTGGTGTTTTTTTTTTTTTTTTAGAATTACATGTAGCTCCTTCTTTACTAAATATTTTGAATTACAATTACATGATAATATTACCGTTCGTGCAATCTCCTCCATCTCAACCCTCACTCGGTCTTCAATGCGTGTCACGTTTTCTGGACTGATGTAATCTTTTTTAAATCTTGGGTCCAGAAGAGATGCGACATCCAGCAGCTCTTGTGTCTCTGGGTCATTGTAGTTTTTCTCCAAGTATGCAATGATTTTTGACTTAATTGTTTTCGTCAAGTCAGTGTCCTCTTCTTTGGCTGCCAGAGTTGTGTTTTTCAGCAGATACAGGACGGGTTTGAGGTAGGACACGCTTACATACTCTTCACCTGAGAGGATGTCTGTAAACTCTTGGAGAGGTTTAAGGGCACTGTTTATGGATTCAAGCACTTCTATGTCCTGCCACGTGGGTATCAGGTGTCTGGTTTTTCGGTCGTCTGACAGTACCTGTGTCAGTGCTTTACTTTGCTCTAACACGCGATCCACCATCCTTTGCCTTGAACCCCATCTTGTTTGGCATTCAGTGACGAGTGAGTGTTCTGGAAGTTTCAGTTCTTTCTGGACATCCATCAGTTTTGACTTCTTCTTCCAGCTGTGTGAAAAATGTCCCACTAGTTCCTTGCCAGAGGCCCGTTGCTCGCTTGACCCGTGGTTCGTTTTTCACTGAATTCTCTTAAGAAAAAAACAAGAGAGAGAAAGCAGACCTGTAAGACTGACAGTTTAATCCCATAAATCTACATTATATAAGCAACAAAAAACAGCTATTAACAGCAACTATATAAAAAATAAATAACCACTATATAGAAAACATTTTAAGAATTTCTAACAGTAAAACTTAAGTTAATGAGTATCGCACGATATTGTGAGGCGCGCTTAGTCAATGTAATCGTGCAGCCCACACACACAAGAACAAGACTTGTGGGAGAAAAGGAGAGAATCTTACCAATAGCCAGGTGGAGCCTGTGGCCAAAACACTGCAGCCTCATCCAATCGTTGAGTTGAGCCGCTTTGATGACATTTGCTGCGTTGTCAGTAGTGATGCATGTTTGATTTTTTTCGCACAAGCCCCAACTCATCAAGATCTTTTTTATTGCGCTAGCTATATTTTCTCCGGTGTGCTCCTCGGGGAAGTACGTTGTCGTCAAACAACGGCTTTTCAGGTGAAACTCCTCGTCAATAAAATGCAATGTAAGGCTTATGTATGGCTCAGTGGTCCTGCTTGACCACAAATCAGACGTTGTTGCAAAATATCCAATGCTTCGGAGTTCTGCCTCCAACTTCCCCCTACATTCCGCATACATTTGTGGGACCGCCACTTGACTGAAGTAGGTTCTGGATGGAACCACATATCGTCTGTCTAGTGTATGAACGAGATTTTGAAAGCCTTCCCCTGAGACTGTATTCAGGGGAATCATTTCTTTTGCGATATAACGCGTTATAGCCGTCGTGATTTCAATGTGCCGCCTTGAGGTCTTTTCATATGGCGTAACAGAAGCGAATGCAGTTTTAAAGGGATAGTTCACTTTAAAATTAAAATTCTGTCATCATTTACTCACTCTCAAGTTGTTTCAAACCTGTATTAGTTTATTTCTTCTGCTGAACACAAAGAAAGATATTTTGAAGAATGTCAGCAACCAAACAGTAGTCTGTACCCATCCTACTATGGAAGTCAATGGGTACAGACTACTGTTTGGTTACTGACATTCTTCAAAAGTTCTTTCTTTGTGTTCAGCAGAAGAAATAAATTAATACAGGTTTGAAACAACTTGAGGGTGAGTAAATGATGACAGAATTTTAATTTTAAAGTGAACTATCCCTTTAATGCTTGGTTGCTTACTTTTTCCATGGCTAGTCGTGGCTTCGTCTTCATCCACACTTTTTGTGCATGCATCATATTGCTGTCGGTGGTGATTTTTAAGATGCTGGTATAGATTTGTAGTGTTTCCTCTGGATCTGGCCACGGCACGTCGACATATTTTACATTTAGCACTCTTTTGCTCCACGTCGTTCTTCGCGAATCCAAAATAAGTCCAAACAGCTGAAGTACCACCCTTCTTGTTAAGCAAGTCCTCCCCCGCTTCCTCTCCCGTCACCGAAGAAGTGCCTTCGGCCATTTCTCCGCAGTTACAAGCTTTTTCTATTGGCACAATTCGAGGTACATGACACGTTGTGTGTTAGCTGCTTTGCTGCTGACAGAAAGCCGAAGCACTGCATACAAGCGTGTTTCCATTGCCATTTCTAATTAGCCAGCTAGCCAGGACCGCGAGATTCGACCATTTTGATTGGCTAATAGGTTTGTCACTCAAATGTCAGAGGCGGGGGAAAAAACCTCAGACTCCTGAGGTTAGGTTATCGCGGGAGTTAAAACCTCAATATCGATGCGATAAAGGTTAATCGTGCAGGCCTAACTGCAATGATCGTGAAATGACGTCACATTCTGTGGCAGCTTTTTCACAAACATAAATTGAACGTATAATAATAATAAAAATAAAACAATGCCACTTGAATGCTAAATTCTTGTTATTTCTCACAGGGTTGTTCACTTGAGCTTGTGTTTCTGGTGTCCCACTTTCACATGCGCATGAATGGAAGTCTATGAAGGAAAAGTCTAGTGTGAACGGCCATTAATAATAAAAACGTTTTTAGTAAAATAAATATCAATCTCAAAGTTGGTGTCAAAACATGGCTGTATTGTATATTTTAATGTTAATATCATGGTAGATAATTGTGTCATTGATCAAATATATTTAATAGTTCTTGCTAAAGAAACATGGGATCTGTGGCTATAATGTTTTAAAAATAATAATTGGAAGACAAATTTCCCTCATTCATGGAAAGTTTCAAGGACATATAGTCAAATTATAAAAAGGCATGAAATTATCATAATTTATTATAACAGTTGTCTACTTTCTACCATTACATCAGGGCTCACTTTCATGTCCTTTCACTTTATATTACTCTCTTTGAAGATAATTATTTTGATGTACTAAAAATTAAATGTAAAACATTTTCTTTGATTTTAGACCTGATGGAAGTGAAGGAGGAGAGTGAAGAACTGAGAGAAGTGAAGGAGGAGAGTGAAGAACTGAGAGAAGTGAAGGAGGAGAGTGAAGAACTGAGAGAAGTGAAGGAGGAGAGTGAAGAACTGAGAGAAGTGAAGGAGGAGAGTGAAGAACTGAGAGAAGTGGAGGAGGAGAGTGAAGAACTGAGAGAAGTGAAGGAGGAGAGTGAAGAACTGAGAGAAGTGAAGGAGGAGAGTGAAGAACTGAGAGAAGTGAAGGAGGAGAGTGAAGAACTGAGAGAAGTGGAGGAGGAGAGTGAAGAACTGAGAGAAGTGAAGGAGGAGAGTGAAGAACTGAGTGAAGTGAAGGAGGAGAGTGAAGAACTGAGTGAAGTGGAGGAGGAGAGTGAAGAACTGAGTGAAGTGGAGGAGGAACATCATGTCCAACCTGGAGAAAAACCTTTGAGTCGCTCAAAGACTAAACGGACTAAAAATAAATTTCTAAAGAAAAGAAGAGCCAAAAAATCTTTCACCTGCACTCAGTGTGGAAACAGTTTCCCAGCCAAACAAAGTCTTGAGAAACACATGAGGATCCACACTGGAGAGAAGCCGTTCACATGTGATCAGTGCGGGAAGAGTTTCAGTCAATCATCAAACCTTAATCTTCACATGAGGATCCACACCGGAGAGAAGCCGTTCACATGTGATCAGTGCGGGAAGAGTTTCAGTCAATCATCATCCCTTAATCTTCACATGAGGATCCACACCGGAGAGAAGCCGTTCTCATGTGATCTATGCGGCAAAACATTTCTCTGTGCATCAGCCCTGAAGATACACCTGAGAGTTCATACGGAGGAGAAGCCGCATTCATGTTCTGTGTGTGGAAAGAGTTTTTCACTGCTGAACACTTTACGTGCACATGAGAAAACTCACACTGGTGTGAGAGAGTACATGTGCTTTGAGTGTGAGAAGACTTTTACTACAGCAAACAGTTTAATACAGCACCAGAGGATCCACACTGGAGAAAAACCTTACAAGTGTTCACACTGTGACAAGAGATTCAGTCGATCATCAGATCTGAAAACGCATGAGATGATCCACACTGGAGAGAAACCTTACAAGTGTCCACACTGTGACAAGAGATTCAGTCGACCATCATTTCTGAAAATGCACCAGAGAATTCACACTGGAGAGAAACCTTACAAGTGTTCACACTGTGACGAGAGATTCAGTCGATCATCATCTCTGAAAACACATGAGAGGATCCACACTGGAGAAAAACCTTACAAGTGTTCACACTGCGACAAGAGATTCAGTCACTCATCATCTCTGAAAACACATGAGATGATCCACACTGGAGAAAAACCTTACAAGTGTTCACACTGTGACGAGAGATTCAGTCACTTATTATCTCTGAAAACACATGAGAGGATCCACACTGGAGAGAAGCCGTTCACATGTGATCAATGCGGCAAAACATTTCTTAGGTCATCAAGCCTGAAGACACACCTGAGAGTTCATACGAAGGAGAAGCCGCATTCATGTTCTGTGTGTGGAAAGAGTTTTTCACTGCTGCAACATTTACATAGACATCAGAAAACTCACACTGGTGTGAGAGAGTACATGTGCTTTGAGTGTGAGAAGACTTTTACTACAGCAAACAGTTTAATACAGCACCAGAGGATCCACACTGGAGAAAAACCTTACAAGTGTTCACACTGTGACAAGAGATTCAGTCGATCATCAGATCTGAAAACGCATGAGAGGATCCACACTGGAGAGAAACCTTACAAGTGTTCACACTGTGACAAGAGATTCAGTGTGTCATCATCTCTGAAAACACATGAGATGATCCACACTGGAGAGAAACCTTACAAGTGTCCACACTGTGACAAGAGATTCAGTCGACCATCATTTCTGAAAATGCACCAGAGAATTCACACTGGAGAGAAACCTTACAAGTGTTCACACTGTGACGAGAGATTCAGTCGATCATCATCTCTGAAAACACATGAGAGGATCCACACTGGAGAAAAACCTTACAAGTGTTCACACTGCGACAAGAGATTCAGTCACTCATCATCTCTGAAAACACATGAGATGACCCACACTGGAGAAAAACCTTACAAGTGTTCACACTGTGACAAGAGATTCAGTCACTTATCATCTCTGAAAACACATGAGATGATCCACACTGGAGAGAAACCGCACACGTGTGATCAGTGCGGGATGAGTTTCTCTATTAAAATGAACCTGAAGCGACACATGAAGATCCATACAGTGGAGAAACCACATAAGAACTACAAACTGGTTAAGAACTACAGGAAACTATGATCTCTGTAAATGCAAACAAAGGTTTCTGTAACAAATATTAAGTTCTGCTTTTCTGATGCATCAAATACTTGTCATGCAATAAAATGCAAATTAATTATTTAAAAATAATACAATGTGATTTTCTGGATTTTTGTTTTGGATTCCGTCTCTCACGGTTGAAGTGTACCTATGATAAAAATTACAGACCTCTACATGCTATGTAGGAAAGCCTGCAAAATCCCCACTGTATTTGCTTGAATGTAAACCGGAGATTGTGATCAATAAACCGCAGCTTTTTGTTGTTTTGACTGCATCTCCGTGTGTGCTTTATGGACGTGTATCGGAAGAGACTGCTCCGCTAACCTCAAAGGGCTAAATACATTTTTAAAGAAGATTAGCCTCAACAATTATTGAAGAAAACTCGCACTAGAGATCGATCGACGGGATCGAAAGGACTGTGCTATGAATTATCTTCTCAAGAAATCTTGGAAGCTGTGCTGTTCACAGCCAAATTGAATGGAGGCTATTTATGAATAAACAACGCATCAGCTAAATAAAACAGATTTTATTTATATTTAATTAATAAAAATGAGGTAACAATTTACAAGCAATATTATTAATTAAATTTAACAAATTAGAATTGAGTAATAATTAATCAAATTAATTAATTAAATGTTAACCATTTAAAATTTGTAAAAATTGCAAAATATATGTTATTGCCAACATTGAAGACACCTGATGTTAACAAGCAGAATCACTGAAGGAGAAAACCATAATTAACGTCACCATTATGGAGATGAGTGTGTGTTTTAGTTGGGCTCTTCGCCCTTAAATTATTAACTTTAAGTTTTGTTTGACTGCTGTACATGAGTTATAACAGCAGATGAACAAATATAAACATTGATCTGATGGTGTTGGTTGTGTTTCACAATTTCACAATCATTGACTTGAATCACTGATCTCATGTAGAGTCCAATTTGTGAGTTAGATTTATTTTATTAATTCTAGCTGCATAATATGATTAGCCTTTTCAATGGAATCCAAATGATCAAATCAATAATAATAAAAAATATAGCTGCAAGCAGCAATCACCGGGGCCAAGCGCAAGCAAGACGACAAGACATGCCAAAGTGGCTGGGAGTGTGAGACCCACTGCAGCAAGGAGCAATTAAAGACATTTGAAGATGAATTTTGGCAAAATGGTTGAAAAATCACATACAATAACTAAAAATATGATTATCACTTTCGACCAATAGGTGGCGCAGTTACGAAACTGATGTGATGTGGTCAGAGTGAAGTGACAATGACACTTACAAAGTTTGGTGTCAATATGTCAAGGCATTGCAGATATAAAGCCTGAATAGTCATTTTGGCATCATGCCTCAACTTTGCCACTGCGGTATACGAAAACGGTTTTGTCTATCGACACGAAATCCATAACTTTTACTCGGCACAGTCTGGAGATGACACGATCCGATTTTGGTGAAAATCGGACGTTCGGTCTAGGAGGAGTTCGAAAAAGTAGGTTTTAAAAGAAAATAAAGATGGCGGACAGGAACTTTGATTGACTATGGCAAAATTGGTATCTATGTTTTCAGCATAACCCAAGGAATCTATTGAGATCAATGTCATTACTATAGGCAAATTTATTCAAAAGTTATTAGCATTTTTGGAAATTTCATTATAACTTTTGACCAAAAGGTGGCGCTGTCTCATAAATTTTTGAGTACTTTTAGGGCGTTGTACTGATGACCCATACTGAGTTTCGTAACGATACGTTCATGCGTTCATAAAATACAGCATTTTAGCACATAATTCAAAATGGCCGACAGCCAAAATGGCCGATATGGGAAAATTGGATATCAGTCAACTCAGCACGATGCCCTGAATCTAACGAGACCACTTTTGTGATTTTTGGACAAACCGTTCAGAAGTTATAAGCAAAAATATAAATTCTTCATATCTCCGGACCAGTAGGTGGCGCTGCGCCGAAACGCAGCATGTAGCCTCAGGTCATGCTTGTGATGACATGTACCAAATTTGGTCTGAATCCGATAAAGCGTTGTGGAGATACGGCCTTACGTCTGTTTTTGCAAGCGCTACGTAAAATTTATTTGCGCGGTATTCGAGAACGGTAATTCGAATCAACTTGAATTCCATAACTTTTTGTCGTCATGGTCTGGAGTTGATCTGGTTCAATTTTCGTGAAATTCGGAGCAACGGCCTAGGAGGAGTTCGAAAAAGTAGGTTTTTTGGAAAATTCAAAATGGCGGGAAAACTATTATGACGGAAAATGACGTCATAGGGTGCAATCGAATCGTCGTGAGCTCAGGAATCAGAGGAAAAAAGAATTTTGATTCTAGCCCTTACAGTTCAAAAGTTATCAGCAAAGACATGAGTGAAACTTTGGACTGTTGGTGGCGCTAGAGGGAATGAGTTGGAGACACCAAAATTGGTGTATTTAATGTTGGGACTGTCCTCTATCAGAATGTCAAATAAAATCAACTTTCCCGCAAGCGGTTCATAGGGCTGCCATAGACTTCAATGGCGGAAGAAGAAGGAAGAATAATAATAATAGGAACGGGAACAGAAACAATAGGTGCCTCCGCACTTTCAGTGCTTGGCCCCTAAATATTCATGTGTTGTTTTTTTTGGCGCACACAGACATCAAGATTTAGCATATGAATCTCAGCAATGGTGACAACCTCTGATCATAAGCTCATTATTTATTCATGCAGCAATGCATGATGGGAGCCATGAATGAGTTTTAATTGGTGCAACCCAGAATGCACTGCAACATGCTTTATAAAT
This sequence comes from Phoxinus phoxinus, assembly GCF_949152265.1. NCBI lineage: Eukaryota > Metazoa > Chordata > Actinopteri > Cypriniformes > Leuciscidae > Phoxinus > Phoxinus phoxinus. Next base: position 3,931,228 of record NC_136876.1, read on the forward strand.
GTCACCATTGTTGAGATTCACAGGCTGATTCACGATGTCTGTGTTTTTTTGTTGTTGTTTTTTTTGAACAAGATAAACTTTTTAGAAATTATTTGGATTACATTGTAAAAGTTAAAAATATTACGGTGTAAAATGCCAGTATTTCTATAGTTCATAAAGTTAACTTAACTCATAAACTGGACTCCATTTGAGTTCAGTGATTCAGGTCAAACGATTGTGAAATAATGATTATGTTAAAACACAACCAACACCATCAGATCCATAATGGTGACTTTAATTATGGTTTAATTAAAAGAGATGAGCACTGATACTAAAGCGTGTTCAGAAAGCTCGTAATGCAAAATGTTGATGAGTCTCGATTTCTGTTGAGACATTCAGATGGTAGAGTCAGAATTTGGCGTAAACAGAATGAGAACATGGATCCATCATGCCTTGTTACCACTGTGCAGGCTGGTGGTGGTGGTGTAATGGTGTGGGGGATGTTTTCTTGGCACACTTTAGGCCCCTTAGTGCCAATTGGGCATCGTTTAAATGCCACGGCTTACCTGAGCATTGTTTCTGACCATGTCCATCCCTTTATGACCACCATATACCCATCCTCTGATGGCTACTTCCAGCAGGATAATGCACCATGTCACAAAGCTCGAATCATTTCAAATTGGTTTCTTGAACATGACAATGAGTTCACTGTACTAAAATGGCCCCCACAGTCACCAGATCTCAACCCAATAGAGCATCTTTGGGATGTGGTGAGCTGGAAGCTTCGTGCTCTGGATGTGCATCCCACAAATCTCCATCAACTGCAAGATGCTATCCTATCAATATGGGCCAACATTTCTAAAGAATGCTTTCAGCACCTTGTTGAATAAGCCACGTAGAATTAAGGCAGTTCTGAAGGCGAAAGGGGATCAAACACAGTATTAGTATAGTGTTCCTAATAATCCTTTAGGTGAGTAGAAAAAAGAACAACAAAGTCAGCCAATAGCAGTGGAATCAAAAGACAGCATTTCAAATATTTCTAGTGTGTCTGTAAAGTCTACATCATCTAAGGCAGGGATGGGCAAGTCTGGTCCTGGAGGGCCACTGTCCTGCAGAGTTTAGCTTCAGCCCTGATTAAAACTCACCTGCCTGTATCTATCTAGTAATCCTAAAAACATTGATTGCCTTGTTCAGATGTGTTTAATTAGGGTTGGAGCTAAACTCTGCAGGACAGTGGCCCTCCAGGACCGAAGTTGCCCATCCCTGATCTAAGGCCTCTTCTGCAGCTAAAATAGCTGCCACTGAAAATGCTGCTTTAGAAGCATGTGCCAAACTCTGCCTGATATACAAGCGTTGCAGATGGAATAAGCCATTATAAAATCAAAGATTGAAAGAGCAGAGCTGCAAACACAAATGGCAGCAGCAGATGCAAAGATCAAAGTTAATCAAACTCATTACAGGGTGAATGAAGACTCTCTCGCCCCCCCCGACTGCCTCTTAGGAAGAATATCCCGCTTGCAAGTTCGGTGTATCCTACCCGCGTCCTTCAGTCTCGCACAGTCTCAGACATCGCGAGAAGCAGGATCAGTTTACGGCAAACATCCCCAGCACAGAGGCAGGCTAGCGGTTTTTTCAAACGTGTGTAATGGCAGAGCCGGTGAAGAAGCAAAGAAAAGGAAAAGAGCTTCAGACCGTGTGAAGGCTCGCACACGGATTAATATTGGTCACGCTTTTTCAGAATGGCGAGAGCTGAAAGACAGAGAAGGCTCCAAGTCAGATGCAGACCTCGCATTCTTGCTTTTGCGCTTGTAAGTAACACTTTGATATTTTATTGTTGTGCATGTTTGTACTTTCATTGCGTTCGTTATTATCTGTAAATGTGTTGTTTACTGTATTTCCAGATAAGGTTGATGAAGTATCTTTGGTAATTCTATGAATGTCTGTTATGGGGTAAGTTAGCTAGGTGGATAGCGGAGTTCGTGTGTTTGATAGCAAGCATGGGTATGTTTTTTTAGGTAGTCACAGTTCTTACACTCTTTTCTTTTTTGTGTGGCCACGCGTCATAGTGTTTTGTTGGTAAAAAGACTTGTATTCCAATATTTTCTGCGATCATTGCAGTTCTCAGCGCGCTAAGTGGCTAGCGGAGATTTTGTCTTGATCTAACGTTAGCTAGATGGATGCTGCCCTTCTATGTGGCTAAATTAGCTTGCATGTTGCATCCAGGTGTTACTTTGCTTTTATTTGGCGCAGGTGTAGCTTTTTTTGCAGTGCGCTACATAGTGTAGAAGTCGATGGCTCACCGATCACATTCTGTATTGATCCATAATATGCTACAAATCCTCGTCAACCACAATGAAGTCCAGACTCAAAATATTTTCCATGACCGTCTTGTTTGTAAATATAGAAGTTACATGGGCTGACCGAGTTACTGTTAGTGACACCCCAACCCCCTCCCGCCCTCCAAACAACACACACACACACACACACACACACACACACACACACACATGTTTTCCCCTCACTCCTTCCCTTGGCCACCCCGCACCCACAACTACATTCTAGGGATTTCACTCTGCCCAGCCGCCAACAGTGTAGTCAATAGACAAATGTACCCTAATTTCAAAGCATTCCACAACAATTTCCTATACGCATGCAATTTCACAATGTACTGTTAGAAATTTACCAAACCTGCTTTCTTATTTTTTCTAGTTACAAGCGCTGGCAGTTTACATCCACACCAAGCAAGACCCACTCCAGACCACCGAAACCACCTGTTTCCAGTTTCACAGAAGACTCAGATCGAGACAAGTATGTTTTCTTCCTCATGCCTTTATTTATCCTGCCTGTCATTTTGTAGTTCCAGTTACTTATGCACTTTTTTACGTTTCAGGGATGTTCCTCCAAATCTTCCTGAGCTTGGTGTGCAGCAGTTGTCTAGAGAGGGAGAAGTTGGCGATTTGGAAATGAGGTGAAATTCACTGACATATGATAGTATGGTGTATTGTTTTCACAGAGGGTTTCTTGATCTGCTTTTTTTGTGGCTGTTGGCTTATGTTTTGGATTATCTATTTTTCTGCTCGCAGCATGCACTCTATGAGCATCGAAGAACAGCACCACGAGTCATCAGATGAAGAGGGGGCTAATGATTTTAGGAAGACCATGTAAGTGCTGTCCATTAGTCTTTCATTTACTTCCATTGACCTCTTTCCTTTATCTGAAATATCTGTATGTATTGTCTGAACAGCATTGAGTTTGATGAATTTGGGGCTAACCCAAGTCTCTTGGGTTTGGAGGAAGGAGACAGTTCGGATGAGGATTTTGTCCCTTCTCTTCATTTACGGTATGTTTGCATTTTATTTATGAATTTTGGGTGGAAGTTGAGCTACATTTATCAGTCGTAAAGCGCAGCGTCTTTCTTTCTAAACTGTACAACAACATTATCTTTAGAATATGAACTCATGTAATTCTTCATGTAAAGTATTTTGTTTAAAGATTATCAATATGCATATTCAACTCTTCAGAATGGTTGGAGACAAGGCAAATGACCTGACTGAAATCAGTGTGGATGAGGCTGTATTAGACATTGACATGCCCGACCCTCCCGCTCCCGAATCAGAGGCCACCACACATCCTCGCAGAGTACTCTCTGAGGATGATCTGGTCTGTAAAACTGCCAACATAACATACAACGACAATCTGCTTGATCTCGCCATGCACTTGAGACTACCAGTGCAACAATGCACCTTTGTAGACAGTGTGCTTGGCGTAGGATGTTCTGGTGCACAGCCTTTTCAAGTTGCCATGAGAACACGGGGGACAGGAGTAGTTTTAGAATGGGTAAGGTGTGAAGATTGTCAAAAAAGTAAATTATGTTGTCTTGAACTGGCTTTTCTATACAGTGCTGTTATTGTTTGTTACCTTTGTATGTTTGTTTGCATTGTTTCTCACATAACATTGCCATTTCTTTACATTAGTTATGCCCCTTCGGACACTCCGTATGGAAATGGAATTCGCAGCCAACCTTGAAGTTCGGCATGCAGGGCGGTGACTTTATGCTGTCTGCCAATATTCTTCTGTCCGGGAACAACTATAGAAAAGTAGCCCTACTCTTCAAGTTTATGTCAATGGGGATGGTTACCGAATCTACATTCTTCAGAATTCAGGATGCTTACTGCATAGAGCCGGTGCAGGAGTTTTGGGATAAAACTAGAGCAGAAGTCCTAGACCGTTTACGGCAGAAGGACCGATTTGTATGTATGTACTGTTGTACTGCTTTATCATTATCTTCTAATATCTTTGGGTTTATGTTGATGATGCTAAACTGAAATAGCATCATGGCTGCTCCGAGACTGTCAAACTGTTCTTTTAGCATAACATTTGGCCTTGTAGAGGGTGCAACCCTCAAGGTTAACAATCCAAAAGTACGTCAAGGCAAAATGTCCACTGTCTCAAACAACCTCCCTTTGTGAATTGCATAATCTGAATTAGATTTTTCCTGTAGTTTGAGATTGGGATGTGTAAATTGTCTGCTGCTCTCTCCTGAGTATGATGGATAGATCATAGCATCTTTCCTCATTGACTGTTATTCTGGCGGCCTCTGTACTAATGTACACAAGTTATATGCAGTTGTGCTTTTGCCTCAGGTCATTGTGCACAGTTCTGCACATACACAACAATTGAACAAGACTCCCGAGATGTGGTCCACATTGTTTCCGTTGATAAACGCGAAACAAATAAAAACTCAGTCATCATGGAGAAGGAGTGCTTTGTTCGCACAATGGATGAGCTCCTTCAAGAGCTTTCTATAAAGGAAGTGGTCACAGATGCCCACCCACAAATCACCGCATTACTGAGTAAGGAGAACTTTTGGTTATGGTGAAGTCATAAAGCCTATAGACCGTCCCAAGTTCAAGTTTGATCACTGTTCCCACAGGGTTTCATTTTTACCATACAATATGTAAAAAGTAAAAAGAAATAAAAAACGTAACTATCATTTTTGTTTACATTGTTTTCATGGTCTTTATTTGTTATAGATCCGGAGCGTGGCAAATACAAAGCGTGGGGTATTCAGCACTCATTGGATATCTGGCATGCAGCCAAGAGCCTAAGCAAGAGGCTTCGACGGGTATGCATCAGTACATTTACAGACATGTGACCAGTTTCTATATGTTGTCTTGGTGTTGTGGAAAGAAGCTAGCTATTGTGTACCTTGATCAGGCTGGGACCGTGAAAAGTCAGAGTGGTATTCAGCCATGGATCAAGGACATAGTCAACCACTTTTGGTACTGCAGTAAGCATGCAGACACCGAGGAGCAGTTCAAGGTATGGTTGAAGGAAAAAAAATTGTGTTGATTAGGACAGTTTAGTTGATATGCTAGCAGAGCAGGTTTGTGGCTCCATGCACTGTATAACTTTTTTCATTTATGCAGATGATCTGGGTTGGTGTACTTCACCATGTCTGCAATGAGCACTCCTGGGCAACCAGTTGCTGTGAACATGAGCCACTGGACGAAGACAGCCAGAACAAGCCTTGGATCATACAAGGTAATTTCAATCAATACTGGTGCAGAATTCAACACTGTATGTGAATGCATATGTTTTACTGAGTGTGTTATGACTATAGGTTCAGCTGCTCACAAGGCACTTACTGCTGTTGTCCTTGAGAAAAGATGGCTGACCCTGGTGAATAAATTCCTAAACTTTAGGTAAATATCTGTAAGACATGGTTGTGTTCACCCAAGTTATTTTTGAATTTCCAGTATTCCTCACACAAGTGTTTGTCATGTTTCAAATGCAGCATAGTTTACCTTATTTCAATGTAATCTGTAATGAGGATTTCATTTCTTATTTAAAAATATAAGACAAAACAACACATGTATTACCACGAGTGTTGTTGTAATTATCTGTCTCTCCCACCCACACAGGACCACATCTGATTTGGAGTCATTCCAAAATCACATTTTGATGTATGCAGCAAAGCGCATGGCCTACTCTCCGTTTGTATACAAGACTCGGACATTACTGGCAGCTATTGATTATAATAAACACAATCAACGCCGCCCTGCACGCAACCGAGATGGACATAAAATGTAGGTATTTTTGTGACATGTTTTTCTTTTTTTTATCTGGTAGAATGACTAACGACAAACACAAATTGTTCTTGCTCTCTAGTTACAGACGGAAGTACAACAAGAAATCAAAGAGCTGGAGCGTTTATACGATGAAGGAGAAGAAGCAGTACACGTACATTCCAGAGATCCAGAGGGCCATTCTTGCCAGGAGACTGCGAAGTGGGTCTGGCCTTCCCCGCAAACAGACGCTAAGACCTGATGACCCAAGGCGTCTGGGTGTGCTTGCTCCAGAACAGCCATCTCCCACATCAGAACTAGTGGCGATTCATGTCACGCGAGGGGACAGTGGTCCCAGAGAATTAGAGGACCATTGAACAGTTTTCATATGGCAATCCACACAAAGATGTAAAATATTAGTAATAATTATGCTAGGCGGCTCACCTTGAAGCCGGTGTACTGCCCTCTGGGGTCAGGGAAAGTGTCCCTTATGCGACAAACACAGCAGCTGGGTATTACTACTCGGTTGCCCACACCCAGGCGGCCATGCTGCCACAACACGAACTGCCTGTAAGCTGTATGTCTGAACTGTCGCTGTTCCATCCCAGGTTCAGCATTATCAACCAGTGCAAATATGTCATTCCAGGCTGCCCTGGCCAGTCGCAACACACCCTCGTCTAAAATATAAAAGTCCATGTAGGCCATCTTGCTTATGCATTGCTGTGGATGTTGCCGGCAGCATTTCCTCTCCCGGTCTGTGTTCATCTCCCGGCAGTTTCCACAGACACACCAGTGGAGTCTGTCAGGGTCAGGGTCAGGACGCAGGGGCACCTCCAGAAATGACAGAATGTCGAACATCACCCCCGGGGACCTGGTTATCACTCTCTCTAAGACTACGTCCTTCTGTGAGGTGTCTAGTGAATTAAGTGTATCCTAAAACACAAAAAAATCTGTATAATTACACAGGTCTTTGAACAAAATAAAAAGGCATCTCTGGTCTTGATACACTATTTTGACAAACCTTCATTTCATTGATGCGTCTTTCCTGAAGATCCTGCAGTCTCCTCTCTTCTTCAGCATCCAGTCTAGCACCCCTCCCCCTAGAACCCCTGGGGGTTCTCTGTCTGACCAGCCTTGAAGTTGTAGGCCTAGCTGGCCTACCACCAATGGCCTGAGCAGTGTACTCAGACGAGGCTGAGGTTGATGTTGATTCCTGCAATATCACAAAACAGTTGACAATATTACACTTACTTTACAGATATGAGTTGAATTACGATGGCCTACACTTTTATTGTCATGGTAAAGGATGATAGAAGCAAGATGCAAGTAACTCAGAATTTTAATGTAATTGAAGCACAAATAATCTTCAACACACAAACAACAGTCCAGCACACACAGCAACTGGCAACGCAGGGACTAGATGGTCAGTGCAGAAGAAGTGATGAAAAGTCCGGTTGAAGAAGTGATCCAGGTGATTTCGTGAGCGGTGAAACGAGGAACAGGCAGGAACACGAAACAGGACACCAACGAGCAACACAGGATCTCAGACACGGACATCAAACAACGATCTGACAATGAGAGGAGATAAGCAGTGAGTATATAAAAGGATCGCAAATGAGTTGCAGCTGTGTGATGGTGATGAGACGATGATGATCAGCTGGGGCGCTGATAACTGAGCGCGGGTGGAAACGCCCACTCGCGCACACTCACACACATGTAAACAACAGTAACACGAGACAAGAAGGAAACAATGAGTTTACGAACCGTGACAGTACCCCTCCTCCTAGGAACGCCTCCTGGCGTCCCCAGACTCCCTTACCTGTCGATTGTAATCATCAATAAGGGAGTGATCCAGAATGTCTCGGGCAGGTACCCAACTTCTCTCCTCCGGACCGTAACCTTCCCAGTCCACCAAGTACTGGAATCCGCGTCCCCTCCGTCTCGAGTCCAGAATACGATTTACCGAATATGATGGTTCCCCATCTACGAGACGCGGCGGTGGAGGAACCGGGGCTGGCGGATTAATACGGGAATAAAACACTGGCTTGACTTTGGAAACATGAAACACGGGATGAACTCTCCTGTACGCTGGAGGAAGGTTAAGGCGGACTGCCACCGGACTAACGATCTTGGTGACAGAGAACGGGCCAATAAATTTGGGAGCAAGCTTATTCGAGACGGACCGGAGAGGAATGTTCTTTGTTGAAAGCCACACTTTGGAACCGACGACGTATACGGGAGGTCTAGACCGGTGGCGATCGGCTTTGACCTTGGTGCGCGCCCCCACGTGGAGTAGAGTCTCACGGGCTCTAGTCCATGTGCGGTGACACCTCTGGACAAAAGCGTGGGCGGAGGGAACCGCGACTTCGGATTCCAGACTAGGAAAAATTGGTGGCTGGTAACCTACACTACACTCAAACGGAGACAGGCCCGTAGATGACACTGGTAATGTATTGTGGGCGTACTCCACCATAGATAATTGTTGACTCCATGAAGTAGGATTCTTAGAGACCAGACATCGTAACGTTCTCTCTAAATCTTGGTTGGCTCTCTCAGTCTGGCCATTGCTCTGGGGATGGAACCCGGAGGACAGACTGACCGTCGCCCCCAATAATCTACAGAATTCTTGCCAAAATTTGGACACAAACTGGGGTCCCCTGTCGGAAACCACGTCTGTCGGGAGGCCATGTAAGCGAAAGACGTGGTCAACGACAGCCAACGCTGTCTCCTTGGCTGAGGGTAATTTGGGCAAGGGAATGAAATGAGCCGCCTTCGAGAACCGGTCCACCACGGTCAAAACTACCGTGTTACCCTGAGAGGGTGGGAGGGCGGTAATAAAATCTAGCGAAATGTGGGACCAGGGTCTCGAAGGGACTGGCAGCGGTTGAAGGAGCCCATCAGGAGGTCGATTGGAAGTCTTACCAGTGGCGCAAGCTGAGCAAGCCAATACAAAATCGTGAACATCATGAGCCATAAGTGGCCACCAGAATCGTTGTTTAACCAAAAACTTGGTGCGACTAACCCCTGGATGACAAGCCACGTTGGAACAATGCCCCCACTGAATAACGTCGGACCTTACTGACTCCGGTACAAATAAGCGGTTTGGTGGACAACCGGCCGGGGGCGTTACCCCTTGTAAGGCTCTCTTGACCTTCGATTCGACCTCCCATACGAGTGTTGAGACAAATAGACTCTCAGGTAAAATGCACTCGGGAGTAGACGGGCGTTCGGAACGGTCAAAAATACGCGATAAAGAGTCGGGTTTGACATTTTTGGAACCCGGGCGGTACGAGAGAACAAAATCAAAACGTCCGAAAAAAAGTGCCCACCGCGCCTGCCTGGAGTTCAGTCTTTTAGCAGTCTTAATGTATTCCAGATTCTTGTGGTCGGTCCAGACGATAAAAGGTACCCCTGACCCTTCTAACCAGTGACGCCATTCCTCCAACGCTAGTTTGACTGCCAACAATTCTCTATTACCAATGTCATAATTGCGTTCTGCAGGGGACAAACGATGAGACAAAAACGCGCATGGGTGCATTCTGTCGTCTGTGGGAGAACGCTGGGAAATCACTGCACCTACCCCCACCTCTGACGCATCGACCTCCACCACGAACTGACGTGATGGATCAGGGGTAGTGAGGATGGGAGCCGAAACAAAGCGACTCTTCAGTTTGGTGAACGCAGCTTCCGCTGCGTCTGACCACCTGAACGTCGTTCTGGGGGAGGTCAAGGCAGTCAGAGGTGAGGCTAGTCGGCTAAAGTTGCGAATAAAACGCCTGTAGAAATTGGCGAACCCCAGAAACCGCTGTAGGGCCTTACGGGAATCTGGACTTGGCCATTCTACCACAGCCTTAATCTTCTCAGGATCCATGCGTATTCCCTCAACCGACACAATGTGACCTAGAAAAGGAACAGACTGTGCATGAAAATCGCATTTCTCCGCCTTGACAAAAAGCCCATTCTCTAGCAACCTTTGAAGCACTCGTCGGACGTGCTGCACATGTTCCTGGAGAGATGTTGAAAAAATCAATATGTCATCCAGGTAGACATATATGAACTGATCGACCATATCTCGCAGCACGTCATTGACGAGCGCCTGGAAGACTGCAGGACTATTGGACAAGCCGAACGGCATAACCAAATATTCAAAATGCCCTCTGGGGGTGTTAAAAGCCGTCTTCCATTCATCCCCCTCCCTGATGCGGACCAAATGATAAGCATTGCGTAAATCCAATTTTGTGAAGATAGACGCTCCCTGCAACCTCTCGAAGGCTGAAGACATCAACGGCAAAGGATAAGTATTCTTTACCGTGATGCTATTCAGCCCTCGGTAATCAATGCAAGGTCGCAGAGACCCGTCCTTCTTCCCCACAAAAAAGAACCCCGCCCCCGCTGGAGAAGAGGAAGGACGAATGAACCCCGTTGCTAGAGAATCAGAAATGTATTTCTCCATGGCCCCCCTCTCTGGAACAGAGAGCGAGTATAACTTGCCCTTCGGCGGAGTCTTACCTGGCATTAACTCTATTGCACAGTCATAGGGACGGTGCGGAGGTAGAGACGCAGCCCGAGACTTACTGAACACTTCCTTCAGGTCCAGGTACTCCGTGGGCACGTTAGATAAATTCACTGCCTCCTCCTGAAACACAGAAACAGAAACAGACGAACAGGCAGACACCAGACAAGACTCATGACATTTAGTGCTCCATTCCAATACTGTCCGCTGTTGCCAATCGATTCTGGGGTTGTGTTTGATGAGCCAAGGGTGTCCTAAAACGATGGGAGCCAGGGGGGAGTCCAGGATGTAAAATGATAATGTTTCCGTGTGATTGCCAGAAGTGATGAGCGTGACTGGTCCAGTGTCGTGTGAAATGTGAGGTAGGTCTTGACCATTGAGTGCATGAACCTCAATCTGGTGGGTGAGTGGTCGGAGTGGAATCTGTAACTTGAGTGCTAGTGAGTGGTCCATGAAGTTACCTTCGGCTCCCGAGTCCACCAGTGCTTGACAGTCGTGCTCGTGAATAGACCATCGTAGTCTTACCGGGAGGAGAGTTGATGTAGATGAGGTCTTTTCGGCAGAGATCCCGCCCGACAGTAGCCTCATACTTACCGTCGGGCTTGCCCTTTTACCGGGCAGAGGGAGGCAAAATGACCCGCGGCTCCACAATACAGGCAAAGTCCCTGGGATCTCCGCCTCTCCTTCTCCTCCCGGGAAAGCCGAGCTCGCCCCACCTGCATGGGCTCGGGATCGTAGAGGTGACCGACCGCATCCCCGCCGCTGGGCCGCTGGCTCTCTGTTAACCCCGGATGGCGACTGGGTGGAATGCGCCGCTCCATCCGGGATAGACGTGCGTCCACTCTAAGAGCCAGCTCCACGAGTCCGTTGAAATCCTCCGGGAGGTCCAGGGCGTAGATCTCACGTTGAATGCGGTCGGCCAGCCCATGCAGGAACATGTCCCACTGCGCTTCGTCGTTCCATTGGCACTCTACCGCCAGGGTTCTAAACTCGATGGAGTATTCCGATACCGATCGTTCGCCTTGCTTTAACTCAGCCAGAACGCGGGCCGCCTCTCTACCGGTGTTGGCCCGATCGAACACCCTCCTCATCTCGACGGAGAGTGCCTGGAACGACTCGCAGCATGGATCGGCGTTCTCCCACACCGCCGTCCCCCATAGCGCTGCCCTCCCAGTCAGCAGGGTGAGGACAAATGCCACTCGTGCAGCCTCCGTGGCAAAAGTGCGGGGTTGTAGAGCAAAATGCATCGAACAACGGGTCAGAAAGGCTCTACAAAAGTTACGCTCACCTCCATAAACCTCCGGGACCGGCAGACGGGGTTCTGACTGGGAGGCGCGATCTGGTGGTGTGGGAGGGGTGGCTGGTGTGGGAGGCGCAGCGGGACCTCGCAACAGTTGTACTTGCTGGGTGAGCTCGGACACCTGCGTTACCAGTGCCTGAACCGCCCTCGCTGTGTCATTGAGGTTCTTCTCCTGTTGGTCCATCCGATGAATGCTGCTCCCCACAAATTCCTCCAGTGAAGATGGAGCTCTTGCTGCTTCCATGTTAGGGTCAGATCGTTCTGTCATGGTAAAGGATGATAGAAGCAAGATGCAAGTAACTCAGAATTTTAATGTAATTGAAGCACAAATAATCTTCAACACACAAACAACAGTCCAGCACACACAGCAACTGGCAACGCAGGGACTAGATGGTCAGTGCAGAAGAAGTGATGAAAAGTCCGGTTGAAGAAGTGATCCAGGTGATTTCGTGAGCGGTGAAACGAGGAACAGGCAGGAACACGAAACAGGACACCAACGAGCAACACAGGATCTCAGACACGGACATCAAACAACGATCTGACAATGAGAGGAGATAAGCAGTGAGTATATAAAAGGATCGCAAATGAGTTGCAGCTGTGTGATGGTGATGAGACGATGATGATCAGCTGGGGCGCTGATAACTGAGCGCGGGTGGAAACGCCCACTCGCGCACACTCACACACATGTAAACAACAGTAACACGAGACAAGAAGGAAACAATGAGTTTACGAACCGTGACATTTATTTTATGTCTAAGTCAACACGTCTGATAATAAGCAATACAAATTTGCCACATATCATGATCGAGCTAGAAAAAAAAAACGTTCTGATGTTTTCTTAGACAAGCAAAGGTACACCATTATTCTACTAGATGAACTTATAGACCTTGCTAATATAACTTTAGACAAATATTAGCCTCCGATATATATATATATATCGTACATACGATATGAACGAGGCGAACTAATGGTTTCGTGTTTTTTTTTTTTTTTTTGGAAGTGTGCATGAGCATTATATATATATATATATATATATATATATATATATATATATATATATATATATATGACCAGCATATATATACATATATATATATATATATAATGCTCATGCACACTTCCAAAAAAAAAAAAAAAAAAAGAAACCATTAGTTCGCCTCGTTCATATCGTTCATTCCCGGTAAAAATACTAGTATGCATGACAACAACACAATAAATAAAAAAAACTCGCCAATCAGTTGGAAAGAAAATATTGCTTTACTTGCCTCGGTAGACATAACTGGTTTTGAAATAGCCGGTTCCTCTGCTCAGCCGGGTTGACAGCTGATCAGCTGGGTTGCTCGTGGCGAGGGGGGAGGGACAACAGTTCATTTTTACGACAGTGTGTTTGAAAGCATTTACTGCCAGACACTAGGGGGAGCACCGTAGAGAAAAAAACACTCAAAGTTGCCTTGTGTCCCTTTAATGGTTCAAAGGCAAAAGGAAATTACTGAACTTCTGATTATGCAGCAAAATCTTTCTCTGTTGCCTAAGAGAGAAGTACCTGTTTTTGATGGAGATCCACTGTCCTATCAGTCTTTCTTTCATGATTTTAAATATCTGATTGAAGACAAGACTAGCAGCAGTCAGGATAGACTCTACTTTCTTGAACAGTTCACTGCTGGCCAAGCCAGAGATCTTGTTCGTAGCACATGGAAGCTTCCAGAGGATATACTGAAGCTCAGCAACTTTTAAAGAAACATTTCGGCAATGAAATGATTGCAAATGCTTACATAGAAAAGGCATTGAATTGGAAAGCCATCAAAGCTGATGATGGAAAATCTCTTCATGGGCTCTATACCTTAGGGCAGGGGTGCCCAATCCTGCTCCTGGCGATCGACTGTCCTGCACAGTTCATATCCAACCCTAATCAAACACACCTGCCTTTAATTTTCAAGTGATCCTGCCGTGCTCTGAAGACCTTAAGTGGTTGCTTCAGGTGTGTTTGATTAGGGTTGGAGATGAACTGTGCAGGACAGTCGATTGCCAGGAGCAGGATTGGGCACCCCTGCCTTAGGGAATGTTGCAATGTAATGCAAGATCTAGAATACAGGTGCTGGTCATATAATTAGAATATCATGAAAAAGTTGATTTAATTCAGTAATTCCATTCAAAATGTGAAAATTGTATTATATTCATTCATTCATTACACACAGACTATGATACATTTCAAATGTTTATTTCTTTTAATTTTGATGATTTTAAAGGCCGTGTTGCAGGGTTAATTTTTCAACGAATTTGTGCAATTTGCTTGTTGGTAATGAACATTTAAACTGTTATCCATTGTATTTTATGTTGTTGGGTATCACAAAACGAAATATAATACGAAAAAGTAGGTACTATCTTACAGCGGCAAAGATTCTCCTTTCCGCCACAATGCATTGCATGACGTCACCTTGGGGAGAGAGTTTACCAAAGCCCGCCTTGAGAGCGTTGAGAGTGACTAGAGAGACGAGTAGTAGACGAGAGTATTCAGATTATAGAACATGATTATTGGCTATACAACACATCTCTAGTCACCTATAACTGTCTAAGTTGGTTCATAAGACTTCGTGAAAAAAGTAAACAAACAATTAACATACTTGTGCGTGCTGGCTTGAAGGGGACCATGATCCTGCCTGAAATGTGTGTATGCTATCTTCAGCACCAACGGATTCAGGCAGCATGCCTCCTGGATGCTGAGTGAGGCACGTCACATCTGGTCGCGGGGTGAGCTCCTTGACCAGCGACCAAAACGCACTCACTTCCCTACAGCACAAGCTTTCCAACGCAGTTTCCATGGGACGGCACCGCCCGCACAAACACCGCGACAGACACGCGGCGGCTACGTTTGCAACAACATTTTCATCGGAGGAAGAGAAACGCTTAGAAACGCCCAAATAGGTAGCACGATGCCTTCTATTTCTAGATGACAAAGACAAAGTTTACCAGTACTATGACAAAGGTTACCGGTACTTATCTGAACTAACGTCATGATCACTGCCACTATAAAGAAAACGTTGATTTTTCACTTGGTGCTATTCAATGACAGTAAAAAAAAATATGTGTCGTTATCTCATTGCTGCGTTGCTAAATAGCAACTCACCAGGACACTTCACAAACTCTCCACTCATTCTCCTCGGATCATGCATTTCATTGGCTTTGACGGCCATCAGGCTACCTTTCCTCCACTTCTCCCCAACGTGACGTCATCACCGAATTGCGTAAAAAAAAAAAACTTTAATACCAAAAACGTAAAAAAATGGTATTTAAGACCATTTTTGAGACATTTTAAAAATGATATACATATCTTGAGTGATTTATGTACCCATTAATAGACAGTGGTGGTTAACCTGCAACATGGCCTTTAACTGACAACTAATGAAAATCCCAAATTCAGTATCTCAGAAAATTAGAATATTACTTAAGACCAATACAAAAAAAAAAAGGATTTTTTAGAAATGCTGGCCGACTGAAAAGTATGAGTATGTACAGCACTCAATACTTAGTTTGGTCTCCTTTTGCCTGAATTACTGCAGTAATGCGGCGTGGCCTGGAGTCGATCGGTCTGTGGCACTGCTCATGTGTTAGGAGAGCCCAGGTTTCTCTGATAGTGGCCTTCAGCTCTTCTGCATTGTTGGGTCTGGCGTATCGCATCTTCCTCTTCACAATACCCCATAGATTTTCTATAGGGTTAAGGTCAGGCGAGTTTGCTGGCCAATTAAGAACAGGGATACCATGGTCCTTAAACCATCAGGTACTGGTAGCTTTGGCACTATGTGCAGGAACAGTCACAGTCACTGACTGTGGAAACTTTACACTGGACTTCAAGCAACGTGGATTGTGTGCCTCTCTATTCTTCCTCCGGACTCTGGGACCTTGGTTTCCAAATGATATGCAAAATTTGCTCTCATCAGAAAAGAGGACTTTGGTCCACTGTGCTTTATTAAATCAACGCAGCCATCAACCAGGACATTTTCAGAGCACTTCATGCTTCCATCATTTTCCAGCAGGATTTGCACCTGCCCACACTGCCAAAAGAACCAAAACCTGGTTCAATGACCATGGTATTACTGTGTAAGTACTGTGTGATTTCATGTAATATTCTAATTTTCTGGGATTTTCATTTTGTGGGTTTCATAAGCTGTAAGCCATAATCATCAAAATTATAACAAATAAAGGCTTGAAATATCTGACTTTGCATGTAATGAGTCTATATAATATATTAATTTCACCTGTTAAGGCGAGACACGGCAGGCAAAAACATCGTTTTTTTTTCACTGGTCAATTTTGAGATTTTGGGCGATTTGTCTTCAATAACAACATCTTTCAGGTGAAAAAAAGTCCAAAATGCACATTTAGGTCTTTATTCTACTACACTTTGTCTATTTGCGTCTGTAGATTTCTCAGAAATTCATCAAAAGTTGGCGTTCTTAATCAACGCGATCTCTGTGTTCTTCCTTTAATCACGCACACGAAAAGATCTCTCTCTTCTGTACAATGCTGTCGGATCCAAATATGGTCATTTCCTTTTAATCAGCAACCAATCGTGAAAGTATAATGGGCATTTAACCCTAAAAGCGAAATCTCATTGGCTGATGTCAATTTCTGACAACGTGATTCGTTCAGATGCATCACGTGATGCGCTTTGACATTCAGATGTGTGTTTTTGACTGTTTTTCTGCTCAGTTAAAGGCCATAAATGCTGTGTTTATAAGTTTTGATGTGATTTAGGTGGTTTGTATTGTTGTTGCTAATGATTTGATAAGATATTGTGTCAGTAAATAGTTGTTTCCACTAAAAAAAGTATGATTTTTTACATTACAAATCTTTAAATGCCTTTTTCTCAAAAAGAGTTTTTTGTCATTCTCCAGTAGAAACATCTCAGCCTATGTAGCATCTATGTACACCAAATTTTCCAGTTATACACTTAGCAGTATTCTGAAGATATGTTCAGAGGGATTTGTTAATAAATCATTCCTGGCCTGATTTATGTGACATTTTAATAATAAAAATATGGCGAAAATCGATTTTTTTAAGGCTATGGACAGTATATTTTGATTTCCTAGGTAATGAAAGCATATATCCTGAAATCCCTCTGAACATCTTCTTTCATCTTGTGTGTAATCAAAATGAAAAAAGAATTTTGCACCTGGCTTTATCATATGTTCAGATCTATCTACCGAAAATATATGCAAAATTGCCTAATTTGCATATTTAAACATACAAATTTCAAAAACTTGTAATACATTTTTTTTATGAACTTGTGTAAGTAAACAACTGAGGAAGTTTCATGGTGATATCTATTATTTTAAAATTGTACCCTATTCACCTGTAGTGTCTCGCCTTAAGTTGAATCCTTGAAATAAATAAACTTTTTGATGATATTCTAATTTTATGACCAGCATCTGTACATGGATGAACTGGACTTTGTATCAAACTTGAAATTGATTGTATCCAAACTCCCATACAAGCTCCGCAAAGGTGGCGGACAGTAACTTTTGAGTCATTCCAAAGAATGAATACTCATATTAGATTTCTAAATCTTGTAGAATTTCTGGAAATTCAGTCTGAGATTTTACGCCATCCAGTCTTCGGAGATATCAAAGATCCTACTCCTGCTAAAGGTACAGTTGTAAAATTCAGAGCAACCAGCCTGAGGATACCTACAAGGGGCAGCAGCTTCGTTACTACAGTGAAACAAGCCGATGACCAAACTAGCAGAGAGGCATCTAAAGTGTAGCTGCAAGCAGGCACCCATGTTGCTGTTTTGACCTCATGTAGTTTTTGCCAAGGTAACCATGCACTAACTGACTGCAAAATACACACACACACACACACACACATAAATCTACATTTGAGAGAAACTACTTGTGGATTGATTGGAATAAATCAATGCGTGGGAATTGAAGCTGTCATGAACTCTTCTTGCTTACAAACCTTCTGATCGAGGTTGAGGATTAGATGTTGACAAACCAGTACATCTATGCACATACATCTTTACCATTGTCAATGGAAATTCAAAAAAGCAGATTTTGCAAACCCGAACTTCACAGAACCAAAAGAAACGCCAGTCAATAGTGCACTATTATCAGCTGATCGTGCAACAGGGGCCAGTTGGGAATGTGCACTAGAAATCGTGCCAGTCCAAGTTAAAGTTGCTAAAGGCAATAAGATCATCAAAACTTACGTCTTTCTTGATCCAGGCAGTTTGGTGACGTTCTGCACTGAGAATCTCATGAATCAGCTGAATGCCAAAGAACTGAAATTCTTCTGAGAACAAGCTATGAGCTCACAGGACTGCGCACATTTTATACCCATTTCAAGGTCTTCAGTTGCTCTTCCTGGTAGTTTTCCACAGACCAAGAACCCATTACTGCTAGCTTTGATTTATCGCTAGCTGATCCTTTAGCCCCCTGAATATTTAGTCTTCAGCTGACATTTACCTTTTCTCCTCATAATCCTTTTCAGGAAAGTCATGATTATATTGGCTGATAAGCAGATCTTAAATATTTCAATTCCAAACAAGATTTCAATGGCAGCGTTGATTCTTTTCAGTTCAATTTAATTCAAATTAGGCCATTTTTCATGATCATGGTGAGTGAGTAGGTTCTCTTTTGACACAGGGATCTTGGGTTGAGTGTATACTTTAGGCTATTTGGGTCTCACTCACTTCACAGTGTAATTTCTGTGTGGTAAGAATAAATACTTTTATAAAAGACAATTTGACTCGGAGTGTCTCTTACGCAGTGATGATGATTAAAGACAAAGTTTTTGCCACAACAGGCTTGCTAAGTCTGGACTTTCTGATGGCCTTCAGTGTTATTGACTCGACCACACTTATTGCTCTAAGTTTCAAATTGATTCAAATCTAAATTAAAAACTTGGCACAATATTTTAAAGTGGGGAATATGTTTATCAGACACCTAAAGCATTACAAATATATAACAGTTTGAAAAAGACATTTGTCATTACATAATGTACAGTTAAGAGTCATGTAATTATGTAAAGATTATGTAAATGTTCTTTTTTGCTTTTTTGGAAATCCAGGGAGGCAAACAATATAGCCAGAAAAGACATACATGTGAGAATATTTCAGTTGGGGATCATCAACGTTTGTTTATTAGACATCTTACAGCCTAAAAATACAAAAGTTAGAAAACATATATTAATAGGGTCCATAGGGGAGGAGTTCAAGTGATCCAATGTCACCATTTTTTTTAATTGTTTGGTGTTTATTTGAGTTTTTATGCACTATACATCATCTAATCATGACAATCCTCATATCTATCAATGCAAAGATGAAGATAAAATGGGGTGGATTGTGTCTAGGATGTATTGTTCAGATTCTATGTAGATTTCAAGTTTTAATTTTTCACAGCCAAAAATCAAGCACGGACAAAAAAGATGATACAAAAAATCACATATGGGGCAATAATTTGTGTGGGGAACATCAAAATTCATTTTCTAGACACCTTAGGGATTACAAAAAAAATAATCTTGCAAATCTGCCAAACCAGCGTCCACTGCATCCCTGAAATCTGTTTAACGATTAAGTGAACTTTCCACAGACTGTTTAACATCCTGTTCATTAGACTGTACTTTTGAACTAAGGGCCAATAAATCCACCTTTAGTTAATCAATTTCTGTGTGCATTGTTTGTACAACATTAACCTTCAATCCACAGCTTTCATCATCGTCATCGTCATGATCACTTTTTTCGTCATCATCAGAAATATACATGGAACTTAGCATAGATGTTATTTCAGGAGCTGGATTGCGTCTAGTGACAAATGTGCCCGCTGTGAAATCTGCTGCTTGGGTCTTATCAGACTTAGATCTTAAATACATCATTATCCGTCAGAGATGCTCACAAGTCTCTGAGCTAGAGTCCAAGTCAAGTTAAAGTCTTTGACCTTGAGTCCAAGTCAAGTCTCAAGTCTCTGAGCTCGAGTCCAAGTCAAGTCTCTGAGCTAGAGTCCAAGTCAAGTCTCTGAGCTCGAGTCCAAGTCAAGTCTCTGAGCTCGAGTCCAAGTCAAGTCTCTGAGCTAGAGTCCAAGTCAAGTCTCAAGTCTCTGAGCTAGAGTCCAAGTCAAGTCTCTGAGCTCGAGTCCAAGTCAAGTCTCTGAGCTCGAGTCCAAGATAAGTCTCTGAGCTAGAGTCCAAGTCAAGTCTCAAGTCTCTGAGCTTGAGTCCAAGTCAAGTCTCTGAGCTCGAGTCCAAGTCAAGTCTCTGAGCTAGAGTCCAAGTCAAGTCTCAAGTCTCTGAGCTAGAGTCCAAGTCAAGTCTCTGAGCTAGAGTCCAAGTCAAGTTCAAGTCTCTGAGCTAGAGTCCAAGTCAAGTCTCAAGTCTCTTTATTATAATAAGTCTCTGGTTATAATAAGTGTTGCATCACGTACAGCGGCCCATCCAGGCTGCTTAGAACACTGATTAGCTATATATAGGAATTCAAAGCATGTAATACGTTATTATAACTCCTTTATCTATTAGCATACAGTATCAGCTTTGATTTTGGTAAATAATGAAACAAAACTCACTTTTGCACTCTCTCACACGCACACACACACACACACACACACGCGTGGTTTACTGGCTGCGCCGCCGCTCACACGCTCTGTGCGTAAACCCTCATTTACACTGCATACGTGTGCGGCGCATCATGGCTCCGACATGGTTTTATTCCGTCCTCCATGCGGTGACAACTCACACCAGGAGCATTTCAGAAGCGAAGCGACTGGATGCGCGAGACCGACGTGTTTTTTCTTGATTTTTGGGTTTCTACCTTACAGTCAATGCTTTCTACCAAGGATATATTGGTATGCAATACAATTGGGAGTCTGCAAAGGGTGTTCATTTTGAAATTGACAGGGTTTTCTTACGTTTATTTTGTATTTCCAGTGCGACTTGGACGTGCGTCCGTCAAAAATAGACTAGGCGCCTATATTTAGCGATGCGGCACGGAGAGCCGCTTCTGGGAAGCTTCTGAAGCACGCCGCGTCGCGGCCGGTGTAAACACAAGCATTGACTAGAATGGGCGCGATAGCCGTGTCGCTCCGGTAGCCGTGTTGCAGCCGTAATGCGCCGAAGACGTGTGCAGTGTAAACGAAGCGGCGCGTTTCAGAAGCTTCCCAGAAAGGGCTCTCCGCGCCGCTTCGCTAAATATAGGCGCCTAGTCTATTTTTGACGGACGCACGTCCAAGTCGCACTGGAAATACAAAATAAACGTAAGAAAACCCTGTCAATTTCAAAATGAACACCCTTTGCAGACTCCCAATTGTATTGCATACCAATATATCCTTGGTAGAAAGCATAGACTGTAAGGTAGAAACCCTAAAATCAAGAAAAAAACACGTCGGACAGGCAAATCACGTGGTCTCGCGCTTCGCTTCTGAAATGCTCCTGGTGTGAGTTGGCACTGCTTGGAGGACGGAATAAAACCTTGTCGGAGTCGTAATGTGCCGCAGACGTGTGCAGTGAAAATGAGGGGTAAGCACTGGGTGCTGAGTGGGCACCAAAAAATAGCCTAATGAAAAATCAAAAATTATATTGTAATAATTCTATTAAATAGTGCGATATTATTTCAATATAGAAATACATGAAGTTACGGGAGTCTCCCGCATATTGATAGGCTCACTGAAGTCCGCAAATTAGTTAAAATCTCCAGGAATCTAGAGCGAGCGCGCCCGCGAGACAGAGACTGTAATAACAGCGAGCTCATCAGACGTTTCCTAAAAATAAACATTGTTCACGAGTCCCGTAGCTCGAGTCTGTGTCGAGTCTGAAGTCACTGTGTTTGCGACTTAAGTTGCACTCGAGTCCGAGTCTTAAACTCCAGTCCCAATCTCTGTTATCCGTGTCGTCAGTATTGACAGTTGGAGTAATCTTTTCCACATTTACTTAAGTCTCTTCCTCCATGTGTATGGATATGTAAGACTGGAAAAACCAGTGGAGATACCACTCCTCAAGTAGACATTGCTGCAAATTAACATTTGAACTCCCCCCTCATGCAGTCTCACCTAATCTACATTTCATTCTCTCTCATACACATCTAAAACTCACACAAGAATATAAATAGGGTTTAATGTGAATGATTATCATTGAGTATTATGTTTAGTATCATTTGAAATTTCTCAGAGTGAGTTCAAGCGCATAGCGAGTTCACGCGCATAGGTTTAGTTACCGTTGATCACGCGCGTGAACTCGACAGTCGACTACTTTGGACTTCGACCGAAAACAGGATGTAAATACAGGTATTTGCGCTGGCTGAAATAACATCATTTTTATTCATATCTTTCAAATCTACTGCAGTCAGATTCACCGTGTTCACACTGAAGGAATCACTCAACATGGCTGGGCACTTGTAATGACACATCAAGGATGATAAGAGAAACAAAAGCAGGTTTAAAATTTGCCCCATTCAAGTCAATAGGGTGCAAATTAAAAAAATAGGATAATAGGATTTTTGTCGTTGTTCTCTGTATTGACAGCACTCCAAATTTACTAAAAATTTAGCTCAATGTTAAAATTGACCGGAGTTCTCCTTTAAAGGGGTCATGACATGTTTTTTTAAATTTTATTATTATGTTCCCTTAGGTGCAAATATAGTATTACTATAGTTTTTTTTACAAAAAACTTTTAAAATGTAGTGATTTATGACCTTTTCCCACCCTGTTTCTCATCCTCTGATTCAAACAGTCTGTTTTGGGGGTGTTTCCCCTTTAAGAGTTCAGTGTTAACGCCCACTGTTATGATTGGCTAACGTCAGTGCCAATGCATCAAATATTAACGCCCCCAGCCAGAACCTGTGCGGATTCAGCGTATTTAAAAAGTAGTTTAAAGTTTTAAACACATTACTTACAGTTTGCGTCGTCGTTGTTGAGCCCAGAATAGTCGGCACGGACTTATCTTTGAGCAACAGTTTTCTGGCAAAGCCAGCATCATATTGGGATTTGTTCTCAAAACAGTCATCCTTCAGATGTATAGAACAAACGCTTAAACTAACACTGCCGTGACTGGGACGTCCGCAAAAAATAAAGTGCATCCATTTTCCCCTGACGACTGGATCTTTCAGCAGCGTATTCAAAGATGTTGTTTGTCCACAGCCAGGAACAGCACATCTGCGGCATCGTAATTTCCCTGTACACAGACCCACTCGCTGTCCGTCGACTGAACACTTGTGAGGCGCCCGGCGTGCGGGCGCGACAACAATACGAAATGAGCGTAGTTGTCTTGCGCTTAAAGCGTAGTTGTCTCGTGCTGGAGGCGGTCTATATGCAAACGCTGGTACGTCACTTCGTACCGTGACGTCACTTCGTACCGTGACGTCACTTCTTACCATGGATCCAGAACGAGCTGTATTTAGAGCTTGATTAAATAAATGATTCGTTTATAATGGGGAGGACGTCTTAAGCTATGAAACTTGCAGGACGTTTTAATGGTACAAAGACCTCTTATATACTAAAAGATCAAGGCAAATTTGGTTTCTCATGTCATGACCCCTTTAAGGCTGATGCCGGGCTAATAGCCTCGGGCCAGTAGCACCGGGCCTGCGTTTCCACTGTCGGGCCAGAAGCTCCACAGCGCTTCACTAAAACACGCCCGTAACACGCCTCTCTGGGACAACGTCACACTAACCCATCATTTCACCAACAAATGCAAGTTTTATCAGAAAACTAATCAGAAAGAAATCACTGGAAACCGCGTGCATCGCAAAACAAACATGATAAAAGCGTTTTTGTTGTTTACTTGAATATTTAAAACCCAAGCATGTTTTACCACAAGTTTACAATAAAAACCGTTTTTGCACATTAGTCACACAGAAATAAATTACCGTTTGGTCTATTTCCCAAAAGAAAGAGGACACACTTAGCTACTTCTTC
Source organism: Phoxinus phoxinus (assembly GCF_949152265.1). NCBI lineage: Eukaryota > Metazoa > Chordata > Actinopteri > Cypriniformes > Leuciscidae > Phoxinus > Phoxinus phoxinus. The sequence goes on from NC_136876.1 coordinate 3,954,985, forward strand.
AGTCGGGTCTGTTTCTGTTTATTTGGTATTTACATCACATTTAGAAAGAATGATCATTTCTACAAATACATGCCACCAAAAATACGAGCTGAGGAGCTTTAGCACTCTCTCCCAGTAGGCCACAGATATCTCCAGTCAGAGAAACAGAGGAAGCTGATTTTATTTTATTTTATGATAGTCCGGCATAACGAGATGAGACAAAGGCTACTGACAGATAAAACAAAAACATGATTGTGATGGCCTTCATGATTGGTCTGATTTCAAGCGTTCACTGTTTTTTTACTATGCGTATATTGAAGCGTTTACTATGGTAATGGTTAGCGCGCATAGTCTTTTGCATCGCGTATTTATACTACATTAAATATTTCTACCTTATACAGAATTCACATCGGAATTCCGCCTCTGCTTGTAGCCACTCCTCTAGCCCAAGCTGGCCCGCTTTGGACCAAGGTATTCGACGGGCCGCTGGCCTCGAGTAAGCCCGATCAAGCCCCGGAAGTGGCAGTGGAAACGCAACTGGCCCTGGCACGCATTAGCACGGCCCGGCCCGACAGTGGAAACACGGCTATTGATGCTTTTCTATCTTAAATAACGTGGCGTTTCCATAACACGTTGTTTCCCATAACAGAGAAGTAAAGCGCTGTTGCTCTGGCTTTTTCCAAGGCTCATTAAAATTGTGGCTTGACTTGATACACAGTCTAGTGGTCTAATTCTAAAATAATCAAAATTTAAAAAATTGCTGTAGCAATTGTATGGGCCTTATGCGTATTCCTATTTGAGCCAATGCAGATGGATGAGGAATGAGCAAAGTTATTTCAGAGCAAGATCACCCCGAGTGTAAAGCCAAACGTGATTGGTTGTAGCGAGAACGTGCTGCGATTGGCCAGCTCAATGTGGCCGTTATCTGATTGGCTTGAGTATGCGGTGGGTGGAGTCCACTTATTTGTTGATTTCTCTGCACGTGGACGCTAGAAGTGTTTCAAAATCCACAAATGCGTGCAGCTTTTTACAAATGCACAGGTTCACAAATAAATGCCAGGCAGAGTTGTGTTTGTAAAATAATAAAACATTATTAAATATTTTTTTATCTGCAAATCTCATTTAATTTATTTGTGAATTTCATAATTTTTTGTGAAACTCTTTACATTTATTTGTGGATCTTAATCTATTTATTTGTGAATTAGATTTGTGTGTGTGTGTGTGTGTGTGTGTGTGTGAGAGAGAAACTCTTTACATTCATTTGCAGGTCTTAATCTATTTATTTGTGAATTTGATAAATTTTTTACTTTTTAAACTTTAAAAAAGTTCCTTTCACCTTTAGTAACTGGAGTCACTTCAGTTCTAAAATAATAATAATGGAAGGCTACTAGTAAAGCTGAATCTGCGTGGCCCTGATTGGCTGCAGCCTGGGTGTCCCGTGCGCGCGTGCGTTGGAGGCCGATGACGTCACCGCTCGCTCACGCCGACTCTTCAGCGTCGAGTCTTCTGAGGCGAGGAGAGCAGTTCACGGTATTTCTCATATTTACACACCCATCAAACACACTTTATACAGTTTGATTAAGCGACAGACTCTTTTCTGTGTTGTTTTCATCGATCACAGCGATACTCGAGCGTCTTTTCTGGCGTCTTCTCACTGAAATAAACATGTAGTGCAGCAGCAGCGAGCATGAGGAGAACATGTTGAGTTCATTCAGACCTGAGCGAGTGTGTGTTCGTTTGTGTGATTGTCTCGATGTTTGGACTGAAAACTGTTCCTGAATGTCAAGTCAAGAGGTAAAGTTTGAGATCTGTGAGGGGGATTGATGGGAAACGATCTCAAGTGTTACACTGATATAAGTTAGGCTATTTACATTGAGCCTATATGAGCAACGTGAGACATTTAAATCAACTCTTAAATGTTAATATTAATAAATTAATAACGTTTTACTCTTGGAACAATATTGCTTTGTGATGCTATTTATTTTTAAACTTTTTATGATCGTTATCAGTTTCAGCGCACATAAAATGTAATATTTTAATGATTTAAGTACTTTGTGATTGTCATAAAATCTAGCTATATTTAGATTCAAATGTACATATAATGCTGCTGTGATTATTTATCTGTTGTGGTTTATGAAGATAAATATCATATTAGTGATTGATGTTTTATCAATGTCATATTTTTTCTTTCAGTAGAGCAGTTTTACAGGCTTTTGTCATGTATCCTGACTCAAATAATGTGTTTCTAACAGCAAACACTCAGAATAAAGTGAGATGATCTGCTGATGATCCTGAATGGCTTGTTGAATGAGTGTTGATAGTCTGACGCTCATCAATATTAACAGATCTGCTGAAAACACTCTTTATTTCATGACAATAGTTCCTGTTTTCACCTCATTTATTATACTGATGTCTCCAGATCTCCTGTAAATTGTCACTTAAAGCTCATTTCATTGGTGTCAGCAGACTGAGGGGATTTGTTGTCTACTGTATACGTTTATTTCTGTGTGTTTTCTTACTACTACTGTGTGTTGGCTACTATGTAGCCTACGTTTATGTTTTTAACTGTTTTTCTTACCATTATTTATATTTGGAAGAATTTAAATTATTTATTATTTTCTATATTTCTAGACACCTGTATTTTAATGAAGAAGCAGAATAAAGTTATGATTAGCAATAAAAATAATGAATTAATTGGCATCACTGTGTACGATGAATAGCTAGACAGAGATAAATGCTTAGAAGTGTAATTTATTATAAAAACAAACTCAGTGATTTATATTTTTGATTTTGGCAGATCAGCTCCTCCCACACTGGAATTCATCATCAGTGAAGCTCCTCCCACTGCAATCACATCATCAGTGAAGCTCCTCCCACAGCAATTCTCCAATAAATGCTGTAAATTCCCGTCAGCTACAAGTGGAGACGAGCATGAAAGCATCAGGAAGAGCTGAAATCTGCAGAGACTGAGTTTATTAAAGAGGACAGTGAGAACACGAGTGATCCAGAACCCTGCAGAATGAAACACACTGAAGATCCTGAAGAACAAAGAGGTTGGTGTTTATTCTTCATTCATTCATGATGCTGAACAACATTCATGTTAGAAACATTCAAGCACTTCATCACATTTAGATAAACAGTTCAACTAATGGTACAGAATGTTCTGGGTTTTTCTTCAACAAATGGTCAGTAAAAGGGAGATTTGAGACATTTTTACATTGATTGTTAACATCAGATCAAGCTAAATACTATTTAACATTTATTTTATATCTGGTTTCCAATTTGCAACAGCATTACCAGAATTGTAGTCATTTTCAACATAATTTTTATTTTTTTTAGGAACAATCAGTAAACACCAAGTTACTGATAAAGTTGTTTTTGTCAAATATCATACAAGTTATTCATAGTTATAGAGATTCTTCTTACAGTAACTTTGGTAACAGGGTCGATGCATGTAGTCAATGCTACATGTAACCCGCAGCTACCCGTCTTATGGCGTAATAACTTGGGTACATGTGATCTATTTGTGTCTCGGACCAGATTACAGAAGGTAGGTTCGACTCACTGGAGTATAGGACATTTATAACAGAAACTAAAGAAAGAAAGCAACTCAGACTCAAATGTAAATGTTAATTACTAAGAAATTAAATATCTTGTTATTACGGAAAAAAATTAATTGAATCTTTTGACAAATAAAATGATATAAATAAACAAATAAACAGCAATAATAAACAGTAGTTCAGTTCACAATTGACACCTCAGTTCAATTTGGACATTTAGATTTCAAAAATCAAGATTTAAAACCAGATTTCACAATTCAAAAAACAGTGTCCAGATTAACAAAAGAAAAACAACTTCGGGAATCAGATTCAATGTTCAGCTGTCACTGAATATTTTTAGTTCAGTTCCGGTTCAATAGGAAAAATCCAACGATTGATCCAGGGCTCTACAGTGCGAGTGTTTCACTCGCATTTGCGCCTAAAAATAGTTATGTGCGAACTTGAAAAATAATTTACGAGCACAGTGTGCGATAGGGCTGAACGATATTCGATTTTAACATCGACATCGCGATGTGCGAGTGAGCGATAGTCACATCGCCAGAACATGCGATGTGAAGGGTAGTAGCACAGTACAGTAGCACCAGCGGGAGATATTAAATGCGCTTCATGAGGCACGCGCGCGGTCTCTTGCTCTCTCTGCCGTGCACACGCTGCGCGGTTTGGAGCAGTCTCTGTCTCGCGGGCGCGCTCGCTCTAGATTCCGGAGATTTTAACTAATTCGCGGGCATCAGCCGCTATCAATATGCGGGAGACTCCCGGAACTTCCGGGAGACTTGGGATGTCTGTATTTCTATACTGAAATAATATCGGCATTAGAATTAGGCTATTTTTTTGGTGCCCCCTCAGCTCTTGATGGGAGCGGCGACGCTGACAGGCGGTATGGTGTAGCTAAAGCTGCTGTTTAAATGTGTTCGGCTTTTCTGTTTACAGAAACATGTTCTCTAATCTGTTTAGAAGATTTAATACAAAATATATTAAAGTTTTATATAATTTTGTTTATTTCATATGATTATGATGACCAACATCAACAGTTTTACTTTGGCACTTTGGCTAAGAAAAGTTGACTTAAAAGAATGTGAACCCAAAATGCTTAAGTTGTTTTATAAAAAATATATTTATTTTAAGTTATATTGTTGTAAACCAATCAGGGGGTTGGTGTAAAGCTGCTGTTTTATTTAAAAATGTGTTCTGCTTTTGTGTTTACAGAAATGTTCTAATTTTGGAATAAAATATTAAGTGACCTTTTTTGTCACTTGTAATGAAGCTTGCTTATTAGTGAAATTATTAATATCATGGAATGGTAATTATTGTCTTTAGCCTGGAGTTATGGCTCTCAATATCGCAATATATATCGTTGGGGAAAAAAATATCGCAATGTAATTTTTTCCCAATATCGTGCATCCCTAGTGTGCGAGTGACGGGCTGTTCTCAATACACTGAACAACAGCGTGATGAATGAGCCAATGAGCCAATCACTGAAATAGTGTGGGAATGTGCGGGAACTGCTGGATTTTAAGTGAGAGAGTCAAGTGAGGTAACAACTGGAAAGAAAATATTGGTACAATAGTTAAAAATGACTCCAAGCGTTCCAGACGGCCAACATATAAAAGCAACTGGACAACTGATATCCTTTGCATCTGATATACCAATTTTGCACACACAGTATATGCATGAAATTTGTTCATTTTAAACGAATTAAAAAAAAAAAACTTTTTTGTACTGTGCTCCTAAATTTCTTTGTGTGCTCCTAAATTTTTTCATTTAGGAGCACATGTACTCCTTGGGAAAAAAGTTAGCGTAGAGCCCTGGATCCAGGGAAAATCCAGAAGAGCAAAAAAAAAAACAATACAGCACAGTTCAGGGTGAGTATATTTTGTCCTACCAGTTCAGCAAAACAATAGATGTTTTAATTTCCCAGGTACGCTCAAGTAGATGGTTGGCTCGCCATGTCCAAACCACAGACAGAACATCCACAGCAGGGACAGATCAGGACTCAATAGGCAACGATCTCGATGAATTCAGAAACAGAAGAAAAACGAGAGAAAACAAAAAAAACCTGGCCTTGCAGAAACAAAGCCAAAAATAATCATTATTCAGCAGTTCAATAAACTTTAGATTAAATAAATTGTCTGGTTTATCACTCAATTTCCTATGCACTTAACATACATGCTAATCAACCACATGTTCACTTTTAGTACATTGAAACCTATGTACACAGCTAGCAAAGCTAGCGGCCCATGTAACATGTCTTCATAAATAACATAACTACTTAAACAAATATACATAAAATATGAACCGTTAAACATTATTTACACAGTTATCATGAAACCGTCTTTAGATGCATGTCTGTCACATTACATTTCAAATGATAACTTTCCATATTTCAAAACCACTTGATATATATATAGCCCACAATTGCAAAAATGGTACTCACGAAGGAAAAAGTAAGTGAAAGAGAAAAATAAAATAGTTTTCTTTTGGTTTGGCCTCAATCTAGATGGTTTCAGTCTTCTTTTAATGTGCGTTTCTAACTTTTCCCATTCGTCTCGATCTCTTCTTCTGTCGGCTTCCACTACATTTAAAGTGTGACTTGTAAGGATAATTTTCACTAAAATAATCTATTTTTAAAATTATTTCGATTGTCTTTCAGGAGTTATGAACACGATGCACTGTCTTGCGTCAATCTGCGTCTTTTTCTCATTAGTCACAGTCTCTGCTGCTCTCGTTTTGGTTTCTTCGCGCTGTAAAAATGAACTCACTTCCCGGAGGCGGGACTAACCTCCGACCTCATCCAATCAAATCTTTCTTTGGCCAATTTCTTTTTCTAGATTTACTTTTGTAAAATCATATAAAACTTAAATTTCTTATCTGTGTTCTTTTGTTATTAATACTAAACAGATATTAATAGTCAAGTCAAGAATATTTGTATAGCGCTTTTCACAATACAGATTGTATCAAAGCAGCTTCACAGTATTAAATTAAAATAATAATATTATTACATGTTTGGTAATGCTAATCAATAGTATTATTCATTGATTAATTAAATTGAATATCCCCAATAATAAAAATAAAATAATTATAATTACTTTTAATTTAGTCAGTGACCTGGGTTACATACAGTTTTTGTAAAATGGACTGAGATTATTTTCTTGTCTTCCCATCATGCATCAGAAAGAGCCCAGATGATGTCACTTCCTGAGTGTCACAGTTTTAAGAAATGCTCTGTTTTTGAAAAGAGGAAAATCATGCCAGGAGTAACAGTGGAGTAACAGTGTTGAGTGAAACATGTAGGACTAACATGTTCATTTAAAACTAGTTAAAGCCACAGCCACTCACTTCGCTCTACACTTTGAGCATGTGAAGTTTTCTACAGACACTGCAATGATCGTGAAATGACGTCACATTCTGTGGCAGCTTTTTCACAAACATAAATTGAACGTACAATAATAATAAAAATAAACAATGCCACTTGAATGCTAAATGCTTGTTATTTCTCACAGGGTTGTTCACTTGAGCTTGTGTTTCTGGTGTCCCACTTTCACATGCGCATGAATGGAAGTCTATGAAGGAAAAGTCTAGTGTGAACCGCCATTAATAATAAAAACGTTTTTAGTAAAATAAAAATCAATCTCAAAGTTGGTGTCAAAACATGGCAGTATTGTATATTTTAATTTTAATATGTTAGATAATTGTCATTGATCAAATATATTTAATAGTTCTTGCGAAAGAAACATGGGATCTGTGCCTATAATGTTTTAAAAATAATAATTGGAAGATAAATTTCCCTCATTCATGGAAAGTTTCAAGGACATATAATCAAATTATAAAAAGGCATGAAATTATCATAATTTATTATAACAGTTGTCTACTTTCTACCATTGCATCAGGGCTCACTTTCATTTCTCTCTTTGAAGATAATTATTTTGATGTACTAAAAATTAAATGTAAAACATTTTCTTTGATTTTAGACCTGATGGAAGTGAAGGAGGAGAGTGAAGAACTGAGAGAAGTGAAGGAGGAGAGTGAAGAACTGAGAGAAGTGAAGGAGGAGAGTGAAGAACTGAGAGAAGTGAAGGAGGAGAGTGAAGAACTGAGAGAAGTGGAGGAGGAGAGTGAAGAACTGAGAGAAGTGAAGGAGGAGAGTGAAGAACTGAGAGAAGTGAAGGAGGAGAGTGAAGAACTGAGAGAAGTGAAGGAGGAGAGTGAAGAACTGAGTAAAGTGGAGGAGGAGAGTGAAGAACTGAGAGAAGTGAAGGAGGAGAGTGAAGAACTGAGAGAAGTGAAGGAGGAGAGTGAAGAACTGAGTGAAGTGAAGGAGGAACATCATGTCCAACCTGGAGGAAAACCTTTGAGTCGCTCAAAGACTAAACGGACTAAAAATAAATTTCTAAAGAAAAGAAGAGCCAAGAAATCTTTCACCTGCACTCAGTGTGGAAACAGTTTCCCAGCCAAACAAAGTCTTGAGAAACACATGAGGATCCACACTGGAGAGAAGCCGTTCTCATGTGATCAGTGCGGGAAGAGTTTCAGTCAATCATCATCCTTTAATCTTCACATGAGGATCCACACTGGAGAGAAGCCGTTCACATGTGATCAGTGCGGGAAGAGTTTCAGTCAATCATCATCCTTTAATCTTCACATGAGAATCCACACTGGAGAGAAGCCGTTCACATGTGATCAGTGCGGGAAGAGTTTCAGTCAATCATCACACCTTAATCTTCACATGAGGATCCACACTGGAGAGAAGCCGTTCACATGTGATCAGTGCGGGAAGAGTTTCAGTCATTCATCAAACCTTAATGTTCACATGAAGATCCACTCCGGAGAGAAGCCGTTCACATGTGATCAATGCGGCAAAACATTTATTAGTTCATCAGTCCTGAAGAGACACCTGACAGTTCATACGGAGGAGAAGCCGCATTCATGTTCTGTGTGTGGAAAGAGTTTTTCACGGCTGAACACTTTACATAAACATCAGAAAACTCACACTGGTGTGAGAGAGTACATGTGCTTTGAGTGTGAGAAGACTTTTACTACAGCAAACAGTTTAAAACTGCACCAGAGAATTCACACTGGAGAGAAACCTTACAAGTGTTCACACTGTGACAAGAGATTCAGTGACTCATCATATCTGAAAACACATGAGAGGATCCACACTGGAGAGAAGCTGCACACGTGTGATCAGTGCGGGACGAGTTTCTCTATTAAAATGAACCTGAAGCTACACATGAAGATCCATACAGTGGAGAAACCACATAAGAACTATAACCTGTTCAAGAACTACAGGAAACTATGATCTCTGTAATTGCAAACAAAGGTTTCTTTAACAAATATTAAGTTCTGCTTTTCTGATGTATCAAATACTTGTCATGCAATAAAATGCAAATTAATTATTTAAAAATCATACAATGGGATTTTCTGGATTTTTGTTTTAGATTCCGTCTCTCACAGTTGAAGAGTACCTATGATACAAATGACAGACCTCTACATGCTATGTAAGTAGGAAAGCCTGCAAAATCCCCACTGTATTTGCTTGAATGTAAACCGGAGATTGTGATCAATAAACCGCAGGTTTTTGTTGTTTTGACTGCATCTCCGTGTGTGCTTCATGGACATGTGTATCGGGAAGTTTTAAAGAAGATTAGCCTCAACAATTATTGAAGAAAACTCGCACTAGAGATCGATCGACGAGATCGAAAGGACTGTACTATGAATTATCTTCTCAAGAAATCTTTGAAGCTGTGCTGTTCACAGCCAAATTGAATGGATTTATGAATAAACAACGCATCAGCTGTGAGTACGAGAGTGTAAACAAGCAGCACAACTGATCAATGAATCTTTAGCCGCGTTTCCACCGAAATTACCTTTTAAACTTTTTTTTTGCCCCAGACTGGTTGCCAGAAAGCACTCAATACTTAGTTGGGGCTCTAAAATTAGAATATTACTTAAGACCAATACAAAAAAAAAGGATTTTTAGAAATGCTGGCCAACTGAAAAGTATGAGTATGTACAGCACTCAATACTTAGTTGGGGCTCCTTTTGCCTGAATTACTGCAGCAATGCGGCGTGGCATGGAGTCGATCGGTCTGTGGCACTGCTCAGGTGTTAGGAGAGCCCAGGTTGCTCTGATAGTGGCCTTCAGCTCTTCTGCATTGTTGGGTCTGGCGTATCGCATCTTCCTCTTCACAATACCCCATAGATTTTCTATAGGGTTAAGGTCAGGCGAGTTTGCTGGCCAATTAAGAACAGGGGATACCATGGTCCTTAAACCATCAGGTACTGGTAGCTTTGGCACTGTGTGCAGGAACAGTCACAGTCACTGACTGTGGAAACTTTACACTGGACTTCAAGCAACGTGGATTGTGTGCCTCTCTATTCTTCCTCCGGACTCTGGGACCTTGGTTTCCAAATGAGATGCAAAATTTGCTCTCATCAGAAAAGAGAACTGTGGTCCACTGTGCTTTATTAAATCCAGAGTCAACGCAGCCGTCAACCAGGACATTTTCAGAGCACTTCATGCTTCCTTCATTTTCCAGCAGGATTTGCACCTGCCCACACTGCCCAAAGAACTAAAACCTGGTTCAATGACCATGGTATTACTGTGTAAGTACTGTGTGATTTCATGTAATATTCTAATTTTCTGGGATTTTCATTTCGTGGGTTTCATAAGCTGTAAGCCATAAACATCAAAATGATAACAAATAAAGGCTTGATATATCTCACTTTGCATGTAATGAATATAATATATTAGTTTCACCTGTTAAGTTGAATCCTTGAAATAAATCAACTTTTTGATGAAATTCTAATTTTATGACCAGCACCTGTACATGGTTGAACTGGACCTTGTATCAAACTTGAAATTGATTGTATCCAAACTCCCATACAAGCTCCGCAAAGGTGGCGGACAGTAACTTTTGAGTCATTCCAAAGAATGAATACTCATATTAGATTTCTAAATCTTGTAGAATTTCTGGAAATTCAGTCTGAGATTTTATGCCATCCAGTCTTCGGAGATATCAAATATCCTACTCCTGCTAAAGGTACAGTTGAAAAATTCAGAGCAACCAGCGTGAGGATACCTACAAGGGGCAGCAGCTTCGTTACTACAGTGAAACAAGCCGATGACCAAACTAGCAGAGAGGCATCTAAAGTGTAGCTGCAAGCAGGCACCCATGTTGCTGTTTTGACCTCATGTAGTTTTTGCCAAGGTAACCATGCACTAACTGACTGCAAAATACACACACACACATACATCTACATTTGAAAGAAACTACTTGTGGATTGATTGGAATAAATCAATGCGTGGGAATTAAAGCTGTCATGAACTCTTCTTGCTTACAAACCTTCTGATCGAGGTTGAGGATTAGATGTTGACAAACCAGTACATCTATGCACATACATCTTTACCATTGTCAATGGAAATTCAAAAAAGCAGATTTTGCAAACCCGAACTTCACAGAACCAAAAGAAACGCCAGTCAATAGTGGACTATTATCAGCTGATCGTGCAACAGGGGCCAGTTGGGAATGTGCACTAGAAATCATGCCAGTCCAAGTTAAAGTTGCTAAAGGCAATAAGATCATCAAAACTTACGTCTTTCTTGATCCAGGCAGTTTGGTGACGTTCTGCACTGAGAATCTCATGAATCAGCTGAATGCCAAAGAACTGAAATTCTTCTGAGAACAAGCTATGAGCTCACAGGACTGCGCACATTTTATACCCATTTCAAGGTCTTCAGTTGCTCTTCCTAGTAGTTTTCCACAGACCAAGAACCCATTACTGCTAGCTTTGATTTATCGCTAGCTGATCCTTAAGCCCCCTGAATATTTAGTCTTCAGCTGACATTTACCTTTTCTCCTCATAATCCTTTTCAGGAAAGTCATGATTATATTGCCTGATAAGCAGATCTTGAATATTTCAATTCCAAACAAGATTTCAATGTCAGCGTTGATTCTTTTCAGTTCGATTTCATTTCATTCAATTGCCAGCAGCCATATCACCCTGTAGCCCAAGACTGGTTTCCCACTGAAGCTAAGCGGGGCTGAGCCTGGTTAGTGCTTGGATGGGAGACCTCCTGAGAAAACCAGGTTGCTGCTGGAAGAGATGTTAGTGTGGCCAGCAGGGGGTGCTCACCCTGTGGTCTGTGTGGGTCCTAACGCCCCAGTGTAGTGACGGGGACACTATACTGACAAAAGAGCGCCGTCCTTCGGATGAGACGTTAAACCGAGGCCCTGACTCTCTGTGGTCACTAAAAATCCCAGGATGTCTTTCGAAAGAGTAGGGGTGTAACCCCGGCATCCTGGCCAAATTTGCCCAGTGGCCTCTGTCCATCATGGCCTCCTAATCATCCTCCTATATATACTAATTGGCTTCATCACTGTCTCCTCTCCACCAGTAAGCTGGTGTGTGGTGGGCGTTCTGGTGCAATATGGCTGCCGTCGCATCATCCAGGTGGATGCTGCACATTGGTGGTGGTTGAGGAGATTCCCCCTTCTATGTAAAGCGCTTTGGGTGTCCAGAAAAGCGCTATATAAATGTAATGAATTATTATTATTATTTATTTATTAAATAAGGCCATTTTTCAAGATCATGGTGAGTGAATAGGTTCTCTTTTGACACAGGGATCTTGGGTTGAGTGTATACTTTAGGCTATTTGGGTCTCACTCACTTCACAGGGTAATTTCTGTGTGGTAACGGGGAACTTCTTGCGAGAATAAATACTTTTATAAAAGACAATTTGACTCGGAGTGTCTCTTACGCAGTGATGATGATTAAAGACAAAGTTTTTGCCACAACAGGCTTGCTAAGTCTGGACTTTCTGATGGCCTTCAGTGTTATTGACTCGACCACACTTATTGCTCTAAGTTTCAAATTGATTCAAATCTAAATTAAAAACTTGGCACAATATTTTAAAGTGGGGAATATGTTTATCAGACACCTAAAGCATTACAAATATATAACAGTTTGAAAAAGACATTTGTCATTACATAATGTACAGAGTCATGTAATTATGTAAAGATTATGTAAATGTTCTTTTTTGCTTTTTTGGAAATCCAGGGAGGCAAACAATATAGCCAGAAAAGACATACATGTGAGAATATTTCAGTTGGGGATCATCAACGTTTGTTTATTAGACATCTTACAGCCTAAAAATACAAAAGTTAGAAAACATATATTAATAGGGTCCATAGGGGAGGAGTTCAAGTGATCCAATGTCACCATTTTTTTAAATTGTTTGCTGTTTATTTGAGTTTTTATGCACTATACATCATCTAATCATGACAATCCTCATATCTATCAATGCAAAGATGAAGATAAAATGGGGTGGATTGTGTCTAGGATGTATTGTTCAGATTCTATGTAGATTTAAAGTTTTCACAGCCGAAAATCAAGCACAGACAAAAAAGATGATACAAAAAATCACATATGGGGCAATAATTTGTGTGGGGAACATCAAAATTAATTTTCTAGACACCTTAGGGATTACAAAAAAAATAATTTTGCAAATCTGCCAAACCAGCGTCCACTGCATCCCTGAAATCTGTTTCACGATTAAGTGAACTTTCCACAGACTGTTTAACATCCTGTTCATTAGACTGTACTTTTGAACTAAGGGCCAATAAATCCACCTTTAGTTAATCAATTTCTGTGTGCATTGTTTGTACAACATTAACCTTCAATCCACAGCTTTCATCATCGTCATCATCACTTTTTTCGTCATCATCAGAAATATACATGGAACTTAGCATAGATGTTATTTCAGGAGCTGGATTGCGTCTAGTGACAAATGGGCCCGCTGTGAAATCTGCTGCTTGGGTCTTATCAGACTTGGACCTTAAATCAGGTACATCATTATCCGTCAGAGATGCTCACAAGTCTCTGAGCTAGAGTCCATGTCAAGTTCAAGTCTTTGACCTTGAGTCCAAGTCAAGTCTCTGAGCTCGAGTCCAGGTCAAGTCTCTAGTCTCTGAGTTTGAGTCCAAGTCAAGTCTCAAGTCTCTGAGCTAGAGTCCAAGTCAAGTTCAAGTCCAAGTCTCTGAGTTCGAGTCCAAGTCAAGTCTCAAGTCTCTGAGTTCGAGTCCAAGTCAAGTCTCAAGTCTCTGAGCTAGAGTCCAAGTCAAGTTCAAGTCCAAGTCTCTGAGCTAGAGTCCAAGTCAAGTCTCAAGTCTCTGAGCTAGAGTCCAAGTCAAGTTCAAGTCCAAGTCTCTGAGCTAGAGTCCAAGTCAAGTCTCAAGTCTCTGAGCTAGAGTCCAAGTCAAGTTCAAGTCTTTGACCTTGAGTCCAAGTCAAGTCTCAAGTCTCTGAGCTCGAGTCCAAGTCAAGTCTCAAGTCTCTGAGCTAGAGTCCAAGTCAAGTCTCAAGTCTCTGAGCTCGAGTCCAAGTCAAGTCTCAAGTCTCTGAACTAGAGTCCAAGTCAAGTCTCAAGTCTCTGAGCTAGAGTCCAAGTCAAGTTCAAGTCCAAGTCTCTGAGCTAGAGTCCAAGTCAAGTTCAAGTCCAAGTCTCTGAGCTAGAGTCCAAGTCAAGTCTCAAGTCTCTGAGCTCGAGTTCAAGTCAAGTCTCAAGTCTCTGAGCTAGAGTTCAAGTCAAGTTCAAGTCTTTGACCTTGAGTCCAAGTCAAGTCTCAAGTCTCTGAGCTCGAGTCCAAGTCAAGTCTCAAGTCTCTGAGCTAGAGTCCAAGTCAAGTCTCAAGTCTCTGAGCTCGAGTCCAAGTCAAGTCTCAAGTCTCTGAGCTAGAGTCCAAGTCAAGTCTCAAGTCTCTGAGCTAGAGTCCAAGTCAAGTTTCTGAGCTAGAGTCCAAGTCAAGTTCAAGTCCAAGTCTCTGAGCTAGAGTCCAAGTCAAGTCTCTGAGCTCGAGTCCAAGTCAAGTCTCAAGTCTCTGAGCTAGAGTCCAAGTCAAGTTCAAGTCTTTGACCTTGAGTCCAAGTCAAGTCTCAAGTCTCTGAGCTCGAGTCCAAGTCAAGTATCAAGTCTCTGAGCTAGAGTCCAAGTCAAGTCTCAAGTCTCTGAGCTCGAGTCCAAGTCAAGTCTCAAGTCTCTGAGCTAGAGTCCAAGTCAAGTCTCAAGTCTCTGAGCTAGAGTCCAAGTCAAGTCTCAAGTCTCTGAGCTAAAGTCCAAGTCAAGTCTCAAGTCTCTGAGCTAGAGTCCAAGTCAAGTCCAAGTCTCTGAGCTAGAGTCCAAGTCAAGTCTCAAGTCTCTGAGCTGGAGTCCAAGTCAAGTCTCAAGTCTCTGAGCTAGAGTCCAAGTCAAGTTCAAGTCCAAGTCTCTGAGCTAGAGTCCAAGTCAAGTTCAAGTCTCAAGTCTCTGAGCTAGAGTCCAAGTCAAGTCTCAAGTCTCTGAGCTAGAGTCCAAGTCAAGTTCAAGTCCAAGTCTCTGAGCTAGAGTCCAAGTCAAGTCTCAAGTCTCTGAGCTAGAGTCCAAGTCAAGTTCAAGTCTCAAGTCTCAAGTCTCTGAGCTAGAGTCCAAGTCAAGTTCAAGTCTCTGAGCTAGAGTCCAAGTCAAGTCTCAAGTCTCTGAGCTTGAGTCCAAGTCAAGTCTCAAGTCTCTTTATTTTAATAAGTCTCTGGTTATAATAAGTGTTGCATCACGTACAGCGGCCCATCCAGGCTGCTTAGAACACTGCATAGCTATATATAGGAATTCAAAGCATGTACTACATTATTATGACTCCTTTATCTATTAGCATACAGTATCAGCTTTGATTTTGGTATATAATGAAACAAAACTCACTTTTGCACTTACTCTCTCACACACACACACACACACACACACACACACACACACACGCGTGGTTTACTGGCTGTGCCGCCGCTCCCACACGCTGTGCGTAAACCCTCATTTACACTGCATACGTGTGCGGCGCATCATGGCTCCGACATGGTTTTATTCCGTCCTCTTTTTTCCGAGTTGTTGGTGTGACAACTCACACCAGGAGAATTTCAGAGAATTTCATTTTTGGGTTTCTACCAAGGATATATTGGTATGTAATACAATTGGGAGTCTGCAAAGGGTGTTTATTTTGAAATTGACAGGGTTTTCTTACTTTTATTTAACGAGTTTGTTTGCCCATAAAATCTTTAAGATATTAGGTTAAACTTATTTGGCTTGCTGTCCACTGGAGAGGGGCTCGATGAAGCAGCTTCAACTCGAGCTCTGATATACCCCCCCAGTGGCTAAAATGTAGGATATGCTAATTAAGGGGCAAGGTACCTAAGATGAAGGTGGAGTTTGGGGAGGTGGAGGGATACTGGAACAGCTGATGCTATGGGGAGAGGTAAGCGGCTGCTTATATACTGTACTCGGCTGATGATTGAAAGATTAGATTGGCTCACTCCTCCCTAACTTATGTTTAGGAACTTCATTTTGTATTTCCGGTGCGACTTGGACGCGCGTCCGTCAAAAATAGACTAGGCGCCTACATTTAGCGATGTGGCGCGGAGAGCCACTTCTGGGAAGCTTCTGAAGCGCACCGCGTCGTGGCCGGTGTAAACACAAGCATTGACTAGAATGGGCGCGATCAGCTCCGGTAGCCGTGTTGCAGCCGTAATGCGCCGTAGACGTGTGCAGTGTAAATGAAGTGGCACGTTTCAGAAGCTTCCCAGAAATGGCTGTCTCACCTAATCAACATTTAATTCTCTCTCATACACATCTAAAACTCACACAAGAATATAAATATGGTTTAATGTGAATGATTATCATTGAGTATTATGTTTAGAATCATTTGAAATTTCTCAGAGTGAGTTCATAGGTTTAGTTACCTATGATCACGCGCGTGAACTCGACAATCGACTACTGTGGACTTCGACCGAAAACAGGATGTAAAATACAGGTATGTGCGCTGGCTGAAATAACATCATTTTTATTCATATCTTTCAAATCTACTGCAGTCAGATTCACTCGTGTTCACTCTGAAGGAATCACTCAACATGGCTGGGCACTTGTAATGACACATCAAGGATGATAAGAGAAATAAAAGCAGGTTTAAAATTTGCCCCATTCAAGTCAATAGGGTGCAAATTTTAAAAATAGGATAATAGGATTTTTGTCGTTGTTCTCTGTATTGACAGCACTCCAAATTTACTAAAAATGGAGCTCAATGTTAAAATTAAGGCTGATGCCGGGCTAATAGCCTCGGGCCAGTAGCACCGGGCCTGCGTTTCCACTGTCGGGCCAGAAGCTTCACAGCGCTTCCCTAAAACACGCCCGTAACACGCCTCTCTGGGACAACGGCACACTAACCCATCATTTCACCAACAAATGCAAGTTTTATCAGAAAACTAATCAGAAAGAAATCACTGGAAACCGCGTGCAGCGCAAAACAAACATGATAAAAGCGTTTTTGTTGTTTACTTGAATATTTAAAACCCAAGCATGTTTTACCACAAGTTTACAATAAAAAGAGCTTTTGCACATTAGTCACAAAGAAATAAATTACCGTTTGGTCTATTTCACAAAAGAAAGAGGACACACTTAGGGTGTATTCACACCTGCCTTGTTTGGTTCGATTGAATCGAACTCTAGTTCGTTTCCCCCCTTGGTGCGGACCTTTTGGGCAGGTGTGAATACAGCAATCGAACTCTGGTGCGGACCAAACAATCGAACCGAGACCCAGCTGAAGAGGTGGTCTCGGTACAGTTCCAAACGAACTCTGGTACGGTTCGTTTACGATGTGAACATGAACCGACCCAATATCGACCCAATATTGTTCATTCAAGTGCGAAAGAGAATTCCATTCCGGCGCGCTGTCTGGCCACACGATACAGTTGCGCGTCATTCTGCGCGTCGTGTGTGCATCATTGGCAGTGTTGTGCATGAACGTGTTCACTGAACGCGTTCATATTTTCGCCGAACGCTGAACGAATCACTTTTAATACAATGAACGTGAACGAGAGATTTTTCGAGAGAACTCATCTGATTTTTTGTACATAGCATAGCCTGTTTGTTAGGATTTTAGTATCATTATGATTAGGCTAATAAATGCACGCACAATTATCCGTGAACTTGATTTGAACAAATGCCTTTCAACTTGTGTGTGCAAAATTCAGAATTAAATTAATGTGCAGAAATTTGTACAAATAGAGAGTAGGATATGTAGGCCTACTATACTGTTGTAGCCATTTAAAAAAGCGCGTTTCATATTTATTAAAATATTATAATGTTATTTTTTTTTTTTCATTTATGTTGATTTATGAAAAGTGAACAGCACGACCGAGTAAGAGGATGCGCAATATGAGACATGGAGCGGGTCAGACATGATTTTGACCGTTGAAGTTGAAGTTGTTATAGAAAGCCTTTCTTTAAAGTGAATTTCGTTTTGTATAAATTGTATCTTAATTTTAATACATTTTTCATCAACCAATTGCCTGTATTTAAAGAATAGGCCGACGAAACAAATATAACGGAGGCGCCCGCGCGCTCACTTGCATTGCACGTGAACTAGCACATCCTAACTTAACGAAACTCAGTGTATGCCTCACACAGACATGACAAATACACCAAATACACAAAGCTTGAAATGACTTTAAACGAAATAATTCAAAACGAAAAAAGAAAAAGGCTACTCTCTGATTATGTAATCCATTATTAGGCTTACTGCACCCACACACCGGACGCGAATAGCGCGTCAGGCGCGAGTGATTTCAATGTTAAGTCAATGCAAAGACGCGTTACACGCGTTTTTTACGCGCGTAACGCGTCTTTGCATTGACTTAACATTGAAATGACTCGCGCCTGACGCGCTATTCGCGTCCGGTGTGAACGCACCATTAGCCTATTTATGTGCATTTCTCTCTAAGCGCGTTCTAACGGAGAAGGCGATCGTCAACTTCATCTTTGCAGCCGAGTCGACACTTTTAGAGAAAACACTTGTTTATTAATAAAAATCAATACACGTGTCACCGGATTTACAGATGCACGCACACATATTATTTCGAAATAACGAGACAGTAAAAGAACAAATATTGCAGTAGCCTACGAAATATCTCCAAATTTATTTTTCATTTATTTTTATATTTTTTATATCTCCGAGCCTTTTTTTTGTTGCACTTCCTGATTTCCCTACTTGAGAATCCTTGTCCAATGAATGGACGACCTTAGCACACGTGTGGTTTTGTTTACACATTTTGGTTCACTTGCAAAAAGAGCAGTGTGAAAGCGAACCGTACCAAACAAAAAAACAAAAAAAATTATTTGGTCCGGACCAAAGCAAGTGAACTATCGGACTTTCCTGGTGTGAATACACCCTTAGCTACTTCTTCAGTCGTGTCTGTTTCTGTTTATTTGGTAGTTACAGTCACATTTAGAAAGAATGATAATTTCTACAAATATATGCCACCAAAAATACGAGCTGAGGAGCTTTAGCACTCTCTCCCAGTAGGATACAGATATCTCCAGTCAGAGAAACAGAGGAAGCTCCCAAAAAAAATGTTGCTTTATTTTATGATTTTATTTTATTTTATTTTATTTTATGATAGTCCGGCATAACGAGATGAGTAGGCTACTGACAGATAAAATAAAAACATGATTGTGATGGCCTTCATGATTGGTCTGATTTCAAGCGTTCACTGTTTTTTTACTATGCGTATATTCAAGCGTTTACTATGGTAATGGTTAGCGCGCATAGTCTTTTGCATCGCGTATTTATACTATATTAAATATTTCTACCTTATACAGAATTCACATCGGATCACAAACAGAAGGCATTCAAACATGAAAGTGAGTTAAATTATTTGAAAAGTCTTTAATGCTGACAGAATTATCAGGCGCTCCCGTCTCCCGACTCAGGGAAACCCCGCCTCTGCTTGTAGCCACTCCTCTAGCCCGAGCTGGCCCGCTTTGGACCAAGGTATTCGACGGGCCAGAAATCCTGGCCGCTGGCCTCGAGTAAGCCCCGATCAAGCCCCGGAAGTGGC
The DNA here is from genome assembly GCF_949152265.1 of Phoxinus phoxinus. Taxonomy (NCBI): domain Eukaryota; kingdom Metazoa; phylum Chordata; class Actinopteri; order Cypriniformes; family Leuciscidae; genus Phoxinus; species Phoxinus phoxinus. The sequence goes on from NC_136876.1 coordinate 3,974,433, forward strand.
AGTGGAAACGCGACTGGCCCTGGCACGCACTAGCCCGGCCCGGCCCGGCCCGACCCGACAGTGGAAACGCGGCTATTGATGCTTTTCTGTTCCATTTCGAATAACGTGGCGCTTCCATAACACGTTGTTTCCCATAACAGAGAAGTAAAGCGCTGTTTCTCTGGCTTTTTCCAAGGCTCATTAAAATTGTGGCTTGACTTGATACACAGTCTAGTGGTCTAATTCTAAAATAATCTAAATTTTAAAAATTGCTGTAGCAATTGTATGGGCCTTATGCGTATTCCTATTTGAGCCAATGCAGATGGGTGAGGAATGAGCAAAGTTATTTCAGAGCAAGATCACCCCGAGTGTAAAGCCAAACGTGATTGGTTGTAGCGAGAACGTGCTGCGATTGGCCAGCACAATGTGGCCGTTATCTGATTGGCTTGAGTACACTGAAAAAAGGGAGACTGGTCACCTGTTAGATTTATCCAATTATATTTAGTATGTTTTACTAAATGGTTTTATGTTCTTAAGTAAAACGTGATAGCATTGTGTTGACTAGACTTTATGTGCAGAAAGAGGGCACGAACATATTTTGCTCATGTTGGGATAAAGTGATTCAATCAAGTGAATACCAGTTCTCGTTTTATCTCACGATATTCACGCACGGGTGCAATGCATTTTGGGAAGAAAGAAAAGTTCGCGCATTTTTCAACGGTCCCAGACCCACTTGCAACTTCCAGCTCAACTTGCCCATTCCACCATCGTTCAGCTCAACTCTGTAAGTATGCTTTGCTTATAGCCTGCTGGTAACTGCAATTAAATAATGTGAGACCCCCATTTTCGAATAGAGAAAGAAAAAAAGCAGTTTTTACAAGATGAAAGTGTGAATGCGTGGACCGCAATGGTCGCTTGTTAAGCACCTGCAACAAACTTCAGATTAGCAGCTTAATTTACAGACAGTGGTTCGTTGCTGCAAAACTGAAATTTGTGAGGTTTTGGTAGGTTTTATTTGTTTTTTTGTCGAATTTGAATGAAGTGTGTTTTAACCATAGATATTATATAGAGTAACGTTAGGGCTGTCACTTTTATTCGATATTCGAATATACATTCGAAATATATGTAACGTTAATCGAACTATAAATAAACTATCCGGTTATTTTTAAAGTGACATGTAATGGCGCATTTTTACAGTCTATTGATTAGTTAATGCCATTTTCCCTCTCTGGCGGATACTCCGCTCTCCCTCCCCCCGGGGATTCCCCCTTTTTCCCTCTTGAACCATATTTTTTAACCGTTTTTGAACATCTTTGACGGATCGTGAGATAGGTGGGTTGAACTTGACACTAGTTAACTCTTTCCGTTATTGTGGTCCAAGCTTTGTGTTTTTTTTTGCTGTTGCGTTTGTAATCGTTAAATTTGTTCATTAAAGTTGATTTAGCAGCATTGTATTCCTCTAATATACAAATATTTTCCACAAAGGAAAACTCAAAGACTGTATAGAAGTGTGACGAGCTGAGCGCGAAATATCGGCCATTTTGTTTAAAGACCCACTCCGATGAAAATCATGTTTTTCTAGGTGTTAACATGTTCTTGTGGCATTTTTCTGATGTTAGAGGACATATCTTGAGAAAAATAAGCTCAAAGTTGTATTTCTGAGTATTTCTACATTCAAATGTCTGTGAATCAGTAGCAGACGCAAAAATGCCGTTTAAAATAGACTGGAGTTATGACGTAGTAACTCCACTGGGCGGGGCCACGAGCTCATACTCAAATTGGAACACATACTGTAACAAATAAGTCACTTTTCACCGTCTATTAATCGTCAAAACTAAAGTTTGGAGAGCACAGACTGATACCGTCAGTAATTACATCATTACATAAAGAGAGAGGGCAGCCAGCCTCCTCCAGCCAAGCAACAGGCGACATTCGTGCATGTGAAATTCCGCGCTCGTCCAAGTAGACTTGCACACGCCGGGTGGCGACGAGTTTCGCCTGTTGCAGTCGTTTGTCCTCTCGTGTGTCAAGCCCATCACTCGTGAGAGAGTCAGTCAGTTTTTCAGATATAGCGGTGACATTAGCATCATAATAATCCCGAAATTCCGAGCAATCCACTGATACTAAATATGTCCTGATTGATCACTGTGGGAGGGATGAAATATTGAGACGAAGTCGAGCTGTTTTTTACCGCGACGTCTCGGAGTGAAATAATGATCGGTGATCGGTGATAACTTTGATTAACTTCGGATAATAATAATTAACGTGTATATATAATACTGTAATGCTTCTCCGTGCCAACGGCTCCGCCCACAACGCAGAGGCGAATTGCTAATGAGCTACTGCCGCTCTGCTGAAGCGAAGTCCCAGAAAACGGCACAGGTTTTGAGATTTTGGCTAAAAATGGCATAATCATAATTTAAAGACCACTGGGAATGTTTCAAAATAGCTCAAAATATGATCGGAGTGGGACTTTATGTTGTTCAGTCTTATTTTTCCCTCAAAGAAAAGCGCAATGGTCTTTCTTCAGTGACTTTAGTTAGTCAGACTATTTCTTAGACAGTCTTAAGATGATGACTATGTTTATGCAACCTGCCCCAGTTCTGGAAGCCAGAGGTAACGTTAGGCTAATGTTACTTCATTTCAGAAAGTTCACAGTTGTAACGTTATTTCCTGTGATTTACTGGGTAAGTTAACCGTTTTAACTTTATACAGTCTATTGGTATACTTTGGGGGTGAGGTAGGCTACTTAGCCCCAGCCATGTTAACTTTTGTGGCGCAAACACCCAAAATACTGCTTTGCCAGGAACTACATTAATGTTTTAAGTTGTATGGTAACGTTACATTTTGAGTGAGTTTAACCTTTTAGAAAAAAACAAAGGGTCGCTTAATCTACAAAATGTGTTTTTAATAGTTCTTAGCTGTTCATCTTAAATAAGGAAGAGTTTAACTTGAAAGGCTTAGGATTTGACATTAACATATAATCTAGTTTGAACATTAACATTAATTTATGTTCTTGCTCTTTGTTGTTGCAGGTAAACACTAAACTCACACTCTGTATCTTCATGTGGAGTCAGCTTTTTCACTGTGGGCTCAGGTTTGTTTGGTGAGTAAAGTTAATGTTTAATTTTTTTTTTGCCTCACAGGGCAGGCTTCTGTAGTAGTTTATTTAACAGAATGTCATTCTAAAATGTTTAATTGCATTTTGCAACCATTTTTTGAGAGAGTGCCAGTAGTTTTTACAATTTGTGCAACCTACAAATTTGACTACTTTTTTTGATGTTTATTTCATTTTTAAAAACATGAGGGAGTCTAGGGCTGGACGATTTTGGCTATAATCATAATCACGATTAATCAAACAAGTTTATTTTATTTTAAAAAATCGTTCTCATATGTCATTTTGGCAAGGCTTATACTGTAAATATGTTCATGGTTATTTTTTACTCTCACGCATATTGGTTTTACACGCCACACCCCCGATTTTTCTCAAGCTGAATTGTCAACCCGGTCGGTCACATGCCTGAAAGATGAGTTTATATATAGATCTACCGGCTTCCTGATGCACGCATATCAGTTTAAATCTCCCGCAATCTAGAGCGCGCGCATGAAAGACAGAGACTGTCCTCTGCAGCGCACGTGCGCCAGAGAGGGAGAATGGCATTCAACTAATCATAGACTGTAAAATGCGCTATTACACGTCACTTTAAAAACCGAATAGTTTATTTATAGTTCGATTACGGATATCTCACGTCATGTTCGAATGTACATTCGAATATCGAATAAAAAGTGACAGCCCTAGTTAATTTTAATACTTAATAAAGCCAACATTGTTGTAGAGAATATTTAAGTAAAAATAGAATTCCACAGGCTTCATTAGACAGTAATTTGTTTCGGACTATACTGTGTCCATAGCCTGGGAAAACCCAGACCACTCTCAGTTGTAACTGAGTAAGGGTCTGGCAAAGCTCCATAGACAATTTATTTCCACAGGGGCGTCACCAACGGACGTCGGATAGATCTAAAACCAATCAGAGCGATGAATGACATGACGTATGCAGAGCGACGGAGAAACATCTCGAGACTCAGCAATTCTCTGTTTGTGTTAACGAAAATGACCATTTTAAATCGCTTGAAACAGACGCGATCGCTGATTCGAACGAGGGATGTTGTGATGTTCCACGGCGGCATCCATCTTTGTAATGTACAAAATCTGCGTCACCGTCTCTGCTCTGTCGTCATCGTGTAAAGCCCGCCCCAACGTTTCTGATTGGTGCCGCGATTTCGACGGATTGGAAATGGGTTTCAATGGGCTCTTTGCCAGACCCACTTGCAGAGCAAATCTAAATTAGCCGGAAGTGGTCTGGGTTTTCCCAGGCTACTGTGTCCAGGAAATGTTCATTGTCCCCCAAAATCCTGATAGGAGTACCCCTAGCATGTTTTGTTGTTGTTGTTGTTGTTTGATATTTCATAATTTGACTGCATGTTTATTTTTAATTAGAAATACCTGTATATGTGAAACTTTTCTTTGATTTATTCTTATTTATTTTATTTTTTATGTCTCTTTTTCAGTGACGAGTGATGCAGAAAATGCTTTGAATGTGGCGTTGCAAAGCCTGCCCCTCAGTTTTACCAAGTAGGTCCCATGTATTAAAGCATTATCGGGTAAAACATAGTTTTTATGGGAATAATAATAGATTTCCATGTGCATATGTAACCTGCCCGTGCACTTTTAGAACATGGAATGCACTTTTAATTCATTTGAATAGATTCCATGTGGCTGAAACCTCTCATCAAACAGATAGCTGTATATTTAGATGCCATTTATGTCTTTGTCAGGATCTTGTCTCTGAAAGGGATTACTGGGTTCACATTAATGCACACCTGAAGAAAAATGAGGTTGTAACTTGCATGTTTTTAGGTTGCGACTTTAAAACAAATATCTACGGAACATTTAGATCCCACAAGTGCAGAACACACAATTCCTATTCATTAACTGATTTTAAACCAGGCATTGTGACATCTACCAGCTTTGTTTCCCTAAATTCAGCTGAAAATACTTCAAACAATGATATAGGTGAGGTATACTTGGATGCACAACCAGGTTCAAGTGTAGATGCCCCAGAAGACCTTCCAAATGTAATCGAACGCACTTTTGCAGCAGCTCTGTTAAAGTTAGAACATTTTACTCATGTACCAAGCTCAGCAATCAGTGATTTTTTGTCGGACCTTAACCACTTAACTAGCTCTCTCTCAAGTTCCCACACTGATGGTGTTCTAGTTGATATTTTTCAGAAGCACAACCTTCAGGTTGACAGAGATGTCATAGAGGAAATAACCACTGCTTTATGCACAGGGAATCCTATAAATAAAGCCATAGCTAAGGATGGTACTTTGAGTTCTGCATATAAACGTAAGCAGTATTATAAGGCAAACTTTAATGTAATAGAACCAGTTGAATATATTTTGGATTCTAAAGAGAACAAAACCTTTCAGTATGTCCCCATTCTTGAATCCCTACAAGTGCTTTTGAATAGGCAAGATATCTTGGACAAGATAGTTTGTAATCACCAAACAGAAGCGGAGACTTCAGGTGAAATTGTGTACAGGTCTTTCAGGGACGGTCTGCACTTTAAGCAAAACACTTTTTTGTCAGGGGAGGAGTTAAGACTATCTTTAAGTTTGTATGTTGATGACTTTGAGGTCTGCAACCCTCTAGGCACCTCCCGTAAAACACACAAACTTTGTGCTGTGTATTGGGTGCTGAGCAACCTTCCTCCTGGGTGTAATTCGTCTTTGACCTCCATCTACTTAGCACTGTTGTGCAAAACAGACAATGTAAAGTGCTATGGCTATGACAAGGTTTTAGAACCACTTGTTAGAGATCTCAGGTCTTTGGAAGTTAATGGAATATTTGTTCCACATCTGGGCAGATCGCTTAAAGGTACAGTTCAATCAGTTGCTGCAGACAATTTAGGAGCTCACGGAATAGCAGGCTTTGTTGAGAGTTTTTCAGGCCCCTATTTTTGTCGTTTTTGTACTGCAACAGCCACAGAAATTGCATTGAATGAGGTGAGATCAGATACTTTTATCCTCAGAACAAAAGAAACACACGAGGCTCATGTCAAAGCAGCCTTAGATAGTGGCAGTAACTGTTTTGGAGTTAAACGAGCGTGTCCTTTGACTAAAGCCCTTTGTCATTTTCATGTTGTCAGTGGCTACCCTCCTGACATTGCCCATGACCTCTTTGAAGGCATTGTGCCTGTTGAAATTGCAAGTTGTCTCAACATACTAATATCAAAGAAGTATATCAGCTTGGGTGATATCAACAATTCCATTCTTCACTTTCCATACAAGTGGACAGACAAAACAAATAAGCCTCATGTTTTGCCACAAAATCTGTCAAGCAGGAAAACCATAGGCGGTAATGCCCATGAAAACTGGAACTTGCTAAGATTGCTCCCCTTTTTAATTGGGCCCCAAATTCCTGAGCATGATCCTGTATGGCAAGTTTTGTTGGATCTAAAACAGATTGTGGAGTTTGTGGTTGCCCCAGTCCACAACGATGATTCTATTGCATTCCTTGAAAGCAAAATTTCTGACCATAGACAAAGGCATCAAGAGGTGTTTCCACAGAATAGACTGCTGCCCAAACATCATTATCTAGAACATTATCCAAAACTAATAAAGTTGTTTGGACCTCTTGTGGGTCTTTGGACCATGAGGTTTGAGGCAAAGCACAGTTTCTTCAAAAGGGTAATTAAACACACCAGTTGCTTTAAAAATGTGCCCCTCTCTCTGGCTGTGAAACATCAGTATATGATTGGCTATCACTTGTCGTCTCCAAGTATTGATAAACCAATTCTGGATGTGTCAAATGCATCTCTTGTCCCATTAGGGTTTTTGAAGGAAGAGTTGGCTCAATCTTTCAAACTAAGATATCCTGATCTATCTGAAATACACCTTTCAAAAAATGTTTGGAGCAAGGGAATAAACTACAGGGCAGGTATGGTAGTTGTCCATGGGTCTGAAGGTGGACTGCCTGAGTTTGGGGAAATCCATCAAATATGCATTTTGCATTCAAACATTTTTTTTTGTTTTGAAACTGCTGTGTGGATGGTATAGAGAGCACTATGGAGCCTATGAGCTGACTCCATCTCCAGCACAAGAACTTGCTCTTGTTGAGGTCTCTGAACTGGTTGATGAGTATCCCTTGGCTGCCTATCTGGTTGGTTGTGTGCGGATGGTGACCTTGAAGAGATCCATCTGCGTTTAAAGCAAGGTAATAAGTTGGACATGATGATTGGATGCATAACATGAACATAACATCCTATTAAAACTAGAAAATACTAAACTATAATGACCTTGGTCTATATGTTTTTATGTCTTGGGTGTCTTTCCTCCTTAGCATGGTGTTTGACAAACTTGCATACTTGTACATTTGATCTCAACAGTTTACTCTTTCAGAGGACAAATATGTTATTGTTCTTTTTCTTAACAGACCATGACAGCGATTCTCAGAGTAATCCTGGGGCCAGACAGCTGCCAGAGGGTGGTGTTTCCTTCTGGTCTGCCGTCAACTGTAACTGACCTAGAGACTGAGATAAAGACTCAATGTAAAATAAACCAAGACTTTCGACTGCAGTTTATGGATACCCTTTTTGGCAACGACTTCATGAACCTAACTTCTATGGACGAAGTACAAGACAAAGCTACAGTCAAGGTCATATACACATTTTGCAGACCTTTCGATGGAGATCACTGTGCTGACGTTGACTCCCCAACCACTCACAATAATGACTCCTTATGTTCTTCTGGTGATAGCTCCATAATTCTCTCATCGCCACAGTCCACATCTTCAAGGTCTTTGTGGCCAGATTTTTTCAATATTCCTCGTTTTTCATTTGATGCAGAGTTAAAGCTTGAACAAGCCGACACAGCTTTCAGAGAAAAGGGGACCCTGCTCATTCCTGATCCAAAGCTGAAGTCCGATATACTAGAGGGGTTGATACAAGCGATAGTCCAGCACAAAGTCTATGTCACAGACAGGGAGTTTGACCAAGTTGCTGAGGCGCTCATCAAGAGGCATCCATGTTTACAAGAGAGAGGCTCAGCTACTGGTTATGGAGGATGGAAGACCAGCCTCAAATACAAGCTGTCCAATTACCGCACGCATCTCCGAAAAATAGGATGTCCTGAAGTGTGTGTAAATGCTTTGAAACATAAACCTGATGGTAAACGTAGTCCTGCCTTTGATGTTAAGAAACCAAAGAGGGGTGAAGTGGCCTACTATCCCTCCTTTCCACTTGGGGAGTGCGAAGAGTCCCTGGAGACGATGAGGGTTGAACTCATTTCAGATATCAAGCAGCGTAATAACAGAGAGACAGTTAGGGCTAAAATGGAGAAAACGTTTGCATTAAGAAGACAAGAAGTAATACGTTGTGCTCCGATGATCAGCGACTTTCAAGAGAGATGGCCAGCTCTATTTGATGTAATGGAGGCAAGTAAAAAAACGTATCAGGAAAATTGTGAAATCTTTGTGATAGATTAAGGTTAACTAACACTTGGCTCCACTTTGCATCCAATGATGTGGCTTGCAGGCTCATTTTAATGCTTACACAGGTTTATGTATTGTAGTTTGTCTGATGTGAAACTGTGGTGGGTGATGTAGTAAAAATTCTCTAAGAAAAGAAGCATGAAAATATAAAGATGGTATTTGACAAATGGAGGGATTGTTGCAGTTAAGAAATAATTATATAATAACTTTACATTTTTGTTGAATTCAGTTGAACCACAGGTAACACTTTAACTAATGTTTAATAAATTAACCTTATTGTAATGTATTAACTAACATGAACTAACAATGAGCAATACATTTGTTACAGTATTTATTAATCTGTTAATGTTAGTTAATAGAAATAAAGCTGTTCATGTTAGTTCACAATGCATTAATTCATGTTAACAAGATTTTAATAAAGTATTAGTAAATGTTGAAATTAACATTAACAAAGATGAATAAATGCTGTAATAAGTGCAGTTCATTATTAGTTAATGTTAACTAATGTAGTTAACTAACGAACCTTATTGTAAAGTGGAACCGAACCACATTTAAAGGGTTAGCCTAGTTCACTTTGAAATTAAATTTTGGTATGTTTTAGCTTACCTCAGGGCATCCAAGATGCCTGCGTCTTTGTTTTTGCAGTAGTTTAAATTTATATTTTTATGACTGACAGACAAGAACGGTTTGACCTAAAAATATCAAAATTGAAACTACTGCGGAAACAAAGACACTTACATCTTGGATGCCCTGAGGTAAGCTAAAACATACCAAAATTTTATTTCAAAGTGAACCATCCCTTTAAATTATACTTTTTTCCCAACCTCAGTTTTAGGTCTAACTAATATTTTGTACGCATGTCCCTGTACTGTTTCAGATAAATGCAGAGTTTAAACGGATCACCACAGTCCCATTACAGTCAAGGTTCCTCTCACAGCTGGACCTATTCACTGCAAATCTATTAAAAATGTTTGAAAAGAGATCGGGGCAGGCGGGAAGGAAACTTAGAGACATGTCTGCCATGATGACGGTAAGAATTCTAACTATTTAACTTTCAGTTGCATTTTTCCCATGTTGGGAATATGTTGGCAGAGGTGGGTAGAGAATAAAAAGCTTAAAGGTAGGGTAGGTCAGAATTGTCAAAAAATTGGTCGGTGTGGTATTTGTCCCGCCCCTCCTCCACAGTGATTGGTCGGTTGGGTAAAAAGTGACAGTGATGAGTGCTGCGTTTAACCCAAAGTTGAATTTTTTTTTTTAAACGCTCAGCGCATCACTACGCTCATGGCGTTTCAAAAACGCGGCGCTCCCATTTGAATCAATTGAAAAAAACACGCCAGCCACGTGAAAAACGCTTTGGTGGACACACGGCCTAAGTATGCCAATAAGTAATTATTAATTGAAATGTTCTTTTTGTCTACTGTAATTTATTATAAGGCAAACAAATTAAACAAACCTATGTATTATGTCCACTGGTAGTCAATTGATGATGAAGTGTCTTTACCTTTGCATTCAAATTAAACAACTATCTGTAACTTGGAACAGCTTTGTGTTAAAATGCAGTCATATGCTTTTGTTTTATTCTCTAAGGAAGACATTGATGCTGGTCGGGAATGTGTCATCAAAGGACTCTGCATTTACCTAAATGAAGATCCTGATGATCTTGTCCAGGAGTATGTGGTGAGTGTATAGTAAAGTAATAGTATAACATTGTTAGGCCCAGATCAGACAGTACTGTACTTTTTGTTGAAGCCTACTTTAAAAAAAATAAAGAGCAATTCATAGTTTTCAGTCATGTGACATGCACGGTGACCTGGAGGGCAAAACAACAGATCATCATAGCAGCTCACAAAGCGACCGCACAACCCCTATAATAATTAGCTGTAATTTTGCTGTTAATTGAAATTTCACATCTGAAAAAACATCTACATAAAAATAAATGAATGGGCAGAGAGAACTACAGAAGTTGAATAGTAGAAGATACTTTTTAATCTAAATGTAAAAATGTTAACTACAAATGTTTTATCTGCTTAAACAAAACAATACTACCGGTATTTAGCTTGCCCTTTAACTTAAAATAATGTAAATAAAATTAGGCCGTCTATCCCATGAAATTATTTTTGCCAGGGTAGCAAACAAAATCTTAAATATAAGTAAAAAGAAAAAAAATGGATCACAAAAGCCCTGGCACATTTCAACTGTAGCCATTTTTATACACTTTCACACCTACCAAACAGACTAAATTTGGTCAGACAAAAAGAGCCAACTAACCGAATGTATCAAAACATGACCCTTCATTCAGGTGTGAAAGCCGCCTTTAAAGGAACACTCCGACTTTTTGGGACTTTAGCCTATTCAACGTATCCCCCAGAGTTAGATAAGTCCATACATACCTTTTTCATCTCCGTGCGTGTTATAAGTCTGTTTGAAGAGAATATAGTTCCCAGTATTTATACGGTAAAATATGGCTGTGTCTCATTTGACTTTGTTTTTTGTACACTCTGTGACTATACAAATCACAACATGTAAATAGGAAAATGTTTGCGTTATTTTGTCACTTATTTGGATTAGTATGCTAGCTGCAACCATTTACATACAGTCTTTGTGCTAAGCTAGGCTAGCGGTGGGTGCGTCAAACAGACTCATAGCACGCACGGAGATGAAAAAGGTATGTATGGACTTATCTAACTCTGGGGGATAAGGTGAATAGGCTAAAGTCCCAAACAGTCGGAGTGTTCCTTTAAGAGTGTTCGCTATAGTTTGGGTACTGGTCATCTGGAATTCTGTATCAGTACCCAAACAGTAAATTTTAAGGTACTTAACTGTCTCTGTAATAACAAATGTAGTGTAATTTCAGATAATCAAAACATTAGTGTGTCTGCTGTTTCTTTATGCAAAAAGTAATGTTGAAAGTAATTTTGGTGTAGTTTAAAAGATGCTCTATGTCCTAATGAGGTCGCAGTTTAAATAATTGTGTCCTTTTCACCAGGAAATGTCTGAGACCAATTTCTTCGGTGCCATAGAGATGACGACAGTGGGGATCTATGTTGTGAAAGAAACTGCCAACAGCGAACCCTCTGACGTCGGAATAGTCATTGAGGGTGTGGTGGCACTTCGTGATCTTGAAAATGTAGCCCTTGCATCTGCAATGTTGTTTGGACTCTTTTATGCCTTGAACATGCAGTACCCTACAAAGCTCCGCTACACTTTTGAGGTAATTCAAAAGACAATCATGGAGACGGATGCAGGTGAACTGTCAGGAAAAGCTCAAAGCTTGAAAACTAAGCTCCACCAGTGAAGAGACCTCATTGTTCTTGAGTGATCTCTTCCAGTGATCCAGTGAAGTCCAGTGATTTTTCTTTTACAGTTGTGATTACTTCACAGTAAAGGAACATTTGCATTTTACCTTTCCATGTGTTGAAACATAATACATACCTGTAGTTCAAAAACATATTTTCCCATTGCACATTAGGAGTAAATTGTTTTATAAATGCAGTTTGCAGTTATAATTTATATTCCTTGATATGAGTGGTGTTGCAGCCTGGTTTTGTTATCACCTATCCGGTGATATTCAAGTTTGAAAAAGCTCTGGCATGTTTTAGCCAAACTAAGCTGATGGTACACACTGATGGTAAAGAAGCACATTATTCTTACATTGATTAGACCATTTGTTCTTTGATACAATATGCAGTACACACCAAGTGCACATCTTACATTGTTAACAAATCTTGACATCCCCATTGTACATTATGGTGAACTTTTAATTTAGGAAAACATTGTTTTCTAGCCATACCTGTGCAGTACATTCATTTGTTGAATAAAATGTCAGAATTGAACAGGCTTATCGTTTTTAATGAATAATTGTTGATAATTTTTACAATTGACAATATGTTTGTGAAGTCATCCAGGTAATGGTTATCCTAGAAATGTTGAAATCAATGGCAACTGGACTGATTAGGATTTCCTTGAAGACATTTCACTTCTCATCCAGGACCAAGAGGCTTCTTCAGTCGTGGCTGAATGACAGTTGTTCAGTCAGAAATGAGCCTCTCAAATGAGAAGCAAAACCCCTTCAAGATATCTTAACCAGTCCAGTTGCCCTTGATTTCCTTACCACTTTCCTTGGTTAACTGTAATTTATTTTATTAATACATATAGATTTAGAACATGTAAATTACAATTTAACCATGTAAAAAGAATATTGAAAACAAATTCCATAACACATTCCATTAACTTTATCAATATAAAGTACTTGTGTTGATTGAACATGAATAGTTTGCGTTGATTGAACATGATGGAACATGAATAGTTTGCGTTGATTGAACATGATGGAACATGAATAGTTTGCGTTGATTGAACATGAATAGTTTGCGTTGATTGAACATGATTGAACATGAATAGTTTGCGTTGATTGAACATGATTGAACATGAATACCCTTACGAAAATTAACCATGGTTTTACTACAGTAAAACTGTAGTTAACTATGACTGTAGTATTTCGTGGTATTTTGGTGCGAACCATGGTTTTTAAAAACCATGGTTTTGATACCATGGTTTTACTACAGTAAAATCATAGTAACCAAACCATGACTGTAGTAACTGGTATTTTTTAAAAACCATGGTTTTGATACCATGGTTTTACTACAGTAAAATCATAGTAACCATGACTGTAGTAACTGGTATTTTTAAAAACCATGGTTTTGATTCCATGGTTCTACTACAGTTATATTGTAGTAATACTATAGTAAAACTGCAGTTTTACTAAATTCTTGAAATTACATTTAAGCCATTCTGTCACAACAAACATCTACAAAATAACAACAGAAAGAAGATGATACAGATGAATTCAATGATATAGACTTTATTACAAAAATTACATAATCTGAAAGAAAATATAAACTTGCATTTGTTCTCACATGTGACAAAACAATAAACTACAAAGTTATAAAAAAAATTGGTGATAAAGTGGTGCTGTGCAATGGTTAAAAATTTAGTTTCTAATTTACAAATAAATAAATAGCAATTTGTTCCACTGTAATAATGATTTAGATACAAAAATAACATCTTGTACAAATAAACATGACTTAGAGCACCTTTAAATACACAGCATCTACCTCTAAAATGTCTATAACCTGTGAACAAGTGTCCAACACAAGCATGTTTGCAATTTATACTGTATATACATTAACACAATTACAACAATATTACTTCACAAGAACGATAAATACTATAAATTCAGAAGAAATGAGCAGTTCTTTCAAGAAAGTTTTAAATGATATCCACTCACAAGAGATGAAGACATTGAGTCTCCTCATGATGAATACTCCACACTTTAAATTCTAGGTGAAAGTTCTTGTTGAAAAGCATGTGATGCAGCATCCATGCCCGTAGTTGTCAGTGTGAAGTCTGTCATATGGCCAGTAGATTACAGTCCAGCTTTGGTTTGGTTCTGTCTCGACCTTCTGCCCAAATGAACGCAGGAGCTAAAATGAGAAGAACACACCACATTAACACACAAGCTGGAATACTCAACTGTTATTGGTCACTATACATCTTCGTCTAGTTTTTATTCGTTGACGAAAATGACAATAGATTTTTGTCATTCAAAACTAGTTTTTATAATTTACTTTATCGTTTCGTTTTCGTCTGAAAAATGTTGTTCATGAAAATAATGATTAGGTAATAAACCTAATGCGGTCTGTGTCCTTATATTGATCAAGCAACACAAGAAAACGAAAAGCATTAGCTTTAATATTAATAGCTTTAATAAGGATTAATTATATTGAATTCATTTAAATATGTCTGCTTGAAAGAATAAAGAATGATGTATGCAAGTAGTTATAAAGAATGCATATATCATTAATTGAAAAGAAGGCCGTGTTCTACTTTAGGAAAGGAAAACCTTTTAGAAAACCCTTTTCAGACCTTCTGAGTTTGCAGGTATGATTAATGAACATCAGAAGGAATGTGGTTTTAACCGCGTAAAGACGTCAGTACACTCCGCTTCTCAAGTTCAAATCCTCCCATGTTAATCGACCAAGTTAACTCTCCTGACTGCTTTGTCGGACAAAAATGGTGGATTCGGGAATGGAGTTGTGCAAACAGCTGGAAACTATATCTGTGCAGTGAGCATGTCAAAAAAAATCTATTCTGATTTGAAGCTTGTGACAAACACGCACAACAATCCGATCACGTGTTTAGCGTTCATGTAAACACTACATTCAGATTCATCAATCAAAATTAATTCAGTGCGTCATCAACACTCAATGTCCCTCAGCAGCAACATGTTTGTTGTAGCTCACTTTTTTTTTCTGCAGCAACTCTTCATATTCTTTATCCTGGCTGAAGCACTTTTTTCAATCTATAAGAATAATATAATCAATGTTAGCCTATAGCTTATTAACTTATGTTTATTTGACAGTGATTTTACATTTCTTGTATGAAGGCTAAATACAAATAAAATATTAACAATAATTTATTAATATATAATTATCATAAGTTTTATAGGTTTCAGAGACTTGGCAAATAATTTTTTCAGAAGTTTGTAGGTAGGCCTACAGACATTAATTGTGGACGTTCTTGGCAGTTTTTTCTGAGGCTTTTATATTGTTCATATCGATATCGGAATTATATCGTATTGACCGAAATGAATAAATATATTGTGATATAAATTTTGCCCATATCATCCAGCCCTATGTTCCACAGAGTCATAAAGGTCTGAAAAAACATGAGAGTACATGATAGATATAAAATATTTTTTGGTAAGTTATTTATCCCTTTAATGTTTACCATATTTTATTTGGGGAGTTATACTGACATTTGTTAGACAAAGATTAATTGGTTTGTAAATGTACTTACCACTAATACACTCGAATTGCCAATCACACACACACACACACGATTTTAAAAGAAAACAAATTGAGATATACAGTACATACCATATAATCATTATATGTTAATTAATGGTATTCACTACGACTTCACTATTTGCCTGGCAGCTGATGGTTTCACACTCTCTCTTGTCTGTATTAAAGAAGATTATAATTAGAAATTACATTTTTGTAATTTATCCACAATTCTGTGTGGATGTCAAAATATATTAACAATACAGAAGAAGATTTTAGATTCAAATTCAATTTGTATTGGTTATAGATCTGCCAGGTTCTCACACCAGCCAATCACAGCGCACTCCCTCTCCCACTTCGGTTCACCTTCGGAACACAAATGAAGAGGGCTTTGAATTCTGAGGGCTTTCTGTCCCTCCATTGGGAGCAATGCAACTAACCCATTCATGGCCCAGAACGATAGGAAAGACATCATTTAAGTAATCCATGTGACTGCAGTGGTTTAACCAATTTTATGAAGCGATGCGGGTGCTTTTTTTTTCAAATTTTCTTTTTTTTACCATTTTATTTAGGAAAATACTGACCTGCAATCCAGTAGGAGGAGCACTGTGGATTGTGTTGACTCAAGAACGGAAGTTGTTCCGTGAATGTGCTTTAGATAATATTAATTTGTACATAGAGGTAAATGATATTGTTGTTTTTTGCGCAAAACAAAGAACTTGCATCGCTTTATAAAATTGAAGTTAAACTACTGGAGTCACATGGATTACTTTAATGGTGTCGTTACTACCTTTCTGTGGCTTGAATTTATTAGTTGCGTAGGCTCCCAATGGAGGAACAGAAAGCTCTTGGAGTTCATCAAAAATATCTTCATTTGTGTTCCGAAGATAAACGAAGGTCTTACGGGTTTGGGCATGAGGGTGAATAATTAATGACAGAGTTTTCATTTTTAGCTGAACTATACCTTTAAGGAATCCTGGAAACACCTTAAATCAACCACAGCATGCACACGTCCATTTTCTGGAAGAACTGAAATTCAGAACTGAAAAAAGAGTTTCACAAAAAAAAAAGCATTTTTAAATGATTCACTTAAAGCTTCATATAGAGTACCCAGAAAAGTAAAATGTAGCTACAGCCCTGTTTTACAGTGTAAATCCTCCATACTTTGCACTTCTATGAGACGCTTGTTCCCATGTTTGAGAAATTGTGTTAACACAAATATATTTCACTTTAGCATAATTTAAGCATGGCCATTGTGAACAGGATTTATCATGCACTCTTCAATGTGCAAAGTAGAGCTAGGGCTACTGTATGGTGAAAGGCAAGATGTTCACTAAAAAATAAGATAAGTCATATGGACAATATTTTTGATACTTTCAGAATTTAAATTAGGTTAATAAAGGTTTAGTACACCCACAAATGGAAATTCTGTTATTAATTACTCACCCTCATGTAGTTTAAACGTGTAAGACTTTAGTTCATCGTTTGAACACAAATGAAGATCTTTTAATGATATGGGAGAGTTTTCTGTCCCTCCATTGACAGCTATGCAACTACCACTCTGACGCTTCAAAAAGTTCATAGAGATTGTAAAACTAATCCATTTGAATTAAGAGACTATACCCCTTTATATAATTGAATTAATATAAGATTGAATGTAGGATTTTATTCACATGTAAACATTGCCCAAATAGAAGCTCAACCGCACTTGCTTTGACAAGCGACAACAAACCTCATTGGTTCTTGCTGAACTCAAACGAGCTGTGAAACACACGAGAGTGAACCTCATCAGTTTACACACGTCAAGCAAACACGCTTGAGCTTCCGTTTACCACAACAACTGATGTGCGAATTGATGAATATGTGAATAAAAGCCTAAATTAAATCTGTTCATCACATAAAACGATTGTATCTCTACAGAAAAATGTTGACTAAACTGCTTGATTTAGATTATTTTACAATCTCTTTAGAATGGTAGCATACAGGTAGCAAAAGACTATTTGAAATGTAATATGTAAAATGGCAAAGTATTATTTAAATTAAAATTTTCCATACTATGCAATGTTTAGGGCAAAGTGACAATTCAAATTCAATAATATAATTAAATTAGCCATTTCCTACACTTGTTTTAACATATAATTTAAACATACATTTAAAAAAAAAAAGTTGTAAAATTAAAACAAAAATGTATTACAAAAATGATTAGAGATGTTTAAAGGCATAGTTCACCCAAAAATGAAAACTCTGTCATTAATTACTCACCCTCATGTCGTTCCAAACCTGTAAGACTTTCGTTCATCTTCAGAACACAAATGAAGATCTTTTTAATTAAATCAGAGAGCTTTCTGACCCCCCATAGACAGTTAAGCAACTACCACTTTAACGCTTTTAAAAGTTCATAAAGAGATTGTAAGACCAATCCATTTGAATAGAGCAGTTTAGTTAAAATTTTCTGAAGAGACACGATCGCTTTATATGATGAACAGATTTTTAATTTAGTCTTTTCTTCACATTTAAACAATGATCAGCGAACATAAACAGAAGCTCAACCGAACATGCTTGACAAGTGAGAACAAACCTCTTCCTCAAACGTGCTGCGCAACACACGAGAGTGAACCTCATTTGCGCTCGCATGTCAAGCGAACCTGCTTGAGCTTCCGTTTACCGTAACTGATGTGTGAATGTATTAATATTTATGTGAATAAAAGTCTAAATTCAACCTGTTCATCATAAAGGAAGCAATCATGTCTTCACAAAATTTAGACTAAACCATTCAATTCATATGGATTGGTTTTACAATCACTTTATGAACTTTTTAAAGTGATAAAGTAGTAGTAGCTTAGCTGTCTATGGGGGATCAGAAAGCTCTCATATTTCATTATTAAGATCTTCATTTGTGTTCCAAAGATGAACGAAAGTCTTACAGGTTTGGAACGACACGAGGGTGAATATTAATGAAATAATTTTTGGGTGAATTATGCCTTTAACATGTTCAAGCTAAAATTGTAGCAAAATGATAATTTAAATGCTTTTTTTTCTTAATTGCATTTACACTCACAGTTAAGACACTTACGATTACATTTTTATTAAATACCCGCGATGAACGTAGCAAAATTCAATGTGGATTTGAAAATGCAATCATTGCATCAAGCGCCTTAACTTTGAGTGTAAAAGCAACTAGGAAAAATAACTTAATTATCATTTTGCTACAATATTTGCTTGAACATGTTAAACATCTAATTTATGCAACACATTTTTTATGTAATTTTTAAAAACTTATAAAAATGTTCAGATGTATGTTTCAATTATATGTTAAAGCTATAGTGTAGTAATGCAAATTATTATATTATTGATTTATTATTATTATTATTTTTGCTCCAGATGTTGCGCATATACTATGGAAAATGTAAATGAATTGTACATGTTACATTTATATACTTTATAAATGTCAGAGTTTTATGTGAATATAATTAGGTGACAGAAATCTTTCAGATTTCATTTGAAGTGCAGTTTTACTGTGCTTTATCAAGATTTACATCACTCTGTCTTTATGGCAAACAAACTCTTAGGACTAAAAATTCAACCTCATCAGAAAAAATCATATCATAAGATTAAGAAACTAAAATAACTGATTGTACTGATAGCAAAAATAGTAACTTACTGATGCTACTTGACTCACAGCTGAGGATGCAGTCAGACTTTCAGATGTGTAATCAGTGAGACAGTTTACCCCATCATCTTCATGATCTAAAAATCAAAGACACATTTGCTGAGTTTCAACAAAGTTTTCTGATCAAATGAATGACATGTATATGACTTAGGGCAGAATCAGGTAACGTTAAGTTAATCGCATTCATTTAAGCACAGAGAACAGTGCACTGTTCGGTGGCGTTCAATCACGTTCTTCAACAACTGCATACAGTATTATGGACTAATGTAAAGTACATGGCACCTCTGGTTAAGCATTCGTTTTCAATAATTACGTATTAAATGTGTACGTTACTTATGACACATAAATTCAATAGCTTTAAAATATATTTTCAGACGGCTAATATCACTGGATTCGTAACTTACCTAACGTTAATTACGCTATTTACGCTCGCTAATGTCATGTTGAGTGGCTGTATAAAACGCTTTTTACTTTTTTTTATTTGGTTAAACATAAAACCCACCTTTGAATCTTCTCTTTGTCTTGTAATTCGAGTCCAAGCTCCAAAGTTCTTCTGGATAAAGAGGGCGACGCCATGGTGGTGCTCGTGCTCGGCTTCCCGCTCTCCGGTCTATTTGAAAATGCAGTAACAGCTGCAGCGACCCGGGCAATCAGTGTCATGTTGCTTGCTATACCTAATAGCAAAGCTAACAGTTAACAGTTATAGTGGACAATGGAGAACAAACGCCATATTATGTATACGCGATGACTAATACTAGTCAATAACTGCATTAAAAATATTAAAAAGTGTATACAAGTCAAATGGCTAAAAAGCATTTGATGCGAAGCTAATTTAATTCGCTAAATTAACGTTAAGTGGCTGAAACATTTATATTTTCGACTTGTGAACTAAATATAAACATAAATTATCAGAACTCACCTTTAAATTTGGTCTTCTTCAAGTTTGATATTTAAAATAAACCCTGCTTGGACCGCTGCAGTCGTGTAGCCTGCTTCCCGCTGTCAGCTCGGAAAATTCTACAGCTGAAGTGATTTCGACCAATCAGCGTCTTGTTGCTATGCCAAATACTCAACACAGCAACCAATCATGAATGAAACAGTAATTGCCTATCACTCTACCCTTGATGTGAGAACAATTATGTCCCTGTGAATTATGTACCTTCACTTCAGTTACCTTTTTTTTCTGAGAGTGAATTTTAACTAAATTAACCATGTTTTTTTTGAAAAGGTACAAAACTGTTATTTGAGGAACATTATTTGCACCATTTGGTACCTTTTTTTTCTGAGAGTGAATTTTAATAAAATTAATCATGTTTTTTTTGAAAAGGTACAAAACTGTTCTTTAAGGAACATTATTTGTGTACCTTTTTTCTGAGAGTGAATTTTAACAAAATGAACCATGGTTTTTACTATGGTAAAACCATGGTTAATTTTGTGGTTACTATGGCTTTACTACAAAAACCATGGTTAATTTTATCGTTACTATGGTTTTACCACAAAAACCATGTCTAAACCAAGGTTATTGTAATAAAACCATGGTTCATTTTGTAGTTACTACAAAAACCATAGTTAAACCATGGTTACTACAAAACAAACCATGGTTACTACAAAAAAACCATGGTTACTACAAAACAAACCATGGTTACTACAAAAAAACCATGGTTAAACCACGGTTATTGTAGTAAAACCGTGGTTCATTTACTAGTTACTATGGTTTTACTACAAAAACCATAGTTAAATCATGGTTACTACAAAAAAACCATAGTAACTACAAAAAAACCATGGTTAATTTTCGTAAGGGTAGTTTGCGTTGATTTAACATGAATAGTTTGGGTTGATTGAACATGAATTGTTTGCGTTGATTGAACATGAATAGTTTGCGTTGATTGAACATGAATAGTTTGTGTCGATTGAACACAATTGAATTGTGTGCAACCAATGTCCACTATTCAATTGAGTAAATCCAATGGATTATTTTTTTCAGTGTACGCGGTGGGTGGAGTCCACTTATTTGTGGATTTCTCTGCACGTGGACGCTAGAAGTGTTTCAAAATCCACAAATGCGTGCAGCTTTTTACAAATGCAAAGGTTCACAAATAAATGCCAGGCAGAGTTGTGTTTGTAAAATAATAAAACATTAATAAATATTTTTTTATCTGCAAATCTCATTTAATTTATTTGTGAATTTCATAATTTTTTGTGAAACTCTTTACATTTAGGCTATTTGTGGATCTTAATCTATTTATTTGTGAATTAGATTTGTGTGTGTGTGTGTGTGTGTGTGTGTGTGTGTGTGTGTGTGAGAGAGAGAGAAACTCTTTACATTCATTTGCAGGTCTTAATCTATTTATTTGTGAATTTGATACATTTTTGACTTTTTTAAACTTTAAAAAAGTTCCTTTCACCTTTAGTAACTGGAGTCACTTCAGTTCTAAAATAATAATAATGGAAGGCTACTAGTAAAGCTGAATCTGCGTGGCCCTGATTGGCTGCAGGGGTGTCCCGTGCGCGCGTGCGTTGGAGGCCGATGACGTCACCGCTCGCTCACGCCGACTCTTCAGCGTCGAGTCTTCTGAGGCGAGGAGAGCAGTTCACGGTATTTCTCATATTTACACACCCATCAAACACACTTTATACAGTTTGATTAAGTGACAGACTCATTTCTGTGTTGTTTTCATCGATCACAGCGATACTTGAGCGTCTTTTCTGGCGTCTTCCTTCTGAAATAAACATGTAGTGCAGCAGCAGCGAGCATGAGGAGAACACGTTGAGTTCATTCAGACCTGAGCGAGTGTGTGTTCGTTTGTGTGATTGTCTCGATGTTTGGACTGAAAACTGTTCCTGAATGTCAAGTCAAGAGGTAAAGTTTGAGATCTGTGAGGGGAATTGATGGGAAACGATCTCAAGTGTTACACTGATATAAGTTATTTACATTGAGCCTATAATGAGCAACGTGAGACATTTAAATCAACTCTTAAATGTTAATAAATGAATAGCGTTTTACTCTTGGAACAATATTGCTTTGTGATGCTATTTATTTTTAAACTTTTTATGATCGTTATCAGTTTCAGCGCCCATAAAATGTAATATTTTAATGATTTAGGCTAAGTACTTCGTGATTGTCATAAAATCTAACTATATTTAGATTCAAATGTACATATAATGCTGCTGTGATTATTTATCTGTAGTGGTTTTATGAAGATAAATATCATATTAGTGATTGATGTTTTATCAATGTCATATTTTTTCTTTCAGTAGAGCAGTTTTACAGGCTTTTATCATCTATCCTGACTCAAATAATGTGTTTCTAACAGCAAACACTCAGAATAAAGTGAGATGATCTGCTGATGATCCTGAATGGCTTGTTGATTGAGTGTTGATAGTCTGAGGCTCATCAATAGTAACAGGTCTGCTGAAAACACTCTGTATTTCATGACAATAGTTCCTGTTTTCTCATTTATTAGATCTCCTGAATCACATCTGTTTCATTCTATCCTTTAGCTATAAATAGAATGGACAGTTAACGCCAATATAGTTGCGTACACTTAATACAGTCTGTACTGCAACACTAACCATCCCAACAACATCATCAGTGAAGCTCCTCCAGCAATTCCCCAATAAATGCTGTAAATCCCCGTCAGCTACAAGTGAAGACGAGCATGAAAGCATCAGGAAGAGCTGAAATCTGCAGAGACTGAGTTTATTAAAGAGGACAGTGAGAACACGAGTGATCCAGAACCCTGCAGAATGAAACACACTGAAGATCCTGAAGAACAAAGAGGTTGGTGTTTATTCTTCATTCATTCATGATGCTGAAGAACATTCATGTTAGAAACATTCAAGCACTTCATCACATTTAGATAAACAGTTCAACTAATGGTACAGAATGTTCTGGGTTTTTCTTCAACAAATGGTCAGTAAAAGGGAGATTTGAGACATTTTTACATTGATTGTTAACATCAGATCAGGCTAAATACTATTTAACATTTATTTTATATCTGGTTTCCAATTTGCATCAGCATTACCAGAATTTTAGTCATTTTCAACATAATTTTTTATTTTTTTTAGGAATAATCAGTAAACACCAAGTTACTGATAAAGTTGTATTTGTCAAATATCATACAAGTTATTCATAGTTATAGAGATTCTTCTTACAGTAACTTTGGTAACAGGGTCGATGCATGTAGTCAATGCTACATGTAACCCGCAGCTACCCGTCTTATGGCGTAATAACTTGGGTACATGTGATCTATTTGTGTCTCGGACCAGATTACAGAAGGTAGGTTCGACTCACTGGAGTATAGGAAATTTATAACAGAAACTAAAGAAAGAAAGCAACTCAGACTCAAATGTAAATGTTAATTACTAAGAAATTAAATATATTGTTATTACGGAAAAAAATGAATTGAATCTTTTGACAAATAAAATGATATAAATAAACAAATAAACAGCAATAATAAACAGTAGTTCAGTTCACAATTGACACCTCAGTTCAATTTGGACATTTAGATTTCAAAAATCAAGATTTAAAACCAGATTTCACAATTCAAAAAACTGTGTCCAGATTAACAAAAGAAAAACAACTTCGGGAATCAGATTCAATGTTCAGCTGTCACTGAATATTTTTAGTTCAGTTCCGGTTCAATAGGAAAAATCCAACGATTGATCCAGGGAAAATCCAGAAGAGCAAAAAAAAACAATATAGCACAGTTCAGGGTGAGTATATTTTGTAGGGGTGGCTCTATACCACTTTTTCATGTCCGATACCGATACCACACACTTGAGTATCTGTCGATACCGATCTATACCGATACAATACCATATATTCCACACAGCTGACATGATAACTTAATAATTAAGTCCCTCCAGAAAAATGCTGAGTTTTTTTGTGATTGTTGCGGGCAAAAATCCTTGATTATGCGGCACGTTTTCTTGAAAAAATTGTGATGGAATATGCGGGATATTTATGCAATTTTATGCGATGAAATTGCGGGAACTTGCAAAAATTGCGGTTTGATGAAAAAGAGAGAAAAAAAATGTTCCCCCAACACCCTATTCATTAGGCTACTACTTTAATGTTAAGAGTCATTTCTTATTACATCCTATGATAAGCAAGCATACTACCTCACATAAAGTGCTGGGAATATTTCAGTTCTCATCTTGTTTTATTTCAGACCTTAATAAACACATGGCTCAAACTTACAAAACATTGATGAGTCGAACAAGTTCTGTAGCTTTACAAAATGAATATGCTACAACTTCTGTAAAAATGACAAAGTGGCAAAGTGGTTGTCCAGCGTCGACTTCCGCCTGTGGTCCGACACGCAGTTGCACGGGGTACAAAATAATTTGCCTTACGGGGTTTGCAGCTTTTCAATGATGTCGCGCAATTACATCACTTCATAACGTTCCCATGGCAACAAGGCAATGACTGCGCTTGTGTGAAGTAAACGCAACATTTTTCAACTTTCTGCTAAGATATGTGACTTTTTGCAACGAAAATGCTGGGATTATGAAATCATGCAAGCCCGCATATTTTGCGCGCGGAAATCTGCAATTTATGCGGCGAAAGTGCGGCGTATTTGAAAAAATGCACCCCCCGCATAAATATGCGGACTTTAACTGATTTTGCATTGAATCATGCGATCGCATAATCGCGTTTTTCCGGAGGGACAATTGCTGAGAGGGCTCGCTTACCTCACTCACCTCTAGCTACCGTTCACGTGATGCCAGTGTTGCCAAGTCCACGGTCTCTCCCACCCCGAAACGCGATTAGCTATTTTTAAGAAGCAATTGGGCGGGATTTGTATGTGAAAATCTGGCAACTTTTGGCCAGTATCGGACAGTTCAGCAAAACAATAGATGTTTTAATTTTCCAGGTACGCTCAAGTAGATGGTTGGCTCGCCATGTCCAAACCACAGACAGAACATCCACGGCAGGGACAGATCAGGACTCAATAGGCAACGATCTCGATGAATTCAGAAACAGAAGAAAAACGAGAGAAAACAAAAAAAACCTGGCCTTGCAGAAACAAAGCCAAAAATAATCATTATTCAGCTGTTCAATAAACTTTAGATTAAATAAATTGTCTGGTTTATCACTCAATTTCCTATTCACTTAACATACATGCTAATCAACCACATGTTCACTTTTAGTACATTGAAACCTATGTACACAGCTAGCAAAGCTAGCGTCCCATGTAACATGTCTTCATAAATAACATAACTACTTAAACAAATATACATAATAATATGAACCGTTAAACTTTATTTACACAGTTATCATGAAACCGTCTTTAGATGCATGTCTGTCACATTACATTTTAAATGATAACTTTCCATATTTCAAAACCACTTGATGTATGTATATATATATATATATATATATATATATATATATAGCCTACAATAGCAAAAATGGTACTCACCAAGGAAAAAGTAAGTGAAAGAGAAAAATAAAATAGTTTTCTTTTGGTTTGGCCTTAATCTAGATGGTTTCAGTCTTCTTTTAATGTGCGTTTCTAACTTTTCCCATTCGTCTCAATCTCTTCTTCTGTCGGCTTCCACTACATTTAAAGTGTGACTTGTAAGGATATTTTTCACTAAAATAATCTATTTTTAAAATTATTTTGATTTTCTTTCAGGAGTTATGAACAAGATGCACTGTCTTGCGTCAATCTGCGTCTTTTTCTCATTAGTCACACTCTCTGCTGCTCTCGTTTTGGTTTCTTCGCGCTGTAAAAACGAACTCACTTCCCGGAGGCGGGACTAACCTCCGACCTCATCCAATCAAATCTTTCTTTGGCCAATTTCTTTTTCTAGATTTACTTTTGTAATATCATATAATACTTAAATTATTTATCTGTGTTCTTTTGTTATTAATACTAAACAGATATTAATAGTCAAGTCAAGAATATTTGTATAGCGCTTTTCACAATACAGATTGTATCAAAGCAGCTTCACAGTATTAAATTAAAATAATAATAAAACGTCTATGTTTGGTAATGCTAATCAATAGTATTATTCATTGATTAATTAAATTGAATATCCCCAATAATAAAAATAAAATAATTATAATTACTTTTAATTTAGTCCGTGACCTGGGTTACATGCAATTTGTGTAAAATGGACTGAGATTATTTTCTTGTCTTCCCATCATGTATCAGAAAGAGCCCAGATGATGTCACTTCCTGAGTGTCACAGTTTTAAGAAATGCTCTGTTTTTGAAAAGAGGAAAATCATGCCAGGAGTAACAGTATTGAGTGGAACATGTAGGACTAACATGTTAATTTAAAACTAGTTAAAGCCACAGCCACTCACTTCGCTCTACACTTTGAGCATGTGAAGTTTTCTACAGACACTGCAATGATCGTGAAATTACGTCACATTCTGTGGCAGCTTTTTCACGAACATAAATTGAACGTATAATAATAATAATAAAAATAAACAATGCCACTTGAATGCTAAATGCTTGTTATTTCTCACAGGGTTATTCACTTGAGCTTGTGTTTCTGGTGTCCCACTTTCACATGCGCATGAATGGAAGTCTATGAAGGAAAAGTCTAGTGTGAACGACCATTAATAATTAAAACGTTTTTAGTAAAATAAATATCAATCTCAAAGTTGGTGTCAAAACATGGCAGTATTGTATATTTTAATGTTAATATGTTAGATAATTGTGTCATTGATCAAATATATTTAATAGTTCTTGCTAAAGAAACATGGGATCTGTGCCTATAATGTTTTAAAATTAATAATTGGAAGATAAATTTCCCTCATTCATGGAAAGTTTCAAGGACATATAATCAAATTATAAAAAGGCATGAAATTATCATAATTTATTATAACAGTTGTCTACTTTCTACCATTACATCAGGGCTCACTTTCATGTCCTTTTTACTTTATATTTCTCTCTTTGAAGATAATTATTTTGATGTACTAAAAATTAAATGTAAAACATTTTCTTTGATTTTAGACCTGATGGAAGTGAAGGAGGAGAGTGAAGAACTGAGAGAAGTGGAGGAGGAGAGTGAAGAACTGAGTGAAGTGAAGGAGGAGAGTGAAGAACTGAGAGAAGTGGAGGAGGAGAGTGAAGAACTGAGAGAAGTGAAGGAGGAACATCATGTCCAACCTGGAGAAAAACCTTTGAGTCGCTCAAAGACTAAACAGACTAAAAATACATTTCTAAAGAAAAGAAGAGCCAATAAATCTTTCACCTGCACTCAGTGTGGAAACAGTTTCACAGCCAAACAATGTCTTGAGAAACACATGAGGATCCACACCGGAGAGAAGCCGTTCCCATGTGATCAATGCGGGAAGAGATTCAGTCAATCATCACACCTTAATCTTCACATGAGGATCCACACTGGAGAGAAGCCGTTCACATGTGATCAGTGCGGGAAGAGTTTCAATCAATCATCATCCCTTAATCTTCACATGAGGATCCACACTGGAGAGAAGCCGTTCTCATGTGATCAGTGCGGGAAGAGTTTCAGTCGATCATCATCCCTTAATCTTCACATGAGGATCCACACTGGAGAGAAGCCGTTCACATGTGATCAATGCGGCAAAACATTTCTCTGTGCAGCAGCCCTGAAGATACACCTGACAGTTCATACGGAGGAGAAGCCGCATTCATGTTCTGTGTGTGGAAAGAGTTTTTCACGGCTGAACACTTTACGTGCACATGAGAAAACTCACACTGGTGTAAGAGAGTACATGTGCTTTGAGTGTGAGAATACTTTTACTACAGCAAACAGTTTAAAACAGCACCAGAGAATTCACACTGGAGAAAAACCTTACAAGTGTTCACACTGTGACAAGAGATTCAGTCGATCATCATCTCTGAAATCACATGAGATGATCCACACTGGAGAAAAACCTTACAAGTGTTCACACTGTGACATGAGATTTAGTGTGTCATCAACTCTGAAAACACATGAGAGGATCCACACTGGAAAAAAACCTTACAAGTGTTCACACTGTGACAATAGTTTCAGTGTGTCAGCACATCTGAAAACACATGAGAGGATCCACACTGGAGAAAAACCTTACAAGTGTTCACACTGTGACAATAGATTCAGTGTGTCAGCACATCTGAAAACACATGAGAGGATCCACACTGGAGAAAAACCTTACAAGTGTTCACACTGTGACAATAGATTCAGTCAGTCATCATCTCTGAAAAGACATGAGAGGATCCACACTGGAGAGAAACCTTACAAGTGTTCACACTGTGACAATAGATTCAGTCAATCATCATATCTGAAAACACATGAGAGGATCCACACTGGAGAGAAACCTTACAAGTGTTCACACTGTGACAATAGATTCAGTCAATCATCATATCTGAAAACACATGAGAGGATCCACACTGGAGAGAAGCCGCACACGTGTGATCAGTGTGGAAAGAGTTTCTCTATTAAAATGAACCTGAAGCGACACATGAAGATCCATACAGTGGAGAAACCACATAAGAACTACAACCTGGTTAAGAACTACAGGAAACTATGATCTCTGTAATTGCAAACAAAGGTTTCTGTAACAAATATTAAGTTCTGCTTTTCTGATGTATCAAATACTTGTGTCATGCAATAAAATGCAAATTAATTATTTAAAAATCATACAATGGGATTTTCTGGATTTTTGTTTTAGATTCCGTCTCTCACAGTTGAAGAGTACCTGTGATACAAATGACAGACCTCTACATGCTGTGTAAGTAGGAAAGCCTGCAAAATCCCCACTGTATTTGCTTGAATGTAAACCGGAGATTGTGATCAATAAACCGCAGGTTTTTGTTGTTTTGACTGCATCTCCGTGTGTGCTTTATGGACATGTGTATCGGGAGAGACTGCTCCGCTAACCTCAAAGGGCTAAAGAAAGTTTTAAAGAAGATTAGCCTCAACAATTATTGAAGAAAACTCGCACTAGAGATTGATCGACGAGATCAAAAGGACTGTACTATGAATTATCTTCTCAAGAAATCTTGGAAGCTGTGCTGTTCACAGCCGAAATGAATCGGCGATTTATGAATAAACAACGCATCAGCTGTGAGTACGAGAGTGTAAACAAGCAGCACAACTGATCAATGAATCTTTAGCCGCGTTTCCACCGAAATTACCCGGAACAATTTGTCCCAGGAACTTTTTTTTGCCCCAGACCGGTTGCCAGAAAGCACTCAATACTTAGTTGGGGCTCCTTTTGCCTGAATTACTGCAGCAATGCGGCGTGGCATGGGGTCGATCGGTCTGTGGCACTGCTCAGGTGTTAGGAGAGCCCAGGTTGCTCTGATAGTGGCCTTCAGCTCTTCTGCATTGTTGGGTCTGGCGTATCGCATCTTCCTCTTCACAATACCCCATAGATTTTCTATAGGGTTAAGGTCAGGTGAGTTTGCTGGCCAATTAAGAACAGGGGATACCATGGTCCTTCAACCATCAGGTACTGGTAGCTTTGGCACTGTGTGCAGGAACAGTCACAGTCACTGACTGTGGAAACTTTACACTGGACTTCAAGCAACGTGGATTGTGTGCCTCTCTATTCTTCCTCCGGACTCTGGGACCTTGGTTTCCAAATGAGATGCAAAATTTGCTCTCATCAGAAAAGAGGACTTTGGTCCACTGTGCTTTATTAAATCCAGAGTCAACGCAGCCGTCAACCAGGACATTTTCAGAGCACTTCATGCTTCCTTCATTTTCCAGCAGGATTTGCACCTGCCCACACTGCCCAAAGAACTAAAACCTGGTTCAATGACCATGGTATTACTGTGTAAGTACTGTGTGATTTCATGTAATATTCTAATTTTCTGGGATTTTCATTTTGTGGGTTTCATAAGCTGTAAGCCATAAACATCAAAATGATAACAAATAAAATTTTACGCCATCCAGTCTTCGGAGATATCAAAGATCCTACTCCTGCTAAAGGTACAGTTGTAAAATTCAGAGCAACCAGCGTGAGGATACCTACAAGGGGCAGCAGCTTCGTTACTACAGTGAAACGAGCCGATGACCAAACTAGCAGAGAGGCATCTAAAGTGTAGCTGCAAGCAGGCACCCATGTTGCTGTTTTGACCTCATGTAGTTTTTGCCAAGGTAACCATGCACTGACTGCAAAATACACACACACACACACACACACACACATAAATCTACATTTGAAAGAAACTACTTGTGGATTGATTGGAATAAATCAATGCGTGGGAATTGAAGCTGTCATGAACTCTTCTTGCTTACAAACCTTCTGATCGAGGTTGAGAATTAGATGTTGACAAACCAGTACATCAATGCACATACATCTTTACCATTGTCAATGGAAATTCAAAAAAGCAGATTTTGCAAACCCGAACTTCACAGAACCAAAAGAAACGCCAGTCAATAGTGGACTATTATCAGCTGATCGTGCAACAGGGGCCAGTTGGGAATGTGCACTAGAAATCGTGCCAGTCCAAGTTAAAGTTGCTAAAGGCAATAAGATCATCAAAACGTACGTCTTTCTTGATCCAGGCAGTTTGGTGACGTTCTGCACTGAGAATCTCATGAATCAGGTGAATGCCAAAGAACTGAAATTCTTCTGAGAACAAGCTGCACACAGGACAGGACTGCACACATTTTATACCCATTTCAAGGTCTTCAGTTGCTCTTCCTAGTAGTTTTCCACAGACCAAGAACCCATTACTGCTAGCTTTGATTTATCGCTAGCTGATCCTTAAGCCCCCTGAATATTTAGTCTTCAGCTGACATTTACCTTTTCTCCTCATAATCCTTTTCAGGAAAGTCATGATTATATTGCCTGATAAGCAGATCTTAAATATTTTAATTCCAAACAAGATTTCAATGTCAGCGTTGATTCTTTTCAGTTCGATTTCATTCAAATAAGGCCATTTTTCAAGATCATGGTGAGTGAGTAGGTTCTCTTTTGACACAGGGATCTTGGGTTGAGTGTATACTTTAGGCCAGGGGTCGGCAATATTTTCTGGCCCGCCGGATTATTTTGGAAGTCCGTTTTTATTATTTTTTATTTTATTTTATTTTTTTACTATAACGGTTTACAAATAGGCCCCGTGAATCAGTGATGCGCGGAATGATCCAAAATGAGCGACGAGTGCCTGCGGTCACCCGCGGTTATGAGTCATCCAAAAATATTTTTAATGATATTCGGGTCGCGGTCGGTCGGGTCGTTTGAAATAAAGATGCCAATTAAACCATTGTAATTTATATAGTACTAGACATAATGTTCTATGAAATACATAGGTCTACACTTTATTGGCTGAATAACTGCGCGAGGATGACGCACGAGCTCAGTCTGCAGAGATGACAGTGGGAAATCCTTATTTACCTGAATGTTGAGCGCGTTATTAACTTTTGAATAAGAGCTGAAGCGGGACAAAATGCCCGATTTCCCAAAACGTTGAACTGAGCAATGCCATTGTGCCATTTTAATAGGCTACTTTTAAACGCATATAGCTCAGTAATGCGAGTTTTATGTATTTTCTGAGAGGGGGCGGGGTTTTTGTTGGGAAATTCGGAGGAGAGACGCACACGTCGATTAGACTGGATAAACACATGCAGCATCTTAATTGTTAAGAAAATGAAACGAAATAAATGAATAAATCAAGCCTTTATTACAAAACACAGCATTCAGAAAAATGCGCACCCCTAGTTCCTCCGTCTATGGCCCAATATGCGGGCCAGGAAGCGGGTCGGGTACAATATTTTCTTTCTTTTGTTTGCGGTCTGAGTTGCGGGCGGGTTGAAAACGTCGGTCGGGTGCGGGTTGTTTATACATTGACCCGCGCATCACTGCCGTGTATCATTCGTTCAATCGTTTTTTTCCCCCCAAATTAAAACCAAAAATAAAAAAATGAAAAACGACTTGTTTTTGAGATTTTAGATTCTGAAAACGAGATCTAAATTTTTTAAAGCAGGTGAACACTTTTAAGCTTTTACTTTTAAGTATTTTAAGCGGTTGCTGAATTGAACCTTGTGGGAGCGGGACGGAAAAAAACAGTCCCGCGCAGACCTCTTGTGTCCTGAATAAATAATAATTTAAAAAAAGGAATAAAGTTCAAAAGTTGTACAGTCCATTGGTAATACAATGCTAAATCAGATATATGTACAATAACATGTCCAACAATCGATTTAAATAGTACATGGGGTTTAAGTGGGCATTTTCTCGTGTGCTTAAATGGTCCAGTGGTAGAACTTTCGTCAAGTGTGTAAAAGGTTCTGGGTTCTAATCTGCATTTGTATAGTTTTTTTTTTTTTTTCTTCTTCAAAACCGATTATGCTCATCAGTGGTTGTATATAAGTAGTAGGGACACGTTTGTGTGCATTATATTTTGTGATTTCACCGTAACGAATAGGCCTATTCCATGTAGCTGGCCCGCCATCTACTGGATAAAAATGTAAAATGTAAGTTTGGCCCGCGGCCAAAGTTACTTGCCGACCCCTGCTTTAGGCTATTTGGGTCTCACTCACTTCACAGTGTAATTTCTGTGTGGTAACGGGGAACTTCTTGCGAGAATAAATACTTTTATAAAAGACAATTTGACTCGGAGTGTCTCTTACGCAGTGATGATGATTAAGGGACCGTTCGGTATTTATGGAAGGGGCCACCGGAGGAAAATAGGGGAGGGTCATGACTTTTTTTTCTTTGTTGAGGGGAGGGTCATCCAACTTTTTTTTAGTCTAGGGGGAGGGTCACTCAACTTTTTTTATTCATGAAAAAATATAAAAAACATAAAAAAGTGGCTTGTTCAGTGCATATTTTCCATTTCCATGCAGCCCCCCTAGCAAAATGGTCTGACCCAATAAAAATCGCACCATCCCCCAACCCAATCACAACACCTGACCCCACCCCAATAATCACAGGTAGGCTAAGCGACTATGAACAACGAGCTAGCTCTTGTGAATGCGCTTTATTTCAAAATGGATCACAACAATCTGAGGACGAAAGTACGGACCGCTAGCTGGAATCACAAAAACCTAAGGGTTTCACTCCAGACGCTGTCGGGTGAGGAAACGTTAAACAAAATTAATTATTTTATAGATAAATTAGACAATCCAAAATTACGGGGAATCCAGAGAGTGTTGGAGGAGTTGCTGGTAACGTTACCCTATGAAGACAAGCCATGTGGTGTACTGCACATGGATTTTGCCTTCGAACTGTTTGGGTCATTTTTCGATAGACAAACAGTCGAAAAAGAATGGTTCCGGGACTGCATACTGAATCCCGATTATGGGATTCCTGTTTTAATATATAATCGATCGGGCAAGCAGTGGATTATATTGAACGACGGGTCGGCGTCAATGGAAAACATTTTCCTGCAGCTTGTCAAAGACGAGGACGAAAAACATGAGCAAGACATCGAGGACGTCAATACTGAAACGGTACGTACAGTTTGGTTTTGAGCTACGCATGTGTTTTGTTGAAGTTTCTGGTTGCGACTAGATCGCAGTATAACAGAACAGAATAGTATGCCTATTCCACACAGCCTATAGCCTAACGTTACCAGGTAGAAGTACATAGTACAAAACATAAGAGCCAGAGCTGCTGCTGATTCTGTTTACGTCGTACTCATCCAGGTTTGGTCAAAGTAAGAGACATTTGAAGGGAACTGACAGGTTGACCCCCAAAGGAATTGTAATATTTTATGTTTTCACTTTCATTTGTCGATTTCATGACACCAACATCCAGAAACGTATGGATGACGTATACAGCCTCAGTTTTCAGATATATGAAAATGGGGTGATTCGGGTGAAGAAATTTAAACAAATCCTTAAATGTATCCATGTATATAAAACTCTTGTGGGATCACATTCATTTTCATTTTAAGATGATTAAAAAGTGTGTGTGTGTCTGAGAGAGAATTGTGTGTATTCTATTTCACATCAAAACTGACATGTTCCTACAATATTACCATAAAACAGATACAGATTGTTTCCCTCCTTTCATGCCCTGTCTGTGTTGACACCTCTGCAGTTTTTTCTCCGCATTTGCATTTAGTATTAAAGCAGCTCAGCAAATACAAAAAAAAACACTTTTTCTATGCATAAAAACATCATGAAATTGTTTCTAGGATTTCAAACATGACAGAAATGAGTGACAGTGTGTGCTATTAAATCAGTGTACCGGTTTTACCTCTCTACCAAGTATCACAGCCTATTACAACGCAAGTGTTACACTGCATTCATACAATACTCAATATTGATATTGTTATTCTTTCCATTAGATACACCGGCTTATTGAATCAATGACCAATGAATATGATCGATGGGTTGCCTCTGCTCTGTTAGTCTGTGCTGGAAAAATGCATGGCATGACTACCAAGAGAGCGAGACGACTCTTGCAAGATCTTGAGGAACGACTGGACAAGTGGGAGGCCAGCAAATCAGCTGCAGAGGTCTTTGTCTCCCAGAGGCTTGATCACCGCATAGAGAACCTGGAGGCCAGGGTTAAAGCTTTGACGGAGCAGATACAAATAGCTTCCATAAGATGGACGCCAGAAAGGGTTGGTGATCTAGAGAATGAGAGGAGCTTTCTGCAGGAGTCATTAGAGAATGTGAAAAAACTCAAAGTGAGTAGCCTCCTATTTCAGAGACATTTAAAGTGGAATAATCAGCACTATTTCATAATGATGCCTATTGAATGTAATGTGTTCACTACAGCTTAAAGGTGATTCAATATAATAATAAATATTAAGCATTTGTGCTATTTTTCCATATACAGGCAGCTGAGACACCGTACACCAGACAGTGTTTGAAACAAGCTGTGAAAAGGAAGGCAGACCAGATTGCGGAAGACGAACACATTAAGAAGAGGGCACGTGGTGCGGGTCACACAACCATGATGGATGAGGAGGATGAGAAGTGGCTGGCTCAGTGTATAGGTAAGTAAATTACATGCATACTTGTTTTGTTTTTTCCAAATAAATGTAAACCTTTATCATTATACTGTTTTTATAGTGAACTATGGCTATTGAAAACTTAGCAACCAGGATTTTTGTATTCTCTGCTATTTTCAGAGGACAAAACTACAGTTCATGGTCGTCGGCATGAAAGCGTACTCTACACCCATCATAGAGTGAAGTCCCGGGATCTGCTGAAACTGGCAAACTACAGAAGGCTGAGACTAGGTCTGCCGTTGATTCGTGCTGTGTCCACAGTGCATAGCAGAGCAAGAGCAAGACGTCTAAAATCCCTTCAGAGCAGGAGACATGTAGGTCTCAATATACATTTCTAGGGCTTTATTGTGTGCACATGTGACTGCAGTTTCGTGTGAGTCAGTGTTAGTGCATGTGTGGTTTGCATTTAAATGTATTCATTTAAATTATTGATGTATGCCACTATTTTTCATTAAACTATGTAATGTTTAATTCTTTACAGATAAATATGATAGTATATTTTTGTTTTAATGTTTTCTTCAGAAGGGTTTAGGACTCTGGTGCTCAAAGAAACCTCCGAAAACCGAGGAAAGAGATAACGAATGCACTCATCATCAGAGGAAACACGTTTCTCTTGCCAAAGAACATCTGTTTGGAGTTGAGGCTGGGGAAAGGAGAAAGTTTGCTCTGGCCATCAGCATGGACGACAAGGCTTACCTTCGCCCTGGAACCTCAGGTTTGTTGCTATGTTGAAACGGTATTATTAATGTGCACCATTGTAAATGGGTGGGTGAATCACACAACTATTTATATTTTCAGAGGGATTTCATGGGTCAAGGAGACAATCGGTTCTCCAACCCACAGATGATCAGGTTGCAAAAAGGCTACCAGTTCATGACTTCCCAGAGCCTTCCATGTACATCACACCCTCTGCTTTTCGTCTGCTCAAGAAAGAACCTTCTCAGTTGGAGGCCACTACCTTGGTATCTTCAGATGATTCCAGTATTGCAGTAGTCCACCCAAAGGCCTACATCGGGACCCATGGGACAACTTGGGCCTCCAATTATATGCGTCTCAGGAGGGAGTGCCCGGATGATTTTGAGGTTCCTGGTACAGCGGTCCATAAGGATGTGAGAAAGCTCTTCTGTCGGACCAGAGATGCCACAAAATACTTCCTTGACACCGCAATGGAAGCTGATGTAAAGTGTGTTACAGAGAGACCAGACTGCCCTTTCCGCTCATACACCAACCTGCAATTGAAGTCATTTGAACAGCAACTGGAAAAAGGCACACAGGACTGGTTTCAAGTCAAAGACTGTCTGTCTGCTGCTTACATTGCATTAGGGAGTGAGGTCATTAGTCAGGTATCTGGTGTAGTGACTGCAGTTGAGAATGCTGTAGCGACACTGGCTTGCAGTTCAAAAAAGAATGCATGGGACTGCTACAAGCCATTAATGAAGTCCTGCCAAGATTTGCTGAAACATCTGGATATCACCCCAATGCCCATGGTTTGTCCCCAGATCATTGAGCTGACAGATGCTGGACCTGGAGTTGGTGTTTCAAATTTTGAGGTACATTTTTCAGTCAACAGACTACAGAAAGATTTATTTAATATTTTATCTGTCTGTGAAAATGTCCTCAATACAAATATTGACAGTTTGAAAATGGAAATGTCTTTCAGGTACGTTTCAGAGCAGCAGAAAAAATCCGGATTCATTCAACGGACCTATTGTGTCGAATTCACAGAGCTCGGGAGGATTCTGGGCAAAATGAAGCTGAAAGGCTGAATGCTTGCCTGGGTAAATGTGCTATAGTCATATCCTACAAAACTCATTTCATCCTGATGGACTTTCAAGCAACAGTGCCCATCTATACTCAGCCGGCCCTTCACAAATTTCCTTTACAAACTGCTCCCTGAGACCAAGGGGGAATTCATTGTTTGTGGAGGGAAAGAGGCGTAGTGGGCAGAAGAGGGTAGAGGGAATAAAAGTACATTTGTGAGTGAACTGGCTTATTATTTTTTAATTGTTAATTTCAGGTGAAGCGATATGTGATGGAGGTACAATCCAGTGGCAGATCTTTTCTGAGACCCATGGTTTGACAGAAACTGACATATCCACAATGACCAGATCAGCCCTTGAGGATCATGCACAGAAGATGATGGAAAACAATGCTTGGGCTGTGGCAGAAGAAGTCAGACTCAGAATCGACCAGTCACCTGCCCCAGCAGGATTTACCAGAGCATTAACTGTGGAAAAAACAGGTACGTGGTTCATTAATTCCCATTTCTGCATTTTTTTCCAAAAGGAAAATAAACCTTGGAGGTACACTGCGCTTCAGCCTTGATTAACAGATAAGTTTGGTGCTCACGTTGGAGCTATAAAGTAATAAAAGCTCAAACAGTAGAGCGTTGGCGTTTGCAAGGTCATGGGTTCAATTCCCAGGGAAAGCAAGAACTGATAAGAACATAAAATGTGTACGTTGAAATGCAATGTAAGACGCTTTGGATAAAAGCGTCTCCCAAATGCGTAAATGTAAAACCTGGGCTTTTCAGCTCACTGACTACCAAAGTAAAAGTCTGGGGCAATCTGCAACAATCTGCTATTCATTCTTGAACCGATGTATTGACTGTGAGAAGTTAAAGGACCAATATGTGTGTACATCTTTTTCAGAACTACAGTTCTTTTACAACCGTGAGTATCTACAGCGGTACATGACAAGTGGCAAGACCCAGAGATCAGCTGTTCCAGGGCATAATTACTTTCAGAAGATAGAAAGCTTCATTGACAGACATTTTGAGATTGGTGAACTGTACATGGAGTTCCTCAAGGGAAGTTGCAAAGGTGAGTTTGCTGCATAATTTCATTTGGCTGAATGTTGCGGAGTCCATTATTGGCTTTTTCTAGAATTCCATTGTCAAGGGACCAGAAGTGGCATTGTTTATTTACTGCCAAATGCTTATCTAACATTGTAGCTAGAAACCAAACAAGGCCTATTCTATATTGTCATAATGAAAATAGATGGGGGTTAAATCTGACCCACGTCTGTGCTGCAGCATCTTCCCATCCCTGTCTCTTGTTTGCTATCTCTTCCTCTTGACACAATTTACAATCTTGGGGGAAAAAATGAATTGGTTTATAAATCAGATGGAAAACACTGTAGGACATGAGTTTTGTAAAGGGAATGTTATACTGACATTTGCTTTTCCCCAATCCTCAGGCTCAGGGGCTCTCTGTGACTTCTGCTCTTCAAATCCCCTCTCTGGACCACCAATTACAAGGATCCCTAGACCTTATCCAGACCACCAACAACTTCCAGCTCTGAAGTACTGCCCTTACAACAGAACCCCAGTTGATGGTCGACTTCCAGATGACTTTCAACCGCGTGCTCAACTTAAGAAGGCTGTTGGACGCAGGGATGTCCAGCTAGACAATCCAGTCTCCATCTCAGAATTCTCACAGAAGTATGTGGTCAATGAGCGTTGTGTACGTGAATATGTGCAGCACATGAAACGTATGGACTTGATGAAAGCCAAGCGATCTGCTGAAATAGACGACAGAAAAGTGCAGTCAAATGCGAAAACATATGATGACTATGACTGGGAGGAACTATACAGACAGGGTCAGTTATCCAAACTGCGTGTTTCAGACTTGGACAAGTATTTGTCCAAACACGGGTTGCAGCAGACTTGCAGAAAGGGCATCAAGCTAGAGATGGTGGGAGCTCACATAGGCAAAACTGTTTGCTCAAGTGTTCTCAGTGATCTTGCAGCTCTTCCAACCGATGACCCTGCCTCAGACACTGAGTCAGAGATAGACTTGTCTAGTGACGAGATTGAAGATGAAGTAGTTTTAGAGGTTGGCGACAGTGATGCTGCTGATGTTGACTGTGATGTTGGAGAAAAGGAGCCAAATGTATCAAGATTTGGTAGACTGAGGCAGAAGGTAGTGAACACAGATTATATCTTTTTCTAAGTTTTTTTGAGACCTCTTATAATGCCCTCAAAATTTAAAAAAAATATGTTAAATTAAAGGGATAGTTCACTTTAAAATTAAAATGATGTCATCATATATTCACCCTCAAGTTGTTTCAAACCTGTATGAGTTTCTTTATTCTGCTGAACACAAAGGAAGATATTTTGAAGAATGTCAGTAACCAAACAGTTAACTGGTCCCATTGACTGCCATAGTATTTTCTTTTCTACTATGGCAGTCAATGGGACCAGTTAACTGTTTGGTTACTGACATTCTTCAAAATATCTTTCTTTGTGTTCAGCAGAAGAAAGAAACTCATACAAGTTTGAAACAACTTGAGGGTGAGTATATGATGACATCATTTTCATTTAAAAATTAACTGTCCCTTTAAGAACTTTTGTGCATTGTGCACTAATGTTGTATTGTTCATTACGTACCTGCTGTGTTTGTGAACACATTTGTCTGTATTTCTACAGATCTTCTTTCCCAGACATGCATAACCTCTTAATAAAACTATATGCTTTACTGCACTACTGTTTCCCAATAGTTATTTGTGCTGTATGAGATATTTGAACACTTGCTGTGTATTGTAGTAATGTTTGTATACTATTTTTGCTAGATTTTTCCAAGACTGTTAACCAGAACATGTCTCCATCTGCACTGTCCCTATACATTCCCAAACTAAAACATATTTGTACAGTAGATAAAAAGCTTGCTAGGTTCTGGCAGAATCTGTGCATGCCAATGGAGGAGCAACAATACTCTTGTTTTTTCACTGTGAAGCCAGGCTTTCCATCTCTGATTGCCCGATGTATAGACATAAGGAGCAGACCATATTTATGGCATACAAAGAAATTTTCATACTGCCACAAGTCTCACAACAGAAAGTGATGAGGCCTCTCACACAACTAAAGGATAAGGCATACAGATGCATGACATTTGGCTTTAATCAACCATTTGTGCAAAAAGGTGACTGGTGATTTATAAAACAAAAGAACATTTTGTCTGTTAGACCATCTTCATTTTTACTATCACAAAAATACAACTTTAATAACAATGAACATTGCTTTGGGCTTTGTCTCGCTGGCCCACTACTTTGGGCTCGTCTGGTTTCCCTCTCATTTTTTTTAAACTCTAAATATAAAGTGCAGCACTGTAAACAGTGTATCATTCAAATGAACGAAAAGACATTAACAAAAACACAAATGCTGAAACATTAACCCTGACAAAACTTGAGTTTAGAGTGCATTGATTAACTGTTCTACTTCCTCTGCAAAGCAACCTACTGAAAGTAGATGGGCTAATTCTGCGGTGCTCTCTGTAGTCTCAAATACCTCTCTGTCCAGTTCTGCCATACCCAGCTGTGGCAAGCCTGTAGCAGAGGGAGCATACATGTTCCGGTGAGTCTGGCCCCCAAGGCTGCGGAAAAGAGCTGCAGCCCTTTCAAAGAAGGGACAGTCTTCAGACTCACACTCTCCCGTACATGTTGCATGGTAACTGAGATGAGTCACCTGGTAGCCTTGTCTACCTGTCTTGCTAAGGTTGGTCAGGATCATGGCATGGGCTTCTGTAGTGATGTTTAACTTTTTCAGCAGACTGTAGAGGAGAGTGCCTTGCTGGTGGTTCAGCGCAGCCACAGCGCCTACGTACACCTGCTGAACACCAGGGTCAGACGCTTCCGGAAAAATGGCCTCGATCAACATCTTCTCCTGTTTCTCCCTCCGCAGAGCCTTCTTCTTCTCTGCCTTCTTCTTGGCTTGCTTCTTCATTCTTTTCATTCGAGATAGATCCCTGTCCTCAGAGCGGAAGAAGGTCTTGAGTCTCTGCAGTGCAGCCTCCAACCTTGCCCGGTCACTTTCGGCACAGGAAATCAGGCTTGTCATCCTGGCCTTGGCTTGGATATTGTACGCATGCTTGCTCTCTTGCCCTGCTTTGAGTCCTATCCCATCCTGTCTGAATAGTGAATTGTCATGAACCTGAATGTGCTGTCTGTCGTATTTTATTTCTGATATAACTCTGTCCATTTTGTCTAAATTATTCTCACAGGTGACCAAGTCATGCCTAGACTTAATGTTGAAGTCAGTTTTAAGGAAGCGGCCCCCGGCAGCAGGATTATTTCCTCTGATGAACGAGAGTCTGCTCTCATGTTTATCTAGGTTTTCTAATATTTCAAAAGCTCGATTGCGTTCAATGATAAAATCCTTTTTGAAAAGCTTGTCGTCAGGAACAGGGTATGAAGCTTCGTAGAGGGCTGGCAGGATCTCGTTGTTAAAACGGGTCTTTGCTGCCTTGGGGTGGGGAACCCATCCCAAAGATAGCTTCCTCTTTTCAGAGAGCTGTGAAAAGAATAGACCAAATAATTTAAATGATCTAAAAACACTTTTTTTATTGCCTTTTTGGGGAACAGCAATACAGCATTTCTTGTTAAATTCTACATTCTATATAATCCAAACATTGCAACAGGAAACCAAATGAGGGATTTTTGGAATTGTTACATTGTCACAATGAAAAAGTATTCATGTCCATATTCAACAGGATGCTCAGTCAATGGGAAAACTAGTCC
The DNA here is from genome assembly GCF_949152265.1 of Phoxinus phoxinus. Lineage (NCBI taxonomy): Eukaryota > Metazoa > Chordata > Actinopteri > Cypriniformes > Leuciscidae > Phoxinus > Phoxinus phoxinus. Next base: position 4,015,892 of record NC_136876.1, read on the forward strand.
AGTTGCCATATAGCAACAGAGCATAGGCCACACAGCTGTTTTGAAAATAAACATTCCATGTAGGCACTTAACATGCACCGCTATAGAGTTTTGAAAATCAATATTCTATGAACAGGTCTACTAAACTTTTTAGTTAACTTTTTTGCACATAGCACTGGTGCTACAGAGGATACAAGTTTTGTAGCACAGGCCAAACAGTTGTAGCACAAGAAGAGGGTTGGGTGATATGGCAAAAATATCACATCACGATAGTTTTCAGACGATTATTTTTCATGATGGTTTAACTATTTTGTAAGTGACTGAGCAAGACAGCCAAAATAATTTCCCTATTTTAAAAAACAAAACGTATACAAAATATATAATAAAAAAGAATGGCAGACATTTAGGCCAAAGTGGGCGAAGATAAACATCTCTGTCATTATATTTTATCTTTGTTTTTAAAAATAAGAACAAAGATACACAACATAATATACAAATAAAATAAACTGCTTTTTTTCAGCTACATGAGATGTATTTAACAGTAGCATTTAAGAAAGAAATGTATGAACAATATAAAAATAAAACGCTACACTTCACTGTATACATGATACATTGGCAGGACCCTTTTTAATGAACATTTGGTGTAGGTCTACTAGGCATAGAGATAGGCCTTCAACATGAAAGCAACACGATTTTGGAGTTGCTTTCTTTGAGAATGCAACAAATTGTGCCACCTGTTTCTGAAGTATCATCACTGACATGACGCTGGAATGTAGCTGACTAGCTCAAAGGTTTCACGTTGCCTAGCAACAATTCCTTTAAAGCTTCAAACCAACAGCAGAAACGTTAGAAACATAAACCATCTCAAATGTAGACAATACCTGGTCGAATTTCTGGCAACTTTCACATTTCTGACCCAACTCGGTCTCTGGGACTTGAAGGTGGTGTACTGGTGTGCATCCACAGTAGCTGCAGGCATTGCCCTGTGCTGGCAGGTCGTAATCGTCGCATTCTTCACACTTCAGGCACCTACCCCTCTGCACACCACGTTTATCCTTCATTTCCTTTTTTCTGGAAGAGTAGGGGGAGTAAAATAAAGGCCTCGCGCTGTGGGTTTCGAGTGGTGAGACTGCGCGCGATTACGCGCGACCCTCGGAGAAAAAAAAAAATAGGTCGCCAGTGATTTTTTTTCAAATGTTTTAATTCCGTTTTTTAATAACAATAGTATTGATAATATTAACTTTGAATAGTTTTGATTAATCAGCTCGTAAAAAAAAAAAAAGGTCGCCCTAGAAAAAGTTTGAAAACCATTGAGAGGGCACTAGCAGCAAAGAGCGAATGTGATTTCTGGCGCCAATACGTAGGCAACTCTTCAAATATCCTTTCGGTCCCGGTGATTTGAAATCGTGCAAACGACAGCCTTTTCAAGGCATTTTTTGAGAAGGAAAGAGTGGAACATGCAAGCTCCCAAATTGACGCTCGTCTGAGAAAATTGAGTTTTGGATAATGTTCAGCTTCGGCAGCTTTTAAAGGTAGGCTATACATATGCTCAAATGTACAATGACTGAGGAAGCCTAGTGACGAGTCCATAGCAACCAGTTGTGTTGAATTTATTATAGCCACTGTGCTTTGTTGAATGGTCTCAATGTTTTATTGTTATATTTCATGTGAATACTATAACGTTTATGAGGAGTATGCAAATGGCCACAGAGTGTGATGTGTAACGTACGCAGAGGTTTGTCATAGTTGTAAAAAAAAACAATGGCTTCTGAACATCTTTGCCAAGCGCAAGCCAGTACAGAAATCAACAAATTATCGGGGAGGGTCATGCATTTTTTCGCAATCATTTTGGAGGGTCATAGAAAAATTTATTGCTGGCGAAGGGAGGGTCAAGTCTTTTTTGACAACAGATCTCAAAACTCCTCCGGTGGCCCCTTAAATAAATAACGAACAGTCCCTAAAGACAAAGTTTTTGCCACAACAGGCTTGCTAAGTCTGGACTTTCTGATGGCCTTCAGTGTTATTGACTCGACCACACTTATTGCTCTAAGTTTCAAATTGATTCAAATCTACATTAAAAACTTGGCACAATATTTTAAAGTGGGGAATATGTTTATCAGACACCTAAAGCATTACAAATATATAACAGTTTGAAAAAGACATTTGTCATTACATAATGTACATGTAATTATGTAAAGATTATGTAAATGTTCTTTTTTGCTTTTTTGGAAATCCAGGGAGGCAAACAATATAGCCAGAAAAGACATACATGTGAGAATATTTCAGTTGGGGATCATCAACGTTTGTTTATTAGACATCTTACAGCCTAAAAATACAAAAGTTAGAAAACATATATTAATAGGGTCCATAGGGGAGGAGTTCAAGTGATCCAATGTCACCATTTTTTTAAATTGTTTGGTGTTTATTTGAGTTTTTATGCACTATACATCATCTAATCATGACAATCCTCATATCTATCAATGCAAAGATGAAGATAAAATGGGGTGGATTGTGTCCAGGATGTACTGTTCAGATTCTATGTAGATTTAAAGTTTTAATTTTTCACAGCCGAAAATCAAGCACGGACAAAAAAGATGATACAAAAAATCACATATGGGGCAATAATTTGCGTGGGGAACATCAAAATTTTCTATATCATTTTCTAGACACCTTAAAGGAGAACTCCGGTGCAAAATGAACCTTTGGTCTAATTACACATTATTACCTAGTCAACCGTTATCTGAGATTTGTTTTCATGATTATCGAATGTAAATAGTTTTATCTCTAAAAACAGTTTAGCCTATAACGCTAGTATAACGCTAGTATATGGGGCATGGAGTAATGACAAATAAAAATCGCTTGTTAATACCACTAACAAGGCTCAAAATAGCCCCACACTAACACGGTAGCATAATGAGGGTCCCTACATGCAAACCGAAGCATTGAGAACTGTGTAAGTGTCCAGACAGTTTAATAAGAAGATATTTTATACATACAGTCAACTTCACGTATATAAGCAGAATCCATCTTTGAAAAACAGACTCTATCAGTCGATCTACGAACCACCGATCCAAATGCGCTGGACCATATGAGATTCTACATAGTTCAGCGCATTTGGATCGGTGGTTCGTAGATCGAACCCTCTGTTTGATTGACAAAAAACCCCTTTGTTTGCCCTAGACGGTAGTTCCCTCTGTCTGTTGACAAAAAAAACCTTTGTTTGCCCTAGACGGTAGTTCCCTTCCTAGGGTACAGAAGAGGACTTCTCCATTGACTCTTACTGTTTCAGGAAATCACAGAGAGACTATTTCTTTTCTTATTTTCCATTCCCCTTTTTCTCCGGTGGTATTAGGCCACCCGTGGTTAGTTCTCCACAACCCCCAGCTTAACTGGGCAGATGGAGCTATTCTGTCTTGGAAATTGTCTTGTCATGTTGATTGTTTGTCTTCTGCTGTGCCCCCTGTCTCGTCAGTAACTGTTTTTCAGGAGGAGCCAGGTGATTTGTCTGGAGTACCGGAGGAGTATCGCGATTTGCGGGAGGTTTTCAGCCGTTCCCGGGCCGCTTCTCTCCCCCCTCATCGCCCATATGACTGTTGTATAGATCTTCTCTCGGGAACCACGCCCCCCCGGGGAAGACTATACTCGTTATCCGCTCCCGAACGGGAGGCGCTCGAGACATATCTTTCTGACTCACTCAACGCCGGTACTATCGTTCCATCCTCGTCTCCTGCGGGAGCCGGTTTCTTCTTTGTTAAAAAGAAAGACGGCTCCCTGCGTCCCTGTATAGACTATCGGGGGTTAAATGATATCACGGTCAAGAATCGTTATCCTTTGCCACTGATGTCATCTGCCTTCGAAGTCTTACAGGGAGCAAAGGTTTTTACGAAACTCGATTTACGCAACGCCTATCACCTGGTGCGTATAAGAGAGGGGGATGAATGGAAGACCGCGTTTAATACGCCCCTCGGGCACTTTGAATACCGGGTCCTTCCTTTCGGACTAGTAAACGCCCCCGCGGTTTTTCAAGCCTTAGTCAATGACGTCCTACGGGACATGCTCAACGTCTTTGTGTTTGTCTACCTCGACGATATTTTGATCTTTTCGCCATCTCTCCAGGTGCACGTCCAACATGTTCGTCGTGTCCTTCAGCGCCTTCTTGAGAATCGACTTTTTGTAAAGGCAGAGAAATGCTCTTTCCACGCCCCCTCAGTAACGTTTCTCGGTTCGGTCATCTCGGCAGAGGGGATCAATATGGACCCGGCTAAGGTTCAGGCGGTCACTGACTGGCCCGTTCCCGAGTCTCGCCTCGCGTTACAACGTTTTCTCGGTTTTGCAAATTTTTACCGTCGTTTTATTCGAGGTTTCAGTCAAGTGGCCGCTCCCCTTACAGCTCTGACCTCAGTAAAGTCTCAGTTTAAGTGGTCAGAATCTACACAGACTGCGTTTGACGTTCTGAAGTCTCTTTTCACTACCGCGCCTATCCTCCTCACTCCTGATTTCACTAAACAATTTATAGACGAGGTCGACGCCTCTGAGGTGGGGGTCGGGGCTGTTCTTCCCCAGCGTTCCACCACTGATGGAAAGATACATCCCTGCGCTTTTTTTTCTCACCGTCTTTCCCCCGCTGAGCGCAATTACGACGTGGGCAACCGCGAATTGCTCGCCATCCGTCTAGCTTTAGGCGAGTGGCGACAGTGGCTAGAGGGAGCTCCCGTTCCTTTTATTGTTTGGACAGATCACCGAAACCTAGAATATATCCGTAAGGCCAAGAGACTTAACGCTCGTCAAGCCCGCTGGGCTCTGTTCTTTACCCGTTTCGATTTTACCATCTCGTATCGCCCGGGGTCCAAGAACGTCAAGCCTGACGCGTTATCTCGTCTTTTTGATTCCTCTTCATCGACTGAACCTGAGGAGATTATTCCCCCGGGTCGTGTTGTTTGCACGACCGTCTGGGGAATAGAGAAGCAGGTTAAGCGTTCTCTTTCTCGAGCCATAGTCCCGCGCTATTGTCCTAAGGGGCTTCTTTTTGTTCCCGTATCCGCGCGTCGTGCTGTCCTTCAGTGGGGACACACCTCTAAATTGACTGCCCATCCCGGCGTTCGGGGCACCCTCGCTTTCATCCGTCAGCGCTTTTGGTGGTCCTCTTTGGAACGAGATGTGCGGCGGTTTATTGCCTCTTGCGTTACGTGCGCGCAAACTAAAGCTGGCAATTCCCCTCCAGCCGGTCTGCTTCGTCCGTTACCGGTTCCTACACGTCCGTGGTCTCACTTAGCTCTCGACTTTATCACTGGGCTCCCTCCCTCGGCGGGTAACACCGTTATATTGACCGTGGTAGATCGTTTTTCTAAGTCGGCCCATTTTATCCCGCTCGCTAAACTCCCCTCTGCCAAGGAGACCGCACAGATCATGGTTGATCATGTTTTTAAGCTACATGGTTTACCAACTGATATCGTGTCTGATAGAGGCCCCCAATTTTCTTCTCAATTCTGGAAGGAGTTTTGTCGCCTGATTGGGGCTTCCGTTAGCCTCTCGTCCGGTTATCACCCCCAAACGAACGGTCAAGCAGAACGGACCAATCAAATTGTCGCCCGCATCCTTCGCAGTCTCACTCATCAGAATCCCGCGTCCTGGTCACAGCACCTTTCCTGGGCTGAATACGCTCATAATTCGCTTCCGTCCTCTGCCACCGGTCTTTCACCCTTCCATTGCTGCCTTGGCTATCAACCTCAGTTATTTGAGTCCCAAGACTCTGAGTCAAATGTTCCGTCAATACAAGCTTTTGTTAGCCGTTGTAAGCGCACCTGGAAGAGAGTGCGGTCTGCTCTCTGTTGAGCTAGAAAGCGCATGACATTTGCGGCCAATAAGCGCAGAATTAGAAGCCCTCGCTATGTTCGCGGTCAGAGAGTGTGGTTATCCACTTCAAATTTACCTCTCCAGTCCGAATCACGCAAGCTGTCTCCCCGTTTTATTGGACCATTCCGCATTTTAAGGGTTTTGAATCCTGTCACTGTAAGGCTTCGCCTTCCGCCTAACCTACGCCGGGTCCATCCCGTGTTTCATGTCTCCTGCGTCAAACCAGTTATCCGTCCCCCTTCCCGCCCGGTTCGCGCTCCTTGTCTTGTCAATGACACCCCTATCTACAGGGTTCGTCGGATTCTCAACTGGCGCTCGTTGAGAGAGGGGTACTGTCATGATCCTGGGTTCTTTCTTCTTTCTCTGTCTCCCTCTTGTGGTCACACACACACTCACACACGCACACTCATCTTCTCCTTCACTCATTATCCCCTACAGCTGTTTCCCCTTTCGTTCCTGTTTCCTCGCCTGTTCCCTCTTTTCCTCTTGATTATCTCAGTCTCTTATTCCCTCTTCCTAGCCCTGTCTTGTTGTCGGATTATTCGATGTCTTCACGTGTGAAACGTCTGTGCTCGCACTTCTCGTCTTGTCTTGTCCTGTCCTGTGTCATCAGCTAGAAGTGATACTATTTATTCTACTGTGAGTTTTGCTATCTTCAGACTGTGTATTATCCAGCTGTGCCTGTTTGCAGAGTACCTGTTCAGCGTCTGCTCTCGGCTGATCATCCTCCCTGCTGTCATCACAAGCCCTGACTGGCTCAGCGTCTCGCTGTTCCCGGACCGCCGTCCTCGTGGGAGTTTGTGTTTACCTGTTATCCAGTGATCTGGCAGTTTCTGTTCTGGCGCTGATTAATGCCTGAGATTTGTGTTCTGTTTCTTCATTGAGGACTATCTTCCTTTATTCATTAAAGACTGTAAACTGCACTCCGCCCTGGTCTTCCATAATTCATACTCCCTAACAACTTCTTCAGTCGCGTCTGTTTCTGTTTATTTGGTAGTTACAGTCACATTTAGAAAGAATGATAATTTCTACAAATATATGCCACCAAAAATACGAGCTGAGGAGCTTTAGCACTCTCTCCCAGTAGGCTACAGATATATCCAGTCAGAGAAACAGAGGAAGCTCCCCAAAAAAAATGTTGCTTTATTTTATGATTTTATTTTATTTTATTTTATGATAGTCCGGCATAACGAGATGAGTAGGCTACTGACAGATAAAATAAAAACATGATTGTGATGGCCTTCATGATTGGTCTGATTTCAAGCGTTCACTGTTTTTTTTACTATGCGTATATTGAAGCGTTTACTATGGTAATGGTTAGCGCGCATAGTCTTTTGCATCGCGTATTTATACTATATTAAAGGGCACCTATTATGGAATTTTGAAATTTACCTTTCATGTAGTGTGTAACATAGATCTAAGTGAACAAAAACATCCTGCAAAGTTTGAAATATGAAAGTGCACCGTATATAAAGTTATTGTCTTTCAAAAGTGAGAGTCGACTCTGAGTCATTTTTATGAATCGTTAGAAGACCGAAGCTTTTTCTCTGACTAGATGACGTCAACTTGTCAAGTTATTTGAATACGATACGCCCACTTATTGCTCTCCAAGGCCAGGGGAAAATATCATGGCGACGAGACGCTGTGTTCTGAAATGCGGCTCAAAAGCAAACTTTTTTCATCTGCCCAAGGAGGAGCATTTGAAGACTAAGTGGCTACAATTCATATATACAACTATACCACAGAAGTATTAGTCCGAGCCTTGTGCTTTGTTCGCGTCATTTTGAAGACGATTGCTTTTTAAATGCAATCAAACTTGGATTCGCGAGCTGGCTGATATTGAAGGAAGGTTCAGTTCCAAGTGTATTTGCATCAGCTTCCTCCTCCGTATCACAACCTGTAAGTGTTATTAATAATTTTTGCTTTTATATTTTATGTAGCATGCTTAATAATTATTTTGTTTGTTGTGTAAGCACCGTTTAGCTTCTAGGTCTTCAATGACAATTGTATTGAGATATGTGAAGTGTTTGTCGTTGTTTTCGGAGTTGTCTAAAGAATAGAGTAATAACTGTAACGTAACTGCATTTTTTTTGTAAAAACGTTATGTTTATGCATCGGGCTAACGCAAACAAAGACTGATTGTGCTTTTACAATATGAACTCTGGGCTATGCTCGCTAACATAACATTAAATTATTTATCTTATTTTTCGTTTTTTACTACAAACTATAAAGCAGTGGACTATAATCATTATTATAATACAATTTAATTGATAAAAGCATCATTGTACTCCGTGTTAAAAATAAGTATTATCTCTGTAAACACTGCTGGGTCATCTGACCAATCAACGCAGATTAGCGTCGCGCAAAGGAGGGGTTTGAAAAACGAGTCGTTAAACGAATCATTTGGGAGTCGGTGAGCAAATCAGGTAAAAATAAATGCATATTATACGAAAACAAAAGTGTTTTTTGTCATTGCATGCATGTAAAACTGTTGTTGGGGACTCCCTAAACAACATTAGGAACATTTTAAATGTCATAATAGGTGCCCTTTAAATATTTCTACCTTATACAGAATCCACATCGGATCACAAACAGAAGGCATTCAAACATGAAAGTGAGTTAAATTATTTGAAAAGTCTTTAATGCTGACAGAATTATCAGGCGCTCCCGTCTCCCGACTCAGGGAAACCCCGCCTCTGCTTGTAGCCACTCCTCTAGCCCGAGCTGGCCCGCTTTGGACCAAGGTATTCGACGGGCCGCTGGCCTCGAGTAAGCCCGATCAAACCCCGGAAGTGGCAGTGGAAACGCAACTGGCCCTGGCACGCATTAGCACGGCCCGGCCCGACAGTGGAAACACGGCTATTGATGCTTTTCTATCTTAAATAACGTGGCGTTTCCATAACACGTTGTTTCCCATAACAGAGAAGTAAAGCGCTGTTGCTCTGGCTTTTTCCAAGGCTCATTAAAATTGTGGCTTGACTTGATACACAGTCTAATGGTCTAATTCTAAAATAATCAAAATTTTCAAAATTGCTGTAGCAATTGTATGGGCCTTATGCGTATTCCTATTTGAGCCAATGCAGATGGATGAGGAATGAGCAAAGTTATTTCAGAGCAAGATCACCCCGAGTGTAAAGCCAAACGTGATTGGTTGTAGCGAGAACGTGCTGCGATTGGCCAGCTCAATGTGGCCGTTATCTGATTGGCTTGAGTACGCGGTGGGTGGAGTCCACTTATTTGTGGATTTCTCTGCACGTGGACGCTAGAAGTGTTTCAAAATCCACAAATGCGTGCAGCTTTTTACAAATGCACAGGTTCACAAATAAATGCCAGGCAGAGTTGTGTTTGTAAAATAATAAAACATTAATAAATATTTTTTTATCTGCAAATCTCATTTAATTTATTTGTGAATTTCATATTTTTTTGTGAAACTCTTTACATTTGTTTGTGGATCTTAATCTATTTATTTGTGAATTAGATTTTTTTTTGTGTGTGTTGTGTGTGTGTGTGTGTGTGTGTGTGTGTGTGTGTGTGTGTGTGTGTGTGTGTGTGTGTGTGTGTGTGTGTGTGTGTGTGAGAAACTCTTTACATTCATTTGCAGGTCTTAATCTATTTATTTGTGAATTTGATACATTTTTGACTTTTTAAACTTTAAAAAAGTTCCTTTCACCTTTAGTAACTGGAGTCACTTCAGTTCTAAAATAATAATAATGGAAGGCTACTAGTAAAGCTGAATCTGCGTGGCCCTGATTGGCTGCAGGGGTGTCCCGTGCGCGCGTGCGTTGGAGGCTGATGACGTCACTGCTCGCTCACGCCGACTCTTCAGCGTCGAGACTTCTGAGGTGAGGAGAGCAGTTCACGGTATTTCTCATATTTACCAGTGTTGTAATGTAACGGAGTACAAATACTTCGTTACTGTACTTAAGTAGAAATTTCACGTATCTGTACTTTACTTCGCTATTTAAATTTATGTCAACTTTTACTTTTACTTCACTACATTTCCTAGATAAAATGTATACTTTTACTCCGCTACATTTCCACTAAGCATCTTCGTTACTCGTTACTACAAAATAAAATCAAAAGAAATGTGGGTTTGAGGTTTGGCGAATCACTGCTCCTAGATTGCATGACGCACGCTCTATTTCAGCGTAAAGCTTGTTTGTTGCCATGGAGGAGGATGCACAACTGAACCCGTGGAAGCGGAGCCGCGGCCGCGCGCGAATCCCAAACGCGACGCTTCACGAGATAAGATGCAAGTGGCTAAACTAAACCGCTGATTTACGATAGAAGTTTTAAACGACCGACATAAATAATCAGTTTGCAAAGCTCATCTTCGGTAAGGGGAGATTTACAGGTAAAGATAAAGAGACTGAGGGAAGAAGAACGAGAGATGGAGATGAGAAAGGAGAGCAGGTAGAGCAATAGCCTTTTGCATACTGTGCCCAGAATGAGAATAACTTTATTACAATATATTCCTATTTAACACAGATATACAAATGTTTTTTGCCAATGACAGTGGAAAAATAATATGCCCCCGAACGCCCTAGCAAGATCACTTTTGGGACCTCTGTATTTATAAAACCCTGTGTACGGCTATTGCACTGAATATAACATTATATTTTTGAAAAATACAATGAATTATAAGGCTGTACAGAACAGTGCACTATTGCAGACTGATTTTTTCTTAGTAGAGCAGCTAACTTAAAGTAGGCCTATATGCAGTGCGAGATAAACGATAACAGAAGTACAGTAGGCTACAGGCTACAAAACACAAACAACAGCAGGTTGTACCAGTTAATAGTATGCCTAGTATAAGAAATCCACAATAAAGTTCACAATCAAAGTTAACCGCTTGCTTTAAAAAAAAAAAAAACTTTTTACTTTTACTTAAAATACTTAAGTACATTAAATATCAGAAAATTACTTTTCATACTTAAGTACAGTATAAATCAGATACTTTAAGACTTTTACTTAAGTAATATTCTAAAAGGTAACTTTTACTTCTACCAAAGTCTTTTTCTAGTACCATACTTGTACTTTTACTCAAGTATTGCTTTCTAGTACTTTATACAACACTGATATTTACACACCCATCAAACACACTTTATACAGTTTGTTTAAGCGACAGACTCATTTCTGTATTGTTTTCATCGATCACAGCGATACTTGAGCGTCTTTTCTGGCGTCTTCCTTCTGAAATAAACATGTAGTTCAGCAGCAGCGAGCATGAGGAGAACATGTCGAGTTCATTCAGACCTGAGCGAGTGTGTGTTCGTTTGTGTGATTGTCTCGATGTTTGGACTGAAAACTGTTCCTGAATGTCAAGAAAAGAGGTAAAGTTTGAGATCTGTGAGGGGAATTGATGGGAAACGATCTCAAGTGTTACACTGATATAAGTTATTTACATTGATTGAGCCAACGTGAGACATTTAAATCAACTCTTAAATGTTAATAAATGAATAGCGTTTTACTCTTGGAACAATATTGCTTTGTGATGCTATTCATTTTTAAACGTTTTATGATCGTTATCAGTTTCAGCGCCCATAAAATGTAATATTTTAATGATTTAAGTACTTCGTGATTGTCATACAATCTAACTATATTTAGATTCAAATGTACATATTATGCTGCTGTGATTATTTATCTGTAGTGGTTTATGAAGATAAATATCATATTAGTGATTGATGTTTTATCAATGTCATATTTTTTCTTTCAGTAGAGCAGTTTTACAGGCTTTTATCATCTATCCTGACTCAAATAATGTGTTTCTAACAGCAAACACTCAGAATAAAGTGAGATGATCTGCTGATGATCCTGAATGGCTTGTTGAATGAGTGTTGATTGAGTGTTGATAGTCTGAGGCTCATCAATATTAACAGATCTGATGAAAACACTCTTTATTTCATGACAATAGTTTATGTTTTCACCTCATTTATTATGCTGATGTCTTCAGATCTCCTGTAAATTGTCACTTAAAGCTCATTTCATTGGTGTCAGCAGACTGAGGGGATTTGTTGGCTACTGTATACGTTTATTTCTGTGTGTTTTCTTACTAATACTGAGTGTTGGCTACTATGTACGTTTATGTTTTTAACTGTTTTTCTTACCATTATTTATATTTGGAAGAATTTAAATTATTTATTATTTTCTATATTTCTAGACACCTGTATTTTAATGAAGAAGCAGAATAAAGTTAGGATTAGCAATAAAAATAATGAATTAATTGGCATCACTGTGTATGATGAATAGATAGACAGAGATAAATGCTTAGAAGTGTAATTTATTATAAAAACAAACTCAGTGATTTATATTTTTGATTTTGGCAGATCAGCTCCTCCCACACTGGAATTCATTATCAGTGAAGCTCCTCCCTCTGTAATTCATCATCAGTGAAGCTCCTCCCACAGTAATTCTCCAATAAATGCTGTAAATTCCCGTCAGCTACAAGTGGAGACGAGCATGAAAGCATCAGGAAGAGCTGAAATCTGCAGAGACTGAGTTTATTAAAGAGGACAGTGAGAACACGAGTGATCCAGAACCCTGCAGAATGAAACACACTGAAGATCCTGAAGAACAAAGAGGTTGGTGTTTATTCTTCATTCGTTCATGATGCTGCAGAACATTCATGTTAGAAACATTCAAGCACTTCATCACATTTAGATAAACAGTTCAACTAATGGTACAGAATGTTCTGAGTTTTTCTTCAACAAATGGTCCGAAAAAGGGAGATTTGAGACATTTTTATATTGATTGTCAATATCAGATCAAGCTAAATACTATTTTACATTTATTTTATATCTGGTTTCCAATTTGCAACAGCATTACCAGAATTTTAGTCATTTTCAACATTATTTTTTATTTTTTTTAGGAACAATCAGTAAACACCAAGTTACTGATAAAGTTGTATTTGTCAAATATCATACAAGTTATTCATAGTTATAGAGATTCTTCTTACAGTAACTTTGGTAACAGGGTCGATGCATGTAGTCAATGCTACATGTAACCCGCAGCTACCCGTTTTATGGCGTAATAACTTGGGTACATGTGATCTATTTGTGTCTCGGACCAGATTACAGAAGGTAGGTTCGACTCACTGGAGTATAGGAAATTTATAACAGAAACTAAAGAAAGAAAGCAACTCAGACTCAAATGTAAATGTTAATTACTAAGAAATTAAATATATTGTTATTACGGAAAAAAATGAATTGAATCTTTTGACAAATAAAATGATATAAATAAACAAATAAACAGCAATAATAAACAGTAGTTCAGTTCACAATTGACACCTCAGTTCAATTTGGACATTTAGATTTCAAAAATCAAGATTTAAAACCAGATTTCACAATTCAAAAAACTGTGTCCAGATTAACAAAAGAAAAACAACTTTGGGAATCAGATTCAATGTTCAGCTGTCACTGAATATTTTTAGTTCAGTTCCGGTTCAATAGGAAAAATCCAACGATTGATCCAGGGAAAATCCAGAAGAGCAAAAAAACAATATAGCACAGTTCAGGGTGAGTATATTTTGCAGGGGTGGCTCTATACCACTTTTTCATGTCCGATACCGATACCACACACTTGAGTATCTGTCGATACCGATCTATACCGATACAATACCATATATTCCACACAGCTGACATGATAACTTAATAATTAAGTCCCTCCAGAAAAATGCTGAGTTTTTTTGTGATTGTTGCGGGCAAAAATCCTTGATTATGCGGCTTGTTTTCTTGAAAAAATTGTGATGGAATATGCGGGATATTTATGCAATTTTATGCGATGAAATTGCGGGAACTTGCAAAAATTGCGGTTTGATGAAAAAGAGAGAAAAAAAATGTTCCCCCAACACCCTATTCACTAGGCTACTACTTTAATGTTAAGAGTAATTTCTTATTACATCCTATGATGAGCAAGCATACTACCTCACATAAAGTGCTGGGAATATTTCAGTTCTCATCTTGTTTTATTTCAGACCTTAATAAACACATGGCTCAAACTTACAAAACATTGATGAGTCGAACAAGTTCTGTAGCTTTACAAAATGAATATGCTACAACTTCTGTAAAAATGACAAAGTGGCAAAGTGGTTGTCCAGCGTCGACTTCCGCCTGTGGTCCGACACGCAGTTGCACGGGGTACAAAATAATTTGCCCCCACTGTCATGTGACACACTGGGAAACTGCTTTGCGCGGTCTTATGCGTTTATGTTTGTTGGCAAATGAGAATGATTTGCGGGCTTCATCATGGTTTCATCAGCATTACGGGGTTTGCAGCTTTTCAATGATGTCGCGCAATTACATCACTTCATAACGTTCCCATGGCAACAAGGCAATGACTGCGCTTGTGTGAAGTAAACGCAACACTTTTCAACTTTCTGCTAAGATATGTGACTTTTTGCAACGAAAATGCGGGGATTATGAAATCATGCAAGCCCGCATATTTTGCGCGCGGAAATCTGCAATTTATGCGGCGAAAGTGCGGCGTATTTGAAAAAATGCACCCCCCGCATAAATATGCGGACTTTAACTGATTTTGCATTGAATCATGCGATCGCATAATCGCGTTTTTCCGGAGGGACAATTGCTGAGAGGGCTCGCTTACCTCACTCACCTCTAGCTACCGTTCACGTGATGCCAGTGTTGCCAAGTCCGCGGTCTCTCCCACCCCGAAACGCGATTAGCTATTTTTAAGAAGCAATTGGGCGGGATTTGTATGTGAAAATCTGGCAACTTTTGGCCAGTATCGGTCATCGGACTAATACCGATACCGAATATCGGATCGGCGCACCCCTAATATTTTGTCCTACCAGTTCAGCAAAACAATAGGTTTTTTAATTTTCCAGGTACGCTCAAGTAGATGGTTGGCTCGCCATGTCCAAACCACAGACAGAACATCCACGGCAGGGACAGATCAGGACTCAATAGGCAACGATCTCGATGAATTCAGAAACAGAAGAAAAACGAGAGAAAACAAAAAAAACCTGGCCTTGCAGAAACAAAGCCAAAAATAATCATTATTCAGCTGTTCAATAAACTTTAGATTAAATAAATTGTCTGGTTTATCACTCAATTTCCTATGCACTTAACATATATGCTAATCAACCACATGTTCACTTTTAGTACATTGAAACCTATGTACACAGCTAGCAAAGCTAGCGGCCCATGTAACATGTCTTCATAAATAACATAACTACTTGAACAAATATACATAATAATATGAACCGTTAAACATTATTTACACAGTTATCATGAAACCGTCTTTAGATGCATGTCTGTCACATTACATTTCAAATGATAACTTTCCATATTTCAAAACCACTTGATATATATATATATAGCCTACAATAGCAAAAATGGTACTCACGAAGGAAAAAGTGAAAGAGAAAAATAAAATAGTTTTCTTTTGGTTTGGCCTTAATCTAGATGGTTTCAGTCTTCTTTTAATGTGCGTTTCTAACTTTTCCCATTCGTCTCGATCTCTTCTTCTGTCGGCTTCCACTACATTTAAAGTGTGACTTGTAAGGATATTTTTCACTAAAATAATCTATTTTTAAAATTATTTTGATTGTCTTTCAGGAGTTATGAAGAAGATGCACTGTCTTGCGTCAATCTGCGTCTTTTTCTCATTAGTCACAGTCTCTGCTGCTCTCGTTTTGGTTTCTTCGCGCTGTAAAAACGAACTCACTTCCCGGAGGCGTGACTAACCTCCGACCTCATCCATTCAAATCTTTCTTTGGCCAATTTCTTTTTCTAGATTTACTTTTGTAATATAATATAAAACTTAAATTTCTTATCTGTGTTCTTTTGTTATTAATACTAAACAGATATTAATAGACAAGTCAAGAATATTTGTATAGCGCTTTTCACAATACAGATTGTATCAAAGCAGCTTCACAGTATTAAATTAAAATAATAATAAAACGTCCATGTTTGGTAATGCTAATCAATAGTATTATTCATTGATTAATTAAAATTGAATATCCCCAATAATAAAAATAAAATAATTATAATTACTTTTAATTTAGTCCGTGACCTGGGTTACATGCAATTTGTGTAAAATGGACTGAGATTATTTTCTTGTCTTCCCATCATGCATCAGAAAGAGCCCAGATGATGTCACTTCCTGAGTGTCACAGTTTTAAGAAATGCTCTGTTTTTGAAAAGAGGAAAATCATGCCAGGAGTAACAGTGTTGAGTGGAACATGTAGGACTAACATGTTCATTTAAAACTAGTTAAAGCCACAGCCACTCACTTCGCTCTACACTTTGAGCATGTGAAGTTTTCTACAGACACTGCAATGATCGTGAAATGACGTCACATTCTGTGGCAGCTTTTTCACGAACATAAATTGAACGTATAATAATAATAAAAATAAACAATGCCACTTGAATGCTAAATGCTTGTTATTTCTCACAGGGTTATTCACTTGAGCTTGTGTTTCTGGTGTCCCACTTTCACATGCGCATGAATGGAAGTCTATGAAGGAAAAGTCTAGTGTGAACGACCATTAATAATAAAAACGTTTTTAGTAAAATAAATATCAATCTCAAAGTTGGTGTCAAAATATGGCAGTAATATGTTAGATAATTGTGTCATTGATCAAATATATTTAATAGTTCTTGCTAAAGAAACATGGGATCTGTGCCTATAATGTTTTACAAATAATAATTGGAAGATAAATTACCCTCATTCATGGAAAGTTTCAAGGACATATAATCAATTTATAAAAAGGCATGAAATTATCATAATTTATTATAACAGTTGTCTACTTTCTACCATTACATCAGGGCTCACTTTCATGTCCTTTCACTTTATATTTCTCTCTTTGAAGATAATTATTTTGATGTACTAAAAATTAAATGTAAAACATTTTCTTTGATTTTAGACCTGATGGAAGTGAAGGAGGAGAGTGAAGAACTGAGAGAAGTGAAGGAGGAGAGTGAAGAACTGAGAGAAGTGAAGGAGGAGAGTGAAGAACTGAGAGAAGTGGAGGAGGAGAGTGAAGAACTGAGCGAAGTGAAGGAGGAGAGTGAAGAACTGAGAGAAGTGAAGGAGGAGAGTGAACTGAGAGAAGTGAAGGAGGAAAATGAAGAACTGAGAGAAGTGGAGGAGGAGAGTGAAGAACTGAGAGAAGTGGAGGAGGAGAGTGAAGAACTGAGAGAAGTGGAGGAGGAGAGTGAAGAACTGAGAGAAGTGAAGGAGGAACATCATGTCCAACCTGGAGGAAAACCTTTGAGTCGCTCAAAGACTAAACGGACTAAAAATAAATTTCTAAAGAAAAGAAGAGCCAAGAAATCTTTCACCTGCACTCAGTGTGGAAACAGTTTCACAACCAAACAAAATCTTGCACGTCACATGAGGATCCACACCGGAGAGAAGCCGTTCACATGTGATCAGTGCGGGAAGAGTTTCAGTCAATCATCAAACCTTAATTTTCACGTGAGGATCCACACTGGAGAGAAGCCGTTCTCATGTGATCAATGCGGGAAGAGTTTCAGTCAATCATCATCCTTTAATCTTCACATGATGATCCACACCGGAGAGAAGCCGTTCTCATGTGATCAATGCGGGAAGAGTTTCAGTCAATCATCATCCCTTAATCTTCACATGAGGATCCACACTGGAGAGAAGCCGTTCTCATGTGATCAATGCGGCAAAACATTTATTAGGGCATCAGCCCTGCAGAGACACCTGACAGTTCATACAGAGGAGAAGCCGCATTCGTGTTCTGTGTGTGGAAAGAGTTTTTCACGGCTGAACACTTTACGTGCACATGAGAAAACTCACACTGGTGTGAGAGAGTACATGTGCTTTGAGTGTGAGAAGACTTTTACTACAGCAAACAGTTTAAAACTGCACCAGAGAATTCACACTGGAGAAAAACCTTACAAGTGTTCACACTGTGACAAGAGATTCAGTCGATCATCAGATCTGAAAACACATGAGAGGATCCACACTGGAGAGAAACCTTACAAGTGTTCACACTGTGACAAGAGATTCAGTCGATCATCAGATCTGAAAACACATGAGATGATCCACACTGGAGAGAAACCTTACAAGTGTTCACACTGTGACAAGAGATTCAGTCAGTCATCAACTCTGAAATCACATGAGAGGATCCACACTGGAGAGAAACCTTACAAGTGTTCACACTGTGACATGAGATTCAGTCAGTCATCATATCTGAAAACACATGAGAGGATCCACACTGGAGAGAAGCCGCACACGTGTGATCAGTGCGGGATGAGTTTCTCTATTAAAATGAACCTGAAGCTACACATGAAGATCCATACAGTGGAGAAACCACATAAGAACTACAACCTGGTTAAGAACTACAGGAAACTATGATCTCTGTAATTGCAAACAAAGGTTTCTGTAACAAATATTAAGTTCTGCTTTTCTGATGTATCAAATACTTGTGTCATGCAATAAAATGCAAATTAATTATTTAAAAATCATAGAATGGGATTTTCTGGATTTTTGTTTTAGATTCCGTCTCTCACAGTTGAAGAGTACCTGTGATACAAATGACAGACCTCTACATGCTATGTAAGTAGGAAAGCCTGCAAAATCCCCACTGTATTTGCTTGAATGTAAACCGGAGATTGTGATCAATAAACCGCAGGTTTTTGTTGTTTTGACTGCATCTCCGTGCATGCTTTATGGACATGTGTATCGGGAGAGACTCCTCCGCTAACCTCAAGGGCTAAAGAAAGTTTTAAAGAAGATTAGCCTCAACAATTATTGAAGAAAACTCGCACTAGAGATCGATCGACGAGATCGAAAGGACTGTACTATGAATTATCTTCTCAAGAAATCTTGGAAGCTGTGCTGTTCACAGCCGAAATGAATCGGCGATTTATGAATAAACAACGCATCAGCTGTGAGTATGAGAGTGTAAACAAGCAGCACAACTGATCAATGAATCTTTAGCCGCGTTTCCACCGAAATTACCCGGAACAATTTGTCCCAGGAACTTTTTTTTGCCCCAGACCGGTTGCCAGAAAGCACTCAATACTTAGTTGGGGCTCCTTTTGCCTGAATTACTGCAGCAATGCGGCGTGGCATGGAGTCGATCGGTCTGTGGCACTGCTCAGGTGTTAGGAGAGCCCAGGTTGCTCTGATATACCCCTTTTCCACCAAGGCAGATCTGGTGCTGGTTCGGAGCCAGAGCCTAGTTTCAAATCGGTTCTTTGTTTTTCCACCGCCAAAGCACCAGCTCCGAACCAGTAAAACTGGTTCTTAAGTAGCACCAAATCATTGCAGGGTCTAGAACGGAGCCAAGTAAGAACCGCTTGCGTCAGGGGCTGGGGGCGGGGTTACCGTGACCAACACGACGAATAGAAACTTGTGACCGCCATTTTTAAATAGCAGCTAGTCGAGCTAATAGCAGCTCGATTATAATATACGTCTATGTAAGTTACGGCGCGCTGCACGGACGCGTTGGATTCCGATGTATTTTTGCAATCCCATGAGCATCCATAGTATTGCAACGTCCGTTATTGTTGATGGCTTGTTCGAGATGCATCGGAGCGGCGAGGACCGATCGGAGCTGCGGTAGTGTTTGGAGAGTATAGGACTCCTTGTGCTTTTAGATCGCTATCGCAGTGCTTTGATGTCGATTCTGCAAGAAGCCGATGCATCTCGAACAAGCCTGGCGTGTTTGTGTTTGGCGCTACCGCACTAGCGGTTGCTGGGCAACATGAGACGTATACAGTGACGTAAGATCTGGCTCTGTTGTGGCTCTCTAGCCGGTGGAAAGGCAAACCGGTTCTTAGTAAGCTCGTCAGTCGAACCAACTCTGAACCAGCTCTGGCTCTGGCTCTGAACCAGCACCCGGTTCTTGTTGGTGGAAAAGGGGTAATAGTGGCCTTCAGCTCTTCTGCATTGTTAGGTCTGGCGTATCGCATCTTCCTCTTCACAATACCCCATAGATTTTCTATAGGGTTAAGGTCAGGCGAGTTTGCTGGCCAATTAAGAACAGGGATACCATGGTCCTTAAACCATCAGGTACTGGTAGCTTTGGCACTGTGTGCAGGAACAGTCACAGTCACTGACTGTGGAAACTTTACACTGGACTTCAAGCAACGTGGATTGTGTGCCTCTCTATTCTTCCTCCGGACTCTGGGACCTTGGTTTCCAAATGAGATGCAAAATTTGCTCTCATCAGAAAAGAGGACTTTGGTCCACTGTGCTTTATTAAATCCAGAGTCAACGCAGCCGTCAACCAGGACATTTTCAGAGCACTTCATGCTTCCTTCATTTTCCAGCAGGATTTGCACCTGCCCACACTGCCCAAAGAACTAAAACCTGGTTCAATGACCATGGTATTACTGTGTAAGTACTGTGTGATTTCATGTAATATTCTAATTTTCTGGGATTTTCATTTCGTGGGTTTCAGAAGCTGTAAGCCATAAACATCAAAATGATAACAAATAAAGGCTTGATATATCTCACTTTGCATGTAATGAATATAATATATTAGTTTCACCTGTTAAGTTGAATTCTTGAAATAAATCAACTTTTTGATGATATTCTAATTTCATGACCAGCACCTGTACATGGTTGAACTGGACCTTGTATCAAACTTGAAATTGATTGTATCCAAACTCCCATACAAGCTCCGCAAAGGTGGCGGACAGTAACTTTTGAGTCATTCCAAAGAATGAATACTCATATTAGATTTCTAAATCTTGTAGAATTTCTGGAAATTCAGTCTGAGAATTTACGCCATCCAGTCTTCGGAGATATCAAAGATCCTACTCCTGCTAAAGGTACAGTTGTAAAATTCAGAGCAACCAGCGTGAGGATACCTACAAGGGGCAGCAGCTTCGTTACTACAGTGAAACAAGCCGATGACCAAACTAGCAGAGAGGCATCTAAAGTGTAGCTGCAAGCAGGCACCCATGTTGCTGTTTTGACCTCATGTAGTTTTTGCCAAGGTAACCATGCACTAACTGACTGCAAAATACACACACACACACACACACACACATAAATCTACATTTGAAAGAAACTACTTGTGGATTGATTGGAATAAATCAATGCGTGGGAACTGAAGCTGTCATGAACTCTTCTTGCTTACAAACCTTCTGATCGAGGTTGAGGATTACATGTTGACAAACCAGTACATCTATGCACATACATCTTTACCATTGTCAATGGAAATTCAAAAAAGCAGATTTTGCAAACCCGAACTTCACAGAACCAAAAGAAACGCCAGTCAATAGTGCACTATTATCAGCTGATCGTGCAACAGGGGCCAGTTGGGAATGTGCACTAGAAATCGTGCCAGTCCAAGTTAAAGTTGCTAAAGGCAATAAGATCATCAAAACTTACGTCTTTCTTGATCCAGGCAGTTTGGTGACGTTCTGCACTGAGAATCTCATGAATCAGCTGAATGCCAAAGAACTGAAATTCTTCTGAGAACAAGCTATGAGCTCACAGGACTGCGCACATTTTATACCCATTTCAAGGTCTTCAGTTGCTCTTCCTAGTAGTTTTCCACAGACCAAGAACCCATTACTGCTAGCTTTGATTTATCGCTAGCTGATCCTTAAGCCCCCTGAATATTTAGTCTTCAGCTGACATTTACCTTTTCTCCTCATAATCCTTTTCAGGAAAGTCATGATTATATTGCCTGATAAGCAGATCTTAAATATTTTAATTCCAAACAAGATTTCAATGTCAGCGTTGATTCTTTTCAGTTCGATTTCATTCAAATAAGGCCATTTTTCAAGATCATGGTGAGTGAGTAGGTTCTCTTTTGACACAGGGATCTTGGGTTGAGTGTATACTTTAGGCTATTTGGGTCTCACTCACTTCACATCGTAATTTCTGTGTGGTAACGGGGAACTTCTTGCGAGAATAAATACTTTTATAAAAGACAATTTGACTCGGAGTGTCTCTTACGCAGTGATGATGATTAAAGACAAAGTTTTTGCCACAACAGGCTTGCTAAGACTTTCTGATGGCCTTCAGTGTTATTGACTCGACCACACTTATTGCTCTAAGTTTCAAATTGATTCAAATCTAAATTAAAAACTTGGCACAATATTTTAAAGTGGGAAATATGTTTATCAGACACCTAAAGCATTACAAATATATAACAGTTTGAAAAAGACATTTGTCATTACATAATGTACAGAGTCATGTAATTATGTAAAGATTATGTAAATGTTCTTTTTTGCTTTTTTGGAAATCCAGGGAGGCAAACAATATAGCCAGAAAAGACATACATGTGAGAATATTTCAGTTGGGGATCATCAACGTTTGTTTATTAGACATCTTACAGCCTAAAAATACAAAAGTTAGAAAACATATATTAATAGGGTCCATAGGGGAGGAGTTCAAGTGATCCAATGTCACCATTTTTTCAAATTGTTTGGTGTTTATTTGAGTTTTTATGCACTATACATCATCTAATCATGACAATCCTCATATCTATCAATGCAAAGATGAAGATAAAATGGGGTGGATTGTGTCTAGGATGTATTGTTCAGATTCTATGTAGATTTAAAGTTTTAATTTTTCACAGCCGAAAATCAAGCACGGACAAAAAAGATGATACAAAAAAATCACATATGAGGCAATAATTTGTGTGGGGAACATCAAAATTCATTTTCTAGACCTTAGGGATTACAAAAAAAATAATCTTGCAAATCTGCCAAACCAGCGTCCACTGCTTCCCTGAAATCTGTTTCACGATTAAGTGAACTTTCCACAGACTGTTTAACGAAAAAAGTGATGATGACGATGACGAAAGCTGTGGATTGAAGGTTAATGTTGTACAAACAATGCACACAGAAATTGATTAACTAAAGGTGGATTTATTGGCCCTTAGTTCAAAAGTACAGTCTAATGAACAGGATGTCATCATCAGAAATATACATGGAACTTAGCATAGATGTTATTTCAAGAGCTGGATTGCGTCTAGTGACAAATGGGCCCGCTGTGAAATCTGCTGCTTGGGTCTTATCAGACTTAGACCTTAAATCAGGTACATCATTATCCGTCAGAGATGCTCACAAGTCTCTGAGCTAGAGTCCATGTCAAGTTCAAGTCTTTGACCTTGAGTCCAAGTCAAGTCTCAAGTCTCTGAGCTCGAGTCCAAGTCAAGTCTCAAGTCTCTGAGCTCGAGTCCAAGTCAAGTCTCAAGTCTCTGAGCTCGAGTCCAAGTCAAGTTCAAGTCCAAGTCTCTGAGCTAGAGTCCAAGTCAAGTCTCAAGTCTCTGAGCTAGAGTCCAAGTCAAGTCTCAAGTCT
Source organism: Phoxinus phoxinus (assembly GCF_949152265.1). NCBI lineage: Eukaryota > Metazoa > Chordata > Actinopteri > Cypriniformes > Leuciscidae > Phoxinus > Phoxinus phoxinus. Next base: position 4,038,986 of record NC_136876.1, read on the forward strand.
CTGAGCTAGAGTCCAAGTCAAGTTCAAGTCTTTGACCTTGAGTCCAAGTCAAGTCTCTGAGCTCGAGTCCAAGTCAAGTCTCTGAGCTCGAGTCCAAGTCAAGTCTCAAGTCTCAAGTCTCTGAGCTCGAGTCCAAGTCAAGTCTCAAGTCTCTGAGCTAGAGTCCAAGTCAAGTCTCTGAGCTAGAGTCCAAGTCAAGTCTCAAGTCTCTGAGCTAGAGTCCAAGTCAAGTTCAAGTCTTTGAGCTAGAGTCCAAGTCAAGTCTCTGAGCTTGAGTCCAAGTCAAGTTCAAGTCTTTGACCTTGAGTCCAAGTCAAGTCTCAAGTCTCTGAGCTAGAGTCCAAGTCAAGTTCAAGTCTTTGAGCTAGAGTCCAAGTCAAGTCTCTGAGCTTGAGTCCAAGTCAAGTCCAAGTCTTTGACCTTGAGTCCAAGTCAAGTCTCAAGTCTCTGAGCTCGAGTCCAAGTCAAGTCTCAAGTCTCTGAGCTAGAGTCCAAGCCAAGTCTCAAGTCTCTGAGCTCGAGTCCAAGTCAAGTCTCAAGTCTCTGAGCTAGAGTCCAAGTCAAGTCTCAAGTCTCTGAGCTAGAGTCCAAGTCAAGTCTCTGAGCTAGAGTCCAAGTCAAGTCTCTAAGCTAGAGTCCAAGTCAAGTCTCAAGTCTCTGAGCTAGAGTCCAAGTCAAGTTCAAGTCCAAGTCTCTGAGCTAGAGTCCAAGTCAAGTCTCAAGTCTCTGAGCTAGAGTCCAAGTCAAGTCTCAAGTCTCTGAGCTAGAGTCCAAGTCAAGTTCAAGTCTTTGACCTTGAGTCCAAGTCAAGTCTCAAGTCTCTGAGCTCGAGTCCAAGTCAAGTCTCTGAGCTCGAGTCCAAGTCAAGTCTCAAGTCTCAAGTCTCTGAGCTCGAGTCCAAGTCAAGTCTCAAGTCTCTGAGCTAGAGTCCAAGTCAAGTCTCTGAGCTAGAGTCCAAGTCAAGTCTCAAGTCTCTGAGCTAGAGTCCAAGTCAAGTTCAAGTCTTTGAGCTAGAGTCCAAGTCAAGTCTCTGAGCTTGAGTCCAAGTCAAGTTCAAGTCTTTGACCTTGAGTCCAAGTCAAGTCTCAAGTCTCTGAGCTAGAGTCCAAGTCAAGTTCAAGTCTTTGAGCTAGAGTCCAAGTCAAGTCTCTGAGCTTGAGTCCAAGTCAAGTCCAAGTCTTTGACCTTGAGTCCAAGTCAAGTCTCAAGTCTCTGAGCTCGAGTCCAAGTCAAGTCTCAAGTCTCTGAGCTAGAGTCCAAGTCAAGTCTCAAGTCTCTGAGCTCGAGTCCAAGTCAAGTCTCAAGTCTCTGAGCTAGAGTCCAAGTCAAGTCTCAAGTCTCTGAGCTAGAGTCCAAGTCAAGTCCAAGTCTCTGAGCTAGAGTCCAAGTCAAGTCTCAAGTCTCTGAGCTAGAGTCCAAGTCAAGTCTCAAGTCTCTGAGCTAGAGTCCAAGTCAAATCCAAGTCTCTGAGCTAGAGTCCAAGTCAAGTTCAAGTCTCAAGTCTCTGAGCTAGAGTCCAAGTCAAGTCCAAGTCTCTGAGCTAGAGTCCAAGTCAAGTCTCAAGTCTCTGAGCTAGAGTCCAAGTCAAGTTCAAGTCCAAGTCTCTGAGCTAGAGTCCAAGTCAAGTTCAAGTCCAAGTCTCTGAGCTAGAGTCCAAGTCAAGTTCAAGTCCAAGTCTCTGAGCTAGAGTCCAAGTCAAGTTCAAGTCTCTGAGCTAGAGTCCAAGTCAAGTCTCAAGTCTCTGAGCTAGAGTCCAAGTCAAGTCTCAAGTCTCTGAGCTAGAGTCCAAGTCAAGTTAAAGTCTCAAGTCTCAGAGCTAGAGTCCAAGTCAAGTTCAAGTCTCTGAGCTAGAGTCCAAGTCAAGTCTCAAGTCTCTAAGCTAGAGTCCAAGTCAAGTCTCAAGTCTCTTTATTTTAATAAGTCTCTGGTTATAATAAGTGTTGCATCACGTACAGCGGCCCATCCAGGCTGCTTAGAACACTCCATAGCTATATATAGGAATTCAAAGCATGTACTACGTTATTATGACTCCTTTATCTATTAGCATACAGTATCAGCTTTGATTTTGGTATATAATGAAACAAAACTCACTTTTGCACTCACTCACACACACACACACACACACGCGTGGTTTACTGGCTGTGCCGCCGCTCCCACGCGCTGTGCGTAAACCCTCATTTACACTGCATACGTGTGCGGCGCATCATGGCTCCGACATGGTTTTATTCCGTCCTCTTTATTCCGAGTTGTTGGTGTGACAACTCACACCAGGAGAATTTCAGAAGCGAAGCGACTGGATGCGCGAGACCACGTGATTTGCCTGTCCGACGTGTTTTTTCTTGATTTTTGTGTTTCCACCAAGGATATATTGGTATGTAATACAATTGGGAGTCTGCAAAGGGTGTTTATTTTGAAATTGACAGGGTTTTCTTACTTTTATTTAGTATTTCCGGTGCGACTTGGGCGCGCGTCCGTCAAAAATAGACTAGGCGCCTACATTTAGCGATGTGGCGCGGAGAGCCGCTTCTGGGAAGCTTCTGAAGCGCGCCGCGTCGCGGCCGGTGTAAACACAAGCATTGACTAGAATTGGCGCGATCAGCTCCGGTAGCCGTGTTGCAGCCGTAATGCGCCGTAGACGTGTGCAGTGTAAATGAAGTGGCGCGTTTCAGAAGCTTCCCAGAAATGGCTCTCCGCGCCGCTTCGCTAAATATAGGCGCCTAGTCTATTTTTGTCCAAGTCGCACCGTAAATACAAAATAAAAGTTTAAAAAACCTGTCAATTTCAAAATAAACACCCTGTGCAGACTCCCAATTGTATTGCACACCAATATCCTTGGTAGAAATCATAGACTGTAAGGTAGAAACCCTAAAATCAAGAGAAAACACGTCGGACAGGCAAATCACGTGGTCTCGCGCTTCGCTTCTGAAATGCTCCTGGTGTGAGTTGGCACTGCTTGGAGGACGGAATAAAACCTTGTCGGAGTCGTAATGTGCCGCAGACGTGTGCAGTGTAAATGAGGGGTAAGGCACCGAGTGCTGAGGGGGCACCAAAAAATAGCCTAATGAAAAATCTAAAATTATATTGTAAAAATTATATTAAATAGTGCAATATTATTGAATTTTATAGAAATACATGAAGTTACGGGAGTCTCCCGCATATTGATATGCTCACTGAAGTCCGCAAATTAGTTAAAATCTCCAGGAATCTAGAGCGAGCGCGCCCGCGAGACAGAGACTGCACGGCAGAGAGGGAGAGAGAGCAAGAGACTGCGCGCGTGTGCCTCATGAAGCACATGTAAAGCGGTCGGTGCAGTCGACATGTTTGTTCGTTGTCCTCTCATGTGTGGCCGCGCGCAGCAGATAGTAGTACGTCACGTGTTACGTGGGCAGGTTATAGGTAACGGAGAGAGGGGAATAACAGCGAGCTCATCAGACGTTTCCTAAAAATAAACATTGTTCACGAGTCCCGTAGCTCGAGTCTGAGTCGAGTCTGAAGTCTTTCGAGGACGAGTCTGAGTCGAGTCTGAAGTCACTGTGTGTACGACTTAAGTTGCACTCGAGTCCGAGTCTCAAACTCCAGTCCACATTTCTGTTATCCGTGTCGTCAGTATTCACAGTTGGAGTAATCTTTTCCACATTTACTTTAGTCTCTTCCTCCATATGTATGGATATGTAAGACTGGAAAAACCAGTGGAGATACCACTCCTCAAGTAGACGAAGGACATTGCTGCAAATTAACATTTGAACTCCCCCCTCATGCAGTCTCACCTAATCTACATTTCATTCTCTCTCATACACATCTAAAACTCACACAAGAATATAAATAGGGTTTAATGTGAATGATTATCATTGAGTATTATGTTTAGTATCATTTGAAATTTCTCAGAGTGAGTTCATAGGTTTAGTTACCTATGATCACGCGCGTGAACTCGACAATCGACTACTGTGGACTTCGACCGAAAACAGGATGTAAAATACAGGTATGTGCGCTGGCTGAAATAACATCATTTTTATCCATATCTTTCAAATCTACTGCAGTCAGATTCACTCGTGTTCACTCTGAAGGAATCACTCAACATGGCTGGGCACTTGTAATGACACATCAAGGATGATAAGAGAAATAAAAGCAGGTTTAAAATTTGCCCCATTCAAGTCAATCGGGTGCAAATTTAAAAATAGGATAATAGGATTTTTGTCGTTGTTCTCTGTATTGACAGCACTCCAAATTTACTAAAAATGGAGCTCAATGTTAAAATTGACCGGAGTTCTCCCTTAAGGCTGATGCCGGGCTAATAGCCTCGGGCCAGTAGCACCGGGCCTGCGTTTCCACTGTCGGGCCAGAAGCTCCACAGCGCTTCACTAAAACACGCCCGTAACACGCCTCTCTGGGACAACGGCACACTAACCCATCATTTCACCAACAAATGCAAGTTTTATCAGAAAACTAATCAGAAAGAAATCACTGGAAACCGCGTGCAGCGCAAAACAAACATGATAAAAGCGTTTTTGTTGTTTACTTGAATATTTAAAACCCAAGCATGTTTTACCACAAGTTTACAATAAAAAGAGTTTTTGCACATTATTGCACATTAGTCACACAGAAATAAATTACCGTTTGGTCTATTTCACAAAAGAAAGAGGACACACTTAGCTACTTCTTCAGTCGCGTCTGTTTCTGTTTATTTGGTAGTTACAGTCACATTTAGAAAGAATTATAATTTCTACAAATACATGCCACCAAAAATACGAGCTGAGGAGCTTTAGCACTCTCTCCCAGTAGGCTACAGATATCTCCAGTCAGAGAAACAGAGGAAGCTCCCAAAAAAAAATGTTGCTTTATTTTATTATTTTATTTTATTTTATTTTATGATAGTCCGGCATAACGAGATGAGTAGGCTACTGACAGATAAAATAAAACCATGATTGTGATGGCCTTCATGATTGGTCTGATTTCAAGCGTTCACTGTTTTTTTACTACGCGTATATTCAAGCGTTTACTATGGTAATGGTTAGCGTGCATAGTCTTTTGCATCGCGTATTTATACTATATTAAATATTTCTACTGTACTGTTCTCTCTATATGTTTGCTTTCGAAGCGTGAATATAGATAAACAGCAAGCCAAACTCTGTTCAAGAGCCAGGATATGAGCGTCTTGCTCCTTTAATGGTACAACATGTATTGCAGTTTACATGGCAAAACACCGGCCATTGAACCGAGTAAAACTGTAAATAAATGAAAGAAATATGGAAAACTTATTAGAAATCAAAATGACACACTTATTAACAGTGTAACAAGTAAAATGTATATAGATACATTGCTAACTTAGGTTAGAAACATTATCAATACAGCGCACTAGCGCCAATCCGCAATAAAAACATCTTTAATATCGTCACGTTTTAACTCCTGCAATATACACTAGACAGATAAATGATTCAAGTTAACTTACAGCCAATGCTTACGGCAGGGTTTAGAAGAAAGATCGATTCAGATGCAACACAAACATCTCGAGCGTTCACTGCACCATGAGCTCGTTATTTCCGGTTACCCGATGCGCATTGCTCGTGGAAGAACGTCAAAATAAAAGTCCTCACATAGGAACTTGCATAATAGCGGCAGGGAAAAATTTACTTATACAGAATATTAAACAATCACGAAATTATAATATTTATAAATGTAAATGTCCATCGTAAATTATACACAGCCTCTAACAGAGGCAGAACACTCCCCACCTGGCATTACTAATGCCACTATAACAGTCCGTGTTTTTAGTCTTAGTCCTCTTTAGCTAGGAGTAAGATCACATCAGAAATAGGTCGTAAGAATGTTTTCACGTTACCACCTGAGGTTGTTTTAACTTCTATCTTGCGGACCTTTCCATCACTGCTCGGGAAGACGGATGTGATTAAGCCCAAAGGCCAGTCATTCCTTGAAGACTGAACTTGTTTCAACAACACAACATCTCCAATGTGCAAGTTTCGGTGAGTTTCATGCCACTTCCGTCGAGGTTGGAGTGTACTGATGTATTCTTTTCGCCATCGGCTCCAAAACTCGTTGGCCAATGCGTTTACTTGTCTCCACTGACATCTTAGGAGATCCTTTTCAGTGCAGTTCTCAATTGTGACGGGTACTCCTGGCTTTTGGGTAAGGAGCATTGCTGGAGTGAGTACACATGGAGAATAGGGATCTGAAGAGACGGGAATCAGAGGTCTAGCGTTTATGATTGCGGACACCTCTGCCATCAGAGTGCAAAGTACCTCATGAGTCAAGTGAGCATGTTTCTTTTGCAACAGCATACCATCTAGAATCCTGCGGCTCACGCCGATTATGCGTTCCCACACTCCCCCCATGTGGGAAGCGTGTGGAGGATTGAATTCCCACGTACAGTCATTCTCATGGAGGTATTTCAGAAGACTAGGCTGATTTTCTTTTGTTGGCTGCATGCCCAATTCCTGGCTAGCTCCGACAAAGTTGGTTCCTCTGTCCGATCTGAGCTGTTTTGCAGGTCCCCTCACAGCGAAAAACCGTCGCAGAGCGTTGATGCAACTGGCAGTGTTCATGGACTCAATAACTTCTATGTGTACTGCTCGTATACTCATACACGTAAAGAGTATAGCCCACCTTTTGTTTTCAGCTACCCCACCTCTGGACCAAAAACATCTAACCCCACGTAGGTAAATGGAGGAGATGTACTGAGGCGCTCAGGAGGCAGATCTGCCATCTTCTGGACTTCCTGCTTTCCTCTGAGTCTGAGGCATGTCACACAACGATGAAGAATGGAGTTTATCAGTCTTTTCCCTCCTAAAATCCACAACCCAGCCGATCTGATTGCTCCTTCTGTAATATGTCGACCTTGATGGTGCACTTTGGAATGATAGTAACTCACCAACAATTTGGCAACATGACTTTGCTTTGGGAGGATGATTGGATTCTTCACCTCTGATTCAAGAGAGGCGTGTCTCAGACGTCCACCAACCCTCAAAAGATCGTCGTAGATGTAGGGGTCGAGATTCCGCAGCCCACTTGAATGAAAAACTTGTTCGTTCCTCTGCAGAGCAGCATACTCCTCTGGATATAGGTCTTTCTGAACATGTAGAAGAATTAGTCTCTTTGCGGTTGCCTGCTCTTCAGGAGTGCGTATTTTGCTGCACTGATGCCATCCTTTGCACGCATGTGATGTGCTGATGGAACCTGACGTGTGAGAACGTGCTTGATGAATCAGAAAGGAAACGGCTCTTAGCAAAGATTCCCAGGTTGAAAAGCGCTGAAACCGCTCTGAGAAGTGTCTTCTGTCAATTTGTGTAACGAAGCTGGTAACACAAGGTCTGATTTCTGCATCCGCTTTAGGATTCACCAGTTCGAATAACTCACATTCTTGCGCTTGGGGCAGTTTGTAGAGAAAGCTGGGTCCTGTGAACCATATAGTGTCATTAAGCTTTGATGCAACCACAGATCTTGTCGCTAGATCAGCTGGAATCTGGTCCGTAGGCACATAATTCCACTGATCTGGAGAAGTTGACTGACGTATCCGTTGAACACGGTTGTGCACATAAACGAAGAAGCGTCTGGACTCATTGTAGATATATCCTAGGACTACTTTGCTGTCACAATAGAACTTAACAGCATTCGGCTTGTAGTCTAGTTCGTCAAGGATATGTTCAGCCATCTCTACAGCCAGCACCGCTCCACACAGCTCTAAGCGAGGGATGGAAGGCTCAGGACGAGGTGATAGCTTTGCCTTGCCCAGCACAAATCCCACTTTGGCCTCGCCTTCATCAGTCAGAGCCCAGTTTGAGGCATCTGAAAAGACACACAACTCAGTGTATGAAGTGTTAGAGAGTGAATGATGTAGGTACGTGCGTGTGATGTGAATGTTGCTAAGCTTTTGAAGTGAGGTTCTCCATTCTTCCCACTTGTTTCTTTTTTCTTCAGGAAGGGCTGTGTCCCAGTCATACACCTCTTTAGCCAGCTCACGTACTAGCGCTCTGCCTTGGATTGTCACTGGTGCCACCAAGCCCAAAGGGTCGAAGATGCTGTTCACAGTGGAGAGCACTCCGCGGTGAGTGTAGGGCTGGTTGTTAGTTGCAACTTTGAAGGTGAAGGTATCTGTTTTTATGTCCCAGTATAAACCCAGGCTTCTTTGAGTGGGCCAAATCTCATTTCCAAAATTCAGATCCTGGAGGCCAGAAGCCAGGTCTTCTGGTGGGAAAGCTTGCATCACTTTGACACTGTTTGACACTATTTTGTGGAGCTTAAGGTTAGACTTGGAAAGCGATTCTTGAGTGCGCTTGAGCAGGTCGATCGCTTCAGCTTCTGTGGGAAAGGACATGAGCCCGTCATCCACGTAGAAATGTCGGTTGACAAAGTGTGAAGTGTCAGTTCCGTACTCTTGCTCACTTTGCTGTGCAGCTAACCGTAGACCGTGGATGGCCACTGCTGGAGAAGGGCTGTTCCCGAAAACATGTAACCTCATACGGTATTCTACCACTTCTTTGCTCAAGTCACTGTCCCTGTACCAGAGGAATCTCAAATAGTTTCTGTGATCCTTTTTCACCAAGAAACCATAGAACATTTGCTGAATGTCCGCCATAATTGCAATGAGATCTTTCCTGAACCGTAAAAGCACACCTAACAGGGAGTTGTTTTGGTCAGGGCCTGAGAGGAGCACATTGTTCAGAGAAATACCTTGGTGTTGCGCACTGGAATCAAATACCACCCGTATCTGTCCTGTTTTTTGCGGATGATACACTCCAAAGATGGGCAAGTACCAACATTCTTCATCCTCGTGGATAGGTGGCGCTCTTTCTGCATGATGGTTCTGAAAGAGCTTCTCCATGAAGGCAGAAAACTGTTCCTTCATCTCAGGTTTTCTGCTCAGTGTGCGACGCAAAGAATTAAGGCGAGACAAAGCTTGTTCCCGATTATTTGGGAGTAATGGTCTGGGTGACCGAAAGGGCAAAGGAGCGACCCAGTTTTTCTGTTCATCTTGTTGGAACTCTGTTTGCATGATTTTCAAGAAGGTCTCGTCCTCAAAGGACATGGCAGGTTTGTTATCATTTTTTGTTCTCTCAAATACCTTGAGCCCAAGTTCGTCTTTGTCTTGCATGCAATGAGTAGCATCATTAAACGAATGGGAAAAAACAACAGACTTATGCTCCCCACCATGACACAATTTCTCTTTCACTTTGAGGTGGCTCTGACATGGAGTGAAAAGAGATGGACGATAGTGATGCGCGGGTCGGCTTTTTTTCCAACCCGCGGGTCCGCATTTATGAAATTATTTGGCCCGCCCCAGCCCGCCCCGCACCACTGTATCTATTTTTACAACCCGCCCCGCCCCGCACCCGCGACCATAAAATAGACATGCGTTGTAATGGAAATGAAAACAGCCTTTATTACAGCCTGAAAGTGCAGAAACATCGCCATGTTAACTGACAACAACAGACGATTATGAATATGAATGAAATGAACCATAAATAAGGTCATGTGATAAACATTTTAAACATTTACAAAGCACTTCACGTAGCCGAAACTGCTGTTGTCTCCTGCTGCAACTATTTCTGAGAACCGGTCCCAAACATTAGATTTAGCAGCCTGACCTTCTTTTCTTTTAATTATGTAAATTCCCGACCTCAATATCTCCCTCACCTCGTCTTCCATCTCCACTTTTATTTCTCCTTATTTTGTAGCTGGCTGTGGGAGCGAGCTGTTTGGCGCGCCGCTTTCGTGACATCACGTGACGCCTCGCCTGGGCACATCACGCAATAGGCTATACGTTGCTGCGATCTTCATATTGTAACCTTATCAAATAACCTAATAGAATATGAAAATATATATTCCCAAATATTTAATATAGGCTGACATTTTTGTTTTTGTTTTTAATGACCCGCCCCAACCCGCCCCGCAAATAAAGTGACAATTTCTTTACCCGCCCCAACCCGACCCGCGGGCAACCCGCGGGGTCCGCGGGTTATGAGACGACCCGCGCATCACTAATGGACGACCATTCTCCAGGATGTTAGTTTTAAAGACACTCACCATCGGCTTATGAGCTTTGTCAATGCAGACATCACCTACAATCACCCAGCCTAAATCCAACCGCTGTGCAAAGGGTGCATTGTGAGGCCCATTAATTTGTTGTCTCACTTTGTGTACACGGATCATGTCTCGTCCCAGCAATATTAAGATCTGAGCATCAGGATCTAGCTTTGGGATGAACTGTGCCAAAGGTTTCAAGTGTGGATGAACAAGGGCGACCTCTGGAGTCGGAATTTCTGATCTGCTGCTCATTATCTCGTTACACTCTATTAGTGGAGGGAGATCAAGACACATCTTACCATCCAGCGTCTCTATTTGGAAGCTGACTGCTTTTCTTCCAGACATTTCTATGGAACCAGCATATGTTCTCAACAAATATGGAGAGGGGTTACTCTGGACTCCAAACAGACGAAAGAAATCTCCTTTGGCCAGTGAGCGGTTGCTCTGGTCATCAATGATGACATACATCTTGATGGCTCGTCCTTGCTGTCCTTGAGGAAATACACGGACCAAGCACATTTTTGCACAGGATCGCATTGGAGTACTTTCTCCACAAATTTCTGTGCACCTTGAAGTTACCTCTGGGGTTGTGTTGACCTGTTCTGTGTTTGGTTCTTGCATCAGAGGTGTAGAGAGGGGCGGGGCTATGTCAGGATGCATAACTGTGCAATGTCTGTCAGAATCACACTCTGAGCATTTGAGGATCATGAGACATTCTCTGGCTACATGACTCGGAGAGCAACACCTGAAACATCTTTTATGTTCTTTCAGCAGGTTCTTGCGTTCCATCAATGATCTTTTTCTGAAGGCTCTGCATTTTGACAGAGGATGCAATTTGTTATGAATAGGGCAGTACTTTGTCAAGTCTCTCTTGATAGTGTCTTTCACATTAACTGAGTAAGACTCATCGTTTGTGGACACATCTGTCTTGTGCACTGACACTGGAACTCTGCTAGTACCATGTTTATAAAAGGGTTTTTCGTTTCTGATGGGTGTATAACTACTGTTTGAGAGCTTAAAACTAGGATCATTCCTGGCTTTAGCTTCGCTGCAAACGAAATGAGTGAAGAACGAGAATGGGGGAAAACTGACCTTTTTCTCTTCTTTGAAACGTGAACCAGCAAACAGCCATTTTTCTTTCAAACTTACTGGTAACTTCTGTTAATGACTTTGTCATATTGTTTGCTTTATTTTGTATGGTATTTATTTATTTTTATTTGTGTTTTGGTAACGGAGGTCTTTTATTTTGGCGCTCACTCGCGTGAGCGGATATAATACGCATATCCAAACTTTTCAGTTTGGAACGAGACTCAGACATGCATGTCATGATGGCATGGTGTCCACGGTTTTGCAAGGAGTCTTAAAAGGATTTAGCTCCCGGTTTAAATGGAGAACAAGGTATGGTTAGACTTCCTGTTATCTGTACGATTTTGTTTTGATTTTTTTTCTTTGTGTCAAACTTACTTGTTGGTTGTTGCTTTGTATGATGTTTTGGTATGTTTTGAGTCATTAATCTAATTCATTCGGTTTTTGTGTATGTTTATTAATTTTGGTGTTTTGTTTTCTTTTGTACAAGCTCTTACGTTGATTCTCAACGTGTCATGATGATGTAAAGCGTCTTATGGCGTTTGACGGTGCTTTTTATCTGTGACGACGGACCTCGAAATAAAGTGTGGGAATCATCAGTCGGAGAGTCGAAACCTTATTGAGCCGGGCAGCTACAGTAAGAGCTTACCATCATCGCCACACCGCTGTGTTGCCTCAAGGCGCCGTGGTCGAAGGAGGAACTTTGATATCGGCGCGCGCGTTGTGGACTAGGTGATTGCATGGATTAGCCTAAGTTTCAAGTGAAGTTCCAGCGGACGGCTCGACAAATCTACGGGAAGCGGTTGGACTGATTAATGAACTAAACAGAAGTGAGCAGTTTCAAATTGTTCGGTGGATCGCAGTGAGTACCAAAGGCAAAGAAATGAAATTAATTCCAAAGACATCTTTTCTCATTCATTTTACATGATTTAAAAGGTTGATGGACATTGTTGCGTGTAAATCACCTACTGATGGACTAAAGTGCATTGAATGAGCCTCACGTTTAAGAGAAATGTTAAAATGATGTTATGTAATTGGTGAACTGCAGACATATAAGAAAAATGTTAGAATCAGATGCAGGGGCAAAAGGGGCAGAGATGGAAGCTGATAGCCATCATGCAGGAACCCAAAGTGAGAGTGCACGTCGTTCAAAGCGCACGCCTGTTCCTACTGAAAAAATGTTAGCGTATCAGCAGGAAGGGCTGCAAAAAAAGGAGAAAAAGGTTGTATCTTTATATAATCAATGGAAAATAGAAGCTCGTAGTGCACGTGAGCACCTTAAATCAGATGCGCTAGTGACTCAGCTAGCTATTCTGGTTGACACTTTGGAAGAGGCCAAAAACAAAGTTTTGAGTGCGTACAATGATGTTAGAGAGCGTGAATCACCTACTATTGAAATGAGGATGTAGTGGCGGTTTTATGATATTCATTGATCTTTAGTAAAATATAGATGATTCAAAGAATGTCACATGTGTGACTCTCACTTGTTAGTGTGAGAAGATTATGTTTATGTACCTGGGAAGGCAGAAGGGAGAGGCACTCCAGAGAACAGACGAACAAGGACCTCTGACCTAGATGTCAGAAGGCCATTTGATGTAGGGGGGGGGCTTAGTGACGAATCTAAACTAGTGTTATGGCTTCCTTGTCTATGGAAAATTACTGAATGGAAGACTACTGGGAGGATGGCTCTGGCAAGAAGACCTTGGAAGAGCCAGGAGATAAAAGCAGGTTCAGTCTGTCTGGGGGTGTGTCACTCTTCTGCACAGGGTAACAGCTGTGTATTAGACTGCTCCTTCTTGCAAGAATAAATACTTTAATTTTATAATTTGACTCTGAGTCTCCCTTACGCAGTGATGTTTGTTTGATGAATTTTTGCCACAACAATTTGGTGTCAGAAGTGGGATTCCTTGGACGATGCCTCCTGGACCTGAGATCGGACGGTGTTTGGCCACCTGGACTGAGTAAGTTCCAGCTCTACCTCGTAAACTTGAGAGAGAGAGGCCGGCCGATGTCAGAGCCCCGGGAGGATCGACCACTGGAAATCAAAAGAACTCAAGGTGGCACAGAACAACATCTCTGAGTAAGGTAATTAAATTCAGTTTAATTGGGGGAAGAGTGAAATTGAACCATATTGGCTGAGAACTGTTTTCTGTGGTACGTAATCTGAAATTAATTGATCTACGTACAGATCAAGATATTTCAAACAGATACGAGGGAAAATAATCTGAAATTAATTGAGGTCTGTGACAGAACAAGATATTTCAAGCAGATAAATAATCTGGAATTAATTGAGAACTGTGACAGACCAAGACATTTCACACAGATAGGTACCTGAAAATTAATTGTTCCACCACGGAGCGAACTATTTTTGGGTGCTGAGACTAATTGGGGGAACCAAGACAATCGTAACAGATTTTTGGGTGAACCATAATTAGGGCACTGATAGTGCAACCCAACCGACTTGGGTTAAAAGAAAAGATCGGGTTTGTTTCAGAGACGTCTGACAAATAAAGAGAACGCGCGCAAAGGAAAATCCACAGAAGACAGTGAAAACAGCCAAAGTATGGGGATGTTTTAAAAGCAAGCTTGCGAAATTTGGTACACCGGTGTTTTGTCAAATGAGATAAAAATTAAGTGCAGAAATGTATGATATTGAGCGCCACAAGATGGTGCGGGAATCAGTTGAACAGGGCAGTGAGAAACAGAAAGGTTGTTGTGTCTGCGTTCAACGTGTGTAAAAGAGTGAAAAGACAATGAGTTGTTTGGCTTGAAGCAGATAAAAGAGAACAGAGTTGGCTAGAATGTATTGCCATATAGTAAGATTGAATATAACTGATAAAAGGGTTTTTATTTTTCATCCATTAGATGGATGCATGACATTAGATGTCAGAAGATTTTTTTGTAACAAAAGTTGATCCTCTTTGTGAAGGATTGAGATTTGAGTAATATGATATTTTGGTTTCTGTAAAAAACAGTAAGTAGGATAAGTGGGACAGAGACAGTAATGATAATACTTGTTGAATCTGCAGACTAACCATTTTGAGAAGAAAACAACTGTAGAAAATGTATGTTATGAAAATAACATTTCTGATAAAATTTATGGAACTATATATGAACGCCTGTTAAGTCAGATTAAGAAATGGTATGAAAAGTGAGGTTCAGATTAAAAATAATAAGGTATTGAGTATGATTAACAGGGATTAACATGATATAAAGATAATGAATGTTTCATTAAGCAAAATGGGGAACAATTCTATATTTTAATGGTAAAATAAAGAGTGAAATTATGTTTATTTTTGGTTTGACAACCATTATCTTTTGAACCTAAAGACTCCAGCTGGGAGTACAGCAACAGCGCGTGCTTATTCAGCCCGGCTTCCGGATGTTAAATGTGTACTTGCTATTGTAATCACTGTTGTTGATGATAATACCGAATTAGAGAAATGTAAAGACAGATTTTGGAATTAAATAATGTAAAATGTCGGATATTTTGTTGATATTAAGTCATTGAGGGAAAAAAAGACATTGTCTGTTTTATAAAGGAAATTATGGGTCGGGGATAATTTCCCTGGACAAGTGTTAAAGTTAAACAGAAACTTTGTGAAAACTTTGTTAAAACAATTTATGGATTTCCGTGCAGTTTATGAAAATTAATGTTCTGCCAATAATAATGATGAAGATTATGATTTGGCTAGTGTGATCCGCCACTGGTGGACTGTAAGAAGAATAGAGAGAACTGCTTATCAGCTGTGTTTACATTCTGATTGGGACACACTGCTTCAAGGGTGTCAGTAAGCTGGAGCTGCTAGAAAGCTCAAGGTAATCGAACTATAGGCAAGGGGACAGAGAATGTTTTAATTGTGGTCAGCTGCGTTTAGCAGTAACTGTAAATGACCACTCAGAAAGGTGGAAAAGAAAGTTGATAGATGGAAGTCGTAAGTAGATTGAAAGAGAAAAGAAAGTTGATAGATGGAAGTCGTAAGTAGATTGAAAGAGAAAAGAAAGTTGAAAGATTTAAGTTGTAAGGAAATCCTTTTAAAAGGAAAGAACTAAAGTACCAGTAGATGTAAATTGCAGATAAGCAAAATATTTGTAAAAGTAAAGGTAACTAAAAATATGATTGTCTTATAATGAAACGCTTAAAAAAAAGGTTTTGGAAGATCCTAATTGTAGATTGGTAAACCCCTAGAAGAGAAAATATGGAAAATATTGTCAGATAAAGTTGTAATTGAAAACCTGACAACTAAAATGTAGATGTTTTAATGAAACGTTATTGAGAAATAGAATAACTATTTGTTGCTAAATCGTCCCCTTGGAATTATAAGGTTCTATCTGCGTTCTGAGCAGTTTTGAGATATTGAGCTTCAAAGTTTTTGCATTACATATAGGAAAATTTATATAGGGAACAAGTTTCTTTCAAACATGAAAATAACAGGGACCCTAAATGTATTCTAAATATACAATATCAAAATCCTCTCAAATTTGTAAATGGGGATTTTTGGAATGGGTTAAATGCAGATAGAACCTTCTAATTCTAAAAAAACACTTTTCGCTTAGAATTATAAAGTTCTATCTGCCAAAACGTTATTTGAACATTAAATATAAAATGAATGTTGTAACAATGTCTCAACATGTGTTAGAAAGTAAAATGTTATCCTTTCTATGACACTTATTTCATATTTTTAGCACTTCCATGTATTTAGGACATTTCAAATTAAGCAAGGTATAGGTCTAAATATTTTGTCCAGTGCAGATGTTAATTTTTGGTACCAATCTGAGCAGGACTTTATTCCACCTAAAGTGAGCCAGGTAAAATGGCTTTCTCTCTAGACATCAGTATGGCTGAAATAACATGCTAATGTTTATTGTAGTAATTAAGAACCCATAAATTAAATTGTTGACTATTTGACCTTTAAGGCTCAATATTGTAAAAATTAAGACATTTTAAGACTTTAAAAACTGCAAGAAAACAGACATGCTTCAGGAAATTAATTCATAAAGTTTAATAATCATTGAAAAATGATTCACTGACCATATAATCACAAAAAAAATTCAGACTCAACATACATTACTATAATACTCTCTGTGACTTTTTTTTTTAAAACTCAGACTTATACAATCTAGGACTAATTTTTTAAAACTCAGACTTATACAATCTAGGACTCATTTTTTAAAACACAGACTTATACAATCTAGGACTCATTTTTTAAAACTCAGACTTGTACAATCTAGGACTCATTTTTTAAAACTCAGACTTATACAATCTAGGACTCATTTTTTAAAACTCAGACTTATACAATCTAGGACTCATTTTTTAAAAGACAGACTTATAGTACTCTCTATCTACTAGTGGCATGAATTTAAACATGGACTTAATGTCACTCATCTTCGCCTCTGAGATGATGCTCTGTTTGGAGAGTACCCTTGGTTTGGGTAAGATGGATGTAGGTGCCAGGCTTCTCGTGTGTTTGCTTGGTCCTCTTATGTCTACTTTAACTCTTGGCTCTGCATGTGATTTTGTGTACTGAAGAGTATATGGACACTGATCAAACACAAGCTGTGACACTTCAAAAAATGGAACCTGTTTGTACTGAAACAGCTTGGAACATGCCTGAAAGTCATAGAAATCTATTCTCTTCATCTGTATGATTTCATATGGGTTGTTCCTGTTTACCTTCAGTAAAATGCGCAAGAAAGACAGTGGTGAATAGAATTCAGACGCTGCCATTGCCTTTTCAATATGGCTGTGCATATTGTCTACCTCCTGCACTGCGGAGTGGCCTGGAGTAGAGTATTTCATTGTTATCTTTTTAATTTGAGGATGCCTTGTCAGGAAATCTGCCATAGCAAAGGCTATTATGGAATTTCTGTTCTGAGGCACACAACTATCACTCCATGTAATCATCTCAGTGGCATGTGGATGATCACGTACAACGCGTTCTAATATTTTCATTAGTGCACTTGCAACATCATTTCCTCCCCTACCTGACATTGCCTCTGTCCACAAAGCACAGTAGCCTTTTTTAGTCTGCGAACAGTGAGCAGTAAGATTATACAAGTTAAGTTTCCGCTTGTAGAAAAAAGAGCTAATTTCGGCACGAGGACATGAAATAACATTCTGTAGGTCAAAACAGACTGTTAGAGTATCTTTATCTTCTCTGTCTTTTTGGCGCTCTTGGCGCATTGCAGTCTTGTCAGCTATATGCTTTGTTTGATGGTATTCATTACTTTGGCCTACCATGTTTTGCTTTACGGCAGTCTCATATGCTTCACACTGATCACACCGATCCTTTTTACGGGTGTGAAAGCTAAGGTTGAATTCTGTGTTGAATATGAATCGGTAATAAGATTCTTTCACAGGTGTATTTCCATTCTCGTTGCATTTAAGTCTGTAAAGATCATACATCCTTGAAATATTGAGTACCGATTCAAGGTACTGTCTTTCTGTGCTGGCACGACAGTAATGTGACTCAACAACAGGAAATGAACTGATGTGTGCCTTTACCTGCTCTTTCTGATTTTCATCTATGCATTTTTTTGCATGCTTTCCCCTTGCATCTGATTTTGGCATGCTAGTCGTCTGATTTTTCTTCATGTGTGTATTGTACACAGGTTTCTGGCTGATGGCAAGTGTGCCCAGATAAAACTGCTTACAGACTCTCACCTTTTCACCCTCTACGTTTAGATAGTACTTAAATGAGTAGGTACGCTTTCTGTGTGGTTCATCACAGGTTTGTCTTTCTTTTTCTGTGCAGTCTGTAGTCATGGCTATAAAGTCATATTTCCTGTTTTGACTCAACTGGTAGTACTGTGTAAAGCATTTCTCCCTTTCAGCTGGGGTTACTTTCTTTGCACATTTGTATTTACATGACATACTACAGTTCTTCAAAGTTCTCACTTGTTTGGCAGAAGCCTTTTTATTTGCAGAGTTGACATGTTCCTTGCCCTCCTGATAAAGTTTCTTGCGGGTACATGCTTTCCATGTTGAAGGATTTGAAACACATCTCCTGTTTCTTCTTTTCTGAGTAGCCCCCAGCTCTCTAATTTGTAAACTGGTAGGTGCAGTCACTGGCTCGGTCACTGGCTCTACTGGCTCGGTCACTGGCTCCACTGGTGCGGTCACTGGCTCTACTGGCTCGGTCACTGGCTCTACTGGTGCGGTCACTGGCTCGGTCACTGGCTCCACTGGTGCGGTCACTGGCTCGGTCACTGGCTCTACTGGTGCGGTCACTGGCTCGGTCACTGGCTCCACTGGTGCGGTCACTGGCTCTACTGGTGCGGTCACTGGCTCGGTCACTGGCTCCACTGGTGCGGTCACTGGCTCGGTCACTGGCTCCACTGGTGCGGTCACTGGCTCCACTGGTTTGCCTGGTAAGACCCTAGGCCCTGCTGCATCTACCTTGACACCTGCCTGGAGAAAAAAATACATTTGAAAAAATATAGATTTAAACATAATATTTAAATACACAATGTAAAAAATAGGCATCCAATAAATTCAGAAAAGTTTCTTATTATTAGCTCACTGACATTACCTCTGTAGCTCAAAACTAACCAATTCTGACTGACTGATTCTTACCTTTCCTCTCTCTGTTGTTCTCTGTCTTGGTGTTACTGGACTGCTTGTTTCTCCCTCTGTCTCTAAAAGTCTGATTTTGCATTCCTTTACAACATTAATCCTTCCCTCTTCTGCCTCAGTTTCTCTCCCATTCTCTGATGATGCCTTTTTCATATTTTCTTTGCCTGGTGTTCTCTTTTTCGTTCTCCTGCTGTTGTTTTTAGCATTATTTTTCCCCCTCCTGGATGTCAGGTTCATTACAAAAACTTTTTTAGCATAGTATACCATTGAGTAGCTACAGGCTAACAGTTACAATCATTCTGAAATCATTTTAATACTGAGGTAAAGTTAACTGCTTTAACTATCTTTCACATGTTCACATTTTCACATAACGATCATAACTTACTGTAACTGCACTATTTTGAGTAGGATAGGTTCGTTTGTTTTTTCTGTATTTTTTTTTTTTATCTTAGTGCTTGCCTCTTAATATCAGGAACTATGAAGCTAGCGCTGCTGGCTAGTGTAACTATGAAAACAATATCCTCAGCAAGACCTAAAACAAAAGAAGAAAAATATTGAACTTGCCTGGAATTCGGGCTGCTGTCCATAACAAGATCTTCAATAAAATTGTCGATCTTGAGGTTTCTTAAAAACTTCGCGTTGCGTGCCATAATCCTCACAGATATTGTGCGATATGCGATCTTTCCTGTCTTCAAGGAAAAAGCCGGCGACACGACATATAAAGTTGATCCTGATTGGTCCTCTTCTGTGCATTCGAAGTGCTGATTGGCTCACGCAGATAGAACCTTATAGAGCCAAGTTAGAGTTCGACTTTGTAGATAGAACCTTTTTGTTTTTTAAATAAAAAGTCCCAAAATGTATACAACTTAAAAAAAAACATCATATAATGTAAATAAGTTGTCACAGAATAAGATTATGTGAATAACTCAATTTTGACAAAAATGTCAGATAGAACCTTATAATTCCAAGGGGACGAAATGTAAAAATGTAGAAAGGGATCTGATTAAACAAACAGCTTGGTAGTGTTGACCATGAAGCAGCTAGAAGATGTTTTGGTTTCAAAAGATAAGATTGGGACTTGGCTGAAACTGACTCAATATGAGTGGAAATGTGTAATGTCTAAATTCCCTGATGTATGGGCAAAAGACAACTATAAAATTATATTAATATTAAAAGCGTATGTAATTTCTGGCAAAGGTGCCTTAAGCTGGGCTATAGAGTTAAAAGATAAAGTAGAGAATGTTTAGTATGACAAAAAGTGTACCAAGTCCTGAAGGCCTCAGAGTCTCGGTCTCATTCAATGTCAGAAGGCTGTTATCTTAGCCTGTCATGACGATAAGTAAAGCACAGTGTTTCAGTTGAAAATTATAGACACAGATGTTAAAGGAAATCATTGCCATTCAGAGGGCAATTAGTACTTAAATATTTTAGATTGTAAAACGGAATGACTTTAAAGAAGTCTTTGAAATAATAATGTAGACCTGAATGACAGAAGTGACATTTTTGTACTTTGTTATTTTAGGACCAGTAACGTATTTGTCTGATCTTAGCCTTCACCATGACACAGGACCTATGACCATGGCTATAGATGTACATTGAATAGACGTGAATAAAGTTCACTGAGATTTTGTTGATTCGGACAGGTCTAACAGATTTGTTATTAAATACTGTTGTTATTAACCTGTCTCCCTTAACACTAGAGGCAGTCCAGATGGAGGTGACTCTTGAATGTGTCTTTCCTAAGCTCCAGAGAAAAAAAAACAGCTGAGTTCCGTTGAAGAAACTGATTGTGTGATGCGAGCGGGTCACCAGTGGGTACGTGACTACTCAAAGACGGGATGATTTTCCTGGCCAGGAAACAGCCTAACGCAGGGGGTCCCGGACACTGCATCTCCGGATGGAGGTGTTATATGTGAGAAGGTATGAGAGTTGAGCGCTGATTACCAGAGGCCACTGGGGTCAGCATATCATTGGGAGGTCAGATGCTGTGTGAGGAATCGCGACGGTCTGACCCGAGAGAATGTAAGTTCCTCTATACCACTCACCAGAGAAAACCCCGCAATTCACTGTATGGCTTGTTTTCAATTGTGACAAGTCTGATGGAAATTATAGATAAAGAGCTAATGTGAAATGTGCTTTCAAGAGTCAGCTGAGACCATGAGGTGATTGTCCTTATTTGTTGGGGAGACAGTAACATAACTTATTAATTTATATCAGGAACATGTTGCCTTATGGGCAAGGAAAATTAAAGAAGTTGATTTTGAACTAATATGTCTATAGGATGGTTTTAACTCCTGAAGGTTAGACATGGTGCTGGTTAAAGATTAAGACAGTTTTTGTAAGAGTTTGGATAACAAAGGTTAGGTGAATTGAGAATTTATACAAGTATTCAAACTAAAGATAACCTTATAAATACTCAGAGCATAATGTATTTTAGATTATTGTAATGGTTCTAATTTGAGTTAAACATTTGTATATTAACATTTATGAACTATTAAGGGTTCTATGATTAATTAAGTTTCAGTCTTAGGAGGCTGTTTGAAAAGATTATTTGTGTAAGAGAGACTGCTGAGTGGAGGAAGGGATTGGGACGCTGTTTGTCTTTCTGTTATCAGGCCTGGTAAGGCAAGCTTAAACAAAATAATGATAATGAACCAAAACAACCCAGTTGACTTTTCTAAAGAAAAAATTAATAATGAACAGATAGAACATTTGAAACGGTTTGAAAGGCCATGTAAAATTATATAAAAGCTACAGAAAGATGTGAAGTTTAAATCTTATTTAAACCTTAAATATTATACTTTTAGAGTTAATATAAAAAAAAAAAGCGAACATTGTAAATGAGCAGTTAACATGCTGTATGTGTGTCTAGCATAAGTGTGTGTGATGGGGACAGCACTTTATGTCTTGTGTTAGTTTAGGGCAGCTATTCCGCCTGAATAGTGAGTATATTGTGTCTTTAACCTCTGGAGAGTGTTTTTTCATTACAGATGTGTTAAGGCAAGAGACAAATTGTAAAGAAGGCAAATGCTGAGTGAATCTGATGAGAAGATGATAGAGAACATGGGACGAGCTTTAAGATCACGCTCCGTCTGGTAGTAATTACTTTTGTCATTTATGATGTGGATTTGAATTACTTTTGGATAAGTTTAGGTATTTATATAAATTGGAATTGTGGAGTTGTAGATCATGGGTTGAAATAAAAGAAGATGTTATAGATTTGACAGCAACAACAAAGATGTGACACATTGGCTAAGTCAATATCAAATTATGCAGAGAGCCATATATGATTATCGTAAACAGGAGGAGAATGTTTTTTTGACTGACATTGACCAAGTCTGTACAGCACGACCTGACTTTTAAAAATGGTTGCGAGACAAAACAACAGGCCTGAAAAGCAGGATACGCGGTTAGACTGAGGGCCGTTGCCCTTCAAATACTTCGATAAGAAAAATGAAATTGTGACTTTTAAGTGAAGAATGTAATATTTTGTTTCAGAGGCAGAGAAAGATGCCTGGAGGAAGTTTGTCTGAGGGACAACGTTTGGGTTAGTGTTGATGGCAGACTTTGTCTGAAGACACTATGTTAAATGTTATGTTAAATTGATGATCGAGTTGTGTCGACCATCAAAAGGGGGATGCTTTAGGTTTTATATTCTTTATGGAATAAATGTTGGGAGAACACTAGGGTAATTGGGTAAAAGCCCTGAAAGAAGCCTTTCTTCTGCCTAACAAAATTGCTGTCTGGATTGTTTTCAACAGGAAAGCAAGGGCATCCAAGGCCGTGGCAGCACGTACTTTACTATCTGACAATAACCTCAAAATTTGTTTTTCTTTACAGAGAACATGCAGGTTTGGGAGACAATTAATTTTGCTAACTCTCCTGGCCTGGGTTATTATTGTGGCAGAAAGGTGCTACACCTTAACCTAAAATTTTCCTTTTGCAGAATGTCAGGATGGATTGCATCGAGCTGAACTGATTCTGCTTCCAAATGTATGAATATTGACTTGTGAACGATATGTGTTTTTCAGGGGAAAAGGACTCTGACTTTATTAAGAAATGTCTAATGATAATATGTTTCAGTTTGTAACCAGATGGTGAAAATTCCACAGGTCACACCAAAAGGGATGAGAGGGAAAGACAAGCGGTCACTAACAAAATACTTAAAGTCTCCATTCACAGGTGACAGTAAGCAGGAAATGGTTCATTCCATTGGGGGTGTGGTGGTGATCCCATTAGTCCATGGGGCAAACGAGATGATCAACACGCCTGGAGGAGGATGTGGACCAACTAATGGTTTAAGAATGTGGTTTTGTGATGATTTTGAGGACTTTATTTGAGCTTAGTATTGATATTGGTATATGACAAATGATTTGATTGGTTACTGATTAATTAGAAAATATTTAAGGCAAAGGTTTTCAGGAAGAGAAGATCTAGTAATTAATGTAAATTATGGGGATTATTGTTGAAGCTGAGTAAGTAGAACCACTGCCTGATTGAATTAAAGGTAAAAGAACAAAATATGGGGAAAATGTTGAATGTGTAGGAGTTATGATTGTATGTGTTATGCTGATAATTTTGTTATTCATGGGTGAATATGAGAAAACTGGAATGTCTGTTCAATTGAAAATGACAGTCTATCTGAATGATGATGGGGATGAACAAAATTATGCAGATGATTCAAGTAGAGATTACAGTTAAATGTGTTGATGTTTTCTTTTTCTTTCTGAGAACAATTGATATGTAAAGAGGGTTAAAAGTAGCAGTCATCCGTGTTACGAGATGGCGTACAAGGACAGGGTTTGAAACTGAGGGATTTTTTTATTTTTTTATTTTTATTTATTTATTTATTATCTGTTTGTTTTCCTACTGTGCTATAATCTTTTTCCTTACTAGTGTGACTGCGGTAGTGAGCCCGGCATTAGTAAATTGTTTACTTGCTTGCTAAATAATTAATGGGGCTTTCCCCCACAAAAAACAGCCTTATGCTTCTTCATTCTAAACTTTTTCTTCACAGGTTCAAGGAGAGTGATCTTTTATGATGTGTGATGTAATGACTTGAACTTGCATTTATTATTGTTGTTATTATTATTATTATGTTTGATTAATAATGATAAAAAGTGAGGAGTTGTAGTGGCGGTTTTATGATATTCATTGATCTTTAGTAAAATATAGATGATTCAAAGAATGTCACATGTGTGACTCTCACTTGTTAGTGTGAGAAGATTATGTTTATGTACCTGGGAAGGCAGAAGGGAGAGGCACTCCAGAGAACAGACGAACAAGGACCTCTGACCTAGATGTCAGAAGGCCATTTGATGTAGGGGGGGGGCTTAGTGACGAATCTAAACTAGTGTTATGGCTTCCTTGTCTATGGAAAATTACTGAATGGAAGACTACTGGGAGGATGGCTCTGGCAAGAAGACCTTGGAAGAGCCAGGAGATAAAAGCAGGTTCAGTCTGTCTGGGGGTGTGTCACTCTTCTGCACAGGGTAACAGCTGTGTATTAGACTGCTCCTTCTTGCAAGAATAAATACTTTAATTTTATAATTTGACTCTGAGTCTCCCTTACGCAGTGATGTTTGTTTGATTAATTTTTGCCACAACAAGGAGAAAAATGGACGCTTGTGAAGCAGTTACAGCCGACATCACTAAAATAATTTATGAAAGAATAACGGGTTTAGATGATTTTGATGGTGAAAGAGAGAGAAGCCGTCTTCGTACCTTATTAGACCATCAATATGCCCATTCAATCTTTGGTTCAACCGCCTCACGAGTTAGTCGGAAAGCTAGTAATCACTCCAGTCATCACTCTGTTGTATCAAGTTTAGAAGCCAAACGTGTAGACGCCGCAGCAGAAGTGGCAGCTAAGCAAGCTGCATACAACGTTCTATTAGAAGAATCAGAGCAAAGGGAAAAGATAAAGCAGTTGGAAGAACGACATAAAAGGGCTGTTGACGTCGAGTTGAAGGAACTAGAACAAATTCAAGCACAAAGACATCTGAAAGCAGCTCAAGCTAAACTAGAAGTCTACAATCAAGAGATTGATAAAGAAAAGACTAATTTGTCCCAAGAATGTAGTAGCGCAAGCGAATCCGATTCCGATTTCTCTCAAATAAATGTGAAAAGGCAAGAAACGTTTCAAAGGGTGCATCATAAATTTAAAAGGGAGAGAGTTAAAGCATCAGCGACTGACGCTACTCTTCTTGTTCAAGCATTCCAAGATGGCCTGACCATGAGCAAGCTGCCAGTGCCAGAGCCTCCTGTTTTTGATGGTGACCCCATTCATTTCATTGAGTTTAAGCAAACCTTTGCAGCGCTTATTGACAAGAAAACTCTTTCTCCTGCTGATAAGATGTTTTATCTCAAGAAATATGTGAGTGGTCCTGCTAGAAAAGCTTTAGAAGGAACTTTCTTCAGAACCGATGATGAAGCCTATCAAGATGCGTGGGGCAGACTGAACAATCGTTATGGCCAACCATTTGTGATACAAAAAGCGTTCAGAGAAAGGCTGGCAAGCTGGCTTAAAATTCACCCCAAGGATGCCATTGGTCTTCAAACTTTCTCTGACTTCTTAAATGCATGCCAAAGTGCCATGCCACATGTCAAAGGTCTTCACATTTTAAATGATTACCAAGAAAATCAGAAACTTGTGCTGAAATTACCTGATTGGGCAATTGGCAGATGGAATCGTCAAGTCACCCGATCTCTTTCTGAAAATCACGAGTATCCCACTTTTAAAGAATTTGCTGCCTTTGTGTCTACTGAAGCAGAGGTTGCTTGCAACCCAGTTACCTCGTTTTATGCTCTTCATGTTGCAGAACCTGTCACTGGAAAGGCCAATCTGAAAGAGACCACGAGAAACAGAGTAAGAGTTTTCACCACTCAGACGAACGTCGAGAGTCGAAAGGCGGCCAAACCAGCGAATACAATTCTGTGTATACTTTGCCAGAGAGACAACCACCAACTTGACAGCTGTTTCAGTTTTCTCAGCAAACCATTAGAAGAGCGACGAAAGTTTATCCAAGAGAAGAGGCTTTGCTATGGATGCTTGAAGTCTGGTCACAATGCAAGAGAGTGTCGTTATCATCTCACTTGTAATGCCTGCAAAAGGAAGCATCCGACTAGTCTACATGATGACAATTTTGTGAAAATGGTAAGGACTTTATCTTCTGCTGTTCCGACTCAAAACGATCCTGATAGGACGATGAATGCAGTGGCCTTGAGTGTAAATGGGGAAGAGCGAAATGCGTATACTTCAATGATTGTACCTGTCTGGGTATCTGTGAAGCAAAATCCAAGTTGTGAGAAACTGGTGTATGCGCTGTTGGATTCACAGAGTGATACTACGTTTATTGACAAAGGAGTGACTGATGCTCTACAGGCAACAACGTTTCCAGTTAAATTGAAGCTTACCACCATGCTGGGAAAAGACACTATTCTGCAGAGTGAAAGAGTACCAGGACTTCAAGTGAGAGCATACAAGTCTGGTGATTATATTAATTTACCACCTACTTACACCAAAGACTGCATACCGGTTAATCGTAGTCACATTCCTACTTGTGAAGTCGCTAAAAACTGGAATCATCTTACAGTCATTGTGGATAAGATACCCCCATTGCAGGACTGTGATGTTGCTCTTTTAATAGGCTACAATTGTTCAAGGTCAATGACACCCAGAGAAGTAATAGCAGGAGGAGATGATGAACCCTACGCTATTCGGACGGACTTAGGATGGAGTATAGTGGGTTGTTCTTCACCATACTCTGCTCTGCCTGGAGTCAGTAGATTGTGTCACCGCATTGCGGTCAAGGAGCTTCCTTCCATCACACCAGGTGATGTCATTCGTGTCCTTGAGAGTGATTTTAAAGATACTGAAGAAGAGAGCGCAAAGATTTCCCAGGATGATGTTCTTTTTCTTGAGAAGTTAAAGGAAGGTATACGGAGGAATGTTCATGGCCATTATCAAATGCCGCTTCCTTTTAAACTGAGACCCAACTTGCCAAGCAATAAAAAATGTGTTATGGTCAGACTCGACCATCTCAAGAGAAGAATGACGAAGGATGAGTTGTATAAGAAACGGTACAATGAATTCATGAGTGAAATCTTGCAGAGAGGAGACGCTGAGGAGGTATATCACGATGGCAAGGAAGGAGAGATATGGTACTTACCTCATCACGGTGTTTTCCATCCGAAGAAGGCAGACAAATTGCGTGTGGTCTTCGATTGCTCTGCAAGACATGCAGGTTACTCCTTAAACGATCACTTACTTCAAGGTCCTGATTTGATAAACAGTTTAAATGGAATCTTAATTCGATTTCGTCAACACCCCATCGCACTCATGTGTGATGTAGAGAAAATGTACCATCAGTTTCATGTCAACGAATCTGATCGAGACTTTCTGCGCTTCCTATGGTGGAAGGATGGCAATCTTAGCCACCCCGTGAGTGAATTCCGCATGAAAGTTCATCTCTTTGGTGCAATTTCATCCTCCGGGTGTGCAAATTATGGCTTGAAACATCTTGCAACGGAAAACAGCGAACTGTATCCACTAGGTTCACAGTTTGTGATAAGAAATTTCTATGTGGATGATGGAGTGATCAGTGTAGAAAATGCTGAAGAAGCTATTAAAGTTGCAGATGAGGCACGAAAGCTCTGTGCTATAGGTGGTCTACGGCTCCACAAATTTGTGTCAAATAGCAAAATAGTGCTGGAAGGCATTCCCACTTCAGAGAAGAGTCCTGACATGAAAAATTGTGACCTTTCATTTGATGAGCTACCCTTGGAAAGAACTCTTGGGATACAGTGGGAAAGAGAATCGGACTGTTTCAAGTTCAAAGTTCAGTTGAAAGATCAACCTGTTACTCGACGTGGCATCTTGTCTACTGTTGCTTCCGTTTATGATCCTTTGGGACTGATTGCACCTGTGCTGTTGAGTGGAAAAGGAATACTGCAGGATGTGTGTAAGCGTGGCAGCGGATGGGATGACCTTCTTTCAGATGAACTTAATCTAAGGTGGGAGCGATGGAGACAAGAGTTAAACCATCTGCAGAGAATAGATGTACCGCGAACATATGCACCATCTGGTTTTGGAAAAGCTGTTCGAGTTGAATTGCATCACTTCTCTGACGCTAGTGCCCATGGATATGGTCAATGTTCATATTTGAGACTCAAAAATGAGGAAGGAGACATTCGTTGCGCACTGGTGATGGCAAAATCAAGAGTTGCACCTCTTAAAATTACAACAATCTCCAGATTAGAGTTAACGGCTGCCGTTATTTCCGTCAAAGCAAGCAGTGTGCTCAAGAGAGAATTACACTATACTGTTTTTGAGGAGACGTTTTGGACAGACTCCAAAGTAGTACTGGGATACATAAGTAATGAAGCACGCAGATTTCATACTTTCGTCGCTAATCGCGTACAACGAATACATCTCAGTACAACTCCCCAGCAGTGGAGGTATGTTCCAACGGAGGAGAACCCTGCTGATCATGCATCAAGGGGTTTGACCGCGAAGGAGTTACTCACCTCAAACTGGTTCACCGGCCCTAAGTTCTTGTGGGACAAAGAAACATCTGCATTAGAAGAACATGTTCCTGAACTTCTGCTTGGAGATCCAGAGGTAAAACTATGTTATACTTTGAAGACTAATTGCACAAAAAATCCGAGCTTGATAGATCTTCTTTTAAAGTTTTCTTCCTGGTCGAAAGCAATCAGAGCGGTGGCTCGTCTTTTAAGGAGAGCTAATAAAGACAAATCTAACCATCTCAGTACTGTGTCTGAGCGACAAAGGGCAGAACTTCATGTAATAAAAATGTCTGCAAGACAGTTCCTACGAAGATGATCTGAGAGAGATAAAGAGTGGAAAAGGTGTCTCGTCTCGCAGTACATTGTACTCTCTCGACCCTTTCATGGATGAAGATGGTGTGATGCGGGTGGGAGGTAGACTTTGCCAGTCAACCTTTCCAGACTCTGTGAAACATCCCATAGTAATTCCAAGAAATCATCGGATCACAGAAATGATTGTCACTCACTTTCACAACAAAGTTGCGCACCAAGGGAAAGGATTCACTGTGAATGAGATAAGATCTAATGGATTTTGGATACCAGGAATTAACAGAATTGTGACAGCCTGTATTAGGAGCTGTATTGTTTGCAGAAAGCACAGGCGACCTGTTGAAGAACAGAGAATGGCTGACTTTCCCATGGAGAGAGTGGTTCCATCACCTCCATTTACATTTACTGGTATGGACTACTTTGGCCCATTCTCTATCAAGCAGAACAGAAGTATCCATAAACGGTATGGTCTTCTTTTCACTTGTTTCAGTTCCCGTGCTATACACATTGAGATGCTTACTGATATGACGGCAGATTCTTTCATCAACGCTCTGCGTTGTTTTATTGCCATAAGGGGTACTGTGCAGCAGATAAGGTCCGATCAAGGAAGTAACTTTGTGGGAGCAAAAAACGAGTTGAAAAATGCACTTAAGGAAATGGATGTGGAAAGAGTGAAAACCTTCTTATCAGAGAAGCAGTGCGAATTCACCTTCAATGCACCACATGCAAGTCATGCCGGTGGCGTGTGGGAACGTCAAATTAGAACAGTAAGATCTGTACTAAACGCCACTCTTGCACTTCATCCAGGAAGGTTAAATGATTCTTCGTTGCGGGCTTTTTTGTATGAAGCGATGGCCATTGTGAATAGTAGACCGCTTACTGTTGATTGTCTGACTGATCCTCAAAGTCTAGCGCCTATCACTCCAAATCATCTGCTGACGTTAAAGTCAACGACTGCTTTGCCTCCACCAGGAAATTTCGTCAGAGAGGATGTATTTGCACGGAAAAGATGGAGACATGTGCAGTATTTGGCGGAGCAATTTTGGAGTCGCTGGCGCACAGAATATCTTGCAAATATAACCGCCCGACAGAAGTGGAACGTGTCTAAGAGAAATCTTCAAGTTGATGATCTTGTTATTGTCAAAGAAGAAGGAATGCCTAGGAACGAATGGAGGCTTGGCAGAGTAAAGGAAGTAATTTCTAGTGACGATGGGCTTGTGAGAAGAGCCCAGATTCTTCTGGGGGACCCGAAGCTTAATGCAAAGGGCGAGCGTATTAACAAACCGTCCATAATTGAAAGACCAGTGCAGAAACTAATTTTATTAATGGAGGGACATTAGTGTTTTTGTATTTGAAAGTTTTGTATTGAGATTTGAAAGGTCCAAAGAGTATCATTTTAATTTTTTCTGAACTCATGGTTTAGAATTTTTAATGTTGTTTGAGGTCATATTGTAAAAAAAAAAAAAAAAAAAAAAAAAGGGAAAAAGGGGGAATTATTCGTGCTTGTACATTTGGTGTGAGATTTGCACTCATAATTTGGTGGGAGTGTTAATGACTTTGTCATATTGTTTGCTTTATTTTGTATGGTATTTATTTATTTTTATTTGTGTTTTGGTAACGGAGGTCTTTTATTTTGGCGCTCACTCGCGTGAGCGGATATAATACGCATATCCAAACTTTTCAGTTTGGAACGAGACTCAGACATGCATGTCATGATGGCATGGTGTCCACGGTTTTGCAAGGAGTCTTAAAAGGATTTAGCTCCCGGTTTAAATGGAGAACAAGGTATGGTTAGACTTCCTGTTATCTGTACGATTTTGTTTTGATTTTTTTTCTTTGTGTCAAACTTACTTGTTGGTTGTTGCTTTGTATGATGTTTTGGTATGTTTTGAGTCATTAATCTAATTCATTCGGTTTTTGTGTATGTTTATTAATTTTGGTGTTTTGTTTTCTTTTGTACAAGCTCTTACGTTGATTCTCAACGTGTCATGATGATGTAAAGCGTCTTATGGCGTTTGACGGTGCTTTTTATCTGTGACGACGGACCTCGAAATAAAGTGTGGGAATCATCAGTCGGAGAGTCGAAACCTTATTGAGCCGGGCAGCTACAACTTCTCCACTATGGGATTGATACCACGAGAGGTATCGAGATAAGCTAACCCCGGTAAGTATGCGTCTTCTTTAGCTGCAAGGAGCTCCATGAGCAGGTCTGCGAGTTCCCTGAGTTTTGTGCTGTCTTTTGTAGATAGACGTGGAAAGTCATCCAAGCGCTTAAATAAAGCACTTTCTATCACTTCAGGAGTAGCATAACATTCTTGAAGTCTCATCCAAGACAGTTGAATAGCAGCTTGTGGATTAGTAACATACACAGCTTGAATCCTTCTCACATGATCCGACGATTCCTTCCCCAGCCACTTGACTAATAAGTCTAATTCTTCACTGCCTGAGAGCTGTAAGTCTTGTGTAGCATTAACAAATGAAGACTCCCATGCTCTGAAGTTCTCTGGGTTATCATCAAACTTAGTAAGTCCTGTGGTGACTAGCTCTCTACGCGCTACGAATCTAGCAAAGTCTAACATAGGCACGGCTTGACTTTGAGAGAAATGCTGCATATCTGGATGGACTGCGTACCTTTGTGAAGCAGGATCTTGATATGGAGATGCTTTAGATGCAGTATTTGGTATGGAATGAGGCAGATTATACAGTGACTCTGCATGTCTTGCTCGCTGCTGACGTTCACCTTGACAGATTCTGCTCCGCTCCTGAACAGCGTCTGTGCCGCCGTCGTATGCAGCGTTCATGCTCTCAGATTTTCTTATCACAGATGGCGTCGGTTCCTTCACACAGGTTAACAAAGAGCTATTCAGAGGTAAGGTAGCAAAGTCAGGGCTCACCTGAGACTGGTGTTTCACATATTCTTCTGTTCTCATTGAAATCACATGTGATGAAAGTATGCTCTTTTCGCTGCGATTGTCGTCACGTTCCATTGCTACTGCTGTCTCTAACGCTTCGGCCTCTGCCAGAGCAGCGGCAGCTTCTTTTTCAACTTCCAATGCTTCTAAACGCGCTTCCACCATAGCTCTCTCCTGATCCAGTCTGGCTTTCTCTTGCTTCATTTCAAGCTGTCTTTTTGCAAACGCCATCTTGGCACGTGCAGCTTCTGCTGATGCTCTAGCTTTAACGGCAGCACTGGCAACAGAACACTTGGAAGAAGATGATGAGCGTTTAGAACTGACCTCTGAAGATGCCTTTTCTTTTCCTCCACTTTCCATGATTACATCTGTAACTTCTTTTCCTCCACTTTCCATGATTACATCTGTAACTTCTTTTCCTCCACTTTCCATGATTACATCTGTAACTTCTT
Organism: Phoxinus phoxinus; assembly: GCF_949152265.1. Lineage (NCBI taxonomy): Eukaryota > Metazoa > Chordata > Actinopteri > Cypriniformes > Leuciscidae > Phoxinus > Phoxinus phoxinus. The sequence goes on from NC_136876.1 coordinate 4,070,884, forward strand.
CTTGCACCTGCTGATCCATGGCTTTTTACTGTACTGTTCTCTCTATATGTTTGCTTTCGAAGCGTGAATATAGATAAACAGCAAGCCAAACTCTGTTCAAGAGCCAGGATATGAGCGTCTTGCTCCTTTAATGGTACAACATGTATTGCAGTTTACATGGCAAAACACCGGCCATTGAACCGAGTAAAACTGTAAATAAATGAAAGAAATATGGAAAACTTATTAGAAATCAAAATGACACACTTATTAACAGTGTAACAAGTAAAATGTATATAGATACATTGCTAACTTAGGTTAGAAACATTATCAATACAGCGCACTAGCGCCAATCCGCAATAAAAACATCTTTAATATCGTCACGTTTTAACTCCTGCAATATACACTAGACAGATAAATGATTCAAGTTAACTTACAGCCAATGCTTACGGCAGGGTTTAGAAGAAAGATCGATTCAGATGCAACACAAACATCTCGAGCGTTCACTGCACCATGAGCTCGTTATTTCCGGTTACCCGATGCGCATTGCTCGTGGAAGAACGTCAAAATAAAAGTCCTCACATAGGAACTTGCATAATAGCGGCAGGGAAAAATTAACTTATACAGAATATTAAACAATCACGAAATTATAATATTTATAAATGTAAATGTCCATCGTAAATTATACACAGCCTCTAACAGAGGCAGAACATCTACCTTATACAGAATCCACATCGGATCACAAACAGAAGGCATTCAAACATGAAAGTGAGTTAAATTATTTGAAAAGTCTTTTAATGCTGACATAATTATCTGGCGCTCCCGTCTCCCGACTCAGGGAAACCCCGCCTCTGCTTGTAGCCACTCCTCTAGCCCGAGCTGGCCCGCTTTGGACCAAGGTATTCGACGGGCCGCTGGCCTCGAGTAAGCCCGGAAGTGGCAGTGGAAACCCAACTGGCCCTGGCACGCATTAGCACGGCCCGGCCCGACAGTGGAAACGCGGCTATTGATGCTTTTCTATCTTAAATAACGTGGCGTTTCCATAACACGTTGTTTCCCATAACAGAGAAGTAAAGCGCTGTTGCTCTGGCTTTTTCCAAGGCTCATTAAAATTGTGGCTTGACTTGATACACAGTCTAATGGTCTAATTCTAAAATAATCAACATTTTTAAAATTGCTGTAGCAATTGTATGGGCCTTATGCGTATTCCTATTTGAGCCAATGCAGATGGATGAGGAATGAGCAAAGTTATTTCAGAGCAAGATCACCCCGAGTGTAAAGCCAAACGTGATTGGTTGTAGCGAGAACGTGCTGCGATTGGCCAGCTCAATGTGGCCGTTATCTGATTGGCTTGAGTACGCGGTGGGTGGAGTCCACTTATTTGTGGATTTCTCTGCACGTGGACGCTAGAAGTGTTTCAAAATCCACAAATGCGTGCAGCTTTTTACAAATGCACAGGTTCACAAATAAATGCCAGGCAGAGTTGTGTTTGTAAAATAATAAAACATTAATAAATATTTTTTTATCTGCAAATCTCATTTAATTTATTTGTGAATTTCATAATTTTTTGTGAAACTCTTTACATTTATTTGTGGATCTTAACCCTTTATATTCGCACCGGCCCGCCGGCGGGCCCGCGGCCATTATATATTTTAAACAGTAATATCCTATACTAAACCTAAACCAATCTTGACAAACTATATGTCATTTGAAAGCTTAAAATATCTAGTTTTCATTTGTGGTGACTGATTTTTAAAATACATTACAGAGAAGCCGTAATTTATCAATTTGCAACAAGAATATTTTCATACTCCTAAGGCGTGTTCAGACCTTTATTTTGAAATAGTGATGAACATGAAAAATCATGAAAGAATGGTAGAAACCTCAGTTTGTTTTCATGCCAAGAGTTCAAAAGATAGCATCCATTCAATTGTTTTAGAAAAAAAGGTCTGAAAATGTTTTAAATATAAATAAAAAAATTATAGATTTACTATTTGTGATTCACCATTCGTGGCAGCGAGCTATAATGCACATACGTGCTCTTTTTGTGTTTCTTAGAGGTTGAATTCATTAAAAAATCTGCCAAACTTCCAACACTACTTCTGAATAGGATTTCTACTTCATAAATTGTATGAAAATTGTAAAAATAATGGTTCAGATCACTCAAACAACATATGGAAATGGAGGCGCCCTTATATGGGCAGTAATGTCAACTAGTGAAAAAGTTTGGTACTGCGCCCAAACAAAATCTCACTGAAAGCTTATTTTTTTAGATATCAACCTAAAATTTTAAACACAACTTGTTCAGATTTTTGCCTTTGATTTTTTTGCATTTTTAGAGTCCTCCAGGTTTTGAAAATATATATTTTATATAAAATATGAATAATTACATTTTTAACGTTGTACATTTTCATAAACTCAAACTTCTATAACTTTTTTTCTGTTTAACTTTCTTAATTTATTTCTCTTCTACAAAAATCTGCCAAATGTCTTCTTAAAAACAAGACCAATCTTACATCTATACTCCAAAGCATTCTTGAATTACAACCATTTAAGTTCGGAATGTGCATTTTCATGTATATTCAAAAAAAGGGGGGCGCTTGTTAATCTATTTATTTGTGAATTAGATGTGTGTGTGTGTGTGTGTGTGTGTGTGTGTGTGTGTGTGTGTGTGTGTGTGTGTGTGTGTGTGTGTGTGTGTGTGTGTGTGTGTGAGAAACTCTTTACATTCATTTGCAGGTCTTAATCTATTTATTTGTGAATTTGATACATTTTTGACTTTTTAAACTTTAAAAAAGTTCCTTTCACCTTTAGTAACTGGAGTCACTTCAGTTCTAAAATAATAATAATGGAAGGCTACTAGTAAAGCTGAATCTGCGTGGCCCTGATTGGCTGCAGGGGTGTCCCGTGCGCGCGTGCGTTGGAGGCCGATGACGTCACCGCTCGCTCACGCCGACTCTTCAGCGTCGAGACTTCTGAGGCGAGGAGAGCAGTTCACGGTATTTCTCATCTTTACACAACCATCAAACACACTTTATACAGTTTGATTAAGCGACAGACTAATTTCTGTGTTGTTTTCATCGATCACAGCGATACTTGAGCGTCTTTTCTGGCGTCTTCTCACTGAAATAAACATGTAGTGCAGCAGCAGCGAGCATGAGGAGAACATGTTGAGTTCATTCAGTCCTGAGCGAGTTTGTGTTCGTTTGTGTGATTGTTTCGGTGTTTGGACTGAAAACTGTTCATGAATGTCAAGTGAAGAGGTAAAGTTTGAGATCTGTGAGGGGAATTGATGGAAAACGATCTCAAGTGTTACACTGATATAAGTTATTTACATTGATTGAGCCAACGTGAGACATTTAAATCAACTCTTAAATGTTAATATTAATAAATGAATAACGTTTTACTCTTGGAACAATATTGCTTTGTGATGCTATTTATTTTTAAACTTTTTATGATCGTTATCAATTTCAGCGCCCATAAAATGTAATATTTTAATGATTTAGGCTAAGTACTTCGTGATTGTCATAAAATCTAACTATATTTAGATTCAAATTTACATATTATGCTGCTGTGGTTATTTATCTGTAGTGGTTTATGAAGATAAATATCATATTAGTGATTGATGTTTTATCAATGTCATATTTTTTCTTTCAGTATAGCAGTTTTACAGGCTTTTATCATGTATCCTGACTCAAATAATGTGTTTCTAACAGCAAACACTCAGAATAAAGTGAGATGATCTGCTGATGATCCTGAATGGCTTGTTGAATGAGTGTTGATAGTCTGAGGCTCATCAATATTAACAGATCTGCTGAAAACACTCTTTATTTCATGACAATAGTTCCTGTTTTCACCTCATTTATTATGCTGATGTCTCCAGATCTCCTGTAAATTGTCACTTAAAGCTCATTTCATTGGTGTCAGCAGACTGAGGGGATTTGTTTGCTACTGTATACGTTTATTTCTGTGTTTTCTTACTAATACTGAGTGTTGGCTACTATGTACGTTTATGTTTTTAACTGTTTTTCTTACCATTATTTATATTTGGAAGAATTTAAATTATTTATTATTTTCTATATTTCTAGACACCTGTATTTTAATGAAGAAGCAGAATAAAGTTAGGATTAGCAATAAAAATAATGAATTAATTGGCATCACTGTGTACGATGAATAGATAGACAGAGATAAATGCTTAGAAGTGTAATTTATTATAAAAACAAACTCAGTGATTTATATTTTTGATTTTGGCAGATCAGCTCCTCCCACACTGGAATTTATCATCAGTGAAGCTCCTCCCTCTGTAATTCATCATCAGTGAAGCTCCTCCCACAGTAATTCATCATCAGTGAAGCTCCTCCCACTGTAATTCCCCAATAAATGCTGTAAATTCCCGTCAGCTACAAGTGGAGACGAGCATGAAAGCATCAGGAAGAGCTGAAATCTGCAGAGACTGAGTTTATTAAAGAGGACAGTGAGAACACGAGTGATCCAGAACCCTGCAGAATGAAACACACTGAAGATCCTGAAGAACAAAGAGGTTGGTGTTTATTCTTCATTCATTCATGATGCTGAACAACATTCATGTTAGAAACATTCAAGCACTTCATCACATTTAGATAAACAGTTCAACTAATGGTACAGAATGTTCTGAGTTTTTCTTCAACAAATGGTCAGTAAAAGGGAGATTTGAGACATTTTTACATTGATTGTTAACATCAGATCAGGCTAAATACTATTTAACATTTATTTTATATCTGGTTTCCAATTTGCATCAGCATTACCAGAATTGTATAGCCTGGGTTTCCCCAGACTGCCTTTGCACAGCGCGATTTTATTCTCGCTGAAAGGCAGTCTGGAAACCATGGACCTGATTTTCGCCTCGTTTAGGGAACCAATCACAGAACGGGGAGGGAGCAGCAAGACGATGACGACATCTATGCAACACAACTAAGCAGTTTGTTTATTGCTTAGATATTGTTCTAAGTAGTTTAGAACGCAAGTTTATTTTGAAAAAAGAGCAGCTTTTGGCGTCTCTACATACGTCATCTGGTATAATGGAAACGATTGGCTACGTACAGGCGCATTTGATAGACATTCTTAGCACCCAATAAACGGCGCCGGGCATTCGTAAACCACGCCTCAAATACGAGAAAATGCGCATGTGGTTCCCAGACCCAAGTCTCAACGAGAATTGGGTCTGGCGTCAGCCAGGCTAAGAATTTTAGTCATTTTCAATATAATTTTTTATTTTTTTTAGGAACAATCAGTAAACACCAAGTTACTGATGAAGTTGTATTTGTCAAATATCATACAAGTTATTCATAGTTATAGAGATTCTTCTTACAGTAACTTTGGTAACAGGGTCGATGCATGTAGTCAATGCTACATGTAACCCGCAGCTACCCGTTTTATGGCGTAATAACTTGGGTACATGTGATCTATTTGTGTCTCGGACCAGATTACAGAAGGTAGGTTCGACTCACTGGAGTATAGGAAATTTATAACAGAAACTAACGAAAGAAAGCAACTCAGACTCAAATGTAAATGTTAATTACTAAGAAATTAAATATATTGTTATTACGGAAAAAAATGAATTGAATCTTTTGACAAATAAAATGATATAAATAAACAAATAAACAGCAATAATAAACAGTAGTTCAGTTCACAATTGACACCTCAGTTCAATTTGGACATTTAGATTTCAAAAATCAAGATTTAAAACCAGATTTCACAATTCAAAAAACAGTGTCCAGATTAACAAAAGAAAAACAACTTCGGGAATCAGATTCAATGTTCAGCTGTCACTGAATATTTTTAGTTCAGTTCCGGTTCAATAGGAAAAATCCAACGATTGATCCAGGGAAAATCCAGAAGAGCAAAAAAACAATATAGCACAGTTCAGGGTGAGTATATTTTGCAGGGGTGGCTCTATACCACTTTTTCATGTCCGATACCGATACCACACAGTTGAGTATCTGTCGATACCGATCTATACCGATACAATACCATATATTCCACACAGCTGACATGATAACTTAATAATTAAGTCCCTCCAGAAAAATGCTGAGTTTTTTTGTGATTGTTGCGGGCAAAAATCCTTGATTATGCGGCACGTTTTCTTGAAAAAAATGTGATGGAATATGCGGGATATTTATGCAATTTTATGCGATGAAATTGCGGGAACTTGCAAAAATTGCGGTTTGATGAAAAAGAGAGAAAAAAAATGTTCCCCCAACACCCTATTCATTAGGCTACTACTTTAATGTAAAGAGTAATTTCTTATTACATCCTATGATAAGCAAGCATACTACCTCACATAAAGTGCTGGGAATATTTCAGTTCTCATCTTGTTTTATTTCAGACCTTAATAAACACATGGCTCAAACTTACAAAACATTGATGAGTCGAACAAGTTCTGTAGCTTTACAAAATGAATATGCTACAACTTCTGTAAAAATGACAGTCTTTTGCGTTTATGTTTGTTGGCAAATGAGAATGATTTGCGGGCTTCATCATGGTTTCATCTGCATCGCGGGGTTTGCAGCTTTTCAATGATGTCGCGCAATTACATCACTTCATAACGTTCCCATGGCAACAGGGCAAAAAAAAATATGCGGACTTTAACTGATTTTGCATTGAATCATGCGATCGCATAATCGGGTTTTTCTGGAGGGACAATTGCTGAGAGTGCTCGCTTACCTCACTCACCTCTAGCTACCGCTATTAGCTATTTTTAAGAAGCAATTGGGTGGGATTTGTATGTGAAAATCTGGCAACCCTGATGTTGCTCATATCTCTTTACGGCATGTCTCTCAGGTGTTGTTAAGCATTTGTATGACAATTTAGGACTAAGGGACGTGATCGGGTTATACTCCCGCGATTCATGCAATATCCGATCCAGTGATTTTGGCCAGTATCGGACTAATACCGAATATCGAATATCGGATCGGCGCACCCCTAATATTTTGTCCTATCAGTTCAGCAAAACAATAGATGTTTTAATTTTCCAGGTACGCTCAAGTAGATGGTTGGCTCGCCATGTCCAAACCACAGACGCCTGTCCACGGCAGGGACAGATCAGGACTCAATAGGCAACGATCTCGATGAATTCAGAAACAGAAGAAAAACGAGAGAAAACAAAAAAAACCTGGCCTTGCAGAAACAAAGCCAAAAATAATCATTATTCAGCAGTTCAATAAACTTTAGATTAAATAAATTGTCTGGTTTATCACTCAATTTCCTATGCACTTAACATACATGCTAATCAACCATACGTTCACTTTTAGTACATTGAAACCTATGTACACAGCTAGCAAAGCTAGCGGCCCATGTAACATGTCTTCATAAATAACATAACTACTTAAACAAATATACATAATAATATGAACCGTTAAACTTTATTTACACAGTTATCATGAAACCGTCTTTAGATGCATGTCTGTCACATTACATTTTAAATGATAACTTTCCATATTTCAAAACCACTTGATGTATGTATATATATATATATATATATATATATATATATATATATATATATATATATATATATATATATATATAGCCTATAATAGCAAAAATGGTACTCACCAAGGAAAAAGTAAGTGAAAGAGAAAAATAAAATAGTTTTCTTTTGGTTTGGCCTTAAAGCTACAGTGTGTGATTTTTACCCCCATCTAGCGGTGAAAAGGTATATGACCATCCAGTGAATATTAGTTTCTGTTCCTCTCAATTCCGATTTTGTTTTAACTCCTACGGTGGCCAATGTAGTCCAAGATTAACATGGCTTCCAGTTCGACCTCGTCCATGAGTGTTCCTTCAAGTGATGAGGTTACTTTAGAAAACTATTATAATTTGCAGTAATTTAATTTGTCAGTTAACATATAGCCTAGGTTATCTATGTAAAATGAATAATAGTTTTATGTTTTCGTTATTTTTTTACCATTTCATTGCTAACATCAGCTATCAGATAACTATTGGAAACTATGATAAACATTTTCATGATTCTTTGATGAATAAAAAATTAAAAAGAAAAGCATTTATTTAAAAACGAAATATTTTTTAACATTACACACGTTTTAATGTCACCATTGATAACTTTAATGCATCCTTACTGAAAAAAATAATCTGACTAACCAACACATTTTTGAACAGCCGTGTACGTAGGCCTACATTCAGTAGGTTATTATTTATTGCAATATAAACACTGGAGTGATCAACAAGGTATCTCTTCATTTACCAGTCGAATACGGAGCAACTTTCTGAACTCATTCAAACCCCTCACCCGTATGTATTTTCAATGGCATATTATACACTCACGAGAATACTTTATTACTTGAACGAAGTAAATATACATTAATGAGCACATATATTTTTGAAAAAACTAAGTGTTTTTAGCTAAGAATAAACTAAAAAAGTTACACAGTGTAGCTTTAATCTAGATGGTTTCAGTCTTCTTTTAATGTTTGTTTCTAACTTTTCCCATTCGTCTCGATCTCTTCTTCTGTCGGCTTCCACTACATTTAAAGTGTGACTTGTAAGGATATTTTTCACTAAAATAATCTATTTTTAAAATTATTTTGATTGTCTTTCAGGAGTTATGAACAAGATGCACTGTCTTGCGTCGATCTGCGTCTTTTTCTCATTAGTCACACTCTCTGCTGCTCTCGTTTTGGTTTCTTCGCGCTGTAAAAACGAACTCACTTCCCGGAGGCGGGACTAACCTCCGACCTCATCCAATCAAATCTTTCTTTGGCCAATTTCTTTTTCTAGATTTACTTTTGTAATATCATATAAAACTTAAATTTCTTATCTGTGTTCTTTTGTTATTAATACTAAACAGATATTAATAGTCAAGTCAAGAATATTTGTATAGTGCTTTTCACAATACAGATTGTATCAAAGCAGCTTCACAGTATTAAATTAAAATAATAATAAAACGTCCATGTTTGGTAATGCTAATCAATAGTATTATTCATTGATTAATTAAATTGAATATCCCCAATAATAAAAATAAAATAATTATAATTACTTTTAATTTAGTCCGTGACCTGGGTTACATGCAATTTGTGTAAAATGGACTGAGATTATTTTCTTGTCTTCCCATCATGCATCAGAAAGAGCCCAGATGATGTCACTTCCTGAATGTCACAGTTTTAAGAAATGCTCTGTTTTTGAAAAGAGGAAAATCATGTCAGGAGTAACAGTATTGAGTGGAACATGTAGGACTAACATGTTCATTTAAAACTAGTTAAAGCCACAGCCACTCACTTCATAAAAAGGCATGAAATTATCATAATTTATTATAGCAGTTGTCTACTTTCTACCATTACATCAGGGCTCACTTTCATGTCCTTTCACTTTATATTTCTCTCTTTGAAGATAATTATTTTGATGTACTAAAAATTAAATGTAAAACATTTTCTTTGATTTTAGACCTGATGGAAGTGAAGGAGGAGAGTGAAGAACTGAGAGAAGTGAAGGAGGAGAGTGAAGAACTGAGAGAAGTGAAGGAGGAGAGTGAAGAACTGAGAGAAGTGAAGGAGGAGAGTGAAGAACTGAGTGAACTGAAGGAGGAGAGTGAAGAACTGATGGAAGTGAAGGAGGAGAGTGAAGAACTGAGAGAAGTGAAGGAGGAGAGTGAAGAACTGAGAGAAGTGAAGGAGGAGAGTGAAGAACTGAGAGAAGTGGAGGAGGAGAGTGAAGAACTGAGAGAAGTGGAGGAGGAGAGTGAAGAACTGAGTGAAGTGAAGGAGGAGAGTGAAGAACTGATGGAAGTGAAGGAGGAGAGTGAAGAACTGAGAGAAGTGAAGGAGGAGAGTGAAGAACTGAGAGAAGTGAAGGAGGAGAGTGAAGAACTGAGAGAAGTGAAGGAGGAGAGTGAAGAACTGATGGAAGTGAAGGAGGAGAGTGAAGAACTGAGAGAAGTGAAGGAGGAGAGTGAAGAAGTGAAGGAGGAGAGTGAAGAACTGATGGAAGTGAAGGAGGAGAGTGAAGAACTGAGAGAAGTGAAGGAGGAGAGTGAAGAACTGAGAGAAGTGAAGGAGGAGAGTGAAGAAGTGAAGGAGGAGAGTGAAGAACTGAGAGAAGTGAAGGAGGAGAGTGAAGAACTGAGAGAAGTGGAGGAGGAACATCATGTCCAACCTGGAGAAAAACCTTTGAGTCGCTCAAAGACTAAACGGACTAAAAATACATTTCTAAAGAAAAGAAGAGCCAATAAATCTTTCACCTGCACTCAGTGTGGAAACAGTTTCACAACCAAACAAAGTCTTGAGATTCACATGAGGATCCACACCGGAGAGAAGCCGTTCACATGTGATCAGTGCGGGAAGAGTTTCAGTCAATCATCATCCCTTAATCTTCACATGAGGATCCACACCGGAGAGAAGCCGTTCTCATGTGATCAATGCGGCAAAACATTTCTCCGTGCATCAGTCCTGAAGAAACACCTGACAGTTCATACAAAGGAGAAGCCGCATTCATGTTCTGTGTGTGGAAAGAGTTTTTCACAGCTGAACACTTTACATAAACATCAGAAAATTCACACTGGTGTGAGAGAGTACATGTGCTTTGAGTGTGAGAAGACTTTTACTACAGCGAGCGATTTAAAACAGCACCAGAGGATCCACACTGGAGAAAAACCTTACAAGTGTTCACACTGTGACAAGAGATTCAGTGTGTCATCATCTCTGAAAACACATGAGAGGATCCACACTGGAGAGAAACCTTACAAGTGTTCACACTGTGACAATAGATTCAGTCAGTCAGCACATCTGAAAATACATGAGATGATCCACACTGGAGAAAAACCTTACAAGTGTTCACACTGTGACAAGAGATTCAGTCACTCATCATCTCTGAAAACACATGAGATGATCCACACTGGAGAGAAACCTTACAAGTGTTCACACTGTGACAATAGATTCAGTCAGTCAGCACATCTGAAAACACATGAGAGGATCCACACTGGAGAAAAACCTTACAAGTGTTCACACTGTGACAAGAGATTCAGTCAGTCATCACATCTGAAAACACATGAGATGATCCACACTGGAGAAAAACCTTACAAGTGTTCACACTGTGACATGAGATTCAGTCAGTCATCATATCTGAAAACACATGAGATGATCCACACTGGAGAGAAGCCGCACACGTGTGATCAGTGCGGGACGAGTTTCTCTATTAAAATGAACCTGAAGCTACACATGAAGATCCATACAGTGGAGAAACCACATAAGAACTACAACCTGGTTAAGAACTACAGGAAACTATGATCTCTGTAATTGCAAACAAAGGTTTCTGTAACAAATATTAAGTTCTGCTTTTCTGATGTATCAAATACTTGTCATGCAATAAAATGCAAATTAATTAATTAAAAATAATACAATGTGATTTTCTGGATTTTTGTTTTAGATTCCGTCTCTCACGGTTGAAGAGTACCTATGATACAAATGACAGACCTCTACATGCTGTGTAAGTAGGAAAGCCTGCAAAATCCCCACTGTATTTGCTTGAATGTAAACCGGAGATTGTGATCAATAAACCGCAGGTTTTTGTTGTTTTGACTGCATCTCAGTGTGTGCTTTATGGACGTGTATCGGGAGAGACTGCTCCGCTAACCTCAAGGCCTAAAGAAAGTTTTAAAGAAGATTAGCCTCAACAATTATTGAAGAAAACTCGCACTAGAGATCGATCGACGAGATCGAAAGGACTGTACTATGAATTATCTTCTCAAGAAATCTTGGAAGCTGTGCTGTTCACAGCCGAAATGAATCGGCGATTTATGAATAAACAACGCATCAGCTGTGAGTACGAGAGAGTAAACAAGCAGCACAACTGATCAATGAATCTTTAGCCGCGTTTCCACCGAAATTACCCGGAACAATTTGTCCCAGGAACTTTTTTTTGCCCCAGACCGGTTGCCAGAAAGCACTCAATACTTAGTTGGGGCTCCTTTTGCCTGAATTACTGCAGCAATGCGGCGTGGCATGGAGTCGATCGGTCTGTGGCACTGCTCAGGTGTTAGGAGAGCCCAGGTTGCTCTGATATACCCCTTTTCCACCAAGGCAGAGCTGGTGCTGGTTCGGAGCCAGAGCCTAGTTTCAAATCGGTTCTTTGTTTTTCCACCGCCAAAGCACCAGCTCCGAACCAGTAAAACTGGTTCTTAAGTAGCACCAAATCATTGCAGGGTCTAGAACGGAGCCAAGTAAGAACCGCTTGCGTCAGGGGCTGGGGGCGGGGTTACCGTGACCAACACGACGAATAGAAACTTGAGACCGCCATTTTTAAATAGCAGCTAGTCGAGCTAATAGCAGCTCGATTATAATATACGTCTATGTAAGTTACGGCGCGCTGCACGGACGCGTTTGATTCCGATGTATTTTTGCAATCCCATGAGCATCCATAGTATTGCAACGTCCGTTATTGTTGATTGCTTGTTCGAGATGCATCGGAGCGGCGAGGACCGATCGGAGCTGCGGTAGTGTTTGGAGAGCATAGGACTCCTTGTGCTTTTAGATCGCTATCGCAGTGCTTTGATGTCGATTCTGCAAGAAGCCGATGCATCTCGAACAAGCCTGGCGTGTTTGTGTTTGGCGCTACCGCACTAGCGGTTGCTGGGCAACATGAGACGTATACAGTGACGTAAGATCTGGCTCTGTTGTGGCTCTCTAGCCGGTGGAAAGGCAAACCGGTTCTTAGTAAGCTCGTCAGTCGAACCAACTCTGAACCAGCTCTGGCTCTGGCTCTGAACCAGCACCCGGTTCTTGTTGGTGGAAAAGGGGTAATAGTGGCCTTCAGCTCTTCTGCATTGTTAGGTCTGGCGTATCGCATCTTCCTCTTCACAATACCCCATAGATTTTCTATAGGGTTAAGGTCAGGCGAGTTTGCTGGCCAATTAAGAACAGGGATACCATGGTCCTTAAACCATCAGGTACTGGTAGCTTTGGCACTATGTGCAGGAACAGTCACAGTCACTGACTGTGGAAACTTTACACTGGACTTCAAGCAACGTGGATTGTGTGCCTCTCTATTCTTCCTCCGGACTCTGGGACCTTGGTTTCCAAATGAGATGCAAAATTTGCTCTCATCAGAAAAGAGGACTTTGGTCAACTGTGCTTTATTAAATCCAGAGTCAACGCAGCCGTCAACCAGGACATTTTCAGAGCACTTCATGCTTCCTTCATTTTCCAGCAGGATTTGCACCTGCCCACACTGCCCAAAGAACTAAAACCTGGTTCAATGACCATGGTATTACTGTGTAAGTACTGTGTGATTTCATGTAATATTCTAATTTTCTGGGATTTTCATTTCATGGGTTTCATAAGCTGTAAGCCATAAACATCAAAATGATAACAAATAAAGGCTTGATATATATCACTTTGCATGTAATGAATATAATATATTAGTTTCACCTGTTAAGTTGAATTCTTGAAATAAATCAACTTTTTGATGAAATTCTAATTTCATGACCAGCACCTGTACATGGTTGAACTGGACCTTGTATCAAACTTGAAATTGATTGTATCCAAACTCCCATACAAGCTCCGCAAAGGTGGCGGACAGTAACTTTTGAGTCATTCCAAAGAATGAATACTCATATTAGATTTCTAAATCTTGTAGAATTTCTGGAAATTCAGTCTGAGATTTTACGCCATCCAGTCTTCGGAGATATCAAAGATCCTACTCCTGCTAAAGGTACAGTTGTAAAATTCAGAGCAACCAGCGTGAGGATACCTACAAGGGGCAGCAGCTTTGTTACTACAGTGAAACAAGCCGATGACCAAACTAGCAGAGAGGCATCTAAAGTGTAGCTGCAAGCAGGCACCCATGTTGCTGTTTTGACCTCATGTAGTTTTTGCCAAGGTAACCATGCACTAACTGACTGCAAAATACACACACACACACACATAAATCTACATTTGAAAGAAACTACTTGTGGATTGATTGGAATAAATCAATGCGTGGGAACTGAAGCTGTCATGAACTCTTCTTGCTTACAAACCTTCTGATCGAGGTTGAGGATTACATGTTGACAAACCAGTACATCTATGCACATACATCTTTACCATTGTCAATGGAAATTCAAAAAAGCAGATTTTGCAAACCCGAACTTCACAGAACCAAAAGAAACGCCAGTCAATAGTGGACTATTATCAGCTGATCGTGCAACAGGGGCCAGTTGGGAACGTGCACTAGAAATCGTGCCAGTCCAAGTTAAAGTTGCTAAAGGCAATAAAATCATCAAAACTTACGTCTTTCTTGATCCAGGCAGTTTGGTGACGTTCTCCACTGAGAATCTCATGAATCAGCTGAATGCCAAAGAACTGAAATTCTTCTGAGAACAAGCTATGAGCTCACAGGACTGCGCACATTTTATACCCATTTCAAGGTCTTCAGTTGCTCTTCCTGGTAGTTTTCCACAGACCAAGAACCCATTACTGCTAGCTTTGATTTATCGCTAGCTGATCCTTAAGCCCCCTGAATATTTAGTCTTCAGCTGACATTTACCTTTTCTCCTCATAATCCTTTTCAGGAAAGTCATGATTATATTGGCTGATAAGCAGATCTTAAATATTTCAATTCCAAACAAGATTTCAATGGCAGCGTTGATTCTTTTCAGTTCAATTTAATTCAAATTAGGCCATTTTTCATGATCATGGTGAGTGAGTAGGTTCTCTTTTGACACAGGGATCTTGGGTTGAGTGTATACTTTAGGCTATTTGGGTCTCACTCACTTCACAGTGTAATTTCTGTGTGGTAAGAATAAATACTTTTATAAAAGACAATTTGACTCGGAGTGTCTCTTACGCAGTGATGATGATTAAAGACAAAGTTTTTGCCACAACAGGCTTGCTAAGTCTGGACTTTCTGATGGCCTTCAGTGTTATTGACTCGACCACACTTATTGCTCTAAGTTTCAAATTGATTCAAATCTAAATTAAAAACTTGGCACAATATTTTAAAGTGGGGAATATGTTTATCAGACACCTAAAGCATTACAAATATATAACAGTTTGAAAAAGACATTTGTCATTACATAATGTACAGAGTCATGTAATTATGTAAAGATTATGTAAATGTTCTTTTTTGCTTTTTTGGAAATCCAGGGAGGCAAACAATATAGCCAGAAAAGACATACATGTGAGAATATTTCAGTTGGGGATCATCAACGTTTGTTTATTAGACATCTTACAGCCTACAAAAACAAAAGTTAGAAAACATATATTAATAGGGTCCATAGGGGAGGAGTTCAAGTGATCCAATGTCACCATTTTTTAAAATTGTTTGGTGTTTATTTGAGTTTTTATGCACTATACATCATCTAATCATGACAATCCTCATATCTATCAATGCAAAGATGAAGATAAAATGGGGTGGATTGTGTCTAGGATGTATTGTTCAGATTCTATGTAGATTTAAAGTTTTAATTTTTCACAGCCAAAAATCAAGCACGGACAAAAAAGATGATACAAAAAATCACATATGGGGCAATAATTTGTGTGGGGAACATCAAAATTCATTTTCTAGACACCTTAGGGATTACAAAAAAAATAATCTTGCAAATCTGCCAAACCAGCGTCCAGTGCATCCCTGAAATCTGTTTAACGATTAAGTGAACTTTCCACAGACTGTTTAACATCCTGTTCATTAGACTGTACTTTTGAACTAAGGGCCAATAAATCCACCTTTAGTTAATCAATTTCTGTGTGCATTGTTTGTACAACATTAACCTTCAATCCACAGCTTTCATCATCGTCATCGTCTTCATCACTTTTTTCGTCATCATCAGAAATATACATGGAACTTAGCATAGATGTTATTTCAGGAGCTGGATTGCGTCTAGTGACAAATGGGCCCGCTGTCAAATCTGCTGCTTGGGTCTTATCAGACTTAGACCTTAAATCAGGTACATCATTATCCGTCAGAGATGCTCACAAGTCTCTGAGCTAGAGTCCAAGTCAAGTTCAAGTCTTTGACCTTGAGTCCAAGTCGTCTCAAGTCTCTGAGCTCGAGTCCAAGTCAAGTCTCTGAGCTCGAGTCCAAGTCAAGTTCAAGTCTTTGACCTTGAGTCCAAGTCAAGTCTCAAGTCTCTGAGCTCGAGTCCAAGTCAAGTCTCAAGTCTCTGAGCTCGAGTCCAAGTCAAGTCTCTGAGCTCGAGTCCAAGTCAAGTCTCAAGTCTCTGAGTTAGAGTCCAAGTCAAATCTCAAGTCTCTGAGCTAGAGTCCAAGTCTCAAGTCTCTGAGCTAGAGTCCAAGTCAAGTTCAAGTCCAAGTCTCTGAGCTAGAGTCCAAGTCAAGTTCAAGTCTCTGAGCTAGAGTCCAAGTCAAGTTCAAGTCCAAGTCTCTGAGCTAGAGTCCAAGTCAAGTTCAAATCTCAAGTCTCTGAGCTAGAGTTCAAGTCAAGTCTCAAGTCTCTGAGCTCGAGTCCAAGTCAAGTCTCTGAGCTCGAGTCCAAGTCAAGTCTCAAGTCTCTGAGTTAGAGTCCAAGTCAAATCTCAAGTCTCTGAGCTAGAGTCCAAGTCAAGTCTCAAGTCTCTGAGCTAGAGTCCAAGTCAAGTTCAAGTCCAAGTCTCTGAGCTAGAGTCCAAGTCAAGTTCAAGTCTCTGAGCTAGAGTCTGTTGTGGCAAAAATTCATCAAACAAACATCACTGCGTAAGGGAGACTCAGAGTCAAATTATAAAAATTTAAAGTATTTATTCTTGCAAGAATAGGAGCAGTCTAATACACAGCTGTTACCCTGTGCAGAAGAGTGACACACCCCCAGACAGACTGAACCAGCTTTTATCTAAGATTCAAGGTCTTCTTCTTCAGAGCCCTCCTCCCACAGTAGTTTTCCATCCAGTGGTTTTCCATAGACAAGGAAGCCATAACACTAGTTTCGATTCGTCACTAGAGCCAACTCCCCCCTGCATCAAATGGCCTTCTGACATCTAGGTCAGAGGTCCTCGTTCGTCTGTTCTCTGGAGTGTCTCTCCCTTCTGCCTTCCCAGGTACATAAACAGAATCTTCTCACACTAACAAGTGAGAGTCACACATGTGACATTCTTTGAATCATCTATATTTTACTAAAGATCAATGAATATCATAAAACCGCCACCACAACTCCTCACTTTTTATCATTATTAATCAAACATAATAATAATAATAACAACAATAATAAATGCAAGTTCAAGTCATTACATCATAAAAATCAGTCTCCTTGAACCTGTGAAGAAAAAGTTTAGAATGAAGAAGCATAAGGCTGTTTTTTGTGGGGGAAAGCCCCATTAATTATTTAGCAAGCAAGTAAACAATTTACTAATGCCGGGCTCACTACCGCAGTCACACTAGTAAGGAAAAAGATTATAGCACAGTGGGAAAACAAACAGATAATAAATAAATAAATAAAAAAAAATAAAAAAAAATAAAAAAGAAATCCCTCAGTTTCAAACCCTGTCCTTGTACGCCATCTCGTAACACGGATGACTGCTGCTTTTAACTCTCTTTACATATCAATCGTTCTCAGAAAGAAAAAGAAAACATCAACACATTTAACTGTAATCTCTACTTGAATCATCTGCATAATTTTGTTCATCATCATCCAGATAGACTGTCATTTTCAATTGAACAGACATTCCAGTTTTCTCATATTCACCCATGAATAACAAAATTATCAGCATAACACATACAATCATAACTCCTGCACATTCAACATTTTCCCCATATCCATTTCCCTAACCATATTTTGTTCTTTTACCTTTAATTCAATCAGGCAGTGGTTCTACTTAATAAGCTTCAACAATAATCCCTATAATTTAAATTAATTAATGGATCTTCTCTTCCTCAAAACATTTGCCTTAAATATTTTCTAATGAATCAGTAACCAATCAAATAATTTGTCATATACCAATATCAATACTAAGCTCTATTTCAATATAATCAGATAAAATCCTCAAAATCTTCACAAAACCACATTCTTAAACCATTAGTTGGTCCACATCCTCCTCCAGGCGTGTTGATCATCTCGTTTGCCCCATGGACTAACGGGATCACCACCACACCCCCAATGGAATGAACCATTTCCTGCTTACTGTCACCTGTGAATGGAGACTTTAAGTATTTTGTTAGTGACCGCTTGTCTTTCCCTCTCATCCCTTTTGGTGTGACCTGTGGAATTTTCACCATCTGTTTACAAACTGAAACATATTATCATTAGACATTTCTTGCTTATTAGAGTCAGAGTCCTTTTCCCCTGAAAAACACATATCCACGTTAACAAGTCAATATTCATACATTTGGAAAAAGAATCAGTTCAGCTTGATGCAATCCATCCTGACATTCTGCAAAAGGAAAATTTTAGGTTATGCTCTCTACAAGGTGTAGCACTTTTCTGCCACCATAATAACAATCAGGCCAGGACAGTTAGCAAAATTCATCCATAGCCATTATTCAACACATTTTGCCCTGTCTCCCAATTCTGCATGCTCTCTGTAAAGCAAAACAAATTTTGAGGTTATTGTCAGATAGTAAAGTACGTACTGCCACGGCCTTGGATGCCCTTGCTTTCCTGTTGAAACAATCCAGACAGCAATTTTGTTAGGCAGAAAAATGGCTTCTTTCAGGGCTTTTACCCAATTACCCCTAGTGTTCTCCCAACATTTATTCCTAATAAAACATAAAGCATCCCCCTTTTGATGGTCGACACAACTCGATCATCAATTTAACATAACATTTAACATAGTGTCTTCGATAAAGTCTGCCATCAACACTAACCCAAACGTTGTCCCTCAGACAAACTTCCTCCAGGCATCTTTCTCTGCCTCTGAAACAAAATATTACATTCTTCACTTAACAGTCACAATCTCATTTTCTTATCGAAGTATTTGAAGGGCAACGGCCCTCAGTCTCGCCACGTATCCTGCTTTTTCAGGTCTGTTGTTTGGTCTTGCAACCATTTTTAAAAGTCAGGTCGTGCTGTACAGACTTGGTCAATGTCAGTCAAAAAAAAACATTTTCCTCTTGTTTACGATAATCATAAATGGCTCTCTCTGGATAATTTTATATTGACTTAGCCAATGTGTCCCTTTGTTGTTGCCGTCAAATCTATAACTGTACAACTCCACAATTCCAATTTATATAAATACCTAAACTTATCCAAAAGTAATTCAAATCCACATCATAAATGACAAAAGTAATTACTACCAGACGGAGCGTGATCTTAAAGCTCGTCCCATGTTCTCTATCATCTTCTCATCAGATTCACTCAGCATTTGCCTTCTTTACAATTTGTCACTTGCCTTAACTCATCTGTAATGATAAAACACTCTCGAGAGGTTAAAGACACAATATACTCACTATTCAGGCGGAATAGCTGCCCTAAACTAACACAAGACATAAAGTGCTGTCACCCTCACACACACTTATGCTAGACACAGTGGCGCCGCCAGGGGGTGGCCAGGGGTGGCCGTGGCCACCCTTGGCCGACTCCTGGCCACCCCACTGGCCACCCCACTGGCCAGTATACATTTTAGTAGCATCAGTTATGCATTTCATCCCTAATGCACAGCCAGGCAGGCAAGCCGCTCTAGACTTACGATCGCACACAGTAGCCCGCCCCTCCCCCGCCCCTCCGTACATGCCGCTGTTGCTACAGCAACAGCTCAGCGCGTGCACGTCGGTCAAAAATTTTAAAAGAAGAAGACGAAGACTACCGGTAAGTAAATAAGTAAAACATATTCTTTAGTAAAAGAAGACGGGGAATTATGTGTCGTGACGTGCTTTTTAAGTGCCAAATGGTTACAGTATACTGTTACAACAGCTTTTTGATGCGTCTTTGACATGTTTTGACAAGAGTTACCTAGCTAACGTCGTTAGCTGGTGCATGTATATGTGTAACAGAGTTTAAATAATGCTGTTAAATTCATGCATTAATTGGGAAAACTCGACATTGGCTGTTGCATCACTCGCATTTGTGTGCGTGATATTGCGGGCGGATCTACGTCACCACCAGCAGTCTCACATCTCTCGCTGCTGGTAAGTCGCATCAATAAGAGCTGCGAAATAAAAACAGAGTTTAGATTGTTTTCAAGTGCAAGGTTGGACTTTATAAACTACACACAAGTTTACTTCATGTGTCTGTTAGTTCCAAGTTCTGTCAGTCGAGTCATATGTGTTATTTGTAATGATGAAATGGAGTGTGTGTATGTATTAACCTGCTTGTGAACTCTGTTTATTTCATTTAAGAAATTCATGCAACGTGATGCACTGTCCGTTAAATATAACACAATAAACCCAAGTATATCAGTAGGAGTTTCCTTAAGTCTTTCTGATAGTTTTCTTCAGGCTAGTTTTCTACAGGCCGGTTTACTACAACAGTAGAATACAATTCTGAAATTATGGTTTATTGTTTTGGTGTGCCACCCCAATATTTTAAGTGGCCCCATCTGGCCACCCCTATGAAAAATTTCTGGAGGCGCCACTGGCTAGACACACATACAGCATGTTAACTGCTCATTTACAATATTCGCTTTTTTTTTTATATTAACTCTAAAAGTATAATATTTAAGGTTTAAATAAGATTTAACCTTCACATCTTTCATTTTGCTTTTATATAATTTTACATGGCCTTTCAAACCGTTTCAAATGTTCTATCTGTTCATTATTCATTTTTTCTTTAGAAAAGTCAACTGGGTTGTTTTGGTTCATTATCATTATTTTGTTTAAACTTGCCTTACCAGGCCTGATAACAGAAAGACAAACAGCGTCCCAATCCCTTCCTCCACTCAGCAGTCTCTCTTACACAAATAATCTTTTCAAACAGCCTCCTAAGACTGAAACTTAATTAATCATAGAACCCTTAATAGTTCATAAATGTTATTATACAAATGTTTAACTCAAATTAGAACCATTACAATAATCTAAAATACATTATGCTCTGAGTATTTATAAGGTTATCTTTAGTTTGAATACTTGTATAAATTCTCAATTCACCTTTGTTATCCAAACTCTACAAAAACTGTCTTAATCTTTAACTATCACCATGTCTAACCTTCAGGAGTTAAAACCATCTTATAGACATATTAGTTCAAAATCAACTTCTTTAATTTTCCTTGCCCATAAGGCAACCAACATGTTCCTGATATAAATTAATAAGTTATGTTACTGTCTCCCCAACAAATAATGACAATCAGATGGCCTCAGCTGGCTCTCGAAAGCACATCTCCCATCAGCTCTTTATCTATAATTTCCATCAGACTTGTCACAGTTGAAAACAAGCCATACAGTGAATTGCGAGGGGGGGTTTTCTCTGGTGAGTGGTATAGAGGAACTCACATTTTCTCGGTCAAACAATGCTCTGCTGACCCCACAATGCTCTGCTGACCCCAGTGGCCTCTGGTAATCAGCGCTCAACTCTCATACCTTCTCACATATAACACCTCCATCCGGAGATGCAGTGTCCGGGACCCCCTGCATTAGAATGTCTCCTGGCCAGGAAAATCATCCCGTCTTTGAGTAGCCACGTACCCACTGGTGACCCGCTCGCATCACACAATCAGTTTCTTCAACAGAACTCAGCTGTTTTTCTGGAGCTTAGGAAAGACACATTCAAGAGTCACCTGGACATCTGGACTGCCTAATATTGTTAAGGGAGACAGGTTAACAACAACAGTATTTAATCACATGTCCGAATCAACAAAATCACAGTGAACTTTATTCACATCCATCTGTTCAGTGTACATCTATAGCATGGTGATAGGTCCTGTGTCCCTGTCATGGTGAAGGCCAAGATCAGACAAAGACGTTACTGGTCCTAAAATAACAAAGTACAAAAATGTCACTTCTGTCATTCAGGTCTACATTACTATTTCAAAGACTTCTTTAAAGTCATTCCGTTTTACAATCTAAAATATTTAAGTACTAATTGCCCTCTGAATGGCAATGATTTCCTTTAACATGATTTCTTTTAACATCTGTGTCTATAATTTTCAACTGAAACACTGTGCTTTACTAAATAGCTTATTGTCATGACAGGCTAAGATAACAGCCTTCTGACATTGAATGAGACAGAGACTCTGAGGCCTTCAGGACTTGATACACTTTTTGTCATACTAAACATTCTCAACTTTATCTTTTAACTCTATAGCCCAGCTTAAGGCACCTTTGCCAGAAATTACATACGCTTTTAATATTAATATAATTTTATAGTTGTCTTTTGCCCATACATCAGGGAATTAAGACATTAAAAATTCCACTCATATTGAGACTGTCATACAGTTTCAGTCAAGTCCCAAGCTTATCTTTTGAAACCAAAACATCAGCTTCTTCCTTCATGGTCAATTTCCAAGCTGTTTGTTTAATCAGATCCATTTCTACAAAATTGTTTTTACATTTAGCAACAAATAGTTATTCTATTTCTCAATAACGTTTCATTAAAACATCTACATTTTAGTTGTCAGGTTTTCAATTACAACTTTATCTGACAATATTTTCCATATTTTCTCTTCTAGGGGTTTACCAATCTACAATTAGGATCTTCCAAAACCTTTTTTTAAGCGTTTCATTATAAGACAATCATATTTTTAGTTACCTTTACTTTTACAAATATTTTGCTTATCTGCAATTTACATCTACTGGTACTTTAGTTCTTTCCTTTTAAAAGGATTTCCTTACAACTTAAATCTTTCAACTTTCTTTTCTCTTTCAATCTACTTACGACTTCCATCTATCAACTTTCTTTTACACCTTACTGAGTGGGCATTTACAGTTACTGCTAAATGCAGCTGACCACAATTAAAACACTCTCTGTCCCCTTGCCTATAGTTCGATCACCTTGAGCTTTCTAGCAGCTCCAACTTACTGCACACTTGAAGCAGTGTGTCCCAATCAGAATGTAAACACAGCTGATAAGCAGTTCTCTCTATTCTTTGACAGTCCACCAGTGGCGGATTCAGTCACACTAGCCAAATCATAATTTTCATCATTATTGGCAGAACATTAATTTTCTGCACGGAAATGCATAAATTGTTTTAACAAAGTTTTCACAAAGTTTCTGTTTAACTTTAACACTTGTCCAGGGAAATTATCCCCGACCCATAATTTCCTTTATAAAACAGACAATGTCTTTTGCCTTCAATGACTTAATATCAACCAAATATCTGACATTTTACATTATTGAATTTCAAAATCTGTCTTTACATCTCTCTAATTCGGTATTATCATCAACAACAGTGATTACAATAGCAAGTACACATTTAACACCCAGAAGCCGGGCTGAATAAGCACGCGCTGTTGCTGTACTCCCAGCATAGCTGGAGTCTTTAGGTTCAAAAGATAATGGTTGTCAAACCAAAAGTAAACATAATTTCACTCTTTATTTTACCACTAAAATATAGAATTGTTCCCCATTTTGCTTAATGAAACATTCATTATCTTAAATCAGGTTAATCCCTGTTAATCATACTCAATACCTTATCATTATTATTTTTAATCTGAACCTCACTTTTCATACCATTCCTTAATCTGACTTAACAGCCGTTCATAAATAGTTCCATAAATTTTATCAGAAATGTTATTTTCATAACATACATTTTCTACAGTTGTTTTCTTCTCAAAATGGTTAGTCTGCAGATTCAACAAGTATTATCATTACTGTCTCTGTCCCACTTATCCTACTTACTGTTTTTACAGAAACCAAAATATCATATTACTCAAATCTCAATCCTTCACAAAGACAGCCTTATTGCTGCTTGCTACTTCAACTTTTGTTACAAACAAAATCTTCTGACATCTAATGTCCTAAAAAATAAAAACCTTTTATCAGTTATGTTCAATCTTACTATATGGAAATACTGTTTCTCACTGCCCTGTTCAACTGATTCCCGCACCATCTTTAATCTTTTGTTTCTCAATATCATACAATATCATACATTTCTGCCCTTAATTTCTATCTCATTTGACAAAACACCGGTGTACCAAATTTCGCAAGCTTGCTTTTGAGACTTCCCCATATTGCTGCTCTCTGTTCTCTGTGGATTTCTCTTTGCGCGCGTTCTCTTTATTTGTCAGACGTCTCTGAAACAAACCCGATCTTTTCTTTTAACCCAAGTCGGTTGGGTTTGCACTATTAGTGTCACTATTAGTGCTCTCCTAATTATGGTTTACCAAAAAATCTGTTACGATTTTCTTGGCTCCCCCAATTAGTCTCAGCACCCAAAAATAACTTGCTCCGTGGTGGAACAATTAATTTTCAGGTACCTATCTGTATGAAATGTCTTGGTCTGTCACAGTTCTCAATTAATTCCAGATTATTTATCTGCTTGAAATATCTTGTTCTGTCACAGACCTCAATTAATTTCAGATTATTACCACAGAAAACAGTTCCCAGCCAACATGGTTCAGTTTCACTCTTCCCCCAATTAAACTTAATTTCATTATACATTACCCAGAGATGTGTTGTTCTGAGCCACCTGAGTTCTTTGATTCCAGTGTCCGATCCTCCCGGGCTCTGACATCGGCCGGCCTCTCTCTCTTAAGTTTACGAGGTAGAGCTGGAACTTACTCAGTCCAGGTGGCCAAACACCGTCCGATCTCAGGTCCAGGAGGCATCGTCCAAGGAATCTCACTTCTGACACCAAATTGTTGTGGCAAAAATTCATCAAACAAACATCACTGCGTAAGGGAGACTCAGAGTCAAATTATAAAAATTTAAAGTATTTATTCTTGCAAGAATAGGAGCAGTCTAATACACAGCTGTTACCCTGTGCAGAAGAGTGACACACCCCCAGACAGACTGAACCAGCTTTTATCTAAGATTCAAGGTCTTCTTCTTCAGAGCCCTCCTCCCACAGTAGTTTTCCATCCAGTGGTTTTCCATAGACAAGGAAGCCATAACACTAGTTTCGATTCGTCACTAGAGCCAACTCCCCCCTGCATCAAATGGCCTTCTGACATCTAGGTCAGAGGTCCTCGTTCGTCTGTTCTCTGGAGTGTCTCTCCCTTCTGCCTTCCCAGGTACATAAACAGAATCTTCTCACACTAACAAGTGAGAGTCACACATGTGACATTCTTTGAATCATCTATATTTTACTAAAGATCAATGAATATCATAAAACCGCCACCACAACTCCAAGTCAAGTTCAAGTCTCTGAGCTAGAGTCCAAGTCAAGTTCAAGTCTCTGAGCTAGAGTCCAAGTCAAGTCTCAAGTCTCTTTATTATAATAAGTCTCTGGTTATAATAAGTGTTGCATCACGTACAGCGGCCCATCCAGGCTGCTTAGAACACTGATTAGCTATATATAGGAATTCAAAGCATGTAATACGTTATTATGACTCCTTTATCTATTAGCATACAGTATCAGCTTTGATTTTGGTATATAATGAAACAAAACTCACTTTTGCACTCTCTCACACGCACGCACACACACACGCGTGGTTTACTGGCTGCGCCATCGCTCACACGCGCTGTGCGTAAACCCTCATTTACACTGCATACGTGTGCGGCGCATTACGGCTCCGACATGGTTTTATTCCGTCCTCCACGCGGTGACAACTCACACCAGGAGAATTTCAGAAGCGAAGTGACTGGATGCGCGAGATCACGTGATTTGTCTGTCCGACGTGTTTTTTCTTGATTTTTGGGTTTCTACCTTACAGTCAATGGTTTCTACCAAGGATATATTGGTATGCAATACAATTGGGAGTCTGCATAGGGTGTTTATTTTGAAATTGACAGGGTTTTCTTACTTTTATTTTGTATTTCCGGTGCGACTTGGACGCGTGTCCGTCAAAAATAGACTAGGCGCCTATATTTAGCGATGCGGCGTGGAGAGCTGCTTCTGAAGCACGCCGCGTCGCGGCCGGTGTAAACACAAGCATTGATTAGAATGGGCGCGATCAGCTCCGGTAGCCGTGTCGCATCCGTAATGCGCCGAAGACGTGTGCAGTGTAAATGAGGGGTGCGGAGACGTGTGCAGTGTAAACGAAGCGGCGCGTTTCAGAAGCTTCCCAGAAACGGCTCTCTGCGCCGCTTCGCTAAATATAGGTGCCTAGTCGCACCGTAAATACAAAATAAAAGTAAAAAAAATGTCAAAATAAACACCCTGTGCAGACTCCCAATTGTATTGCACACCAATATCCTTGGTAGAAATCATAGACTGTAAGGTAGAAACCCAAAAATCAAGAAAAACACGTCGGACAGGTAAATCACGTGGTCTCGCGCTTCGCTTCTGAAATGCTCCTGGTGTGAGTTGGCACTGCTTTTGAGGACGGAATAAAACCTTGTCGGAGTCGTAATGTGCCGCAGACGTGTGCAGTGAAAATGAGGGGTAAGCACTGAGTGCTGAGTGGGCACCAAAAAATAGCCTAATGAAAAATCTTAAATTATATTGTAAAAATGATATTAAATAGTGCAATATTATTTCAATATAGAAATACATGAAGTTCCGGGAGTCTCCCGCATATTGATAGGCTCACTGAAGTCCGCAAATTAGTTAAAATCTCCAGGAATCTAGAGCGAGCGCGCCCGCGAGACAGAGACTGCACGGCAGAGAGGGAGAGAGAGCAAGAGACTGCGCGCGTGTGCCTCATGAAGCACATGTAAAGCGGTCGGTGCAGTCGACATGTTTGTTCGTTGTCCTCTCATGTGTGGCCGCGCGCAGCAGATAGTAGTACGTCACGTGTTACGTGGGCAGGTTATAGGTAACGGAGAGAAGGGAATAACAGCGAGCTCATCAGACGTTTCCTAAAAATAAACATTGTTCACGAGTCCCGTAGCTCGAGTCTGAGTCGAGTCTGAAGTCACTGTGTGTGCGACTTAAGTTGCACTCGAGTCCGAGTCTCAAACTCCAGTCCCTATCTCTGTTATCCGTGTCGTCAGTATTTACAGTTGGAGTAATCTTTTCCACATTTACTTTAGTCTCTTCCTCCATGTGTATGGATATGTAAGACTGGAAAAACCAGTGGAGATACCCAGGGGTGCTGCCAGAAATTCTGGGCCCTATGGAAACCAAAATTTCTGGGCCCCCTACATTTTTTACAGATAAAATTTAACCCAATAAACATGCCCTGTATACTTTTAAATATATACTTAGCACATTGCACAGTTAAAATCTCTAAAGATGAGTACAAAGCCTACAAACACAAGAAAACAATATAGAAATATGTACTTGTTTACATAAAAGGGAGAACATGTATTATCTCAATTGCAATTGCAAGCACAACAGAACATAATGTACACATATTGACATATGCTTTACATGAACAAGCTTTAGCTGGGTCAAACTGCTCAATCAGGAAACATCATCTAGGCCAAAAGGGCTCAAAATCAAGACACACACACACACACACACACACACACACACACACACACGTAATACCCATATTATTTTGATTGGCCTATTTAGTTTTCTTAATATATAATATTATTAAGTATGTAATATACCTAATATTATAAGTAAGTAGTATAAGTAAGTATTAAATATATTTGTAAACTCATTATAGCCAATGGTTACTACAGACACATGTTTTATTCAATTTTATATTATTTTTTCCTGGGGCATTCATAATAAGAACGTCAAGTTTGACAGCATTGATCGTAGCAGCAGCACTGTCTGTCACTTCACAGAACACACGACACGGCAAACTGATTTTGTCATTTTTGAAGCGTGTAGATTACTTTTTGTTTTGTAAAGTTATCATCATGTGGCGAACACAGTAGATAAGACGTGTTTAGAGGCTTCAATCTTCGTGAAGTTTCGAGCTCAGGCTCACCGTGTTCGGCTGAGGCGGGGACGGGGGACGTGGACGCGGGTGCGCAACAGACGCTGAATCTGTGTCGACTACGAGACATGATAACCCGGAGACAGCAGATATGTTATTATTGTTGAATGTAAATCATAATTAAGTAATTATTTTACTAAGCTAGCTAGATAAAAGCAGGTCATGTAGCAACAAAAATAAGTAACTCTGAAAGTTTTGGAATACATGAATAGGCTACCTTTCTTTTTGAAAAACTGTGTGACATACTGTCGACTTCGGCGTTCTCTGTCTTCTCTTTCCGTTTTTGATGCCCTGACTTTTGATGTGACATGCCTGCGTGTGTCTGCGCTGCATCATAGCAAGTGCAATAAGCAGACGCTCACGCACACGCTACACTAGCGATCGTAGCTTGGACAGCGGGAATGAACCATTGTGAGAGGGAGGCAGTGGCGTAAGTTTGATTTTGAAATTGGTGGGGACGGAGACATATATTTTAAGGTTTGATCAAAATTATTGCTAGGGATATATCAGTGTCACTGGATATTGGTAGGGACACGTCCCTAGCGTCCCTACTAAATTCTACGCCCCTGGAGGGAGGGGTGTGTCTGAAACAGTAAATACATTATTTGTTTTTTAAATATTAAATATATGGTAAAAACGGACAAAATACACATTTAGTGCATGAGGGGCCCTAGCATATTTAATTCAATTCAATTCAATTCAAGTTTATTTGTATAGCGCTTTTCACAATACACATTGTTTCAAAGCAGCTTTACAGAAAATGCATTTCAAAAATATACATACAAAAATACAGTTAGTTAATCATGAAATTTAGGGCATAACATATCGCCGGCGTTGGGTCGTCTCTTCACAGGCGTCGAGTCGTCTCATCACAGGCGTTGGGGCATCTGAAGTCTCCATGAGAGGCTGGATACTAACTGGAGCTGACAAACTCTATTTGAGTTATAGGGACAGGCGTCCCGAGATAACAACAAAAAAGGCAGATGGGAAATAATTAGCGTAGCTGCTGTTCTTAATATGAATGCATTTGATCTGATTTAACTGTAGTATAAAAGGTATGAGATGCATCATGTGAATGCTTGGCTAAAGAGATGCGTCTTTAATCTAGTTTTAAACTGGTAGAGCGAGTCTGAGCCTCGGACAGTATCAGGAAGGC
This sequence comes from Phoxinus phoxinus, assembly GCF_949152265.1. NCBI lineage: Eukaryota > Metazoa > Chordata > Actinopteri > Cypriniformes > Leuciscidae > Phoxinus > Phoxinus phoxinus. The sequence continues at coordinate 4,099,774 of NC_136876.1, forward strand.
TATTCCAGAGTTTAGGAGCTAGATGTGAAAACGCCCTCCCTCCTTTAGTGGACTTAGATATCCTAGGTACGACCAGAAGCCTCGAATTTAGCGATCTTAAAGAGCGCGATGGAATATATGGCGATAGAAGATCTCTTAAATACACAGGAGCTAAACCATTTAGGGCTTTATAGGTCAGTAACAATACTTTGTAATTGATACGGAACTTAATAGGTAACCAGTGTAGAGATGATAAAATTGGTGTTATATGATCATATTTTCTTGACCTAGTAAGAACTCTAGCGGCTGCATTTTGGACTAACTGTAGCTTGTTTACGGAGGATGCAGGACAACCAGCTAATAAAGCATTACAGTAATCTAGTCTCGAGGTCATGAATGCATGAACTAACTTTTCTGCATCAGAAACTGATAGCATATTACGTAGCTTAGCAATGTTTCTAAGGTGGAAAAAGGCTGTTCTTGTGACATTTGAAATATGATTTTCAAAAGACAAGTTGCGGTCTAGTATAACACCCAGGTCTTTTACTGTAGAGGATAAAGTAACAGGACGTCCATCTAGATTAAGGTTGTATTGTAAGAGGTTTTGTGGGCAGTTTTTTGGACCAATCAGTAATACCTCCGTTTTATCTGAATTTAATAGAAGAAAATTACACGTCATCCAATATTTTATATCTTTAACACACTCTGTCATTTCAGATAATTTAGTGTTATCATCTGGTCTAGATGAAATATATAATTGAGTGTCATCAGCATAACAGTGGAAACTTATTCCATGTTTTCTTATAATATTACCAAGTGGCAGCATATAAATTGAGAATAGCAGGGGGCCTAATACAGATCCCTGCGGCACTCCATAATTTACTGACGTTATCTTTGATTTTTCCCCATTTAAATGGACAAAATGGTAACGGTCTGATAGGTACGATCTAAACCAGCTTAATGCCTGTCCCTGAACACCAGTGTAATTTTGAAGTCGATCTAAGAGTATTTTATGATCTATAGTGTCAAACGCAGCACTAAGATTGAGTAAAACTAGTATTGAGATACAGCCTTGGTCAGAAGCTAAAAGTAAATCATTTGTAATTTTAACCAGCGCAGTTTCTGTGCTATGATGTGGCCTGAATCCTGACTGAAACTTTTCATAGATATCGTTTTCTTGCAAGAAAGAGCACAATTGAGCGGACACAACTTTTTCTAGTATTTTAGACATAAATGGAAGATTTGAAATGGGTCTGTAATTTGCTAGGTTATTTGGATCTAATTGTGGTTTCTTAATAAGAGGTTTTATAACTGCCAGCTTGAATGTTTTTGGAACATGTCCTAAAGATAGAGACGAGTTAATAATATTGAGAAGAGGCTCTTCCACTACAGGTAACACTTCTTTCAGTAGTTTAGTGGGTATTGGATCTAATAAACATGTTGTTGGTTTAGATGCAGTGATAAGTTTATTTAGCTCTTCCTGTCCTATAGTTGTAAAGCGCTGTAGTTGTTGTTGAGGGGCGATAATTGAGGCTGAATCATAAGACGCTGTCAAAGATTGTACATTTACAATTGTGTTTCTGATGCTTTCTATTTTCTCAGTGAAGAAATTCATGAAATCATTACTATTAAAATGTAACAGAATATTTTGTTCAGGTGATGTCTGTTTATTTGTTAATCTAGCCACGGTGTTAAATAAAAACCTTGGATTGTTTTGGTTATTTTCTATTAGTTTGCGTAGATGCTCAGACCTGGCTGCTTTTAGAGCCTTTTTATAACGTGACATACTGTCTTTCCACGCGATTCTAAAGACCTCTAAATTAGTTTGTTTCCATTTGCGCTCTAAGTTACGAGTTTCTCTCTTTGTTGGAGCTATTTTTCGCTTTGTTTATTTTAGGCTTAAGTTAATTTATAGCTTAATTTATTTTCTTTATTTTCTTGTTACAGTTAATTTGTTTATGTTGTATTTATGCTTATTTTTTGTTTCTTATGTTGTTGTTTATTGGTCACATGGTGCTACGTTAATTTGCATAAATAGGTCAAGGTGGGAGGGTCCTCAGGCTGCGAGGGCATATGGTTTTTTACCAGCGTAAGAGAGGCAGCAGAAAATGTCTGTGAGCTTGCTTATATTGTGTGAATAAACCTCCTCAAACTCATTTTTGCTATGGACATTAGTTCACTTTGGCACCTCTAAAACCTGCGTAAAGCCTAAACCCATGACGTAGCCGCAGTGGCCATTTGAAAAGTTTGATATTATTTATTTTGTTTAAGTTTATGGACAAATAGCCACTACATAAGTAAAAAACCTGCCCCTGGATGTAGATCGTTGGTTTACGTGGAAATTGGATTCGTTGTTTGCTGGATTACCTTTTCGAAAGTGGATTACTCACCTGGATGCGGGGACAAAGTCAAGCCATGGGCCTAGAAGTGGCGGAGGCGTGGGCTGGATACAGTGCAAACATCAAATAATACGACCCATCCGACAGTGTAAAGCTTCCCTGGACACCGTACTGGATAACGGTGACGCTACTGGAGCGCTGAAGCTGCATTTACGGAGTGGAGGATTAATATTTGTTGCAATTTGGATTCGCAAACGCCCAAAGCCTTCACAGCCAGTCGCGCACGGCCGCGCCCGCGCGCAACAACAACAATCACTGCGCGCATCCAACTCCGTGCGCAACCACCGCTGCAAACAAAGTTCCACAAGGTACGTGCTTCATTCAACTTTTGCAAATAACTGTATGTGCGCATGACCAACATCAATAAAAAGTAAAATGTCTGACGTGGCATCCAAAACCAGAAGTGAAACGGCGCTTTCCACAAGAAGGCGCACAAGTTTCACTGCTAAAGGAATGATGTTTTTCATGCAAACGTGTCAGGAAAAGAGATCGACGAAATGCAGACGAGCCAAATCGTATATGAATGAAATGGATAAATTGATGCATTCTGCAGACAATATTGATGCAGTCAAGTCTCTTTTGGATCAAATGATAACATGTGTTGATGAGGCAAAACAACATCATTTGTCATTTGTTTCTCTGAACATACCTCAGGATGAAAAGGAAAAACAAAATAAATATTTTGAACAAAAGGAAAATTGTTTTTCAAACTTTATTGATGATACCAAGGGGTGGTTATCAAATATAGGCCATTCATATGAACTTCCAATCAAGCCATCTGATAATCAACCTGATATTGGGCCTAAGGACAGTGTATCCAATAAAGGTTCTGCAGCGCGCTCAAAGGCTGGCTCTAAACTGTCAAGGATTTCATCCAGTGCATCTGCAAAATTATTAGCACAAGCAGAGAAAGCAGCATTACAGGAGCGCATGGCTGCTCTAAAACAAAAGCACAGTTTGGAGGCGCAGGAGGAACAAATAAAACTTGAACAAGAGGAATTACGGAAGAAACAGGAACATTTAAGGAGAGAAAAGGAACAACTTGCTCTGGAGGCAGAATTAAAGGTGACAAATGCAAAATTGGAGGTTCTGAAAGTGAGCTCAAAGTGTGGCTCTAAAGTGTCAAGATGTGCATCTAAACCATCAGATGGCATGAACTCTTACTTGGAAAGGTTAGAAACTCAAGGGACATATGAACTAAATCCAAACGCTGAACGTTTTGTGCCCAACAATACAATCTCTGATCCTCCCTCCAGTCGCTTATTAAATTCTGTCCCTGTTGTTGTTGAACCCAAACCTGTTGTAATACAACCACCCATACCTAATGTCATTCCTGTTTCTCAAATAAAAGGTATACAAGCACTGGTTTTGCAAAATGCTCATGACAATAATCAATCCACCAATTCTCCGGACATTTTGAACATCATGCAGCGTCAAAATGAAATGACTGCCCTGTTGGTCCAGCAAAACACAGCCTCTGCTCTGCCTATGAGAAATATACCTGTATTTGATGGTGATCCCCTGTATTTCAAATCTTTTCTCAGAGCTTTTGAAAATTGTATTGAGGATAAAACTCAAAATTTCAGTGATTGTTTGTACTTCCTAGAACAGTACACTAGGGGGCAACCGAGAGACATTGTAAGAAGTTGTCAGCATATGCCCTCTGAACCGGGTTACCAAAGAGCAAAAACACTTTTGATTGAACATTTTGGCAGTGAACACAAAATCTCCTCTGCTTATATGGACAAAATCAACAACTGGCCCTCAATTAAACCTGAGGATGTTAACGCTCTGCAGTCATTTGCTTTGTTCCTTCGAGGTTGCTCCAATATGGTACATCAAATAAAGTACATGAAGGAGTTGGACATGCCAGCTAACCTCAGGACAATCCTAATGAAACTCCCATACAAGCTGAGGGAAAAGTGGAGAAATTTGGCATGTGACATACTGGAACAAACTGGAAGCAGAGCAGTGTTTGTTGATTTTGTAAATTTTATTGAAAAACAAGTCAAAATTGTTTCAGACCCGCTGTTTGGAAACATTAATGATGTTCTCTTCACCAGCCACACAAAGCCATCCATTCAAGTTAAGCAGAAAAGGAAAAGCGGTACCTTTGCCACCAGCATCAATGCAATAAAGGATGGACATAAAGAAAAGGAAAATTTAACCGCTCACAGTAACCAGCTAAAATGTCTGTTCTGCTATCTCACCAATCACACTCTGGAAAAATGCTTTCAGTTCAGAAGAAAGACACAACAGGACAAGATTCACTTCCTAAAGGAGAAAGGCATTTGTTTTGGGTGCTTGAAATATGGACACACAAGCAAAGATTGTAGGAGTCGCTTGGATTGTGAAGTATGTCACAGGAAACACCCATCTGTCCTGCATGTGGAGAAGGAGGATACTACAAGGATAACCTCCAAAGAAACTGTGAGCACTGTATCCGGGCAGCAGCAGACGTGTGGTCATGTTGGGGCTGGTGAAGAGGATACTGCTGTCTTCTCCATTGTGGCCGTGCAGGTGAAAAGTCAGAAAAGTAATAAAGTTGTGCACACTTACGCTTTCCTGGACCCTGGGAGCTCTGGCACCTTCTGCACTACAAGTATGGCTGAACGGCTGGGAGTATCAGGCAAAACCTGTAATATACTACTGAGGACAATGGGGCAGACTAAAACCATTAATACTACCGTGATAACTGGTCTGGAGGTGTCTGGTTTTGACACCGAGGACTTTATTGAGCTGCCATCTGTTCTGACACAAACAAAAATGCCTGTATCTAAAGTTAATGTGCCGTGTCAGGATGATGTTGCCAAATGGGCGTATTTGAGCAGCATTAGGCTACAGGAAGTAGATGCAGATGTGGACTTGCTCATTGGAACTGACTCTCCCAAAGTTTTGGAGCCATGGGAACTAATAAACAGTCAATGTGGTGGACCGTATGCAGTGAGGACCAGAGTTGGCTGGGTCATAAACGGGCCTCTTCGTGCTGGAGACTCTGGAGGTGCTGGTGTCAAATCAGGATGCGCTGTTGTAACTGCTAATCACATATCTGTGGAGCACTTGGAAAATATGTTGATGCAGCAGTATAATCATGACTTTACTGAAAGAACAAATGATGAACAACTTGAGATGTCAAGAGAAGACATTAAATTCATGAAAATTGTGAAGGATACAACAGTGCTTCTCAATGAACATTATTGTATTGACTTACCTTTCAGAGTTGAAGATCCTGTTTTGCCAAATAATCGCTGCATTGCATTACAAAGACTCCAAAGCCTGAAGAGGAGATTTAATAGAGATATTTCATTCAAAGCTGAATATATCGATTTCCTTAACAACATGTTGGAGCAAGGATATGCAGAGAAGGTTCCCACAAATGAGCCCACTCCAAAACAAGGAAAGGTGTGGTACATTCCCCACCATGGTGTACATCATCCAACCAAAGGAAAGTTGCGTGTTGTGTTCGATTGTGGCTGTACTTACAAAGGTACATCATTAAACAGCCAGCTCCTGCAGGGCCCAGACTTCACTAACACGCTAATTGGTGTCCTCCTCCGGTTTAGAGAAGAGCCCATCGCTGTTATGGCTGATATCAACGCCATGTTCCATCAGGTCCGGGTCCCATATAAGCACGTTAACTTCCTGCGCTTTTTATGGTGGCCCAATGGAGACACTACAACGGAGCCAGAGGAATACAGGATGTGCGTGCATTTGTTTGGAGCTGTATCCTCTCCAAGCTGCTCAAACTATGCACTGAGAAGAACTGCTGAGGATAATGCACTGCAATACTCACCCGATGTCCTCAGCACAGTCAAAACAAATTTCTATGTGGATGACTGTCTTAAGTCCACTGTGACAGAGGAAGATGCAGTGAAGCTTGTATATGGACTAACATCTCTCTGTAAAAGAGGTGGCTTCCATCTCCAAAAGTGGGTCACAAATAGCCCAAATGTGTTTGTACTTATTCCCAGCAACATCAGAGCAGTGTGTTTGGAGAACATGGATTTGGACAGGGACCAAATCCCTGTGGAAAGAGCTCTGGGGATGCAATGGTGTGTTCAAGGAGATACGTTCAGCTTCAGGACTGCAGTGCAGGAACGTCCACACACCAGGAGGGGCATCCTCTCTGTGGTGAGCTCTCTTTATGACCCGCTGGGTTTTCTGTCTCCTTTTATAATTCCTGCCAAGATTTTGTTACAGGAGCTGTGCAGAATGAACCTCAAATGGGATGAGCCAGTCCCCAGTGGCGTCTCCAGACATTGGTCTGAGTGGCTCTCTGAACTTCAGCAAATGAGTGGATTTAAAGTGGAACGGTGCATCAAACCCAAGAACTTTGGAACACTAGTGAAAGCAGAACTGCATATTTTTTCAGATGCCAGTCAAACAGGATACGGCACTGTTTCATACTTGAGATTGGAGAGCACTGACAATGTGCATGTTTCATTCATCACGGGCAAGGCTCGTGTTGCTCCTCTAAAGCAACTAACCATCCCACGCCTGGAGCTTGCTGCAGCCGTGCTTGCTGTTCGAGTGAATGCAATGCTGATGAAGGAGCTACAGTTGCCATTGCAAAGGTCATTTTTTTGGACTGATAGCACTACTGTTCTCAAGTACATCTTCAATGAAACAAAGCGCTTTCACACATATGTTGCCAATCGTGTCGGCACCATAAGAGAAGCCACAGACAAAGATCAGTGGAGGTATGTAAACACCAAAGATAATCCTGCAGATGAAGCATCTCGAGGACTAAGAGCTCAGGAGTTTGGGGAAGGAAAATGGCTAAAAGGACCAGACTTTTTGCACTTACCTCCCACCAAATGGCCAAAACTCAACTTGGACTCCTCCTCCATTCCATCTGATGATGCAGAGGTGAAAAAAGAACTTAAAGTGAATGTTGTTACAATACACAGTGACAATCCCCTCAGTCAGCTCGTTCACTATTTTTCATCCTGGAGAAAGCTTAAAACATCAGTGGCCTGGTTGTTGGAGTTGAAAGAAAGACTTTTACTTTTGAGCCGAAAGAGAAAAGAATATGTGGTCAAGCAGAATGAAAATGTGGAAAAGGAGCTTAAAAAATTCAAGGCCACACTTGGAAAATCCAGCTTGACACCAGAGCGCTTGGAGGAAGCCGAAAAGGCAATAATTCAGTTTGCTCAAGGCCAAAGATTCAGCACTGAAATTTCCTCGCTGAAACATGACCCAAAGACTGTTTCCAAAGACAGCCCTCTGTATCGCCTCGACCCCTTCATCGAAGATGGCATCCTCAGAGTTGGTGGACGCCTGTTTAAATCTGCTTTGCCGTGGGAGGTAAAACATCCTGTGATTTTGTCAAAGGATCTGCATGTTTCCCAGCTCATATTACGTTACATCCATTACCAACTTGGACATGCTGGACGCAATCACATGCTGCACAGATTGAGACAGAAGTATTGGATCATAAATGCCAACTCTGCGGCCAGGAAGATTCTCTCACAATGTACAGTGTGCAGAAGGTACAGAGGAAAACTTGGAGAACAAAAAATGTCCGACTTACCAGAGGAACGAGTTGTGCCCGATAACGCACCCTTTACAAATGCGGGAGTGGACTATTTTGGACCACTGGATGTGAGGAGAGGGAGAAGTGTGCTGAAGCGATACGGAGTGATATTTACCTGTATGAGCAGCCGCGCAATACACCTTGAGGTGGCGCACTCCCTCGACACAGACTCCTGCATCAATGCTGTGCGCAGATTTATCTGCAGAAGAGGACCTGTGACAAGTATAAGGTCAGATAATGGCACAAATTTTATCGGTGCGAAGAATGAACTGAGGCAGGCTCTGGCTGCTTTAAATCACTCTAAAATTGAAAGGACCTTTGTGCAGGAAGGAGTGACGTGGAGTTTTAACACCCCAGCTGCTTCTCACCAAGGTGGTGTTTGGGAGCGTCTGATTCGCTCTGTGCGCAGTGTACTTACCTCTGTTGTTGGACATCAACTGCTGGACGATGAAGGCCTGCAAACACTGTTTTGTGAGGTAGAAGCAATACTCAATGACCGGCCAATAACTAAGGTTTCAGAAGATCCCAATGACTTAGAAGCGCTCACTCCAAATCACATTCTCCTGCTAAAAGGCAAGCCCATTCTGCCATTAGGTCTGTTCGAAAAATCTGACCTGTACATTAAGAGGAGATGGAGACAAGTGCAGTACATTGCGGAGCTTTTCTGGAAAAGGTGGACAGCAGAGTATTTGCTTGTAATGCAAGAAAGGCAAAAATGGACAAAGCAGAAAAGAAACTTCATTACAGGAGATATTGTCATAATCGCTGATGCCACAGCTCCAAGAGGCTCATGGATGATGGGCAGAGTTCTAAGCACCACGGCTGACTCCAGAGGACTGGTTCGCTCCGTGAAGGTCCAAACGAAGATCAGCATCCTGGACAGACCAATAACCAAGCTCTGTCTTCTCTTGGAGGCCGACAAATGACCATCTCTTTCTCTCCCCTATCTCTGTCTTCCATCTATTTGTTTCTTTCAGGCATGGAGAATCTGAAGATGCAAAGATTTTAGCTTAATGCTTAGGCTACAGTTAGGAAATAGCTCCTTTGTGCTAAAGCTAAGGTTAATTGTGGGTAAGGTACCATTACAATTAGGGGCTGGGATGTTGGAGCTATTTTTCGCTTTGTTTATTTTAGGCTTAAGTTAATTTATAGCTTAATTTATTTTCTTTATTTTCTTGTTACAGTTAATTTGTTTATGTTGTATTTATGCTTATTTTTTGTTTCTTATGTTGTTGTTTATTGGTCACATGGTGCTACGTTAATTTGCATAAATAGGTCAAGGTGGGAGGGTCCTCAGGCTGCGAGGGCATATGGTTTTTTACCAGCGTAAGAGAGGCAGCAGAAAATGTCTGTGAGCTTGCTTATATTGTGTGAATAAACCTCCTCAAACTCATTTTTGCTATGGACATTAGTTCACTTTGGCACCTCTAAAACCTGCGTAAAGCCTAAACCCATGACGTAGCCGCAGTGGCAGTGTTGTATAAAGTACTAGAAAGCAATACTTGAGTAAAAGTACAAGTATGGTACTAGAAAAAGACTTTGGTAGAAGTAAAAGTTACCTTTTAGAATATTACTTAAGTAAAAGTCTTAAAGTATCTGATTTATTTTGTACTTAAGTATGAAAAGTAATTTTCTGATATTTAATGTACTTAAGTATTTTAAGTAAAAGTAAAAAGTTTTTTTATTTTTTATTAAAGCAAGCGGTTAACTTTGTTTGTGAACTTTATTGTGGATTTCTTATACTAGGCATACTATTAACTGGTACAACCTGCTGTTGTTTGTGTTTTGTAGCCTGTACTGTACTTGTGTTATCGTTTATCTCCCACTGCATGTAGCCTACCTTAAGTTAGCTGCTCTACTAAGAAAAAATCAGTCTGCAATAGTGCACTGTTCTGTACAGCCTTATAATTCATTGTATTTTTCAAAAATATAATTTTATATTCAGTGCAATAGCCGTATACGGGGTTTTATAAATACAGAGGTCCCAAAAGTGATCTTGCTAGGGGGTTCGGGGGCATATTATTTTTCCACTGTCATTGGCAAAAAACATATGTATATCTGTGTTAAATAGGAATCCATTGTAATAAAGTTATTCTCATTCTGGGCACAGTATGCAAAAGGCTATTGCTCTACCTGCTCCCCTCTCTCATCTCCATCTCTCGTTCTTCTTCTCTCAGTCTCTTTATCTTTACCTGTACATCTCCCCTTCCCGAAGCTGAGCTTTGCAAACTGATTATTTATGTCGGTCGTTTAAAACTTCTATTGTAAATCAGCGGTTTAGTTTAGCCACTTGCATCTTATCTCGTGAAGCGTCGCGTTGGGATTCGCGCGCGGCCGCGGCTCGCGCTTCCATGGCAACAAACAAGCTTGACGCTGAAATAGAGTGTGCGCAATGCAATCTAGGAGCAGTGATTCGCCAAACCTCAAACCACATTTCTTCTGATTTTATTTTGTAGTAACGAGTAACGAAGATGCTTAGTGGAAATGTAGCGGAGTAAAAGTATACATTTAATCTAGGAAATGTAGTGAAGTAAAAGTAAAAGTTGACATAAATTTAAATAGCGAAGTAAAGTACAGATACGTGAAATTTCTACTTAAGTACAGTAACGAAGTATTTGTACTTCGTTACATTACAACACTGCGCAGTGGCCATTTGAAAAGTTTGATATTATTTATTTTGTTTAAGTTTATGGACAAATAGCCACTACACTCTTGATAACATGCGTAGCACTGTTGTACCATGGTGCTTTAGTTTTCTCTCTAACCTTTTTTAATCTAATTGGTGCAACAATTTCTAATGTACTAGAGAAAATGGTGCTCATACTGCTAGTCATTTCCTCTAGCTCATCTGTTTGTTTGGGTTCACTGAGGAGCGGAGATAGATCAGGTAAGCTATTCAAGAATCTATCTATAGTGGTTGGAAGGATTGTTCTGCCTGGTCGATAACGTGGCGCAACATGACACATTTCAGCCGTACGTAGTATGCAAGTTACCATGTAATGATCAGTGACATCATCACTTTGCGGTATAATATCTATATCGGTTGGATCGATTCCATATGATATAATTAAATCTAGAGTATGATTAAGACGATGAGTGGGACCACTAACGTTTTGCTTGACCCCAAAGGAGTTTAATAAATCTGTAAACGCAGCTCCTAACGCATCATTTGTGTTATCAACGTGTATGTTGAAATCTCCAACAATTATTGCCTTATCGGCATTGACCAATAGATCTGAGAGAAAATCTGCAAACTCTTTTAGGAAATCAGCGTAAGGCCCTGGCGGTCTATATACGGTAGCCAAGGCTAGAGATAATAGGGATTTCTTTCTTACATCTAGGAGCGTAACATTTAGCACAAGTACTTCAAACGAATTAAACCTGTGGCCTGTTTTCTGAGTAACATTAAGAATATCTCTATAGATTGTTGCAACACCGCCGCCACGACCAATCAGACGGGGCTCATGCTTATAACCGTATCCTGGTGGAGTGGACTCATTAAGACCGAAATAATTATTTGGTTTAAGCCAGGTTTCAGTAAGGCAGAGTACATCGAAGCTGTTATCAGTGACCATTTCATTTACAATAACCGCCTTAGGTGTAAGCGATCTAATGTTTAGAAGACCTAGCTTTAGAAATTGTTTTTGTTCACTAATATTGAGATTTTCTGGTTTAATCACAATTAGATTTTTCTTAGATCCTGCAGTAGATTTATTGTTTGGCCTCACTAAACGAGGAATAGACACAGTTTCTATATAGTGTTCTACACTGGTACTTATATCAATTAATTTGGGACAGCAAAGAATGTGATTTGGACTTTGACTTACTAGTCATATGGTGTGTAACGTCTTGGAGATGTTGTCCGACAGAACAGCCGCTCCGATTCTGCTGGGGTGCAGGCCATCAGCACGGTAGAGCCTAGGTCACTCCCAAAACAGATTCCAATTATTTACAAAGAGCAGTCTCTGTTCATTACACCATGACATCAACCATTCATTTAGTGCAAACAATCTACTGAACCTTTCTTGTCCTTGTCGGTACGTGGGAAGCGGTCCAGACACGACGATCTTTGCTTCAGGCGATGTTCTGCGTACCGTCTCGATCAGGCTCCTGTAGTCCCTCTTCAGAACCTCCGTCTGCCGCAGCCTGATGTCGTTCACCCCCGCGTGCAGCACGACAGCTCCGACGCGCTCGTCACCGTTCAGGATCTCGGGGACCTGCGCAGCGACATCGAGAACACGAGCACCAGGAAAGCAGTGAGTGCGCACCATACCTTTACCTGAGGTAGCGCGGACATGCCGGACCATGGAACTGCCGATGATCACAGCGTCGTCGCGTTCCGTCTCGCGAAGAGGGGAGAAGCGGTTCCGGGTGGAGATCTCGAAGACCGGGAGGGGCGGAGAGGTCCTTGCTCTGGTCCTGGCTCGTGTCTTCCGCTGTGGCATCATCCAGGGTCCATGGTGCTGTGTCGGTGTCGGGGTAAACGAAACCAGGGGTGCTCGGGTCCTGTGCAGAGAAATACACGGAGTAGAGGAGGCCGGAGTCGAAAAGTTACTAACCACTGACTTGTGAGCATCGGCGCGTGATGCTTCAAGCGCTGATCGTCGGTCTCGCAGCTCGGCCTGCCTCCCCAGCGGATCACGGATCTGCTTCTCCACGGACTCCAGCTCCAACCGCACCGAATGCAGCTCAAACGTGTCCTCACCTGCACTCAGAGGTAGACACACATCCGATATATTCGCCATTATGACAGATGAACAATAAATTAGCAGTGATGCTACCAATATCACTACTAATTTAGGACTGAAATCATGGATAGAACCCGTATCCTTCCAGTGATTCGAGTGTAAATAAGACGGTCGATAGGCGAGACCACGCGTGCAAATGCTAGCGGGCTAACTTAACGTTAGAGATAGTAACGGAAGTTTGGAAAGTTGGATATAACCAGCGATATCAAAGCAATCCGATTGTTTTTTTTTTTATAGAGAGTAACGTTAGTATCGGAGATATGTTCACATGCTCACAAACTAACAGTTAAGCGATTCGAAACACAAACTCCAAACACAACCAAAGCGGTTCGAACACAGACACAAACTTCAAACACAAACAAGCGATTCGAAGCACAAGCACAAACACAAACTCCAACACAAACAGAGCGATTTCAGTGATTCGAGTGTAAATAATACGGTCGATAGGCGAGGCCACGCGTGCAATGCTAGCGGGCTATCGTTAGAGATAGTAACGGAAGTTCGGGAAGTTGGATATAACTAGCGATATCAAAGCAATCCGATTGTTTTTTATAGAGAGTAGTATCGGAGATATGTTCACACGCTCACAAACTAACGTTAACGTTAACAGTTAAGCGATTCGAACACAAACTCCAAACACAACCAAAGCGGTTCGACCACAGACACAAACTTCAAACACAAACAAGCGATTCGAAGCACAAGCACAAACACAAACTTCAAACACAACAAGCGATTCGAAGCACAAGCACAAACTTCAAACACAACAAGCGATTCAAAGCACAAGCACAAACACAAACTCCAACACAAACAGAGCGATTTCAGTGATTCGAGTGTAAATAAGACGGTCGATAGGCGAGGCCACGCGAGCAATGCTAGCGGGCTATCGTTAGAGATAGTAACGGAAGTTCGGAAAGTTGGATATAACTAGCGATATCAAAGCAATCCGATTGTTTTTTATAGAGAGTAGTATCGGAGATATGTTCACACGCTGGAAAAATAGAAAATGCTCGTTTCTAAATTAGTGTAAAGAACAAAATCAACGATTTATGAATCAAGTCGACGGAGCTTCAAACACAAACACCTTAATGTATGTATAAAAAAGAGAAAAGAAATAAGAAAAGAAAAAGGGGGTCTGCTCTTCTGGGCCCTAAATCAGCCTGGGCCCTTAGAATCGTCCTAACCTTCCACCCCTTTACGGCGCCCTTGATACCACTCCTCAAGTAGACATTGCTGCAAATGAACATTTGAACTCCCCCCTCATGCAAGCTGTGTCCCAATGTGAAGACTGCATCCTCCGAAGGCCGAATTTGAAGGCGATTGCGTCACAGCGGCGCAACCAAGGCTGTCCCAATTCAAACACTGAACCCTTCGAAGGCTGCATTATAAGGCAGATTGCGTCACAGCAGTGCTAAGAAGGCTGTCCCAATTCAAACTCTACACGCTTGGAAGGCCGATTGCGTCACCGCGGCGCGTCGAAGGCTGCCCCAGTTTGGTATGTCATTCAAATGCGACCCCTAATGCGCCCTTCGTTTCTTGGACAAACGAAGTGTACAAAAATGGACACTTCGCGGCCTACCCTTCCCCAGAATTCGTAGCGCGCCGGTGACGACGCAAGTTTATTCAAAATAATGGCGGGTGTTAGTTGTGTGGTGGCCGAGGAATTCACGTATAAATGTAAGTATGGTGTTTTAATTGATTAAAATAGCTAGCGAAACAAGTGTTAAAGGCATAAATATGGACCAAGCACTGAATCCCTGTGGGAAAACAATCCACTGAGTTAAATGAAGCAAATACTAAATGAAATATCAACAAAATGCTTTTCTTGCTTAGGCTTTTGGTCTTGTTTCTAGTATAAATATCAAACAATTCTTACATTAAGGAGCATTTACTTGACAAGCCAAAGTTATTGTATTGTTTTGGGAACAAAATAACTAAATTAAGTGATTTTTTGCTTAAAATAAGATAAATAATCTGCCAAATGGGGTAAGTAAAATAATGTTCTGTTTGATTTGAGATTATTTTACTTAACCCATTAGCAGATTATTTTATTGTTTTAAGCAAAAACTCACCTAATATTAAGTATTTTTTTTCCCCAAAACAAGAAATGTTTTACTTGTCTAGTAGACTAAATGCTTCTTGATTTAAGAATTTTTAGATGTTTGAACTAGAAACAAGACAAAATATTAAGAAAAGCTTTTTTTGCAGTGAATTTCAAGTAGGAGGGTATATTCAAGTAAATAAAACAGCAGTACAAATATACCTGAAAAACATAGCGGTGTCTGCAATTCTTTAATTTACCCGAAATAGCTAGCGAAACAAGTGTTAAAAGCCAGGGGTGTTTCTTAAAAAACCTGAACTTAAACAAAAAAACTGCAGCTTCATTTATCAGGTGGTCTGAGGCAAAACCTGTTGTAATTCTTTTTGTTTCAGGGACCAAGGAGCAGACGGCTGAATTTATTAAATTACGGGCCGAAAATGATCACCTATTTACAGGGGCCAAAAACTCGGCCACTGTGGCTTGGAGGTAAAGTCATTAACCATTTGTAATATTTCCACTAGCTGCCTCTTGTATACAAAAATTATCCCTCACTCTATACAAAGCCTACATCAATGAGACAACAACTAATTAAGGCAATAGTCTTTCACTTACTTGTTTTTTGTAGTGTTTTGTCAACAAACGTTTTAAGAAAACTTGCGGATCCAGGAATATAATTTCTGGAGTATTTTGTATGCATGTACTGCTGTGTGATTTTTCTAATGTTAAGATTGCACCCCTGTCTTAATATTTTTCGTAAGTTATTCCTCTTTCTCCTTTTTTTAGGAGAATTCTGGAGAAAATGGATCTGCTGGGGAAGGTCACACCCTTGCAGGCCAAAAGAAAATGGGACAACTTAAAAAAAAAAAACAAAGCAAGTTAATTGACACCTCTTTGATTAAATGTATTGTGGTGTTTTTGTTAACAACGGGTGTATTTGCTCTGCCTTAGGATTGCAAGTGTCCTGGGACAGGTGAGGGGGTGAGCGGGAAATCCACTGCTGCAACTTGGCCGTGGTTTGTCCTCATGGATGAGGTTTTGGGACAGAGGCCTTCCAACAACCCCCCTGTCCTAATTGCCTCCATCCCTGAGAACAAACCAGGGCCAAGTTCAGCAGCCCCAGCCGCCCCAGCAGCCCCAGCCGCCCCAGCAGCCCCAGCCGCCCCAGCAGCCCCAGCCAACAGAAAAAGAGGCAGTGACGAGCTCATTGAGCTAATGAGGGAGGACATGAGGTTTCAAAGGGAAACGGAGGAGAGGAGAGCACAAGAGAGCAGGGGGAGAATGGACAGACTTTTTTCTCTCCTTGAGAGAATGATAGAGAAAAAATAATATAATTTACATTTGGTTAATGCAATTTTTTTTTTTTTGTCACTTTAGTACATGAAAAACTGTTGTGTTATGTAAGTTAAAACTGATATATGGAATTTAAGTTATTTGTAAATGAGGCAAGGCAATTTTTGTACATTGTTTATTTTTGAAATACAAGTTTACATTTGGAAATACAACAAGTAATTGTTCTGGACATTGTTGACTTCTATACATGTTTTTTTAGCATGTAAAATGAAAATGATTTAAAGTATTTTTTACAAATATTTCCAACAACAGGAAACAATTCAAATTAACGGTACATAAAACAGATTGACAAATTATAATAATGTATGTAGGCTGAACAGGGAGAACCCTGATGGTCCTGCTGGTCCGGGATGGGCTCCACAATAGAGACCCTGGTAAGGCCTCCTGCTGGTGGGACATCATCTGATGGTCTCCAGAGTGTTTGACTGCATATTTCCACTGTCCACTGTCTTGTCTACCAACAGGTTTGCAGGGCTGACTCAATCAACGGCTGCCATGTCACTGAGATATTTTCAGAAAGAGGGAAGAGTAAAATAAATAAACCCACATCCTCAAATCAAACCAAAAAAATATTTATATCATACAACAACATTCAACTTTTTTTCTTATGCATTGTAACTTTACAATTCTCTTACTTGTCTGTTACAAATAGTCGTGGTCAACAGGAACCTCCTCCAGGGCAGACACCTCTGCAGACAGCTGGTCACGCCAAGGAGCACCACTGACTGTCTCCAAAACATGCTCCCCCTCATCCTCTGCATCATCCTCCTCGTGCTCATCCTCCGGGGCCATGATGTCACCAACCCCAAGACAGATGTTGTGGAGGATGGCACAGGCTGTTATGACCTGAAATGGAATTAAGGAATAAATAAATATATATTTTTTTAACAGATTGAGTTTATTATTTTGCAGTATTTTTAATTCACTTACGTGAGGTACAAAGGTGTGGTGCACCTCCAGCGCTTGCAGGAAGATGGCCCTAAACCTGGTCTTCATCATCCCAAAAGCTCGCTCTATAATGGAGCGTGCCCTGGAATGATGAACATTAAAGCGCTGGGCTCCCACACCTCGTACTGGTCTCTTGTAGGGAGTGATGAGGGAGAGTGGGTGTCGGAGACATGGGTACCCTCCCTCCGTCTGCGAGGATGAAGTGCCCTGGAGGAGGGTACATTGACCTCCTGTACAGTGGGCTGTACCGAAGCACTCGTGCGTCATGCACTGACCCAGGCCAGCCCACGTAGGTGTCAATGAAGCGGCCCTGATGGTCACACACCGCCTGCAGGATGATGGAAGGGAACAGTTTCCTGTTCCTGTAACACTGACCATCAGGGCCGCTTGGAGGCTTGATGCGGACATGGCAGCCGTCAATTGCTCCTGCAGCTTTCAAGAAAGCCCTGTGTCTGGCCAGCCCTGCAAACCCACGGCAAACTGCCTCCAGCTCCTCTGGGGTGTTCGGGAGGTGAATGACTTGGTGGCGAATGGCCACCACCTCCTCAGCAACACGGTGGACAATGCGGTGGACAGTGGAACGAGGTATATCAAATGCTCTGGACACGACCCTGTATGATGTACCACACGCCAGCCAGAAAAGAAATACCAGGGTCTCTATTGTGGAACCCCATCCGTGTTGCCGTTCACTTCTCAACAGGTCCAGCAGCACTCTCAGGGCCTCCCTGCTCAGCCGAAAATCAGGCCGTGTATCAGAGTCACTGAAAAACCTGTCCAGCACTGGAACGTTCAGGTTTATCCTGCAGTACAAGGGTCTGGTCTTAATCAGGGGAAAAAGGAAAAGAGAAATTGTGTACCACATAGGGGAAAACTAGTCATATAAAACCTTAGTTAAGTAAATGTGTTATTTTGCATACTCTAATGCATCAAGAGTAAAAGTAAAGGTATGTATTCTGCAGAAGATTTTATATATATATATATATATATATATATATATATATATATATATATGATGGTTTTGCATCAATATTACTGCTATGTTGCATTTTACTTCTGAATATGTTGAAGGTTGTTAAATTTAAAGTAATTTTATATACTGTTGGGTAGTTTAATTTACAACAATACATCATATTGTAAAAGACTGTCGTGTGAGGGGGGAAAGTACTATACATTTGTACGTGAATGCTTAACGAATGTAGTTCCTAACAGTCCACCATCACATTATTAACAAATTGTTGCTAACTAACCTATATGGAGGTCTTGTTGCCTAGCAACTGTGACAGCTGCCAATGACTAGTTGCGGTAAAGTTTTTTTTATTTTACTTTTTTTTTTAAATGTTTTATGTTTCAACTGTGTAAAAACAAAACTGGGTTAAAAACCTGTCAAAATATGTTCACCATGGTCAAAAGAATAAACTATAAAATCGAATCTTGGTAAGATTTAAGTCAACATTCAAACCGCTTTGTGTATTTTATATTTATATTCATATTTACCTGCCCATGGTCTTGGCAAAGCCTGAGATACATCACCTGGCGGCGCCGGGGATGAATCCCCACCATCTCTTCCAGTAACATATAAAAAATAAAAATAGAAATGAGCAATTCTGGCTCCATATTTACTTGCAATTTTAAATTTCATAAATGTCAAGTATGGCAGCTCTCCTCTCGCACCGTTTGCTATAGGCGGTAATTAGGAACACCTGATGGCTCAATTAGATATCCAATGAAGGCTACATTCGGAGCCTCCTGCGAAGGCCATGTAGGCTGCATCCTTCAAAGTCTGGGGCCTTCGAAGGATGCAGCCTTCACATTGGGACACAGCAGCAGTCTCACCTAATCTACATTTCATTCTCTCTCATACACATCTAAAACTCACACAAGAATATAAATATGGTTTAATGTGAATGATTATCATTGAGTATTATGTTTAGTATCATTTGAAATTTCTCAGAGTGAGTTCACGCGCATAGCGAGTTCACGCGCCAGTTCTCCTTTAAGGCTGATGCCGGGCTAATTAGTCTTAAAAAGACAGTTATCCTTTCCCAACCTGCAACCCTCAAACCCTACAGTATACATTAACAACACATGTCTCCACAGTATCAAACAACAATAACCTTGACGCAGAACTTGACATGCGCATTGGGAAGGCATCATCAATGTTTGGAAAACTGAGCAAGCGTGTCTGGCACAACAAGAACCTCTCATTGCTCCTCAAAGTCCGTCTATACCATGCATGTGTACTTAGCACCTTACTATATGCAAGTGAGACATGGACAACATACAGGAGGCACGAACATTGCCTCAACGCCTTCCATTTTCGCTGCCTTCGCTCCATACTGGGTGTATGCTGGAAGGATCATGTGCCAAACTCTGTCATACTTGAGAGAACTGGTTCCAGTGACCTGTACACCATCCTTCGTGAACGCCACCTCCGTTGGACTGGGCATATTTATCGAATTAATGAACAAAACAAACATGATAAAAGCGTTTTTGTTGTTTACTTGAATATTTAAAACCCAAGCATGTTTTACCACAAGTTTACAATAAAAAGTGATACATTGATCATAGTGAATTAATTTGTCAAAATTGCACATTAGTCACACAGAAATAAATTACCGTTTGGTCTATTTCACAAAAGAAAGAGGACACACTTACCTACTTCTTCAGTCGCGTCTGTTTCTGTTTATTTGGTAGTTACAGTCACATTTAGATAGAATGATAATTTCTACAAATACATGCCACCAAAAATACGAGCTGAGGAGCTTTAGCACTCTCTCCCAGTAGGCTACAGATATTTCCAGTCAGAGAAAAAGAGGAAGTTACGGAAGAGGATTAGGGCCAGGCAATAATAAAAAAATAAAACCATCTCGAGATTAAAGTCATTATAATGCGAGATTAAACTCGTTAAATTTCGAGAAAAAAGTCGAAATACAATCTTGAGAATAAACTCATTAAATAGCGAGTATAAAGTCGTTGTGTTGCGAGAAAAAACGTGTTAAATTTCGAGACAAAAGTCGAAATACAATCTTGAGAATAAACTCATTAAATATCGAGAATAAAGTCGTTGTGTTTCTAGAAAAAAACTCGTTAAATTTCGAGAAAAAAAGTCGAAGTAATTGTGAGAATAAACTCCCTACTGATAGAGTTAGATCACTTAGTCAATCTATATTTTTGACTTTCTTGCAGTAACAAAGAATAGAACATGGTCTAGGTCGGCTAGGTGTTTTTAGAAGAAAAAATCAGTCCAATTTGCGCGATATACTCGCTTTTGTCCCTAACCCTAACCCTAACCCTAACGAAGGAGACTCCTGAGAAGACGCCACTTGCGCTGGCCCAAATGCACTCTGGCATATGGACAGCTATGATCAATTAAAACCGTACAGCATTGCTATTAGCTGTATATGGTTACAGTCGTTACATTCTGTGGATGGAGGCGTACACAACCAACAACGATTAATAATGCGTCTTATGGTAGCCTATCCTGGGAAACCACGAAACCTCGATGAGGTTGATATCAGTATGCAATGAACACTGATTGAATGCGTTATTCTCTACATTTCATTTCGACTTTTTTTCTCGAAACACAACGACTTTATTCTCGAAATTGAATGAGTTTATTCTCAAGATTGTATTTCGAGTTTTTTTCTCGAAATTTAACTAGTTTTTTCTCGAAACACAACGACTTTATTCACGATATTTAATGAGTTTATTGTCAAGATTGTATTTCGACTTTTTTTCTCGAAATTTAACGAGTTTAAAGGGGTCATGACATGAGAAACCAAATTTGCCTTGATCTTTTGGTATATAAGAGGTCTTTGTACCATTAAAACGTCCTGCAAGTTTCATAGCTTAAGACGTCCTCCCCATTATAAACGAATCATTTATTTAATCAAGCTCTAAATACAGCTCGTTCTGGATCCATGGTAAGAAGTGACGTCACGGTACGAAGTGACGTACCAGCGTTTGCATATGACCGCCTCCAGCACAAGACAACTACGCTTTAAGCGCAAGACAACTACGCTCATTTCATATCGTTGTCGCGCCCGCGCTGCGCGCCTCACAAGTGTTCAGTCGACGGACAGCGAGTGGGTCTGTGTACAGGGAAATTACGATGCCGCAGATGTGCTGTTCCTGGCTGTGGACAAACAACATCTTTGAATACGCTGCGAAAGATCCAGTCGTCAGGGGAAAATGGATGCACTTTATTTTTTGCGGACGTCCCAGTCACGGCAGTGTTAGTTTAAGCATTTGTTCTATACATTTGAAGGATGACTGTTTTGAGAACAGACTGTTTTGAGCTTTGCCAGAAAACTGTTGCTCAAAGATAAGTCCGTGCCGACTATTCTGGGCTCAACAACGACGACGCAAACTGTAAGTAATGTATTTAAAACTTTAAACTACTTTTTAAATACGCTGAAAGATCCAGTCGTCAGGGAAAAATGGATGCACTTTATTTTTTGCGGACGTCCCAGTCACGGCAGTGTTCTATACATTTGAAGGATGACTGTTTTGAGGAAAAAATCCCAATATGATGCTTGGCTTTGCCAGAAAACTGTTGCTCAAAGATAAGTCCGTGCCGACTATTCTGGGCTCAATAACGACGACGCAAACTTACTTTTTACCATGGCTAATATAAACACATTTGTATAAGAGAATCTTGAAAATATGTCGCCTTTCTAGTAGGCCTACATGTGATAGAAAATTAAAAATGTTGCCTTATCAATGCTGCATCTTCTAAGATGGCCTGTCTGTGCATGCATTTTTGTCCGTGGTACACCCTATCATTTCATTGGAATTAGTTAAATAATGTTAAACTGTTAGCAAATTAAGCTATAGGATAATTATGCAACAATAATCCGTTTTCAAGTGTCTCGGGTTAATTTTTTTTTATTAATTCAAAATAGTTTCACTTTCCATGTGGACACGGGCTGATCCAGTCTTCGTTGTTGTGGTGATGGTTCATTTTCCTCTGATTCCGGCTCAAACATAATAAGGTTTTATCATTGCAAGAGCCATCGCTTCGCATGCATCACCCGCTATTAAACAGTTGCGCCGAATCCGCAAATGTTCTGGCTGGGGGCGTTAATAATTGCTGCATAGGCACTGACGTTAGCCAATCATAACAGTGGGCGTTAACACTGAACTCTTAAAGGGGAAACACCCCCAAAACAGACTGTGTGAATCAGAGGATGAGAAACAGGGTGGGAAAAGGTCATAAATCACTACATTTTAAAAGTTTTTTGTAAAAAAAACTATAGTAATACTATAATTGCACCTAAGGGAACATAATAATAAAATTTTAAAAAACATGTCATGACCCCTTTAATCTCGCATTATAATGACTTTAATCTCGAGATGGTTTTTTTTTTTTTTTATTGCCTGGCCCTAATCCTCTTCCGTAGGAAGTTCGCCCAAAAAAGTTGCTTTATTTTATGATAGTCCGGCATAACGAGATGAGACGTAGGCTACTCTCAGATAAAATAAAACATGATTGTGATGGCCTTTATTAGAGATGCTCCGATCAGCATTTTTGGGGCCGATCACCGATTACCGATCACCAAAATCATGATCTGCCGATTGCCGATCACAGAATGGCAGAGGAATGGGAATCTTTTATCTATAATCTAGCAGAGTTTGCACCATTTGTAGAAATGAAACTACCGGTAACTATGAGGTGGCAATAACTATTTTTTTCTGGAACAACCAATTATGAAAAACACCCCAAAACCAGAAGGTTGTTTATCAGACAAAAATTCATGAAAGACCTTTTGAAAGTCAAATTGAAGACATTTTAAGATCATAAAGTTTGAAATTTAAGACCTACACAACGCATTTAAAAACAGCAAATAACAAATAAAATTAGCATCAATATGCACTTTTTGTTTACATAGGCATTAAAATAATAACATAAATTATGGCTAGATTTTAAAAGAGTGTCTTGCAACGTGTTATCTACTAACATGTACAAGTGCAAATAAAGTTTTGACATAAAAGGTTTTATAAAAAGATAAACCTCATATTTCAGCCTTTAAATAGATTTTTTTATAAAAAGAATGAGTCAAAAAAAAGATAAATTACTGGCATTTACAATGCACATTATCTTTTATTATAATTGTAAAATTCGGTCCGATTTTCCCATGGCGTCTGTCGTTGCTATGCAATATGCTATGCGATATGTGAACGGCCCCTTAGCGAGCTCCCTCCAGTCAGGCCACGAGCTATACTGGCAGCTCGCGAGCGCCGTGTTGGAGACCCCTGCTCTCTAGACAGTGCCGCCGCTCCCATCACGCGCATCATCACGCGCTGTGCGCAGAGCTGGGGGGGCACCAAAAAAATAGCCTCCCGGAAGTTCCCTCAATGATGCCCGCGAATTAGTTAAAATCTCCGGAATCTAGAGCAAGCGCGCCCGCGAGACAGAGACCGTGCTCCAAACCGGGTAGCGCGTGCACGGCAGAGAGGGAGAGAGAGCAAGAGACCGCGCGCGTGTGCCTCATGAAGCGCATGTACCGGTAATATCACTATGTTGCCACTGACAAGCTCCGGTCTGCTGTTGAGTGACCGTGCGCCGCGCATGCAGGTGGAAAAAAGTTGCGCGAGTAATTTACGTCACGTGATCGGCTTTTCTGAGCGGTGCTTTTGGCATTCGCCGATCAAGTTATTTTTAGCCAATATCGGCCGATCATGATCGGCGGCCGATCAATCGGAGCATCACTAGCCTTCATGATTGGTCTGATTTCAAGCGTTCACTGTTTTTTTACTATGCGTATATTCCAGGGGCGGAGCGGGGGGGTGGCTAATTGGGCTTAAGCCCCGAATGTTTTGTCAAAAGCCCCGAATCTTTTAGGTTTTTTAAAATAACTTCAACTTTGTTTCATTTCCTCTCAGTCTTTCTGACTGGAGCGTCAAAAAATGAAACAAAAGCTCTATTACCGTGCGTGGTGGCGGACGGTAATGCATCGCGCATCACTCAGCTTGTTTGCCAACTGCCAATAAAAACTAACGAAGAATATAAATCTTCTTCTTCGTCGTTGTCATCAGGGGCTGGCGGGCTATTGTATGTTTTCACCTGCGTAGTAGCGAGCTTACTGGCTAACCGGCTGAAGTTAATATTATGGACATAACAAAGTTTTTTTATATGGAACACTAACAGTAAACCTCACCGGCCAGAGAGAGATTCAGAAGCAGCATCGGACGAACCGCGGACAAGTGTGTGCTGCGTTCACACCCGTTCACACCGAACGTAAATAGAGCGTCTGGCGCGAGTGATTTCAATCTTTAAGTCAATGTGAAGACGCGTTTACGCACGTCTGGAGGTCCTGCAGCGCGAATGACGTTTAGCACGGCGCGGCCGCGAATTCACCTCATTCGCGCGTCCAGTTTTTTTTTTTTTTTTTTTACTGAGTAGGCCTAACTATCATCATTTTCCCAGATAGTGTATAGATTTTTAGCCATTCTATTATCTCAAACAGCCTGAAAAAATAGTGCATTTAGCTGACGTAAATGGTAAAAAAATCTCAATCACAAATCTCGGATCACAAACAGAAGGCATTCAAACATGAAAGTGAGTTAAATTATTTGAAAAGTCTTTAATGCTGACAGAATTATCAGGCGCTCCCGTCTCCCGACTCAGGGAAACCCCGCCTCTGCTTGTAGCCACTCCTCTAGCCCGAGCTGGCCCGCTTTGGACCAAGGTATTCGACGGGCCAGAAATCCTGGCCGTTGGCCTCGAGTAAGCCCGATCAAGCCCCGGAAGTGGCAGTGGAAACGCAACTGGCCCTGGCACGCACTAGCCCGGCCCGGCCCGACCCGACAGTGGAAACGCGGCTATTGATGCTTTTCTGTTCCATCTTGAATAACGTGGCGCTTCCATAACACGTTGTTTCCCATAACAGAGAAGTAAAGCGCTGTTTCTCTGGCTTTTTCCAAGGCTCATTAAAATTGTGGCTTGACTTGATACACAGTCTAATGGTCTAATTCTAAAATAATCTAAATTTTAAAAATTGCTGTAGCAATTGTATGGGCCTTATGCGTATTCCTATTTGAGCCAATGCAGATGGATGAGGAATGAGCAAAGTTATTTCAGAGCAAGATCACCCCGAGTGTAAAGCCAAACGTGATTGGTTGTAGCGAGAACGTGCTGCGATTGGCCAGCTCAATGTGGCCGTTATCTGATTGGCTTGAGTACGCGGTGGGTGGAGTCCACTTATTTGTGGATTTCTCTGCACATGGACGCTAGAAGTGTTTCAAAATCCACAAATGCTTGCATTTTTTTTACAAATGCACAGGTTCACAAATAAATGCCAGGCAGAGTTGTGTTTGTAAAATAATAAAACATTAATAAATATTTTTTTATCTGCAAATCTCATTTAATTTATTTGTGAATTTCATATTTTTTTGTGAAACTCTTTACATTTGTTTGTGGATCTTAATCTATTTATTTGTGAATTAGATTTTTGTGTGTGTGTGTGTGTGTGTGTGTGAGAAACTCTTTACATTAATTTGAAGGTCTTAATCTATGTATTTGTGAATTTGATACATTTTTGACTTTTTTAAACTTTAAAAAAGTTCCTTCCACCTTTAGTAACTGGAGTCACTTCAGTTCTAAAATAATAATAATGGAAGGCTACAAGTAAAGCTGAATCTGCGTGGCCCTGATTGGCTGCAGGGGTGTCCCGTGCGCGCGTGCGTTGGAGGCCGATGACGTCACCGCTCGCTCACGCCGACTCTTCAGCGTCGAGTCTTCTGAGGTGAGGAGAGCAGTTCACGGTATTTCTCATCTTTACACAACCATCAAACAGACTTTATACAGTTTGTTTAAGCGACAGACTAATTTCTGTATTGTTTTCATCGATCACAGCGATACTTGAGCGTCTTTTCTGGCGTCTTCCTTCTGAAATAAACATGTAGTGCAGCAGCAGCGAGCATGAGGAGAACACGTTGAGTTCATTCAGTCCTGAGCGAGTTTGTGTTCGTTTGTGTGATTGTCTCGATGTTTGGACTGAAAACTGTTCCTGAATGTCAAGTCAAGAGGTAAAGTTTGAGATCTGTGAGGGAAATTGATGGGAAACGATCTCAAGTGTTACACTGATATAAGTTATTTACATTGATTGAGCCAACGTGAGACATTTAAATCAACTCTTAAATGTTAATAAATGAATAGCGTTTTACTCTTGGAACAATATTGCTTTGTGATGCTATTTATTTTTAAACTTTTTATGATCGTTATCAGTTTCAGCGCACATAAAATGTAATATTTTAATGATTTAGGCTAAGTACTTCGTGATTGTCATAAAATCTAACTATATTTAGATTCAAATGTACATATTATGCTGCTGTGATTATTTATCTGTAGTGGTTTATGAAGATAAATATCATATTAGTGATTGATGTTTTATCAATGTCATATTTTTTCTTTCAGTAGAGCAGTTTTACAGGCTTTTGTCATGTATCCTGACTCAAATAATGTGTTTCTAACAGCAAACACTCAGAATAAAGTGAGATGATCTGCTGATGATCCTGAATGGCTTGTTGAATGAGTGTTGATAGTCTGAGGCTCATCAATATTAACAGATCTGCTGAAAACACTCTTTATTTCATGACAATAGTTCCTGTTTTCTCATTTATTAGATCTCCTGAATCACATCATCAGTGAAGCTCCTCCAGCAATTCTCCAATAAATGCTGTAAATCCCCGTCAGCTACAAGTGAAGACGAGCATGAAAGCATCAGGAAGAGCTGAAATCTGCAGAGACTGAGTTTATTAAAGAGGACAGTGAGAACACGAGTGATCCAGAACCCTGCAGAATGAAACACACTGAAGATCCTGAAGAACAGAGAGGTTGGTGTTTATTCTTCATTCATTCATGATGCTGAAGAACATTCATGTTAGAAACATTCAAGCACTTCATCACATTTAGATAAACAGTTCAACTAATGGTACAGAATGTTCTGGGTTTTTCTTCAACAAATGGTCAGTAAAAGGGAGATTTGAGACATTTTTACATTGATTGTTAACATCAGATCAGGCTAAATACTATTTAACATTTATTTTATATCTGGTTTCCAATTTGCATCAGCATTACCAGAATTTTAGTCATTTTCAACATAATTTTTTATTTTTTTTAGGAACAATCAGTAAACACCAAGTTACTGATAAAGTTGTATTTGTCAAATATCATACAAGTTATTCATAGTTATAGAGATTCTTCTTACAGTAACTTTGGTAACAGGGTCGATGCATGTAGTCAATGCTACATGTAACCCGCAGCTACCCGTTTTATGGCGTAATAACTTGGGTACATGTGATCTATTTGTGTCTCGGACCAGATTACAGAAGGTAGGTTCGACTCACTGGAGTATAGGGAATTTATAACAGAAACTAAAGAAAGAAGGCAACTCAGACTCGAATGTAAATGTTAATTACTAAGAAATTAAATATATTGTTATTACGGAAAAAATTGAATCTTTTGACAAATAAAATGATATAAATAAACAAATAAACAGCAATAATAAACAGTAGTTCAGTTCACAATTGACACCTCAGTTCAATTTGGACATTTAGATTTCAAAAATCAAGATTTAAAACCAGATTTCACAATTCAAAAAACAGTGTCCAGATTAACAAAAGAAAAACAACTTCGGGAATCAGATTCAATGTTCAGCTGTCACTGAATATTTTTAGTTCAGTTCCGGTTCAATAGGAAAAATCCAACGATTGATCCAGGGAAAATCCAGAAGAGCAAAAAAAAAAAAACAATATAGCACAGTTCAGGGTGAGTATATTTTGCAGGGGTGGCTCTATACCACTTTTTCATGTCCGATACCGATACCACACACTTGAGTATCTGTCGATACCGATCTATACCGATACAATACCATATATTCCACACAGCTGACATGATAACTTAATAATTAAGTCCCTCCAGAAAAATGCTGAGTTTTTTTGTGATTGTTGCGGGCAAAAATCCTTGATTATGCGGCACGTTTTCTTGTACTAAAAAAAATGTGATGGAATATGCGGGATATTTATGCAATTTTATGCGATGAAATTGCGGGGAACTTGCAAAAATTACGGTTTGATGAAAAAGAGAGAAAAAAAATTTTCCCCCAACACCCTATTCACTAGGCTACTACTTTAATGTAAAGAGTAATTTCTTATTACTTCCTATGATAAGCAAGCATACTACCACACATAAAGTGCTGGGAATATTTCAGTTCTCATCTTGTTTTATTTCAGACCTTAATAAACACATGGCTCAAACTTACAAAACATTGATGAGTCGAACAAGTTCTGTAGCTTTACAAAATGAATATGCTACAACTTCTGTAAAAGTGGCAAAGTGGTTGTCCAGCGTCGACTTCCGCCTGTGGTCCGACACGCAGTTGCACGGAGTGCAAAATAATTTGCCCCCACTGTCATGTAACACACTGGGAAACTGCTTTGCGCGGTCTTTTGCGTTTATGTTTGTTGGCAAATGAGAATGATTTGCGGGCTTCATCATGGTTTCATCAGCATTACGGGGTTTGCAGCTTTTCAATGATGTCGCGCAATTACGTCACTTCATAACGTTCCCATGGCAACAAGGCAATGACTGCGCTTGTGTGAAGTAAACACAAATTTTTTTAACTTTCTGCTAAGATATGTGACTTTTTGCAACGAAAATGCAGGGATTATGAAATCATGCAAGCCCGCATATTTTGCGTGCGGAAATCTGCAATTTATGCGGCGAAAGTGCGGCGTATTTGAAAAAATGCACCCCCCGCATAAATATGCGGGCTTTAACTGATTTTGCATTGAATCATGCGATCGCATAATCGCGTTTTTCTGGAGGGACAATTGCTGAGAGGGCTCGCTTACCTCACTCACCTCTAGCTACCGTTCACGTGATGCCAGTGTTGCCAAGTCCGCGGTCTCTCCCACCCCGAAACGCGATTAGCTATTTTTAACAAGCAATTGGGCGGGATTTGTATGTGAAAATCTGGCAACTTTTGGCCAGTATCGGACAGTTCAGCAAAACAATAGATGTTTTAATTTTCCAGGTACGCTCAAGTAGATGGTTGGGTCGCCATGTCCAAACCACAGACAGAACATCCACGGCAGGGACAGATCAGGACTCAATAGGCAACGATCTCGATGAATTCAGGAACAGAAGAAAAACGAGAGAAAACAAAAAAAATACTGGCCTTGCAGAAACAAAGCCAAAAATAATCATTATTCAGCTGTTCAATAAACTTTAGATTAAATAAATTGTCTGGTTTATCACTCAATTTCCTATGCACTTAACATACATGCTAATCAACCACATGTTCACTTTTAGTACATTGAAACCTATGTACACAGCTAGCAAAGCTAGCGGCCCATGTAACATGTCTTCATAAATAACGTAACTACTTAAACAAATATACATAATAATATGAACCGTTAAACATCATTTACACAGTTATCATGAAACCGTCTTTAGATGCATGTCTGTCACATTACATTTCAAATGATAACTTTCCATATTTCAAAACCACTTGATATATATAGCCTACAATAGCAAAAATGGTACTCACCAAGGAAAAAGTAAGTGAAAGAGAAAAATAAAATAGTTTTCTTTTGGTTTGGCCTCAATCTAGATGGTTTCAGTCTTCTTTTAATGTGCGTTTCTAACTTTTCCCATTCGTCTCGATCTCTTCTTCTGTCGGCTTCCACTACATTTAAAGTGTGACTTGTAAGGATATTTTTCACTAAAATAATCTATTTTTAAAATTATTTTGATTGTCTTTCAGGAGTTATGAACAAGATGCACTGTCTTGCGTCAATCTGCGTCTTTTTCTCATTAGTCACAGTCTCTGCTGCTCTCGTTTTGGTTTCTTCGCGCTGTAAAAACGAACTCACTTCCCGGAGGCGGGACTAACCTCCGACCTCATCCAATCAAATCTTTCTTTGGCCAATTTCTTTTTCTAGATTTACTTTTGTAATATCATATAAAACTTAAATTTCTTATCTGTGTTCTTTTGTTATTAATACTAAACAGATATTAATAGTCAAGTCAAGAATATTTGTATAGCGCTTTTCACAATACAGATTGTATCAAAGCAGCTTCACAGTATTAAATTAAAATAATAATATTATTACATGTTTGGTAATGCTAATCAATAGTATTATTCATTGATTAATTAAATTGAATATCCCCGATAATACAAATAAAATAATTATAATTACTTTTAATTTAGTCCGTGACCTGGGTTACATGCAATTTGTGTAAAATGGACTGAGATTATTTTCTTGTCTTCCCATCATGCATCAGAAAGAGCCCAGATGATGTCACTTCCTGAGTGTCACAGTTTTAAGAAATGCTCTGTTTTTGAAAAGAGGAAAATCATGTCAGGAGTAACAGTGGAGTAACAGTGTTGAGTGAAATCATGTCAGGAGTAACAGTGTTGAGTGAAACATGTAGGACTAACATGTTCATTTAAAACTAGTTAAAGCCACAGCCACTCACTTCGCTCTACACTTTGAGCATGTGAAGTTTTCTACAGACACTGCAATGATCGTGAAATGACGTCACATTCTGTGGCAGCTTTTTCACAAACATAAATTGAACGTATAATAATAATAAAAATAAACAATGCCACTTGAATGCTAAATGCTTGTTATTTCTCACAGGGTTTGTTCACCTGAGCTTGTGTTTCTGGTTTCCCACTTTCACATGCGCATGAATGGAAGTCTATAAAGGAAAAGTCTAGTGTGAACCGCCATTAATAATAAAAACGTTTTTAGTAAAATAAATATCAATCTCAAAGTTGGTGTCAAAACATGGCTGTATTGTATATTTTAATGTTAATATCATGTTAGATAATTGTGTCATTGATCAAATATATTTAATAGTTCTTGCTAAAGAAACATGGGATCTGTGCCTATAATGTTTTAAAAATAATAATTGGAAGATAAATTTCCCTCATTCATGGAAAGTTTCAAGGACATATAATCAAATTATAAAAAGGCATGAAATTATCATAATTTATTATAACAGTTGTCTACTTTCTACCATTACATCAGGGCTCACTTTCATGTCCTTTCACTTTCATTTCTCTCTTTGAAGATAATTATTTTGATGTACTAAAAATTAAATGTAAAACATTTTCTTTGATTTTAGACCTGATGGAAGTGAAGGAGGAGAGTGAAGAACTGAGAGAAGTGAAGGAGGAGAGTGAAGAACTGAGAGAAGTGAAGGAGGAGAGTGAAGAACTGAGAGAAGTGAAGGAGGAGAGTGAAGAACTGATGGAAGTGAAGGAGGAGAGTGAAGAACTGAGAGAAGTGAAGGAGGAGAGTGAAGAACTGAGTAAAGTGAAGGAGGAGATTGAAGAACTGAGAGAAGTGAAGGAGGAGAGTGAAGAACTGAGTAAAGTGAAGGAGGAGAGTGAAGAACTGAGAGAAGTGGAGGAGGAACATCATGTCCAACCTGGAGGAAAACCTTTGAGTCGCTCAAAGACTAAACGGACTAAAAATACATTTCTAAAGAAAAGAAGAGCCAAGAAATCTTACACCTGCACTCAGTGTGGAAACAGTTTCCCAGCCAAACAAAGTCTTGATAAACACATGAGGATCCACACTGGAGAGAAGCCGTTCACATGTGATCAGTGCGGGAAGAGTTTCAGTCAATCATCACACCTTAATCTTCACATGAGGATCCACACTGGAGAGAAGCCGTTCACATGTGATCAGTGCGGGAAGAGTTTCAGTCAATCATTATCCCTTAATCTTCACATGAGGATCCACACCGGAGAGAAGCCGTTCTCATGTGATCAATGCGGGAAGAGTTTCAGTCAATCATCACACCTTAATCTTCACATGAGGATCCACACTGGAGAGAAGCCGTTCACATGTGATCAGTGCGGGAAGAGTTTCAGTCATTCATCAAACCTTAATGTTCACATGAAGATCCACTCCGGAGAGAAGCCGTTCTCATGTGATCAATGCGGCAAAACATTTATTAGTGCATCAGACCTGAAGAGACACCTGACAGTTCATACGGAGGAGAAGCCGCATTCATGTTCTGTGTGTGGAAAGAGTTTTTCACGGCTGAACACTTTACATACACATGAGAAAACTCACACTGGTGTGAGAGAGTACATGTGCTTTGAGTGTGAGAAGACTTTTACTACAGCAAACAGTTTAAAACTGCACCAGAGAATTCACACTGGAGAGAAACCTTACAAGTGTTCACACTGTGACAAGAGATTCAGTGTGTCATCATCTCTGAAAACACATGAGATGATCCACACTGGAGAGAAACCTTACAAGTGTTCACACTGTGACACGAGATTCAGTGTGTCATCATCTCTGAAAACACATGAGATGATCCACACTGGAGAGAAACCTTACAAGTGTTCACACTGTGACACGAGATTCAGTGTGTCATCATCTCTGAAAACACATGAGATGATCCACACTGGAGAAAAACCTTACAAGTGTTCACACTGTGACAAGAGATTCAGTATGTCATCATCTCTGAAAAGACATGAGAGGATCCACACTGGAGGAAAACCTTACAAGTGTTCACACTGTGACAAGAGATTCAGTCTGTCTTCATATCTGAAAAGACATGAGAGGATCCACACTGGAGAGAAGCCGCACACGTGTGATCAGTGCGGAAAGAGTTTTTCTATTAAAAGGAACCTGAAGCGACACATGAAGATCCATACAGTGGAGAAACCACATAAGAACTATAACCTGTTCAAGAACTACAGGAAACTATGATCTCTGTAATTGCAAACAAAGGTTTCTGTAACAAATATTAAGTTCTGCTTTTCTGATGTATCAAACACTTGTGTCATGCAATAAAATGCAAATTAATTATTTAAAAATCATACAATGGGATTTTCTGGATTTTTGTTTTAGATTCCGTCTCTCACAGTTGAAGAGTACCTATGATACAAATTACAGACCTCTACATGCTGTGTAAGTAGGAAAGCCTGCAAAATCCCCACTGTATTTGCTTGAATGTAAACCGGAGATTGTGATCAATAAACCGCAGGTTTTTGTTGTTATGACTGCATCTCCGTGTGTGCTTTATGGACGTGTATCGGGAGAGACTCCTCCGCTAACCTCAAAGGGCTAAAGAAAGTTTTAAAGAAGATTAGCCTCAACAATTATTGAAGAAAACTCGCACTAGAGATCGATCGACGAGATCGAAAGGGCTGTACTATGAATTATCTTCTCAAGAAATCTTGGAAGCTGTGCTGTTCACAGCTGAAATGAAGGGAGGCGATTTATGAATAAACAACGCATCAGCTGTGAGTACGAGAGTGTAAACAAGCAGCACAACTGATCAATGAATCTTTAGCCGCGTTTCCACCGAAATTACCCGGAACAATTTGTCCCAGGAACTTTTTTTTGCCCCAGACCGGTTGCCAGAAAGCACTCAATACTTAGTTGGGGCTCCTTTTGCCTGAATTACTGCAGTAATGCGGCGTGGCCTGGAGTCGATCGGTCTGTGGCACTGCTCAGGTGCTAGGAGAGCCCAGGTTGCTCTGATAGTGGCCTTCAGCTCTTCTGCATTGTTGGGTTTGGCGTATCGCATCTTCCTCTTCACAATACCCCATAGATTTTCTATAGGGTTAAGGTCAGGCGAGTTTGCTGGCCAATTAAGAACAGGGATACCATGGTCCTTAAACCATCAGGTACTGGTAGCTTTGGCACTGTGTGCAGGAACAGTCACAGTCACTGACTGTGGAAACTTTACACTGGACTTCAAGCAACGTGGATTGTGTGCCTCTCTATTCTTCCTCCGGACTCTGGGACCTTGGTTTCCAAATGAGATGCAAAATTTGCTCTCATCAGAAAAGAGAACTTTGGTCAACTGTGCTTTATTAAATCAACGCCGTCAACGCAGCAGTCAACCAGGACATTTTCAGAGCACTTCATGCTTCCTTCATTTTCCAGCAGGATTTGCACCTGCCCACACTGCCCAAATAACCAAAACCTGGTTCAATGACCATGGTATTGTTAGGGGTTAACAGTTATAAGACCCGAGACCAGATATGTAGAAAAGATGACCAGGAGTTGTGAGGTTCAATCAAAAAGATAAAAATTTACTGAAGAATAGTTTGCAGTTTCATTGGTAGAGCGAGCGTCAAAGTCTCACGAGGAGGTCGCAAGCCAACTCTACCTTACACAAAATCATACACCAATTATACCATTTTGCAAGGGCAAGCATTGCATCATCATACATCTGATTGGCTAAGAGAATATAGAACCATAAACAATTTCACACATGTGAGCAGATAAAAGGTGCCTATCGCCATTAGTTAGGATAGCTGTCGCCAATCCTCAGATTTAGGTCAGCGTTGACCTCGCAGGTTAGAGGAGAGCGCCGATGAGGATGAGCGTTGTGTCCCAAATGCCTACGTAGAAAGTCAAACACACACACACAGAACATCACCAAATAACATTGCCAAGGCCGAAGAGTGCTTGAGCTTCGTATTATCAGTTAACCAAAACATAGCTCCTCAGGAAGAAAGGCAGAGAAATGGCATTGCTCTCTAGAGAAAATATATAATTTCACAAGCACAAAAGAATATAGAAATGATTATGTGATAATGCATATATATATTTGATTATTGATTTGTATAAAAGTAATGTAAGCATTCAAAAGGATATGGAATGAAATATATATATAACTGACTGAAGAGACAAGGGATTTTGACCGCCCCTTCAGTCCCCCGTTTTAGACCTATGTGGGGTCCAATACCGCCACGTCTGGTCTAACAAGTGAGGTCACTACGGAAGGTGGAGTGGTGACTTATGATTCCCTGGCGGGTCACAAGAGTCTCTTCGCCTCTTTACGGACATGCTGGAAACTAAAAATTCCAGTCCCCATTCCAAGGCTCTCCCACCTTCCACTCACAACAGGGCATCAATGTTGTTCCTCCTCAGTTTGTCGCTCAGGCGGTTCGTCAAGAAGACCTGCAAATATATGAGAAGAAGAAACGAACACACATACACACACAAAAACATAAAAGAGCCAACCCACGCCTCCACTTCTATCCCACCGACCGTTTTGCATAATGAGGGTATTACCGGGATAATTTGGGGAGTGACCAAGCCAAAAGGTCACCGTCTCATTTCCGTCCAAGCGATAGCAGCGATCATTAACGTTCTGATACATGGTTGGAATTAAATTTAGACCCTCAGTTGAATTTAGGCATGGGTATTGAACCCATGATGGACGGTTATAAATCTCCTCACCATCCCAGTGAGTGGAGAACGCATGGAGTCTACCGGTCCAAATTGAAATCTGAATACATCAGGAATGATAAGGCTATTATAATCAAAGCTACAAACGAGAGAGGGAGTGCCAATCGAATGATGGCCCACCTCACTTTCAGTCGTTTGGTATTTCGCACTTCTTCCTAAAGAATTAGCAGCTTCAATATATCGTCGGATTCCGCCATCTGTAATGATAAAACATAGTTACAGAATTTTTACACTATCACACATATAAACAACAGACCTTTACTGTTTACGAGATAGTTCGTTATTATGATGCGGTGATTTGGTTGTAACCTTTATCGAGTGGTTTCACCTGTGACCAATGTCTCCAGACAGTACCCAGAACCCCTCTGTCAAGTAAAACAGATGTATTAGTTGTCAAGAGCACCTGGTAAGGTCCATCGAATTTTGGACCTAGAGGAGAAACAATCTCTCTTTGCAACATTACATTGTCACCTATTTCAGGCAAGGCAGGCATGTAACGACCTGTCATTATTTCACAAGGGCTGATCTGAGTAGTTTTGTTAGGACTGGCTCTCATACTTAAAAGAATCATTGGAACAGCTGCGTGCCACCCTTTCCCCCACTCCAACAATCTCTTTCTCAATGACGTTTTAAGTGTTCTGTTTGTACGTTCAATGGAGCCGCTAGACTGAGGCCTAAACGGGATGTGGAAGTGTTGTTTCACTCCCATCAATTTATGACATTTTTCATTACCTTTCCCGTGAAATGGGTACCCTGATCTGAATCAATTTGTAAGGGTAAGCCCCATCTTGGGAAAATTTCATTCATTACTTTTGCGGTTGCGTCTGCGGTGCAGTTTCTCAGTGGAAATGCCTCCACCCATCTGGAGAAAAGATCAACAATCATTAGAATGTATGTGAACCCTCCACTAGGGGGCAATGGACCTATGAAATCAATTTGGAGGTGTGTCCACGGACCCTGAGGTCGAGGGGCATGTCCTAAGGCAGGGATGCTCAACTTCAGTCCTGGAGGGCCACCGTCCCGCAGAGTTTAGCTCCAACCCTAATTAAACACACCTGAACAAGCTAATCAATGTTTTCAGGATTACTAGAAAAGAGCTTTTGTCAGGGTTGAAGCTAAACTCTGCAGGACAGTGGCCCTCCAGGACCGAAGCCGAACATCCCCGTCCCAAGGGAATTTTCAGCTTTGAGGAAGAATTAACCTTAAGGCATACTAAACATCTCTTACAGAAATCATTGCAAGAAGCCCTCAGCTTTGACCACCACCAGGTTTTTGAAATCATTGCATGTAATTTCTCAGGCCCTGCATTTGCCAACCCATGATACAAGGACATTAGTTCGGTTCGAGCAGAAACAGGGCAAACAAAGCGTCCATTAAATTTCCAAAGTCCTTCAGAATTTTTCTGTGCTCCTAACTTTGTCCACTGTTCTATCTCTTCATGGTCATCCTCTGCATAAAGTTCAAAAATGTCTCTGTAAGTCTCATTCTCAGTGTCTGCAGCGTGGTTCCCTTTGGCTTCCGGGGAGCTGTCAGTAGCGTGCCCGGTGACTTTGATGACTGCTCCTTCTGCGGGAAGATCACAGGCATTCATAAGTTCTTTTACCTGCTGTTGATGTGAGATAGGAAGTCATGCGGTAGTCAGAAATCCCCTGCGCCTCCATACGGGGCCGAAGCGTGTACATGAAAGCTGGAGCCGTCCACGAACAAGTTCATAGCATTAGACAGGGGTTCAGATTGAAGAGGGCTTTGGCTGTCCGTCTCGATCAGTCGGGCACAGTTGTGTGCAGTTCCTTCTTCTGGAAGCAAGGAGGCAGGATTGATAGCAGTTTCAATGTCAATTTGTATGTCCACATTTTTACTCAAGAGAGTGGTCTCCCATTTGGCTCGTCGTTGATTAGAGATGGAGCCTAAACGGGTATTTGTTAACAGTTTCAAAATCTGGTGTCTGGTGTGCAGTATCACCTTTTGATGTGTCACAATGTCACTGCCCACTCTGCACAGTCACATATCAACAGGCACGGATGTTGCCCTGCCATTGAAACAGGAATAGGAGCAGAATAATATCCTACCATCCCATACGAGTTCCGGCCCGAAACCTTTTGACCCAGAGCAGCGGAGTAAGACCGGGTCCCCACCCATGTCCATAGGTGGAAAGGCCTGCTGGCATCGGCATGTCGTAATGCTGGGGAGGAAGCAAGAGTTTCTTTGATACTCACGAAAGCCTCCTCCATCTCCTCAGTCCAGTCGATCAAATCCGATCCAGGTCTTCCTCCTTTCAGTGCCTCTGTGAGTGGTTTAGAGAGTTTAGTCTATTCAGAAACATACTGGCGGCAGTAATTCAAAAGACCCATCACTTGCCTTAAACCAGTGACAGTGTTTGGCTTTG
Organism: Phoxinus phoxinus; assembly: GCF_949152265.1. Lineage (NCBI taxonomy): Eukaryota > Metazoa > Chordata > Actinopteri > Cypriniformes > Leuciscidae > Phoxinus > Phoxinus phoxinus. The sequence continues at coordinate 4,137,401 of NC_136876.1, forward strand.
GAAGTTCAATAATAGCTTTAACTCGTTCGGGGGGGATGCGTCGGCCACGCACCCCCACAATCTGTCCCAGATAAGTCACTTCAGGTAATGCTAGCTGTGCTTTCTTCAAGTTCACTTTGAATCCCCCGTTTTGGAGGGCCTTCAAAACAGTCTGAATAGTTTCAGCTCCCTCTCGTGCTTCATTTCTAAAAGGGTATTGTCTTTTGGCTTCATGCAAGGGACCTGGAATGCTCAGAGGCTGAATCTGTGCCAGACCACAATCATATTTGTCTTTTGCCCATACATTTGGGAATTTAGAAATTATAAACTTCCACTCAGGGCAAGCGTCAGCGATACTCACAGAATCAGCCACTGCACATCTCTCCTCATGGTGGGGGCCAGTCTGAGATAAGCGAATTGTTTCATTGCAGCCAAGCACTAGCTTATGTTTAGAAAGCAAAACATCAGCTTCAAGGTTTTTCAAAATGTAAACACCAATAATTGTCCCTACAGTGTTTTCTCCTACCCAAAATTCAGTCTAATATACATTTTCAGAGTTAGAAATGGTTAGAGGGACAGAAACAGATTTGTGATACACCTGTTTGCCATTTAGACCTTCTATATACAAAGTTTCAGAAGTGATTTCAAGATCGAGATCGGTAATTGATACAGTTGCGCCCGTGTCAATCAAAGCAATGCATTGCCGGCCTCCTAACAACGCGTTTATGAATGGGCGGGTGTCTGCATAATTACATGAACCGGAGGCCGCTGACCCCTATGCGTCACCGATCAGCTGTCTCAGATTTTCCAGCTCAGACTGAGACAGATGGTGGGGAGCGTTTTTGGGGCTATTGCTGCTGGAAGCATCATTTTTAGGACCTTCCTTTTTCGCAGTTCCCTGATTTTTATTTTTATGGCAGTGTCTAACAACATGGCCATCCCTACCACAATTTCTGCATTTACTAGTGGGTTTTCCATGGGGGAAAGTTCAAGATTTCTGACCCCCGATTTTAACTCAGTTTGCTTTGCTTGCATAGCTGGAATCACTGACATTTTATACGGTGGGGGGTTAAAACAGCCACATTCAACAGTCCGCGAGCCTCAGCATAGGGTCCATCATACTGGTTCTCAGTCTGACCGGCTAAAGCTGCCGCCTGAACAGTCTGAGAAGAGATGGTGGGGGCGGAGGGAGCACGAGAGACCGTCTCACATTTCGCAGCTCTCTCAGCCTGATCACACACTGCCTTTAGACCTTCACTCAAACTGCACAGATCAGATCCTATCTCTCGTCCGATAATTTTTGTCATCCTATCAAGCTGGACCACCCATTAATCATGTCAGGGATTGCTTTTTCAGGAGTTATTGGTATACCACCCATCTTACAAATCCATGAATAGGCAAACACGGATAAAAATTTGACTTTATCAGCTTCCTTTTTTGTTTGCAGCCAGTCTAACTGCTGTGTGATTTTCCAATCAGAATCAAACCCCTGACTGACCATTTTCTTAATGAGCTGTGCGTATTTCTTTGATTTGAGCCCGTCAGAGCAGAGCTGTTTACAGCGTTCGCTCTCTTCTATTTGGTCAGGACTATTTTCTTTATCAGTCATTCTTATTGGTCACAGATGAAAAACCACCACAGAAAAAAGATTTAGCAGCAACAACAATAAATTTGGCGGAAAAATACGTTTAGCAACAACAGTGAGACTTCTACACAATGAAACTACAAAGTATGTTTCGCTTCCCAAGTCACATACTGGTCTATGCCAATTTGGGTCACACTATATATATTTTATTTGTTTGGGACCGTTCCTGATGCATCCCTGGCAAACAACCCTATATTTTACTATTTTTATTTTTTTTTATTAATCTAACTAACATCTTGTTCCCTACCTGCCTGAATCACTAACTTCGGGGTACCCCTATCTGAGATGGAAGAGATTGATCAGGTTTTGCGGTGCCACTGGACCTAATCCAGGGACGCCCTCTGCTGGGGTGGTGTACCACACCCGTATTGCCCCACTGGGCCCCCACAGAGTGCGTATCACTTTTGCTGTTTTAAACAAAACAGCAACCCTTTATACTCTCGTAGTATAAATAATCTTCACTCGCCTCGTCGGAGTGAAGCTCTCCCGTTCCCCTTCAAAATCTCTTCCAATCAGACAGCCCTAATAATTAATAAAATCTCTTTCTACCTTGTTTGCTGATTTGCCAGAGATGTCACCACAGAATGGTTGCCCGCGAATCCTCCACCAAAACTGTTAGGGGTTAACAGTTATAAGACCCGAGACCAGATATGTAGAAAAGATGACCAGGAGTCGTGAGGTTCAATCAAAAAGATAAAAATTTACTGAAGAATAGTTTGCAGTTTCATTGGTAGAGCGAGCGTCAAAGTCTCACGAGGAGGTCGCAAGCCAACTCTACCTTACACAAAATCATACACCAATTATACCATTTTGCAAGGGCAAGCATTGCATCATCATACATCTGATTGGCTAAGAGAATATAGAACCATAAACAATTTCACACATGTGAGCAGATAAAAGGTGCCTATCGCCATTAGTTAGGATAGCTGTCGCCAATCCTCAGATTTAGGTCAGCGTTGACCTCGCAGGTTAGAGGAGAGCGCCGATGAGGATGAGCGTTGTGTCCCAAATGCCTACGTAGAAAGTCAAACACACACACACAGAACATCACCAAATAACATTGCCAAGGCCGAAGAGTGCTTGAGCTTCGTATTATCAGTTAACCAAAACATAGCTCCTCAGGAAGAAAGGCAGAGAAATGGCATTGCTCTCTAGAGAAAATATATAATTTCACAAGCACAAAAGAATATAGAAATGATTATGTGATAATGCATATATATATTTGATTATTGATTTGTATAAAAGTAATGTAAGCATTCAAAAGGATATGGAATGAAATATATATTTAACTGACTGAAGAGACAAGGGATTTTGACCGCCCCTTCAGTATTACTGTGTAAGTACTGTGTGATTTCATGTAATATTCTAATTTTCTGGGATTTTCATTTCGTGGGTTTCATAAGCTGTAAGCCATAAACATCAAAATGATAACAAATAAAGGCTTGAAATATCTCACTTTGCATGTAATGAATATAATATATTAGTTTCACCTGTTAAGTTGAATTCTTGAAATAAATCAACTTTTTGATGATATTCTAATTTCATGACCAGCACCTGTACATGGTTGAACTGGACCTTGTATCAAACTTGAAATTGATTGTATCCAAACTCCCATACAAGCTCCGCAAAGGTGGCGGACAGTAACTTTTGAGTCATTCCAAAGAATGAATACTCATATTAGATTTCTAAATCTTGTAGAATTTCTGGAAATTCATTCTGAGATTTTACGCCATCCAGTCTTCGGAGATATCAAAGATCCTACTCCTGCTAAAGGTACAGTTGTAAAATTCAGAGCAACCAGCGTGAGGATACCTACAAGGGGCAGCAGCTTCGTTACTACAGTGAAACGAGACGATGACCAAACTAGCAGAGAGGCATCTAAAGTGTAGCTGCAAGCAGGCACCCATGTTGCTGTTTTGACCTCATGTAGTTTTTGCCAAGGTAACCATGCACTAACTGACTGCAAAATACACACACATAAATCTACATTTGAAAGAAACTACTTGTGGATTGATTGGAATAAATCAATACGTGGGAATTGAGTTTCAGTCAATCATCATCCTTTAATCTTCACATGATGATCCACACTGGAGAGAAGCCGTTCTCATGTGATCAATGCGGCAAAACATTTCTCTGTGCATCAGCCCTGAAGAGACACCTGACAGTTCATACGAAGGAGAAGCCGCATTCATGTTCTTTGTGTGGAAAGAGTTTTTCACGGCTGAACACTTTACGTGCACATGAGAAAACTCACACTGGTGTGAGAGAGTACATGTGCTTTGAGTGTGAGAAGACTTACTACAGCGAACAATTTAAAACAGCACCAGAGAATTCACACTGGAGAAAAATCTTTCAAGTGTTCACACTGTGACAAGAGATTCAGTGTGTCAGCAAATCTGAAAACACATGAGAGGATCCACACTGGAGAGAAGCCGCACACGTGTGATCAGTGTGGAAAGAGTTTCTCTATTAGAAGGAACCTGAAGATACACATGAAGATCCATACAGTGGAGAAACCACTTAAGAACTATAACCTGGTTAAGAACTACAGGAAACTATGATCTCTGTAATTGCAAACAAAGGTTTCTGTAACAAATATTAAGTTCTGCTTTTCTGATGTATCAAATACTTGTGTCATGCAATAAAATGCAAATTAATTATTTAAAAATAATACAATGGGATTTTCTGGATTTTTGTTTTAGATTCCGTCTCTCACAGTTGAAGAGTACCTATGATAAAAATTACAGACCTCTACATGCTATGTAGGAAAGCCTGCAAAATCCCCACTGTATTTGTTTGAATGTAAACCGGAGATTGTGATCAATAAACCGCAGCTTTTTGTTGTTTTGACTGCATCTCCGTGTGTGCTTTATGGACGTGTATCGGAAGAGACTGCTCCGCTAACCTCAAAGGGCTAAATACATTTTTAAAGAAGATTAGCCTCAACAATTATTGAAGAAAACTCGCACTAGAGATCGATCGACGAGATCGAAAGGACTGTACTATGAATTATCTTCTCAAGAAATCTTGGAAGCTGTTGTTGTAAAGTTTTTCTTGATTGAAGCAGAGACCAGTGAGACTTTTGGATCACGTTCAAATTAGAAGTTCTTCTTTTATTGAGCGCCGCTGCATGTTCCAAAATCAGTCTTTGAAAGAAAGAAGATTGAAAGATAAAAGAAAGTTGATAGATGGAAGTCGAAAATTAAGTTGATAGATGGAAGTCGTAAGAAGATTGAAAGAGAAAAGAAAGTTGATAGATGGAAGTTGATGTAAAATACGTCCGACTGTTTGCACTGTATTTTATTATTTTATTTTCCAAACTGTGATTCAGGAAGATTTTATTAATTTTTAGGGCTGTCTGATTGGAAGAGATTTTGAAGGGGAACGGGAGAGCTTCACTCCGACGAGGCGAGTGAAGATTATCTATACTACGGAGAGTATAGAGGTTCGCTGTTTGTTTAAAACAGCAAAAGTGAAACGTGCTCTGTGGGGGTCCAACTGGGCAATACTGGTGTGAGGCACCACCCCAGCTGAGGACATCCCTGGATTGTAGGTCCAGTGACACCGCAAACCTGCTCAATCACTTCCATCTCAGATAGGGTCTTAATTATTCTTATTTCTTTTGATTATTTTAATTTCTTCTATGTAAAGCACTTTGAATTACCACTGTTTAGCTTTGCATTTACTGAATGAACACTGTGCCACTGTTCTTCCGACTGTTTGCACTGTATTTTATTTTCTAAACTGTTTTAATTATTCTTATTTATTTTATTATTTATTTTATTATTTTAATTTCTTCTATGTAAAGCACTTTGAATTACCACTGTGTATGAAATGTGCTATATAAATAAACTTGCCTTGCCTTGCCTAGGCTATTTGGGTCTCACTCACTTCACATCGTAATTTCTGTGTGGTAACGGGGAACTTCTTGCGAAAATAAATACTTTTATAAAAGACAATTTGACTCGGAGTGTCTCTTACGCAGTGATGATGATTAAAGACAAAGTTTTTGCCACAACAGGCTTGCTAAGTCTGGACTTTCTGATGGCCTTCAGTGTTATTGACTCGACCACACTTATTGCTCTAAGTTTCAAATAGATTCAAATCTAAATTAAAAACTTGGCACAATATTTTAAAGTGGGGAATATGTTTATCAGACACCTAAAGCATTACAAATATATAACAGTTTGAAAAAGACATTTGTCATTACATAATGTACAGAGTCATGTAATTATGTAAAGATGATGTAAATGTTCTTTTTTGCTTTTTTGGAAATCCAGGGAGGCGAACAATATAGCCAGAAAAGACATACATGTGAGAATATTTCAGTTGGGGATCATCAAGGTTTGTTTATTAGACATCTTACAGCCTAAAAATACAAAAGTTAGAAAACATATATTAATAGGGTCCATAGGGGAGGAGTTCAAGTGATCCAATGTCACCATTTTTTTTAATTGTTTGGTGTTTATTTGAGTTTGTATGCACTATACATCATCTAATCATGACAATCCTCATATCTATCAATGCAAAGATGAAGATAAAATGGGGTGGATTGTGTCTAGGATGTATTGTTCAGATTCTATGTAGATTTAAAGTTTTCACAGCCGAAAATCAAGCACGGACAAAAAAGATGATACAAAAAATCACATATGGGGCCATAATTTGTGTGGGGAACATCAAAATTAATTTTCTAGACACCTTAGGGATTACAAAAAAAATAATTTTGCAAATCTGCCAAACCAGCGTCCACTGCATCCCTGAAATCTGTTTCACGATTAAGTGAACTTTCCACAGACTGTTTAACATCCTGTTCATTAGACTGTACTTTTGAACTAAGGGCCAATAAATCCACCTATAGTTAATCAATTTCTGTGTGCATTGTTTGTACAACATTAACCTTCAATCCACAGCTTTCATCATCGTCATCGTCATCATCACTTTTTTCGTCATCATCAGAAATATACATGGAACTTAGCATAGATGTTATTTCAGGAGCTGGATTGCGTCTAGTGACAAATGGGCCCGCTGTGAAATCTGCTGCTTGGGTCTTATCAGACTTGGACCTTAAATCAGGTACATCATTATCCGTCAGAGATGCTCACAAGTCTCTGAGCTAGAGTCCATGTCAAGTTCAAGTCTTTGACCTTGAGTCCAAGTCAAGTCTCAAGTCTCTGAGCTCGAGTCCAGGTCAAGTCTCTAGTCTCTGAGTTTTAGTCCAAGTCAAGTCTCAAGTCTCTGAGCTAGAGTCCAAGTCAAGTTCAAGTCCAAGTCTCTGAGTTCGAGTCCAAGTCAAGTCTCTGAGTTCGAGTCCAAGTCAAGTCTCAAGTCTCTGAGCTAGAGTCCAAGTCAAGTTCAAGTCCAAGTCTCTGAGCTAGAGTCCAAGTCAAGTCTCAAGTCTCTGAGCTAGAGTCCAAGTCAAGTTCAAGTCCAAGTCTCTGAGCTAGAGTCCAAGTGAAGTCTCAAGTCTCTGAGCTAGAGTCCAAGTCAAGTTCAAGTCTTTGACCTTGAGTCCAAGTCAAGTCTCAAGTCTCTGAGCTCGAGTCCAAGTCAAGTCTCAAGTCTCTGAGCTAGAGTCCAAGTCAAGTCTCAAGTCTCTGAGCTCGAGTCCAAGTCAAGTCTCAAGTCTCTGAACTAGAGTCCAAGTCAAGTCTCAAGTCTCTGAGCTAGAGTCCAAGTCAAGTTCAAGTCCAAGTCTCTGAGCTAGAGTCCAAGTCAAGTCTCAAGTCTCTGAGCTCGAGTTCAAGTCAAGTCTCAAGTCTCTGAGCTAGAGTCCAAGTCAAGTTCAAGTCTTTGACCTTGAGTCCAAGTCAAGTCTCAAGTCTCTGAGCTCGAGTCCAAGTCAAGTTCAAGTCTTTGACCTTGAGTCCAAGTCAAGTCTCAAGTCTCTGAGCTCGAGTCCAAGTCAAGTCTCAAGTCTCTGAGCTAGAGTCCAAGTCAAGTCTCAAGTCTCTGAGCTCGAGTCCAAGTCAAGTCTCAAGTCTCTGAGCTAGAGTCCAAGTCAAGTCTCAAGTCTCTGAGCTAGAGTCCAAGTCAAGTCTCTGAGCTAGAGTCCAAGTCAAGTTCAAGTCCAAGTCTCTGAGCTAGAGTCCAAGTCAAGTCTCAAGTCTCTGAGCTCGAGTCCAAGTCAAGTCTCAAGTCTCTGAGCTAGAGTCCAAGTCAAGTTCAAGTCTTTGACCTTGAGTCCAAGTCAAGTCTCAAGTCTCTGAGCTCGAGTCCAAGTCAAGTCTCAAGTCTCTGAGCTAGAGTCCAAGTCAAGTCTCAAGTCTCTGAGCTCGAGTCCAAGTCAAGTCTCAAGTCTCTGAGCTAGAGTCCAAGTCAAGTCTCAAGTCTCTGAGCTAGAGTCCAAGTCAAGTCTCAAGTCTCTGACCTAAAGTCCAAGTCAAGTCTCAAGTCTCTGAGCTAGAGTCCAAGTCAAGTCCAAGTGTCTGAGCTAGAGTCCAAGTCAAGTCTCAAGTCTCTGAGCTAGAGTCCAAGTCAAGTCTCAAGTCTCTGAGCTGGAGTCCAAGTCAAGTCTCAAGTCTCTGAGCTAGAGTCCAAGTCAAGTTCAAGTCCAAGTCTCTGAGCTAGAGTCCAAGTCAAGTTCAAGTCTCAAGTCTCTGAGCTAGAGTCCAAGTCAAGTCTCAAGTCTCTGAGCTAGAGTCCAAGTCAAGTTCAAGTCCAAGTCTCTGAGCTAGAGTCCAAGTCAAGTCTCAAGACTCTGAGCTAGAGTCCAAGTCAAGTTCAAGTCCAAGTCTCTGAGCTAGAGTCCAAGTCAAGTCTCAAGTCTCTGAGCTGGAGTCCAAGTCAAGTCTCAAGTCTCTGAGCTAGAGTCCAAGTCAAGTTCAAGTCCAAGTCTCTGAGCTAGAGTCCAAGTCAAGTCTCAAGTCTCTGAGCTAGAGTCCAAGTTCAAGTCCAAGTCTCTGAGCTAGAGTCCAAGTCAAGTCTCAAGTCTCTGAGCTAGAGTCCAAGTTCAAGTCCAAGTCTCTGAGCTAGAGTCCAAGTCAAGTCTCAAGTCTCTGAGCTAGAGTCCAAGTCAAGTTCAAGTCTCAAGTCTCAAGTCTCTGAGCTAGAGTCCAAGTCAAGTTCAAGTCTCTGAGCTAGAGTCCAAGTCAAGTCTCAAGTCTCTGAGCTTGAGTCCAAGTCAAGTCTCAAGTCTCTTTATTTTTAATAAGTCTCTGGTTATAATAAGTGTTGCATCACGTACAGCGGCCCATCCAGGCTGCTTAGAACACTGCATAGCTATATATAGGAATTCAAAGCATGTACTACATTATTATGACTCCTTTATCTATTAGCATACAGTATCAGCTTTGATTTTGGTATATAATGAAACAAAACTCACTTTTGCACTCACTCTCACACACACACACACACACACACACACACACACACACACACACACACACACACACACACACACACACACACACGCGTGGTTTACTGGCTGTGCCGCCGCTCCCACACGCTGTGCGTAAACCCTCATTTACACTGCATACGTGTGCGGCGCATCATGGCTCCGACATGGTTTTATTCCGTCCTCTTTTTTCCGAGTTGTTGGTGTGACAACTCACACCAGGAGAATTTCAGAGAATTTAATTTTTGGGTTTCTACCAAGGATATATTGGTATGTAATACAATTGGGAGTCTGCAAAGGGTGTTTATTTTGAAATTGACAGGGTTTTCTTACTTTTATTTAACGAGTTTGTTTGCCCATAAAATCTTTAAGATATTAGGTTAAACTTATTTGGCTTGCTGTCCACTGGAGAGGGGCTCGATGAAGCAGCTTCAACTCGAGCTCTGATATACCCCCCCAGTGGCTAAAATGTAGGATATGCTAATTAAGGGGCAAGGTACCTAAGATGAAGGTGGAGTTTGGGGAGGTGGAGGGATACTGGAACAGCTGATGCTATGGGGAGAGGTAAGCGGCTGCTTATATACTGTACTCGGCTGATGATTGAAAGATTAGATTGGCTCACTCCTCCCTAACTTACGTTTAGGAACTTCATTTTGTATTTCCGGTGCGACTTGGACGCGCGTCCGTCAAAAATAGACTAGGCGCCTACATTTAGCGATGTGGCGCGGAGAGCCGCTTCTGGGAAGCTTCTGAAGCGCGCTGCGTCGCGGCCGGTGTAAACACAAGCATTGACTAGAATGATTATCATTGAGTATTATGTTTAGTATCATTTGAAATTTCTCAGAGTGAGTTCATGGGTTTAGTTACCTATGATCACGCGCGTGAACTCGACAATCGACTACTGTGGACTTCGACCGAAAACAGGATGTAAAATACAGGTCTGTGCGCTGGCTGAAATAACATCATTTTTATTCATATCTTTCAAATCTACTGCAGTCAGATTCACTCGTGTTCACTCTGAAGGAATCACTCAACACGGCTGGGCACTTGTAATGACACATCAAGGATGATAAGAGAAATAAAAGCAGGTTTAAAATTTGCCCCATTCAAGTCAATAGGGTGCAAATTTTAAAAATAGGATAATAGGATTTTTGTCGTTGTTCTCTGTATTGACAGCACTCCAAATTTACTAAAAATGGAGCTCAATGTTAAAATTAAGGCTGATGCCGGGCTAATAGCCTCGGGCCAGTAGCACCGGGCCTGCGTTTCCACTGTCGGGCCAGAAGCTTCACAGCGCTTCCCTAAAACACGCCCGTAACACGCCTCTCTGGGACAACGGCACACTAACCCATCATTTCACCAACAAATGCAAGTTTTATCAGAAAACTAATCAGAAAGAAATCACTGGAAACCGCGTGCATCGCAAAACAAACATGATAAAAGCGTTTTTGTTGTTTACTTGAATATTTAAAACCCAAGCATGTTTTACCACAAGTTTACAATAAAAAGAGCTTTTGCACATTAGTCACACAGAAATAAATTACCGTTTGGTCTATTTCACAAAAGAAAGAGGACACACTTAGCTACTTCTTCAGTCGCGTCTGTTTCTGTTTATTTGGTAGTTACAGTCACATTTAGAAAGAATGATAATTTCTACAAATATATGCCACCAAAAATATGAGCTGAGGAGCTTTAGCACTCTCTCCCAGTAGGCTACAGATATATCCAGTCAGAGAAACAGAGGAAGCTCCCAAAAAAAAATGTTGCTTTATTTTATGATTTTATTTTATTTTATTTTATTTTATGATAGTCCGGCATAACGAGATGAGTAGGCTACTGACAGATAAAATAAAAACATGATTGTGATGGCCTTCATGATTGGTCTGATTTCAAGCGTTCACTGTTTTTTTACTATGCGTATATTCAAGCGTTTACTATGGTAATGGTTAGCGCGCATAGTCTTTTGCATCGCGTATTTATACTATATTAAATATTTCTACCTTATACAGAATTCACATCGGATCACAAACAGAAGGCATTCAAACATGAAAGTGAGTTAAATTATTTGAAAAGTCTTTAATGCTGACAGAATTATCAGGCGCTCCCGTCTCCCGACTCAGGGAAGCCCCGCCTCTGCTTGTAGCCACTCCTCTAGCCCGAGCTGGGCCGCTTTGGACCAAGGTATTCGACGAGGCCGCTGGCCTCGAGTAAGGCCGATCAAGCCCCGGAAGTGGCAGTGGAAACGCAACTGGCCCTGGCACGCACTAGCACGGCCCGGCCCGACAGTGGAAACACGGCTATTGATGCTTTTCTATCTTAAATAACGTGGCGTTTCCATAACACATTGTTTCCCATAACAGAGAAGTAAAGCGCTGTTTTTCTGGCTTTTTCCCAGGCTCATTAAAATTGTGGCTTGACTTGATACACAGTCTAATGGTCTAATTCTAAAATAATCAAAATTTTCAAAATTGCTGTAGCAATTGTATGGGCCTTATGCGTATTCCTATTTGAGCCAATGCAGATGGATGAGGAATGAGCAAAGTTATTTCAGAGCAAGATCACCCCGAGTGTAAAGCCAAACGTGATTGGTTGTAGCGAGAACGTGCTGCGATTGGACAGCTCAATGTGGCCGTTATCTGATTGGCTTGAGTACGCGGTGGGTGGAGTCCACTTATTTGTGGATTTCTCTGCACGTGGACGCTAGAAGTGTTTCAAAATCCACAAATGCGTGCAGCTTTTTACAAATGCACAGGTTCACAAATAAATGCCAGGCAGAGTTGTGTTTGTAAAATAATAAAACATTAATAAATATTTTTTTATCTGCAAATCTCATTTAATTTATTTGTGAATTTCATAATTTTTTGTGAAACTCTTTACATTTATTTGTGGATCTTAATCTATTTATTTGTGAATTAGATTTTTTTTGTGTGTGTGTGTTTGTGTGTGTGTGTGTGTGTGTGTGTGTGTGTGTGTGTGTGTGTGTGTGTGAGAAACTCTTTACATTCATTTGCAGGTCTTAATCTATTTATTTGTGAATTTGATACATTTTTGACTTTTTTAAACTTTAAAAAAGTTCCTTCCACCTTTAGTAACTGGAGTCACTTCAGTTCTAAAATAATAATAATGGAAGGCTACTAGTAAAGCTGAATCTGCGTGGCCCTGATTGGCTGCAGGGGTTTCCCGTGCGCGCGTGCGTTGGAGGCCGATGACGTCACCGCTCGCTCACGCCGACTCTTCAGCGTCGAGACTTCTGAGGCGAGGAGAGCAGTTCACGGTATTTCTCATATTTACACACCCATCAAACACACTTTATACAGTTTGTTTAAGCGACAGGCTCATTTCTGTGTTGTTTTCATCGATCACAGCGATACTTGAGCGTCTTTTCTGGCGTCTTCCTTCTGAAATAAACATGTAGTGCAGCAGCAGCGAGCATGAGGAGAACATGTTGAGTTCATTCAGACCTGAGCGAGTGTGTGTTCGTGTGTGTGATTGTCTCGATGTTTGGACTGAAAACTGTTCCTGAATGTCAAGTCAAGAGGTAAAGTTTGAGATCTGTGAGGGAAATTGATGGAAAACGATCTCAAGTGTTATACTAAACGCGTTTACAAGACCAAATATTCGGGTTAGTAAAGGGGTACCCCAGGTATAATATCCCGGTTTTTAAAAATCGGGTTATGAGCATATCCGGGTTTTTGCCGGTGTTTACATGGCCGTGAACGACCGGGTTATTGCTAATATCCCGGTTTTGAACGGGTTATTGGCTGCATGTAAACGTAGTCATTGATATAAGTTACTTTACATTGATTGAGCCAACGTGAGACATTTAAATCAACTCTTAAATGTTAATAAATGAATAGCGTTTTACTCTTGGAACAATATTGCTTTGTGATGCTATTCATTTTTAAACGTTTTATGATCGTTATCAGTTTCAGCGCCCATAAAATGTAATATTTTAATGATTTAGGCTAAGTACTTCGTGATTGTCATAAAATCTAACTATATTTAAATTCAAATGTACATATTATGCTGCTGTGATTATTTATCTGTAGTGGTTTATGAAGATAAATATCATATTAGTGATTGATGTTTTATCAATGTCATATTTTTTCTTTCAGTAGAGCAGTTTTACAGGCTTTTATCATGTATCCTGACTCAAATAATGTGTTTCTAACAGCAAACACTCAGAATAAAGTGAGATGATCTGCTGATGATCCTGAATGGCTTGTTGAATGAGTGTTGATAGTCTGAGGCTCATCAATATTAACAGATCTGCTGAAAACACTCTTTATTTCATGACAATAGTTCCTGTTTTCACCTCATTTATTATGCTGATGTCTTCAGATCTCCTGTAAATTGTCACTTAAAGCTCATTTCATTGGTGTCAGCAGACTGAGGGGATTTGTTGGCTACTATATACGTTTATTTCTGTGTGTTTTCTTACTAATACTGAGTGTTGGCTACTATGTACGTTTATGTTTTTAACTGTTTTTCTTACCATTATTTATATTTGGAAGAATTTAAATTATTTATTATTTTCTATATTTCTAGACACCTGTATTTTAATGAAGAAGCAGAATAAAGTTAGGATTAGCAATAAAAATAATGAATTAATTGGCATCACTGTGTACGATGAATAGATAGACAGAGATAAATGCTTAGAAGTGTAATTTATTATAAAAACAAACTTTATATTTTTGATTTTGGCAGATCAGCTCCTCCCACTGGAATTCATCATCAGTGAAGCTCCTCCCACACTGGAATTCATCATCAGTGAAGCTCCTCCCACACTGGAATTCATCATCAGTGAAGCTCTTCCCACAGTAATTCGTCATCAGTGAAGCTCCTCCCACTGCAATTCTCCAATAAATGCTGTAAATTCCTATCAGCTACAAGTGGAGACGAGCATGAAAGCATCAGGAAGAGCTGAAATCTGCAGAGACTGAGTTTATTAAAGAGGACAGTGAGAACACGAGTGATCCAGAACCCTGCAGAATGAAACACACTGAAGATCCTGAAGAACAAAGAGGTTGGTGTTTATTCTTCATTCATTCATGATGCTGGAGAACATTCATGTTAGAAACATTCAAGCACTTCATCACATTTAGATAAACAGTTCAACTAATGGTACAGAATGTTCTGAGTTTTTCTTCAACAAATGGTCAGTAAAGGGAGATTTGAGACATTTTTATATTGATTGTTAACATCAGATCAAACTAAATACTATTTTACAGTTATTTTATATCTGGTTTCCAATTTGCAACAGCATTACCAGAATTTTAGTCATTTTCAACATAATTTTTATTTTTTTTAGGAACAATCAGTAAACACCAAGTTACTGATAAAGTTGTATTTGTCAAATATCATACAAGTTATTCATAGTTATAGAGATTCTTCTTACAGTAACTTTGGTAACAGGGTCGATGCATGTAGTCAATGCTACATGTAACCCGCAGCTACCCGTTTTATGGCGTAATAACTTGGGTACATGTGATCTATTTGTGTCTCGGACCAGATTACAGAAGGTAGGTTCGACTCACTGGAGTATAGGAAATTTATAACAGAAACTAAAGAAAGAAAGCAACTCAGACTCGAATGTAAATGTTAATTACTAAGAAATTAAATATATTGTTATTACGGAAAAAAATGAATTGAATCTTTTGACAAATAAAATGATATAAATAAACAAATAAACAGCAATAATAAACAGTAGTTCAGTTCACAATTGACACCTCAGTTCAATTTGGACATTTAGATTTCAAAAATCAAGATTTAAAACCAGATTTCACAATTCAAAAAACAGTGTCCAGATTAACAAAAGAAAAACAACTTCGGGAATCAGATTCAATGTTCAGCTGTCACTGAATATTTTTAGTTCAGTTCCGGTTCAATAGGAAAAATCCAACGATTGATCCAGGGAAAATCCAGAAGAGCAAAAAAAAAAAAACAATATAGCACAGTTCAGGGTGAGTATATTTTGTAGGGGTGGCTCTATACCACTTTTTCATGTCCGATACCGATACCACACACTTGAGTATCTGTCGATACCGATCTATACCGATACAATACCATATATTCCACACAGCTGACATGATAACTTAATAATTAAGTCCCTCCAGAAAAATGCTGAGTTTTTTTGTGATTGTTGCGGGTAAAAATCCTTGATTATGCGGCACGTTTTCTTGAAAAAAATGTGATGGAATATGCGGGATATTTATGCAATTTTATGCGATGAAATTGCGGGAACTTGCAAAAATTGCGGTTTGATGAAAAAGAGAGAAAATTTTTTTCCCCCAACACCCTATTCACTAGGCTACTACTTTAATGTAAAGAGTAATTTCTTATTACATCCTATGATAAGCAAGCATACTACCTCACATAAAGTGCTGGGAATATTTCAGTTCTCATCTTGTTTTATTTCAGACCTTAATAAACACATGGCTCAAACTTACAAAACATTGATGAGTCGAACAAGTTCTGTAGCTTTACAAAATGAATATGCTACAACTTCTATAAAAATGACAAAGTGGTTGTCCAGCGTCGACGTCCGCCTGTAGTCCGACACACAGTTGCACGGAGTGCAAAATTATTTGCCCCCACTGTCATGTAACACACTGGGAAACTGCTTTGCGCGGTCTTTTGCGCTTATGTTTGTTGGCAAATGAGAATGATTTGCGAGCTTCATCATGGTTTCATCAGCATTACGGGGTTTGCAGCTTTTCAATGATGTCGCGCAATTACATCACTTCATAACGTTCCCATGGCAACAGGGCAAATGACTGCGCTTGTGTGAAGTCAGGGCCAGATTAACACTTTGTTGTACCCTGGGCAACAATATTCAAGGGCCCCATCATCACGACCCCAGGATCACCATAATATGGTCATATACATAATATATTACTGTAATACACAGTAAATATACTCAATACTTCAAATTCTAACTGTCATCAGGTGTATTTTGATTTACAAATATTTAAATGCTCATAGAACTACAAATGCACTAGCTACCAGGGGCGGCGCTAGGGGTGGGCTAAGGGGGCTTAAGCCCCGAATGTTTTGTCAAAAGCCCCGAATCTTTTAGTAAAAAAAAAAAAAAAAAATTTAACTTTGTTTCATTTCCTCTCAGTCTTTCTGACTGGAGCGGCAAAAAATGAAACAAAAGCTATATTACCGTGCGTGGTGGCGGACGGTAATGCATCGCGCATCACTCAGCTTGTTTGACAACTGCCAATTAAACTAACGAAGAATATAAATCTTCTTCTTCGTCGTTGTCATCAGTGGCTGGCGGGGTATTGTATGTTACACCGGCGTCGTAGCAAGCTTACTGGCTAACCGGCTGAAGTAAATATGGACAAAGTTTTTTATAGCCTATGGAACACTAACAGTAAACCTCACTGGCCGGAGAGAGATTCAGAAGCAGCGTCAGACAAACCGCGGACAAGTGTATGCTGCGTTCACACCAAACGCGAATAGAGCGTCTGGCGTGAGTGATTTCAATGTGAAGACGCGTTTACGCGCGTCTTGAGGTCCTGCGGGGTGAATGAGGCGTTTACTAGCGCGGCGCGGTGAATTCACCTCTTTCGCGCGTCCAGTTTTTTTATTTTTTATTGAGTAGGCCTAACTATCATAATTTTCCCAGATAGTGTATAGATTTTTAGCCATTCTATTATCTCAAACAGCCTGAAAAATAGTGCATTTAGCTGACGTAAATGGGAAAAAAATCTGTTGACATCGACTGGCTCCGCCCCTGCTAGCTACTATGTCCCCTATCAAAGACATTCACTCACATATGATGCTATGAAAACAAAACACATCAGCATCTGTATAATCTGGTAAAATTGACCCACTACATTGAGAGGGAGGGAAATATCCTCCATTTTCAAAAAAAAAAAAAAGCTACCACTTTCAAACCATCGTTTATTTAACAACATTTATTCCCATTAGAAATGTATTGAATTGATAGAGCTATAACAGAAGACCACAGACAACAACAATTTACAGCATTTTAATAATAAAGCTGGCACCTCAAGGAAAAAATAAATAAATAAAATGCAGTATCACTATTATCTGCTCATAAACATTTTTATCCTAATCTCATTTTAACTTGTTTTAAAATAGAACGACAACATATCACAGCAAAATTAACCAGTTAAACATTTTAGTGCTACATAAACATTTAGAAATCTGTCCATTTCTCTGAAGAAGACAAGACAGAAATAAATGCTATATAATCTAGCAAAACACAAATTTTAGTCCTAAATAATGAGGAATGCATGAGGAAGGCTTTTTTCTGGACTTTGACTGTGCAAACTGTTGTAGCCTATAACATCTTCAAAATCAAGGCCACTAACAAGTTCATGTCCAATAGCTAAAATAGAAAGTGCAGAGCCGTGTCTGTGACACAATTTCTCTCTAGAAGACAAGATAAAAATAAATACTACAAAACCTGGCGAGAAAGTGCATGTTTGCTTTAATACATCTTATACTGGCTTTTTTCTGGACTTTGACTGTGCAAACTGATGTATAATATCTTCAAAATCAAGGCCACATACAAGTTCATGTTAACCCTAATATGGTCTTAGTTTCCTGTTTACACTCAGTGCACTTGGGGTCTATATGACCCCAAAATTTAATGAGTGATTGTAAAAAAAATGTACATTTTTAATAACACATATAATATATTATTTTTTTTGTTTACTTCTTATCTATACAGTAATGCTGTGTTTTTGGATATTTAAAGTACTTTTGTACCTATTTACCACACAATTCCTCAACTATACCATTAGCTTGCATGTAAAATATTACATTTTTATGAAAAAAATACTTAAATGATGATCTAAATTAAATATAAGTTGTTTCTGGATATTGATCTAGGTGTTAGCTGTATAATTCTGCCATCTGCTGGTCAAAGAAAATCCTGAAGGAAATACAATTTAAGAAAGAAATGGCTTTGTCCATAGATACCCAGCAGAGGGCAATAGAGATCCATTCATTTTACTGGATGTGGCCAACTGCTCATATCATATTTTTGTGATACATTTTGTGAATTTATATATATATAAACATTATACAAGACATTAAAAATAAATATTCTTTCAAATAGTAGAATTTTGGTAGTTTTTGATGTGTTTTGAAATGTCTGTTTTTACAAAATACCACATAAATTGCCACATAAGAAACACCTAAATTTAAGGACAAGACTTAGAATCAGATTGTAGTTGCATATTATTTATTTTAATGAACCAAATGTGAAAAAAATAATTAACTTTAGAATTTAGAAGAATTTAATTTAATAATATATATATATATATAAAAAAAACAGCAGCAATATGCAGAAATGAACAGGAGTGAACACTGAATAAGAAAACAATTATTTGATAATCACATTCTGAACACTGAACATAAAAGCAATAACAAGCTACAAAAAAAAATGATTACATAATACACATGGTAAAAAAGCACAGTCAGAATGTTGTGAATGAACAAGTATCATGAACAAAAATCAGTCCACGCACATCTGGCACAAGTACACGGTGTGAGCAGCACAAATGGCTCTTTCGCAGTTTGCGCACCGCTTATCCGTTTTTGTATCCTTGGCCCGTGGACAAACCTGACATCTTTTTCTTTTGGATGATGGAGTTTCAGTGGAGGGGCCTGGAGCGTTGGAAGAATCTTGTTTTCTCTTCAGTATTGCTGCAGAGACTGGTTCATGAGGCAGGCTTTTTCGTCGCTCCATGTGAGGGGACACCAGAGCTTTCCCCAGCTCTTCTAGAAAGAGCCTCCTCTTGAAATTCTTCCCTCTCTCCCATGATGGATTTACTTCCCTCCAAACCACAAATGCATTTATGGCAGATACATCCAGGATGGTAGAGAAGACAACTAGAGGTCGACCGATTCATCGGTTTTGCCGATTAATCGGCACCGATTGTTGACTGGTGGAACTATCGTTATCGGCAAAAATATATACCGATAGTTTTTCCTGGTTGCGGCCATTGCTGGAGCAGCTGAGAAGCGCGCGCTGTCATTCATTACACATGTAAGAGCTGAGAAGGCTCTTCTGGCATGATGCAGTACAAGAGCGGCCTCTAGAGGTGTAATAAACTATCGCTCGTGTTGTTTATTTCGACACGTGATTCTGTGTGCTGCACTGAGAGCACATGCTGCGGGAGAGCGCTGACATCAGACGCGCGTTTAAAGCACCGACAGCTAAAAGGTATATATACAGTAGCCTACATTTTGTCATATCATTATAAAGTGATTAATTTGTTGACTAAATGCTGCATTAGTAGAGAAAGAACAGCACAACAGTAGGCTATGTTTGTTTGCCTTCGAGGCTGAGAGGACGCTAACATTAGTAGTACCTCAAGCGGTTAAAACACTGACAAACATAAACGTAAGTCCGACCCGAATGTTTAATGTCACAATTGTTACCTCTATTTGCATTAGTTCATATCCAGCTGGTCACTTTTGTGCATTAAATATGCAGAGAAGTTGCATATTTAAAGCTAGAGACGTAAGCAAAATGATATGTTCATACAGCCGACAGAAACATAAACGAATCAGAAAAGCATATTCGATTTCGGTTTTTTTTTTTTCATCTTGACTTTAATACATATTTTGTTATTTTGATTAGATAATCATCAAGTGTTTATAAAATAGAAGCAAAAGTGTGAGACTGACTATACATGTAATATGTAATTTCAATGCTCTGGCATTGTAGATATTTAAATTTGGCCATCTTTAAGTATGACTGTTTGGCTTGAAAAGAACAGTTAAATAGTTACATTTCGAATGTAACTGGTTTTATTTGTTATTTAGAGTATTACTTTTAGTTTCAGTTTGAATGAATGTCTTTTATTGACTTAAATATTTATTCACATTTATATATTTATTTCATTTAGCATGTTTTCATGGTTCAATACAGTTTTTTTATTTTTATAATAAAGTTCAGCACTGTTTTACTTGGAGTGTTATGTTTGTTTTTATCCAGTATCAATTTTAAAAACTATCGGTTCATTAATCGGTTATCGGCAAGTATGGCCCAACCTAGCTATCGTTATCGGTAAAATCCACTATCGGTCGACCTCTAAAGACAACCATTGGCCAACGATTTGTTTTACGTTTGCAACTGTAGCTTGCAACCATCTGCAATATTGCAAACACACACACACACAAATTAGTATATCTGCTGGCAAAATAAATGCCACTCTAACACAAACTTTGAATAAAAATGAGTAAAATAAAATACAATTTGTAAATACCTTGTCAAGGTTGTCAACTCCACCTTTGCAGTGATTGTAATCTAAGATGACATCAGGCTTCTTGTCCTCCCTGTCACTCACTTTGGCATCTTTGTGGCATGTGCTCATCAGCAGCACATTTTTACCCTTTTTGGGGCAGTATGACACAAGACTGTGTGTCTCAGTAAAGGCAAAGATCGAGGAAAAACAAACTCGGTCTCTCGTTGTCAGAAGGGCAGGTGGGAGTTCAGGCTTGTTTTTCCTAACTGTGCCAACCATTGTCAACTTTCTTCTCAGGAGCTCCTGGCCAAGAGCATATGATGTGAAGAAATTATCACATGTTACTGTGTGTCCCTGGAGACCAGTGGTCAAATCAAGGACCACACGCATGCCCTGATTTCTTTCTGGCTGCCCATCTTGTGGCTTGCCGGTGTAAACTTGCATGTTCCATGCATAGCTTGTCCTGGCGTCACATGCTGCCCAGATTTTTATTCCATACTTCGCAGGCTTGCTGGGCATGTACTGCTTGAAGGAGCAGCGACCTCTGAATGGCACCAGGCACTCATCCACTGTAATGTCCAGGCCAGGGTTGCACATTAGTGGGAGACGTTCAACCCATAAATTCCACACATCACGAATGGGTGCCAGCTTGTCACTTTCGCGCCGAGCAGGTCTTGTGGCCCTGTCATCGAATCGAATGACTTTAGACAATCTCCTAAATCTTCTAAGCGACATGACAGCCCGAAAAATTGCCCGCCCAGTTTCAGCTTCCCACAAACTGGACAGGGCCTCATTGTTGGAGCGATAAACTCCTGCTAGGAGGAGTAGACCAATATATGCTTCCATGTCGGTCCAGTCCACATCCCTCCAGTCATCACCAAACACACGATTTCCTTCCAGATTTGTCATTTCCACCAAGATATTTTGAATTGTTGATGGAAAAAATAACAAAAAAGATGATTTTATGTCCTCTACACGAGAAATTGCAAACCTTGTTGGTCCAGGTGTCAGCTTTATCACTCGTGCAGCTGAAGCTCTCCCTGGTCCCTGTGGAGGTGGAGAAGCAGTCCAGGTTATGTTTCCATTTTTAGATACAAAGGTTTGGTCTGCATCTGCCTCCTCACAGTCCTCCTCCGATTCCTGGCACTCCTCTTCCAACCCTGTGTTTTCTTCAGGAGGAATGCAGTCCTCTGGCTCAGAGTCATCTGCTTCAGTGTCTTCCGGGCATGATTCAGTTTCACTTGAATCAAGCAGGTAATCCAGGGTCTCCAGGAGAGTGTAACTCTTTGCCATACTGCCACAGAACTGTGTGCAGGACACCAAATACCCTCTTTTATACCTTTAGTGTGGGAATAATTTCTTTGTTTTCAAAACAAAGTTGCAGCTCTTAGATCTGAGAGTAAACTTTCTCAAAGTTGAACAGGTCAGTTGTCTTTCATCTCTCCCTTGCTCTCTCTGCATGTGTGTGTGTGAGTGCATGCATTAGGTCTCACTGATTAGCTCACACGTGCTCTGCATTTGTGGCTGATTTTATTTGACAAATTCCATACAGATGCTCTCTGTGACAGTCAGTGTGTGTGTGTGTGTGTGTGTGTGTGTGTGTGTGTGTGTGTGTGTGTGTGTGTGTGTGTGTGTTCGGTCTCACCCCTTTTATCTTTATTCTGCATTTGTGGCTGATTTTATTTGGCTGTGGCAGTCATACCTGTTTGTGTGTGTGTGTGTGTGTGCGTGTGTGTGTGTTTGAGTGAGCATGTCTTTTCTACATTGCATTTTTGCACTAGTACCAGGCCTTCATTTCTGTGTGGAAATTTCCAGATTTATGCTGGAATTATTTATTTTATTTGTCAATTTCTAAAAAAAATGCTTTCAATTGGAGTCACACCTGTGTGTGTGTTTGTGTGTGCGAGCATGTGTGTGTTCAAGTGATCATGTTCGTTCCACATTGCATTTGTGCTCTAGTACCATGACTTCATTGTGGTATGAAAATTTTCAGATTTATTCTGGATTTAGAGTTTTTTTTTTACAAATGAAAAATAAAAAACTATTTTTTTTCGATTTTCCCATTCATTTCAATGTGGGGTCATATTGACCCCAAAGGTCATGAGTGTTACTTTTTTTTTTTACACACCTTTAGAACAACCGAATCAATCCCAGTTTTTTTGTGCATGTATGGATAGATCATTTAGAAAAAGTCACAAGATTTTATTCCACTGAGATAAAGGGAACCATTATTTTTAATGAAAGAAAAGTCGATTGGGGTCATATAGACCCCAAAGCACAAATGAGGGTTAAATGGCTAAGAGAGAAAGTGCAGAGAGCCGTGTCTGTGACATTGTGGTCCTCAGCTCATTTTTAACCCGTTTCAAAACAGAAAATGACCTCTCGCCCTCACAGTTAGACACAGGTAAGGTTAAAAACAGTCTTAGGCTATGTTCACACTTAGCGTCTTTTTTGACAAAAAAAGTTAACAACGGCGTTTTTTTAGCAAAAAAAAAAAAACCGCTGCGCGTTCGGTTACAAATAGCAGCCGAGCGCGTCTTTTGTTGCTATAACAACAGCTGCAACAGTAGCTAGTGCTGTGTGATGCAAAACAGCCTCTTTGTGATGTATGTTATGATAGAGTTGTGTACTCATATCAAACAGCTCCTTGTGCTCCTAAACAAGGACGATTAGTTTTTCTACCGGCACCGTGTCCATTTTTCTTGTTGTTATGGAAACGACAGGTCTCGCTACTCGCTTGTCATTGGTCAGCTGTCAAAAAGGCGCTTGACGTAGGGCGTTCTTTTCAGAAAATTTAAACTTTTTTCAACTTAAAAAGACGCTCTGAGCTGCAGAAAAAGACGCCGGCGGTGGCGTTTAAAAAAGCGCTCAGAACTTTTTTGAAAAAACGGTTTACTCCATAGGGTTCTAATGTAGAACAGACGCTGGCAGTTTGAAAAAAGACGCTAAGTGTGAACATAGCCTTAGTGCAACATAAACATTCGGAAATGTTGTCTTAAGTCCATGTCTGTCAAGAGCTTGCAGCAGCTGTACAGGTGAAGTCTCATTCTGCACAAAGTGCTTGAACTGAATAAGTTCATCTGACAAGGAACTATCCAGATCTGTTGGATAAGTGGAGCTCAGCTTAGCAGCTCTTACACGCACATCACAATCATCACAGTCCCTCTCAAATAAAACTCCAAAGAGGTCACACACATGTGTGTAGGCTTCTATGCGCTTGGATAGGCATGAACAAAGTCTGTCAATGATGACATATGTTTCAACTTTAAATTTCTGACTGCTGTCATTAAAATCTACTTTGCTGTCATCAGCAGACTCATCTGCAAATCTCTTTTTTTTTTCTCACACGTTTAGTGTCAAAGTGGTAGTTTTGTGTCACACTGACCGCGCGTGCTGATTCTTCGAGCTCTGAAAACTGTTCTCGTAGAGTGCCATCATATGAAAGCAGTGAGCGCAAAAGGCCAAGAGCAGTAGCTAAATCCATATCACTTTTTTGGAGTTGGTCACTTGTTGCCTTAAATCTATGCAGTACCCGGTCCCACAGCATAGTCATTATTACCATCTCCAGTTTATCAAGTTTTGCGACCAATGCAGCAGCTTCGAGTTTAGTTTGTGTTTTCTCATCACAGTCTAAAGATATTTTGGCTAATATATCTCTAATTGCCCCGTAATTTTCTTTGAGAGCTTTTGTGGAGTCTGCTCTGCAATTCCATCGGGTGGTGCTGAGGGATTTAAAAGTGTATTTAATGTTATGTTCGCTGTTATTGAAAACTGTATTCCAGCGATGTGTTGATGCACTACAAAATCTATACAGAGACTGCAGCAGTTCAAAAAAAGAGTTAACCTCCTCACAGCAATTTTCAACGCAGTTAACACCTACGAGGTTCAGAGAATGGGCAGCACACGGTGTATAATGAATTAGCGGGTTTTGTTTTTTCAAGTGCGTCTGGAGCCCGTTGTATTTGCCAGCCATGTTGCTAGCATTATCGTAACTTTGGCCACGACAGTTTGACAATTCTAACCCCAAGCGACGCACCATTTCAATCACAGATTCAGCTAGGCTGACACCTGTGTGGCTGTGGATGGGCTCAAACCCGAGGAATCTTTCCACTACTCTGCCATCTGCACTGACAAAACGAAAAACAAATGTGAGCTGATCTACATGTGCTAAATCTGGTGTTGAATCAATTATTACAGAGAAATATTTTGCATGTTTGATTTCCTCTGCAATCACTTGCTTAGTTTTTTCACCCATTAATGAAATAAATTCTTCGCACACAGTTGATGACATGTAAGATGGCTTACCTCTACCCTTATTGCCATGTTTCTCAAGATGCTCCTTTAAAAAGGGGTCAAACTCCGCTATCAATTCAAGCAGTCCCAAATAGTTCCCATTGTGCGCTGAGCCCAGCAGTTCATGGTCACCTCGAAATGGCAGTCCTCTCGCTCCCAAAAATGTAATCACAGCCACCACACGTCTGAGGACTTCTTTCCAGTACTGCTGTTCTGACTTACACTGTCGTGCAAGAGAAGCGTCCACTTTGCATGCATATTTAGATCTGTGCAATAAAGACAGCATGTTTTGTCTATGTTCTGCACTCTTTTCGTGATCACTAACCCTCTCTGGATGTTTCCAATCACATAATCCGGTGATAAATGCATGCTTTTGGGATGACATAATTTTGCAGGCATAACAATAAACTGATCCAGTTGATGGCGAGTAAAGAAGCCATTCCCTTGGCACAATTTGATTGTTTGGGAGCCGGCAGTGAAGCAAATCATTGGTGAGGGAGCGTGTCCAACTTCCAAGTCCGGACTCCCTTACCGATGCAGGATACTTGACGGCCCGGTTCTGGAAAGCTGCAGGCCCTCGGTAAATCGCTTCTTCCCGGAGCCGCTCCGTAACGGCCCCCCACAGTGCAGGATCCCCAGGGAGTAGAGGTGTTGAGATGCAGGGGCTGCTCCCAGACTCGACAAGCGGCTCAGGTGGCGCTGGCGGTGACACTGGAGACCCGCCATCACCGCTTCCCTCTACGATCAGACTCGCTGCCTGTGGGTTGTTGCTTGAAGTTGCTGCTGGCTCTTCGCTCTCCGGGCTGTAAACTGGCGGTGTAGAAAAGTACTGGCTAGCTGAGTTGTCCTCGTCGTTGACGGAAGCTGACTTAACAGAACTGTCGGCAACATTAACAGGAGTGAAGAAATTACCTATTTTAGGTATATACTTTAAATTTTCTGCGTTTCTGATGTCCTTTTCCTTTTTTAATTTCCGTTTCGCGCTCCCACTTCGCTTCTCCATGTCTGATTTTTTTCTGTTGTAGCAACGCCTGACGTCACGTAACCCGCTCGGCGTAACCTTTGATCTACCTCATGCGGACTGACCAATGAGGAGAGGGTCTTAACTTGAGGCCCTCTCTTCATTGGTCAGTCCGCGTGAGACTTGATTCTCAACCGCTCTCAACTCACGTTCAAAGTCATAGGCAGCGCAGCGTCTCTCTGTGCAGCGCAAAAGCCCGTTTTGACAGTTTGTTTAATATAAAGTGGGAGATTACCAGATACAGTATTTTGCTCGTGCCCTTGCTGCCCTGGGCCCTTTAGAGGTCTTGGGCCCCTGGGCAATTGCCCAGTTGCCCGTATGGTTAATCCGGCCCTGTGTGAAGTAAACGCATCATTTTTCAACTTTCTGCTAAGATATGTGACTTTTTGCAACGAAAATGCGGGGATTATGAAATCATGCAAGCCCGCATATTTTGCGCGCGGAAATCTGCAATTTATGCTGCGAAAGTGCGGCGTATTTGAAAAAATGCACCCCCCGCATAAATATGCGGACTTTAACTGATTTTGCATTGGATCATGCGATCGCATAATCGCGTTTTTCTGGAGGGACAATTGCTGAGAGGGCTCGCTTACCTCACTCACCTCTAGCTACCGTTCACGTGATGCCAGTGTTGCCAAGTCTGCGGTCTCTCCCACCCCGAAACGCAATTAGCTATTTTTAAGAAGCAATTGGGCGGGATTTGTATGTGAAAATCTGGCAACCCTGTGTGACACACGCATGTTGCTCATCTCTCTTTACGGCATGTCTCTCAGGTGTTGTTAAGCATTTGTATGACAATTTAGGACTAAGGGACGTGATCGTATCGGATCGGGTTATACTCCCGCGATTCATGCAATATCCGATCCAGTGATTTTGGCCAGTATCGGACTAATACCGAATATCGGATCGGCGCACCCCTAATATTTTGTCCTACCAGTTCAGCAAAACAATAGATGTTTTAATTTTCCAGGTACGCTCAAGTAGATGGTTGGCTCGCCATGTCCAAACCACAGACAGAACATCCACGGCAGGGACAGATCAGGACTCAATACGCAACGATCTCGATGAATTCAGAAACAGAAGAAAAACGAGAGAAAACAAAAAAAACCTGGCCTTGCAGAAACAAAGCCAAAAATGATCATTATTCAGCTGTTCAATAAACTTTAGATTAAATAAATTGTCTGGTTTATCACTCAATTTCCTATGCACTTAACATACATGCTAATCAACCATATGTACACTTTTAGTACATTGAAACCTATGTACACAGCTAGCAAAGCTAGCGTCCCATGTAACATGTCTTCATAAATAACATAACTACTTAAACAAATATACATAATAATATGAACCGTTAAACATTATTTACACAGTTATCATGAAACCGTCTTTAGATGCATGTCTGTCACATTACATTTCAAATGATAACTTTCCATATTTCAAAACCACTTGATATATAGCCTACAATAGCAAAAATGGTACTCACCAAGTAAAAAGTGAAAGAGAAAAATAAAATAGTTTTCTTTTGGTTTGGCCTTAATCTAGATGGTTTCAGTCTTCTTTTAATGTGCGTTTCTAACTTTTCCCATTCGTCTCGATCTCTTCTTCTGTCGGCTTCCACTACATTTAAAGTGTGACTTGTAAGGATATTTTTCACTAAAATAATCTATTTGTAAAATTATTTTGATTGTCTTTCAGGAGTTATGAACAAGATGCACTGTCTTGCGTCAATCTGCGTCTTTTTCTCATTAGTCACACTCTCTGCTGCTCTCGTTTTGGTTTCTTCGCGCTGTAAAAACGAACTCACTTCCCGGAGGCGGGACTAACCTCCGTCCTCATCCAATCAAATCTTTCTTTGGCCAATTTCTTTTTCTAGATTTACTTTTGTAATATCATATAAAACTTACATTTCTTATCTGTGTTCTTTTGTTATTAATACTAAACAGATATTAATAGTCAAGTCAAGGATATTTGTATAGCGCTTTTCACAATACAGATTGTATCAAAGCAGCTTCACAGTATTAAAAACAGCTTCACAGTATTAAAAATAATAAAACGTCCATGTTTGGTAATGCTAATCAATAGTATTATTCATTGATTAATTAAATTGAATATCCCCAATAATAAAAATAAAATAATTATAATTACTTTTAATTTAGTCCGTGACCTGGGTTACATGCAATTTGTGTAAAATGGACTGAGATTATTTTCTTGTCTTCCCATCATGCATCAGAAAGAGCCCAGATGATGTCACTTCCTGAGTGTCACAGTTTTAAGAAATGCTCTGTTTTTGAAAAGAGGAAAATCATGCCAGGAGTAACAGTGTTGAGTGAAACATGTAGGACTAACATGTTCATTTAAAACTAGTTAAAGCCACAGCCACTCACTTCGCTCTACACTTTGAGCATGTGAAGTTTTCTACAGACACTGCAATGATCGTGAAATGACGTCACATTCTGTGGCAGCTTTTTCACAAACATAAATTGAACGTATAATAATAATAAATATAGCCGCAAGCAGCGATTACGGGCCCAAGCCGGTGGCACCGCCACCCCGGTGCCTTTAGTTGCACTAAAGGCACCAGGGTGGCGGTGCCACCTGCTTGGGCCCTCTATCGCTGCTTGCGGCTATATTTATTTCTATATATATATATATATATATATATATATATATGAAAAGGTTCAAATCTTGTCACTGTAACAGACACCCAGCCCCACACGGGGTGACTTCCTGTTGGGCTGGCGTAAAACTTAGAGCACGAAAGTTGTTCGGCCCGATGAGATCTAAATGTGTACCGAGTTTCATATTATTACATGCAAGCGTTTTTGATATACGGACAAGTGTTCGAATCCCATTCCAGGGGGCGCTGTCGAGCCCCCCTGCCACGCCCGGGTACCAGCTTCAGCACGGCCCTGATGGCCGCGGGTTCTGACCTGTGTGCAAAATTTCAAGAGTTTTCGAGCACGTTAAGGCCCTCAAAAGTGCCAGAGATTTTCGCCTTTAAAGGCACCGGGTGGCGGTGCCACCGGCTTGGGCCCGCAATCGCTGCTTGCAGCTTTAATTATATATATATATATATATATATATATATATATATATATATATATATATATATATATATATATATATATTATGTAAATTCTTTTTTCCCCCTATTTTTAACATATATATTATTATATATATAATAATAATATATATATTAACATTTTTGGATGCTAAACTATTCTTTATTATAGGCTTTGTACTTTGTACACTTTGTACACTCACGTTCCAATATAGAAAAATTATACTCTTCAAATGCGCAAAAATGTGCTTGGAAACA
Organism: Phoxinus phoxinus; assembly: GCF_949152265.1. Lineage (NCBI taxonomy): Eukaryota > Metazoa > Chordata > Actinopteri > Cypriniformes > Leuciscidae > Phoxinus > Phoxinus phoxinus. The sequence goes on from NC_136876.1 coordinate 4,166,228, forward strand.
TCACAGTGGAGCAGTGCTTACTATGAACGGCACCAACTGTACAACTGACTATTTAAACAGAGCAGTGTAATTTTTAGATGTAAGGTTGACTATTTTATTATTATATTTTATTAAGGCTATAATGAACATGCTGCGATGTCAAGATTGCAATGCTGGAATGCTGTGTGTGTGTGTGTGGCTCGATCGAACAATGGAGACATAAAAGCATACTCCGTCATTTTGTTCATACAGAACATCATTCAAAATGCAAAGTGTTTCCTTATATTTGTGTACACTCGCAATGAAACACAACATTGTGCTTTTGTTAAACTATAAACTCTTGTCAAACTGTAACCTACAACTGTCACCCAACCAAAATCTCACACACACACACACACACACACACACACACACACACACACACACACACACACACACACTCACACACACACATCCCCCCTCCCCTCCCCTCCCCACACAGACAGACACACACACACACACACACACACACACACACACAGAATGGCAGAGAGACAGAGAGAGAGAAAATACACATTCAAACCACAATATCTGACTCTCTGTTGGTCGGAGCTAATAACTGTAAATTAGAAAGTTGTTCGGCTTGATAATATCAATATACACGCTGAGTTTTGTAACTGTAGGTAAAACTATAACTAAGTTATAACACACTTTATGCATCCTTTTTTAATCATAAATTTGTTTCCTCGCCACGGCCAAACCGTTCGAGATATCAAAAATCCGTCCGCAATTTAGCATCCTCCATGTCTTGACTTCATGCTGACCGAGTTTCGTGGTCATCGGATGAATTCTCTAGGAGAAGTGTTTCAAATGCCAGAACATGCGTTTCCATACAACCCATAATAGCCGACTTCCTGTTGGACTGGCGTAAAACTTAGAGCACGAAAGTTGTTCGGCCCGATGAGATTCTATATGTGTACCGAGTTTCATATTATTACATGCAAGCGTGTTTGATATATGGACATGTTTTTGAATCCCATTTCCAGGGGGCGCTGTCGAGCCCCCCTGCCACGCCCGGGGGTTCTGACATTAGTGCAAAGTTTCAAGAGTTTTTGAGCACGTTAAGGCCCCCAAAAGTGCCCAAAAGGTAGTAAAATAATAATAAATATAGCTGCAAGCAGCGATGGAGGGCCCAAGCCGGTGGCACCGCCACCTCGGTGCCTTTAGGGTTCCTGTGCACGACGGGCAATAAACGTAACTCCGCTTTGACTGTCGAGAAGAAGTCTGCTTTAGAACTTGCATCAGTGTGGGTTCTGCAAAAGTGCGCATCGAGGGCACATATCAACCACAAAGTATGCGTGAGCACCCTTCTGAAACCTAAAATGAAAAATTAGACACCCTACAGTCTCATGGACTTAACGGACACATGAAATCAGCAGCCATTGTAAGTACACAACACCGAAAATTCCTATGAAGTGTGGTATATATATTCATTTAAATTAATCAGACAGACAGACGGACACACACACACGCACACACACGCACACACACACACACACACACACACACACACACACACACACACACAGAATGGCAGGGGGAACTCTGTCAGAGAGAGACAAAACCACATTCAAACCAAAATATCTGACTTCCTGTTGGTCGGAGCTAATGACTGTAAATGAGAAAGTTGTCCGGCTCGATGTGCACAATATACATACCGAGTTTTGTGACTGTAGGTAAAAATAACCCCCCCATTTTAGTCAAAAGCATCTTGAAAGTAACACACTTCCTGCTGCCAGTTGGTGGCGCTATAACTTTGACTCACAATAGTCACATCCATGTGATCGGCCTCTTACAAAAAACACACTACTGAAGTTTCATCAAGATCAGTTAATGTATGAAGACGTTACTTATAACACATCGTGTTTCTCTTTTCTCGCCATAAATTTGTTTCCTCGCCACGGCCAAACCGTTCGAGATATCAAAAATCCGTCCGCAATTTAGCATCCTCAATGTCTTGACTTCATGCTGACCGAGTTTGGTGGCGATCGAAATAATTTTCTAGGAGGAGTATATAAAATTCCAGGGGGATTCGTTTTTAAACAACCCATAATAGCCGACTTCCTGTTGGACTGGCGTAAAACTTAGAGCACGAAAGTTGTTCGGCCCGATTAAATCTATATGTGTACCGAGTTTCATATTATTACATGCAAACGTGTTTGATATATGGACCAAGTTTTCGGACCACGTTCAAGGGGGCGCTGTTGAGCTCCCCTGCCACGCCCGGGTACCAGCTTCAGGTCGGCCCTGATGGCCGCAGGTTCTGACCTGTGTGCAAAGTTTCAAGAGTTTTCGAGCACGTTAAGGGCCCCAAAAGTGCCCGAGAAGTCCCACACAGCAGAGAAAGGGTTAAAATAAAGCCCCCCTCCTCTCTCACACACATAGACACTGAGAGAGACTGGCAAAATTCCCATCAAATCACATTCAAACCAAAATATCTGACTTCCTGTTGGTCGGAGCTAATGACTGTAAATTAGAAAGTTGTCCGGCTCGGGGAGATAAATATAAATACCGATTTTTGTTACTGTAGGTAAAACTAATACCCCATTTTTGACTAAAGGTGGCGCTACTGAGCCCCTTACCACGCCCGTTTCTGAAACTTTGCACAAGTGTACTAGGCAATAAATGTAAAGTGTCTGTCGAGTTTCATGCAATTTCAAGTATGCTAAGAGTCTCAAAAACTTTAAAAAAAGAATATTAAAGTTTGATGTGTTGCCATGGCAACAGTATTTAAGATATCAATAATCCTTTCACAGGTCTACATCTGCCGTGTGTTTACATTATACAGATGAAGTTTGAAGCAAATCGGTAAAAATAAGAGGGTGATTTCAAAGCATTTTGAAAGTGACACACTTCCTGCTGCCAGTTGGTGGCGCTATAACTTTGACTCACAATAGTCACATCCATGTGATCGGCCTCTTACAACAAACACACTGCTGAAGTTTCATCAAGATCAATTAATGTATGAGGATGTTATAACACACATCCTGTTTCCAATATTCGCCATAAATTTGTTTCCTCGCCACGGCCAAACCGTTCGAGATATCAAAAATCCCCTCGCAATTTATCATCCTCCATGTCTTGGCTTCATGCACACCGAGTTTCGTGGTCATCGGATGAATTCTCTAGGAGAAGTGTTTCAAATGCCAGAACATGCGTTTCCATACAACCCATAATAGCCGACTTCCTGTTGGACTGGCGTAAAACTTAGAGTGCGAAAGTTGTTCGGCCCGATGAGATCTATATGTGTACCGAGTTTCATATTATTACATGCAAGCGTGTTTGATATATGGACATGTTTTTGAATCCCATTCCAGGGGGCGCTGCCCATTCCCCCTGCCACGCCCGGGTACCAGCTTCAGTCCGGCCCTGATGGCCGCGGGTTCTGACATTTGTGCAAAGTTTCAAGAGTTTTTGAGCACGTTAAGGCCCCCAAAAGTGCCCAAAAGGTAGTAAAATAATAATAATAAAGAAGAATAATAAATAATTAAAGCTGCAAGCAGCGATGAAAGGGCCCTCGCACCCGTGGCACCGCCAGCCGGTGGCTTTAGGAAGACAGAGCACGGTGGGCAATGTGCATTTAATTAGGTAAAAATAGGAGGAGTATGTCAGTCAGTTACAAAAATGTCCTTTATTATGGGGATAATAGCATGCGTTATCACTCAGATAAGTGTTGCTAGCATTTTTTAGCATGTTTCTAGCATGTTTAGAACTCAACAACATATTAAATATGTCGCTAGTAATGCATCACAGTGTAAAACATGTCACTTCCTGTCGACAGTAGGTGGCGCTATTACTATAACTTATAATTGTCATGTAGATGTGTTCAGGGCAGGACTCTTATCAAGCGTGTGAAGTTTGGGGCAGATTGGACATTGACTTCTTCAGTAACACCAACTTCCTGTTTCATTGCATTAGCGTGCTTTAGCACTTAGCTAAGAATTGCTAGCATGTTTTAACATGTTTCTAACATGTATATAACTCAATGGCATATTTAATATGTTGCTAGTACTGCATCACAGTGTTAAACATGTCACTTCCTGTTGCCAGTAGGTGGCGCTATTACTATAACTGAAAAGTGTCATGTAGATGTGTTCAGGCCATGACTCTTATCAAACGTGTGAAGTTTGGGGCAGATTGGACATTCCATGCCTGAGTTACAGCAAATTCCTATTTAATTGCAGTAATAGCATGCTTTAGCACTTAGCTAATGTTTGCTAGCATGTTTTAGCATGTTTCTAGTATGTTGTTAACATGTTTAGCACTTGCTGGCACTTTTTTATATGTTATTAGGAGTCCAAAACGGTGTTAAACATGTCACTTCCTGTTGCCAGCAGGTGGCGCTATGACTGTAACTGAATTTGAGCATGGTCATGTGTTCAGGGCAGAACTCTTATCAATCGTGGGAAGTTTGGGGCAGATTGGACATTGTTTGCCTGAGTTACAGAAACTTCCTGTTTCATGGCGAAACATCAAAATTTGTCAGGCCGCCGAGGACACGCCCTTCGACGAAAACTCAAGATCTTCGCAATTTAACGTCGCAAAGGCCTTAAGATTACACTCACCAAAATTTGAAGATGATCAGATTAAAACTGTAGGAGGAGTTTGTTAAAGTACGAGGCCTGAAAATGGCAAAAACTGCATAAAAATCAGAGAGGAAGTTCAAAATGGCTGACTTCCTGTTGTGTTTAAGGCTATGCTCCAAGAGACTTTTTTGTAGGTATTGGGTCATTACGTGTATGTACCGAATTTCGTAAACGTACGTGAAACGTAGCGGGAGGCGCACTCCGTTGAACCTCTATAGGTGGCGCCATCGAGCCATTTTACCCCGCCCAATTCTGAAACGCATATCAGATGTCAATTTTCGCCAGTTCTGACGCGTGTGCAAATTTTCGTGAGTTTTCGTGCATGTTTAGGCCCTCAAAAATGCGATTAAATGCGGAAAATAATAATAATTAAAGCTGCAAGCAGCGATGAAAGGGCCCTCGCACCCGTGCCACCGCCACCCGGTGGCTTTAGGAAGACAAAGCACGGTGGGCAATTTGCATTTAAGTAGGTAAAAATAGGAGGAGTATGTCAAATTCAGTTACAAAAATGTCCTTTATTATGGGTATAATAGCATGCGTTATCACTCAGATAAGTGTTGCTAGCATGTTTTAGCATGTTTCTAGCGTGTTTAGAACTCAATGGCATATTAAATATGTCGCTAGTAATGCATCACAGTGTAAAACGTGTCACTTCCTGTCGACAGTAGGTGGCGCTATTACTTTAACTTAAAGTTGTCATGTAGATGTGTTCAGGGCAGGACTCTTATCAAACGTGTGAAGTTTGGGGCAGATTGGACATTGCCTTCTTCAGTAACACCAACTTCCTGTTTCATTGCATTAGCGTGCTTTAGCACTTAGCTAAGAATTGCTAGCATGTTTTAACATGTTTCTAACATGTATATAACTCAATGGCATATTTAATATGTTGCTAGTACTGCATCACAGTGTTAAACATGTCACTTCCTGTTGCCAGTAGGTGGCGCTATTGCTATAACTGAAAAGTGTCATGTGTTCAGGGCAGGACTCTTATCAAACGTGTAAAGTTTGGGGCAGATTGGACATTGCCTTGAGTAACAACAACTTCCTCTTTCATTGCATTAGCATGCTTTAGCACTTAGCTAAGAATTGTTAGAATGTTTTAACAGGTTTCTAACATGTATATAACTCAATGGCATATTTAATATGTTGCTAGTACTGCATCACAGTGTTAAACATGTCACTTCCTGTTGCCAGTAGGTGGCGCTATTGCTATAACTGAAAAGTGTCATGTAGATGTGTTCAGGGCAGGACTCTTATCAAACGTGTGAAGTTTGGGGCAGATTGGACATTGCCTACTTGAGTAACAACAACTTCCTGTTTCATTGCATTAGCATGCTTTAGCAGTTAGCTAATGTTTGCTAGCATGTTTTAGCATGTTTCTAGTATGTTGTTAGCATGGTTAGCACTTGCTGACAATTTTTTATATGTTATTAGGAGTCCAAAACGGTGTTAAACATGTCACTTCCTTTTGCCAGCAGGTGGCGCTATGACTGTAACTGAATTTGAGCATGGTCATGTGTTCAGGACAGAACTCTTATCAAACGTGTGAAGTTTGGGGCAGATTGGACATTGTTTGCCTGAGTTACAGCAACTTCCTGTTTCATGGCGAAACATCAAAATTTGTCAGGCCGCCGAGGACACGCCCTTCGACGAAAACTCAAGATCTTCGCAATTTAACGTCGCAAAGGCCTTAAGATTACACTCACCAAATTTGAAGATGATCAGATTAAAACTGTAGGAGGAGTTCGTTAAAGTACGAGGCCTGAAAATGGCAAAAACTGCACAAAAATCAGAGAGGAAGTTCAAAATGTCTGACTTCCTGTTGTGTTTAGGGCTATGCTTCAAGAGACTTTTTTGTAGGTATTGGGTCTTTACATTTATGTACCGAATTTCGTATACGTACGTGAAACGTAGCGGGAGGCGCACTCCGTTGAACCTTTATAGGTGGCGCTATCGAGCCATTTTACCCCGCCCAATTGTGAAACGCATATCAGATGTCAATTTTCGCCAGTTCTGACGCGTGTGCAAATTTTCGTGAGTTTTCATGCATGTTTAGGCCCTCAAAAATGCGATTAAATGCGGAAAATAATAATAATTAAAGCTGCAAGCAGCGATGAAAGGGCCCTCGCACCCGTGCCACCGCCACCCGGTGGATTTAGGAAGACAGAGCACGGTGGGCAATGTGCATTTAAGTAGGTAAAAATAGGAGGAGTATGTCAAAGTCAGTTACAAAAATGTCCTTGATTATGGGGATAATAGCATGCGTTATCACTCAGATAAGTGTTGCTAGCATTTTTTAGCATGTTTCTAGCATGTTTAGAACTCAATGGCATATTAAATATGTCGCTAGCAATGCATCACAGTTTAAAACGTGTCACTTCCTGTCGACAGTAGGTGGCGCTATTACTTTAACTTAAAATTGTCATGTAGATGTGTTCAGGGCAGGACTCTTATCAAACGTGTGAAGTTTGGGGCAGATTGGACATTGCCTTCTTCAGTAACACCAACTTCCTGTTTCATTGCATTAGCGTGCTTTAGCACTTAGCTAAGAATTGCTAGCATGTTTTAACATGTTTCTAACATGTATATAACTCAATGGCATATTTAATATGTTGCTAGTACTGCATCACAGTGTTAAACATGTCACTTCCTGTTGCCAGTAGGTGGCGCTATTACTATAACTGAAAAGTGTCATGTAGATGTGTTCAGGACAGGACTCTTATCAAACGTGTAAAGTTTGGGAAAGATTGGACATTGCCTTCTTTAGTAACAACAACTTCCTGTTTCATTGCATTAGCGTGCTTTAGCACTTAGCTGAGAATTGCTAGCATGTTTTAACAGGTTTCTAACATGTTTATAACTCAATGGCATATTTAATATGTTGCTAGTACAGCATCAAAGTGTTAAACATGTCATTTCCTGTTGCCAGTAGGTGGCGCTATTACTATAACTGAATATTCTCATGTAAATGTGTTAAACATGAGAATATTCAACCGTGTGAAGTTTGGGGCAGATTAAACATCCAATGCCTGAGTTACAGCAAATTCCTATTTAATTGCATTAATAGCATGATTTAGCACCTAGCTAATGTTTGCTAGCATGTTTTAGCATGTTTCTAGTATGTTGTTAACATGTTTAACACTTGCTGGCACTTTTTTGTATGTTATTAGGAGTCCAAAACATTGTTAAACATGTCACTTCCTGTTGCCAGCAGGTGGCGCTATGACTGTAACTGAATTTGAGCATGGTCATGTGTTCAGGGCAGAACGCTTATCAAACGGGTGAAGTTTGGGGCAGATTAAACATCCAATGCCTGAGTTACAGCAAATTCCTATTTAATTGCAGTAATAGCATGATTTAGCACCTAGCTAATGTTTGCTAGCATGTTTTAGCATGTTTCTAGTATGTTGTTAACATGTTAAGCACTTGCTGGCAATTTTTTATATGTTATTAGGAGTCCAAAACAGTGTTAAACATGTCACTTCCTGTTGCCAGCAGGTGGCGCTATGACTGTAACTGAATTTGAGCATGGTCATGTGTTCAGGACAGAACTCTTATCAAACGTGGGAAGTTTGGGGCAGATTGGACATTGTTTGCCTGAGTTACAGCAACTTCCTGTTTCATGGCGAAACATCAAAATTTGTCAGGCCGCCTAGGACACGCCCTTCGACGAAAACTCTAGATCTTCGCAATTTAACGTCGCAAAGGCCTTAAGATTACACTCACCAAATTTGAAGATGATCAGATTAAAACTGTAGGAGGAGTTCGTTAAAGTACGAGGCCTGAAAATGGCAAAAACTGCACAAAAATCAGAGAGGAAGTTCAAAATGGCTGACTTCCTGTTGTGTTTAAGGCTATGCTCCAAGAGACTTTTTTGTAGGTATTGGGTCATTACATGTATGTACCGAATTTCGTACACATACGTGAAACGTAGCGGGAGGCGCACTCCGTTGAACCTTTATAGGTGGCGCTATCGAGCCATTTTGCCCCGCCCAATTCTGAAACGCATATCAGATGTCAATTTTCGCCAGTTCTGACGCGTGTGCAAATTTTCGTGAGTTTTCGTGCATGTTTAGGCCCTCAAAAATGCGATTAAATGCGGAAAATAATAATAATAATTAAAGCTGCAAGCAGCGATGAAAGGGCCCTCGCACCCGTGCCACCGCCACCCGGTGGCTTTAGGAAGACAAAACACGGTGGGCAATGTGCATTTAAGTAGGTAAAAATAGTAGGAGTATGTCAAAGTCAGTTACAAAAATGTCCTTGATTATGGGGATAATAGCATGCGTTATAACTCAGATAAGTGTTGCTAGCATGTTTTAGCATGTTTCTAGCATGTTTAGAACTCAATGGCATATTAAATATGTCGCTAGTAATGCATCACAGTGTAAAACGTGTCACTTCCTGTCGACAGTAGGTGGCGCTATTACTTTAACTTAAAATTGTCATGTAGATGTGTTCAGGGCAGGACTCTTATCAAACGTGTGAAGTTTGGGGCAGATTGGACATTGCCTTCTTCAGTAACACCAACTTCCTGTTTCATTGCATTAGCGTGCTTTAGCACTTAGCTAAGAATTGCTAGCATGTTTTAACATGTTTCTAACATGTATATAACTCAATGGCATATTTAATATGTTGCTAGTACTGCATCACAGTGTTAAACATGTCACTTCCTGTTGCCAGTAGGTGGCGCTATTACTATAACTGAAAAGTGTCATGTAGATGTGTTCAGGACAGGACTCTTATCAAACGTGTAAAGTTTGGGGCAGATTGGACATTGCCTTCTTTAGTAACAACAACTTCCTCTTTCATTGCATTAACATGCTTTAGCACTTAGCTAAGAATTGCTAGCATGTTTTAACAGGTTTCTAACATGTTTATAACTCAATGGCATATTTAATATGTTGCTAGTACAGCATCACAGTGTTAAACATGTCATTTCCTGTTGCCAGTAGGTGGCGCTATTACTATAACTGAATATTCTCATGTAAATGTGTTGAACATGAGAATATTCAACCGTGTGAAGTTTGGGGCAGATTGGACATTCAATGCCTGAGTTACAGCAAATTCCTATTTAATTGCAGTAATAGCATGCTTTAGCACTTAGCTAATGTTTGCTAGCATGTTTTAGCATGTTTCTAGTATGTTGTTAACATGTTAAGCACTTGCTGGCAATTTTTTATATGTTGTTAGGAGTCCAAAACAGTGTTAAACATGTCACTTCCTGTTGCCAGCAGGTGGCGCTATGACTGTAACTGAATTTGAGCATGGTCATGTGTTCAGGACAGAACTCTTATCAAACGTGTGAAGTTTGGGGCAGATTGGACATTGTTTGCCTGAGTTACAGCAACTTCCTGTTTCATGGCGAAACATCAAAATTTGTCAGGCCGCCGAGGACACGCCCTTCGACGAAAACTCAAGATCTTCGCAATTTAACGTCGCAAAGGCCTTAAGATTACACTCACCAAATTTGAAGATGATCAGATTAAAACTGTAGGAGGAGTTCGTTAAAGTACGAGGCCTGAAAATGGCAAAAACTGCACAAAAATCAGAGAGGAAGTTCAAAATGGCTGACTTCCTGTTGTGTTTAAGGCTATGCTCCAAGAGACTTTTTTGTAGGTATTGGGTCATTACATGTATGTACCGAATTTCGTACACATACGTGAAACGTAGCGGGAGGCGCACTCCGTTGAACCTTTATAGGTGGCGCTATCGAGCCATTTTGCCCCGCCCAATTCTGAAACGCATATCAGATGTCAATTTTCGCCAGTTCTGACGCGTGTGCAAATTTTCGTGAGATTTCGTGCATGTTTAGGCCCTCAAAAATGCGATTAAATGCGGAAAATAATAATAATAATTAAAGCTGCAAGCAGCGATGAAAGGGCCCTCGCACCCGTGCCACCGCCACCCGGTGGCTTTAGGAAGACAGAGCACGGTGGGCAATGTGCATTTAAGAAGGTAAAAATAGGAGGAGTATGTCAAAGTCAGTTACAAAAATGTCCTTGATTATGGGGATAATAGCATGCGTTATAACTCAGATAAGTGTTGCTAGCATGTTTTAGCATGTTTCTAGCGTGTTTAGAACTCAATGGCATATTAAATATGTCGCTAGTAATGCATCACAGTGTAAAACGTGTCACTTCCTGTCGACAGTAGGTGGCGCTATTACTTTAACTTAAAATTGTCATGTAGATGTGTTCAGGGCAGGACTCTTATCAAACATGTGAAGTTTGGGGCAGATTGGACATTGCCTTCTTCAGTAACACCAACTTCCTGTTTCATTGCATTAGCGTGCTTTAGCACTTAGCTAAGAATTGCTAGCATGTTTTAACATGTTTCTAACATGTATATAACTCAATGGCATATTTAATATGTTGCTAGTACTGCATCACAGTGTTAAACATGTCACTTCCTGTTGCCAGTAGGTGGCGCTATTACTATAACTGAAAAGTGTCATGTAGATGTGTTCAGGACAGGACTCTTATCAAACGTGTAAAGTTTGGGAAAGATTGGACATTGCCTTCTTTAGTAACAACAACTTCCTCTTTCGTTGCATTAGCATGCTTTAGCACTTAGCTAAGAATTGCTAGCATGTTTTAACAGGTTTCTAACATGTTTATAACTCAATGGCATATTTAATATGTTGCTAGTACTGCATCACAGTGTTAAACATGTCACTTCCTGTTGCCAGTAGGTGGCGCTATTACTATAACTGAAAAGTGTCATGTAGATGTGTTCAGGGCAGGACTCTTATCAAACGTGTAAAGTTTGGGAAAGATTGGACATTGCCTTCTTTAGTAACAACAACTTCCTCTTTCATTGCATTAGCATGCTTTAGCACTTAGCTAAGAATTGCTAGCATGTTTTAACAGGTTTCTAACATGTTTATAACTCAATGGCATATTTAATATGTTGTTAGTACAGCATCACAGTGTTAAACATGTAATTTCCTGTTGCCAGTAGGTGGCGCTATTACTATAACTGAATATTCTCATGTAAATGTGTTAAACATGAGAATATTCAACCGTGTGAAGTTTGGGGCAGATTAAACATCCAATGCCTGAGTTACAGCAAATTCCTATTTAATTGCATTAATAGCATGATTTAGCACCTAGCTAATGTTTGCTAGAATGTTTTAGCATGTTTCTAGTATGTTGTTAACATGTTTAACACTTGCTGGCACTTTTTTGTATGTTATTAGGAGTCCAAAACAGTGTTAAACATGTCACTTCCTGTTGCCAGCAGGTGGCGCTATGACTGTAACTGAATTTGAGAATGGTCATGTGTTCAGGACAGAACGCTTATCAAACGTGTGAAGTTTGGGGCAGATTGGACATTCAATGCCTGAGTTACAGCAAATTCCTATTTAATTGCAGTAATAGCATGATTTAGCACCTAGCTAATGTTTGCTAGCATGTTTTAGCATGTTTCTAGTATGTTGTTAACATGTTAAGCACTTGCTGGCAATTTTGTATATGTTATTAGGAGTCCAAAACAGTGTTAAACATGTCACTTCCTGTTGCCAGCAGGTGGCGCTATGACTGTAACTGAATTTGAGCATGGTCATGTGTTCAGGACAGAACTCTTATCAAACGTGTGAAGTTTGGGGCAGATTGGACATTGTTTGCCTGAGTTACAGCAACTTCCTGTTTCATGGCGAAACATCAAAATTTGTCAGGCCGCCGAGGACACGCCCTTCGACGAAAACTCTAGATCTTCGCAATTTAACGTCGCAAAGGCCTTAAGATTACACTCACCAAATTTGAAGATGATCAGATTAAAACTGTAGGAGGAGTTCGTTAAAGTACGAGGCCTGAAAATGGCAAAAACTGCACAAAAATCAGAGAGGAAGTTCAAAATGGCTGACTTCCTGTTATGTTTAAGGCTATGCTCCAAGAGACTTTTTTGTAGGTATTGGGTCATTACATGTATGTACCGAATTTCGTACACGTACGTGAAACGTAGCGGGAGGCGCACTCCGTTGAACCTTTATAGGTGGCGCTATCGAGCCATTTTACCCCGCCCAATTCTGAAACGCATATCAGATGTCAATTTTCGCCAGTTCTGACGCGTGTGCAAATTTTCATGAGTTTTCGTGCATGTTTAGGCCCTCAAAAATGCGATTAAATGCGGAAAATAATAATAATAATAATAATAATAATAATAATTAAAGCTGCAAGCAGCGATGAAAGGGCCCTCGCACCCGTGCCACCGCCACCCGGTGGCTTTAGGAAGACAGAGCACGGTGGGCAATGTGCATTTAAGTAGGTAAAAATAGGAGGAGTATGTCAAAGTCAGTTACAAAAATGTCCTTGATTATGGGGATAATAGCATGCGTTATAACTCAGATAAGTGTTGCTAGCATGTTTTAGCATGTTTCTAGCATGTTTAGAACTCAATGGCATATTAAATATGTCGCTAGTAATGCATCACAGTGTAAAACGTGTCACTTCCTGTCAACAGTAGGTGGCGCTATTACTTTAACTTAAAATTGTCATGTAGATGTGTTCAGGGCAGGACTCTTATCAAACGTGTGAAGTTTGGGGCAGATTGGACATTGCCTTCTTCAGTAACACCAACTTCCTGTTGCATTGCATTAGCGTGCTTTAGCACTTAGCTAAGAATTGCTAGCATGTTTTAACATGTTTCTAACATGTATATAACTCAATGGCATATTTAATATGTTGCTAGTACTGCATCACAGTGTTAAACATGTCACTTCCTGTTGCCAGTAGGTGGCGCTATTACTATAACTGAAAAGTGTCATGTAGATGTGTTCAGGACAGGACTCTTATCAAACGTGTAAAGTTTGGGAAAGATTGGACATTGTCTTCTTTAGTAACAACAACTTCCTCTTTCATTGCATTAGCATGCTTTAGCACTTAGCTAAGAATTGCTAGCATGTTTTAACAGGTTTCTAACATGTTTAAAACTCAATGGCATATTTAATATGTTGCTAGTACAGCATCACAGTGTTAAACATGTAATTTCCTGTTGCCAGTAGGTGGCGCTATTACTATAACTGAATATTCTCATGTAAATGTGTTAAACATGAGAATATTCAAACGTGTGAAGTTTGGGGCAGATTAAACATCCAATGCCTGAGTTACAGCAAATTCCTATTTAATTGCATTAATAGCATGATTTAGCACCTAGCTAATGTTTGCTAGCATGTTTTAGCATGTTTCTAGTATGTTGTTAACATGTTTTAACACTTGCTGGCACTTTTTTGTATGTTATTAGGAGTCCAAAACAGTGTTAAACATGTCACTTCCTGTTGACATCAGGTGGCGCTATGACTGTAACTGAATTTGAGCATGGTCATGTGTTCAGGACAGAACGCTTATCAAACGTGTGAAGTTTGGGGCAGATTGGACATTCAATGCCTGAGTTACAGCAAATTCCTATTTAATTGCAGTAATAGCATGATTTAGCACTTAGCTAATGTTTGCTAGCATGTTTTAGCATGTTTCTAGTATGTTGTTAACATGTTAAGCACTTGCTGGCAATTTTTTATATGTTGTTAGGAGTCCAAAACAGTGTTAAACATGTCACTTCCTGTTGCCAGCAGGTGGCGCTATGACTGTAACTGAATTTGAGCATGGTCATGTGTTCAGGACAGAACTCTTATCAACCGTGTGAAGTTTGGGGCAGATTGGACATTGTTTGCCTGAGTTACAGCAACTTCCTGTTTCATGGCGAAACATCAAAATTTGTCAGGCCGCCGAGGACACGCCCTTCGACGAAAACTCTAGATCTTCGCAATTTAACGTCGCAAAGGCCTTAAGATTACACTCACCAAATTTGAAGATGATCAGATTAAAACTGTAGGAGGAGTTCGTTAAAGTACGAGGCCTGAAAATGGCAAAAACTGCACAAAAATCAGAGAGGAAGTTCAAAATGGCTGACTTCCTGTTATGTTTAAGGCTATGCTCCAAGAGACTTTTTTGTAGGTATTGGGTCATTACATGTATGTACCGAATTTCGTACACATACGTGAAACGTAGCGGGAGGCGCACTCCGTTGAACCTTTATAGGTGGCGCTATCGAGCCATTTTACCCCGCCCAATTGTGAAACGCATATCAGATGTCAATTTTCGCCAGTTCTGACGCGTGTGCAAATTTTCGTGAGTTTTCGTGCATGTTTAGGCCCTCAAAAATGCGATTAAATGCGGAAAATAATAATAATAATAATAATAAACAGAGCAATTCCAATAGTGTCCTCGCACCATCGGTGCTCGGGCCCTAATAAACAGAGCAATTCCAATAGTGTCCTCGCACCATCGGTGCTCGGGCCCTAATTAAAGCTGCAAGCAGCGATGAAAGGGCCCTCGCACCCGTGCCACCGCCACCCGGTGGCTTTAGGAAGACAAAACACGGTGGGCAATGTGCATTTAAGTAGGTAAAAATAGTAGGAGTATGTCAAAGTCAGTTACAAAAATGTCCTTGATTATGGGGATAATAGCATGCGTTATAACTCAGATAAGTGTTGCTAGCATGTTTTAGCATGTTTCTAGCATGTTTAGAACTCAATGGCATATTAAATATGTCGCTAGTAATGCATCACAGTGTAAAACGTGTCACTTCCTGTCGACAGTAGGTGGCGCTATTACTTTAACTTAAAATTGTCATGTAGATGTGTTCAGGGCAGGACTCTTATCAAACGT